>NC_088205.1:6198281-6819530 GCF_037126465.1 Ornithodoros turicata
GCTCTGTCGACTTCGTCAAACAATTTAGCAGGCGGAGCCGCAAAGCACAAACTTAAAATCGCAGATTTTAAGGACTTTACATTGGTCTCGATGTAACATCAAAATGGAGAAGGCACCACGTCCTTCTTTTGTATCTGAAAGGAGGCAAGCGACAGAGCAGAAAAGTGCAGTCTACGTTTTCCCACGCATTTGAATTCATACAAATTAACGACATTCTCGTTGTACACTACGTTAATAAAAGTCAATTGAAACTGGGACGTCATTTTCCCATGCCTTACATTGAACAAATAACAAAAACTGGGAGTATCGAACAAGTGCGATAAGCGTTCATAAGTGCTTTCCTTTATTTCAACACATGAGAATACTTCACCCGATAAAGAGTAAGTGGACAAAATGCATACCAGACCGCAATAAAAGAATAGAGACTGATAAACTCCTCCCTCGCTTTCTTTCACTCTATTAAACATCTCTCCCCCCCCCCCCCCCTCCCTACGCACTGATACAATAAGGTACGTTTCTCCAAAATGCTCCGATAAGAAGAAAACAATATGCATTGAAGCGCACTGCACAGGTATATAACGGCACCTTGCCGAGGTATTTTCACGCCGACAAGTTCGTTACAACTTTATTATATACATCGACAACTTTTTCAAAACGACGAAAACGCTGAGAATTTTGCTGCACCCTGTAACGTCGTATACCGTGAGTGCAGATATGACGCCTCCTTCGACGATATGCACCGAGAACACAAATTGAAATGAATGAAAAAAAAAAATCGTTATCAATGAGTTGCACAACATCATCTCCTTGAGTGCTCGCTATGGAACGAGGAAAATATCGGCGAACCTATACGCTGGCGTTCTTTTTCCGTGGATGCTGTTATTTTGAAAGCGCCGTAGTTTCTCTCCCCCCCCCCCCTCTCCGGTAGTTTGAAGTATTTTATGTACTACAGAAAATATAGGGCAGTATAAGTGGATTATGTGTGAGATGAAATCGATAAAACCTACAATGGAATGCCCAACTTCTCTATTCGAGAATGAACGTAAAAAAATAAGGCTTGTGAAAAATGAAAGCGGCGATGACGATAATAAGATAGAAAGATATAGCGAACTATAAAACTGTTAGGAAAGAGGTAAGTTCAATATGGTGGGTGTTTTTCGCTTACTCCTTCGCACAACGCAGCACCGACGCAACGTCCGAAGAATGTCGAAATATATCGAAATATGAACCGAAAAAGTGGTAAATACAACGGTTGTTTGTCTTCTGGAAATGCAATAGTGAAGAGAAAACTATGTGAATTCGATTTCGACTGGCTGGCTGTTCGTGTGACAGTTGAGATTTGGCAGACGTCTGCAGTATGTAGTCTTTGTGGTAGCCGATCTGGAATCTTCACTCTGTATTCGAGAATTACTTTAACGCTTTATTTTTATATAACTTTAAGCTTATATTTTCTTCACAGTCATGTACCTGTATCGTACAGCGCAAAACACGTACGTAAAGGAACAATAATTTTAAAACACGTGTCGAAACTCGTTTTGATTTTTTTTTTTGCTTCAATCTTTATAAAGGATCTAAGCAGTGAGCGTCGCTTTATGCTGACGATTGTGTTTTGTTCTCAGTCATATTCTCCGTCTCTGATGAAGAAGGTGCATGTAAATGTGAAGGAACGCCATCATGCTTGAAGCCTGAGGCTGGACAAGACAAACAACCACATACACACGATGGACGTTTCGTGTGGGACTGTGAGCTTCCTTGTGAAAGTTACGGCGCACAAGTATCTCGGCCTCGCGACGAACTTCAGCTTGGTCTCCAGGACTTATCGCGTCCCGTAAAATTTGATAACTGACCAGGAGCCATTGTTGTTCTACAAATAATTTCACGGCGTGATACGCCGTTAATTCGCCCGTTGTTAGAATATGCAGAGATTTTATGGAACCCACACGTACAGTTGCAAATTAACTTGAAGGAAAACTGACCATCGTAACTGTACAAAGAAATATCCACAAGGTCGTAAAGCGACAAAGAAGGCATTCCATTAAGCCTTTTTGCCAGTGATGGGTAAAGTACCATGACAACTACTTCAACTAAAGTGCTCAGTACCTGCAGTAATATGTACTCCTAAGTATAGTAAAAAGTCCTACAGGTGTTCTGCCTTTTTCTCTTTTCCTTTTCTTTTCTTTTTTTGGAATAGCAAGCCGACCTCCGTCTGGCTGACCTTTCCTTTCTTTTTTCTTAATAAATATATCCCCCTACAGGTGCTAAATACTTTAACTAAAGTACAATTAAAGTAACGAGAATTCTATTTGGAGTACTTATTAGGCGTCCTCAAGTACGACATGTTGTTTTTTTACCTCGCGCCTTTCAGCTCTCGCGGAGTCTAATGTGCACATTCGTATATTCAAATGCAAAGCTCTAAAACCATTGAAACTGTACAAAGAAACATCCACAAGGTTGGTTGCTTTGTTTTGGGAGTAGCAGAACTAGTCAGGAGACAAGTTCAATTTATCCCTGGTTTTCTTTTAAATAATCAATCAATCAATCAATCTAAAACGAACCACGCAGGGGCGCCACATGCGTGAGCAAACAACGCGAAGGAACATGCTGTGGCGTGCCAATTTATCTGCTCCGATCGGATTGCGGATTCTAATAGGCAATGGCGCAGTGTTGTGAATGTTTTGTGAACTTCACAATGTACACCGCTGTGGCGGGTCGGATGCAGTACCAGCCGTCGTGCAATGAGCTAGCAAGGCTCACAGAAAGATACTTCAAGTACTTCAACGGAAAGTACAGCAACATGTACTTTAAGTAATGTACTGAGCAGAACTACTTGAAGCAAATAAGAGTACTCCAAAAAGTACTTTAAGTAGCGAGTACTTCGAGTACAGCCCATCACTGCATTTTGCATACCATCATATCTGATAAAGTTGGGTAAAAATTATATGATTTTTTGACAATACGAGTTGCCGTACGAAGCACATACATGACAAGCTACTCGATGAGTTTCGTTATAGGAAATACATCTCTCTCTCTCTCTTTCTCTCTCTGCCTCTTGCTCGTACCGTGCGTGAGTAAAGCAAGTTGCTTTAAGTGTGGCGACAATCGTATGTTATCTCTTTTTTCAGTCGGTTGTTGTTGATAATATCGCTAAGAATTCCAACAACCATACTCTTAAAATGTTTTCCATGGTTGGAGATGCCATTTTACCCCATTACGGCCCTCAAGGTGGTGGTGATAGAACAGCTTGTCGGAGTGAGCCACACTCTTGCGGGCAAAGACACGACTATCGCAGGGGCGGTGGGCGCATCGTGCCCTCAAACGTGGGCCGGCAGTACCCATTAAACTAACCAGATAAGGAAACTTCGTGTCCAAACAACCATCGCACGCAATAAACCACGACTGTAGATGGACGGAGAAAGACTCAGTGATCAAGCACATCAAAAATGCATTATTTTTTCATAAATAAACAAATGAAGGCTAGGGAGAATAAGCTCATTACAACTGTATAATGCGCCGCATAATACGTAGAGCGATTGTCTGTGTCTGCACAAGCCGAACACATTTCCATTTCTGTGGGGCCACTCACTTCTTTTATAATTCCCCTGCCTTACTTGTTTTCTTTCTTTTTTTTTTTCGTTGCGTTTTCCCGACTCAGATTTCCTGAGACGTTTCGAGAGCTCCATCAATGCAGAGAGCGAGCTGAGAGGGACGTTAAAATAATGGCCCAGTTTCCCGCTTCTAATCGCGAAAGCTACAAAGACGCATTTTTATTTTTATTTTGCTCCATAATGTCGTCGCGATAAGCATGAACTTGTTCCTACTTATAGCGAGCTTGCCTTTTGCCACCCCAGAAGAAAGAACGTCACACCTGCTATCTGACGCGGAGATATACACGCATCCATTGTGTAGCTGCACTTTTGAAATCAGCAGTGCCATCCAACCCGGAAGCGAAGACGTGATACATCAGCTGGAGAAATCCTGCTACTGTTTGTTGACAGGAGAGGCGACACAATGTCGCAGAGCAAACCCCGTCGGTGCTCTCCGCGTGCGTGTGTGCAGAGCATGGCGGTGAAAACCAAATGCGAGAGGAGTAGAATAAAGAAGAAAAAAAAAGCGGATAGAGTCCTGTTTCGGCACGACGTGCGTCAAGAGCGCCACACACAATTGTCACGTGATAACTTTTAGGTCCGTCGTACCACCATGTACACGAAGAACTGCGCAAATTTTAGCTTAATTTAATTGAAGTGGACGAAGCGGGATTCGAACAGGCGATGAACCGTATATATTAAAGAAGCAATGAAGGGAACAAAGTACGGGGGTGACAGAATTAACATTCTTAACGATGCTAAGCCGCTGTAATGAGATCGACTGAGTAATGGGAGGATTAATTAGAACGGAGGATTCGATAACACGGGTCAGAGCACGACATGTCGCCGTAGATTGAAGTAGTGTTTGTGACCTTTTACAAACACGTGTGGAAAGTTGGAATCAGGTTAAATTTAGAAAAGAGGAAATAGCGTACGTTCAACATGGTTGCATATGCCATCAAAAATACTCCACACCGAATGATGTGGTGTAACCTTCGTTCGACATGCAGGAGCAAATGTTTGAAACTGATCACAACACGCCCATCACACAAACCACAGCTGACATGACATCGTGTAGTAGAAACAACCGGGCTAACTCGACGAGAACGGCACAGTGTATGATCATGTCAAATCCAAAGGAAAGAGGGAAAATAAGCCTAAAAATACCGACGAGGAACAACAGAGTGACTTTATAAATAGCTCCTACTAATACTGCGTTCCTTACGCAACGTGCTCGTCAATGAAAGAAGACAGCGTAAGCTTGTCTACATCGATAAAGCGACAAGGTATTACGCAATATTGAACCTGCCAATACGAATTTCCTTTCACGTCCCCTGAGCTAAGTTCACATGGGAAGCAAATTGCTGGAGACAGTCCAGGCATTTGAGATAAAGGACAGTGATACTCCTACCGACGGACTACCGTACTTTCCGACGTATATTGCGCGCTGTGCATGGCGAAAAGTGTTCGAAGCGGCAGTGTGTATTATCGGAGTCTTTCCTGGAAGAGGCTTGCACGTTGCTTTTGTGAGGATGCCACGAATTAAGTTCAAATTATTTTCTATTTGTCTATACACATATGTTTAGTTTGTTATTCCGTCTTATATTTACTTTAGGAAGCCTGCACGAACGAGCAAACAACTTTATTTGAATGTTGATAAGTGGAGAGTTTCATCGCCAGAGGGCGATTCTCTATCCCATTGCACGAACGAAGTCTGTGTATGGTGACCCATATAGTCATGTGCCAGACAAAATCTCCACAGCCTCTTCTCAAAGCGGCACATAGTCCACGGAACATAGAGAATCGCTGATGATAGCGCTCATTCATTTATTTATTATCGTACCTACATCGCCGACAGTCATTGCAGTAGGCGGCTCATCATCAAATAAGAAGAAAAAAATCATACAAGCAAACAAAAACCAGAAACACGACATAGCTTACGCATGTAGGTTACGAAGCTGGGCAAATCGTTGTGTAGACAGACATAAAAGATTACTCAATACCGCCACTTTTTCCTCTAATTTTTCTTCAAAAAGTGATCACGCACACACAACGTCATCGTTCTTCTTCTAATTATTATTTTTCTGCTGGAGAGAGAAGGGAAGTTGTAGCTTTCACAGCGGACTATTTTTCGAAACTTCGCCGAAAGTCGAATTTCGAGATCATTCGTCGAAACGGCGCTCTCCGCATGCCTGCACATTTGCCCCGAGCTCGCATACGAGAGTTAGCCTAGCGTTAGCCGCGAGCATCAGCTGCGCATGATGGTGCACGCGATGATGCGCAACAAACGCTACAGGTACTACATCCAGAGAGAGAGAGAGAAATACATGATGACGATGATATGGGGATGACTTCCGCTCATCCAGAGAAAAATTGCAGATTATGCGGCATTTTCGAAGGCAGCGGCAACCATGCAGGACTCACGCAGATAACACATTGTCCAGAGGATCCCCGCTGCATAAGCAAGCACGCCTCAATCGGAAAGAATACGACAATATCTAGCTTGGCACCGCGCGTGTCGGACAGTATACAGGATAATATTTGCACGAAGGCTATAGCGTCTTACGAGGCTTCGGAAAGCAGAAGAGTCCAATACTATTAGAAGACTGGGAACCTCAGGTAACAAGCATCGCAGTCGTCTCCCTTTTTTTCTCTCTAAACGTTCGTTTTAGAGGGAGAGCAGACTGACTATAAAAGAAGGATCACGTAATAACGTTCAGCCAATGTTTTTTTTTTTGTTTTGTTTTTTCATGCCGTTATAACCAAAGTCGCACTTTCTTTTTTCTCCAAGAAGATTTTTTAAGTAAAGTGGCTTCTTTTCTTCCTTTTTTTTTTTGCGAGATGCAGATATTAACGACGAAAGCGAAGGAAAAAACATTTAGTGGAGACTCGTCGCCGCTTCCTTCTCTCCCCCTATATCAACCTCTACCGTATCAGACGCCTTGAGAAGAAAAAAAACATTGTTAGATGTTCCCTTATCATTAACCTATACCGCTTCACTGGATTTTCTACCCGTCTATGTTGTTAGATGAGTGGAAAAACTGAACAAAAATATTTGATGACGTGGGCAAAAAATATTATATTAGAATGCAATGAACCGCACGGTCATACACCATGGAACGTTTTGGTACTTTTCCTTAAAAACTTAAGTGACACACACACTGCATGTGTGCAGGTCCATCTTCCAGAGTGCAGGGAAACTATTCGCTATACCCGTGTTCTCCCGTTTTAGTTTGCCTTTTTTTATATGTCGAACCATCATAGAAACATTCATAATCCAGAAATGAAATCTCTGAGCATGCCTCCCTTTCTTCAAAAACGAGCTCCATCACTTCAGGTTTAATGCCCGCATTCCACGGGAAGGTACAGCAAGGCGCCCCGCTGAGGTTTGCATTATGAATAAAAGCAGAAAAAGAAGAAAAAAAATAATAACACGAAAACGAAGACTGGATATGATGAAATGGAAAGGGCAACGGTTTTCCGGGTTCTTTATCAAATGTTCCGCTGATGAGAGACAACAAGTATCATGAAGAATCCACTTTTGTTGAAAAAAATAATAATATCTTTTGAGAGTTTATAAAGAAGTTGCTTCGTGGCCTCAATAATGGCGCTGTCCACACAATTAACAGAATATAAAATTCCGAAATATATGAAAACGACTCGTCCATCTGTCCAGAACTCATCATAATACTCATCATAACTCATCATAAACTCACAACATAACGACATCCATAACTGTCATAATAAAAAATCATGTCCTACTAAATATTCTAACCCACGGATCATTCTTAAATACTGCCCTAATAAACATCATAAAAACACTTTAACGACAAAGAATCATCGAAGTAAAGTCTACTTGACGACGTTCCTCCAGCTTCCGCTTGCGTAAAACCTCAGTACGTCGTTGAGAGCGCCACGAGGCACCACCAGTAAACCAGAGGCTTGCGTAAAAGGGGCGCGTAGGCGCAGTGGCATTAAGCGAGCTTCACTGCGAGGCTTCAAGAATTCTATCACGCACTCTCGCATGAATCCTATGTAGGTCGTTGCGAGAACACGTACCGCTTTCTCCACGTCGAGAATGAAATATGCAAAAGCCAGACGCATTACCTACGGTCGCGAGAACTCAGTTAATATTTTACTGAACGGAACAAAAAGAAAAGTGAATCATTCCACGAGTCGCGAGCTCTTTAGTAATGCAGCACGTGCACGGTGTATGAAAGCGTACATTCATTACGCTCTTCCCAGCGGCCCGACTGCCAGAACGATCTGCGATACGACTCCATGAGAGTACTTGCCTCCCGTTGCATTGCAAGTGGCCTGTAAAGGGTACTTCTCCTTACGCTTTCATGTTGTGCGGCGAAGTCGCATTGCGAGATCGCGCAAGAAAAGCCATAAAGGGTCGGCGGTGCTACGCGGAATTCGCGCGAAGGACTGACTTCGGTTGAGCGAATGGCAAACAGAAAATCTTGCTATGAGCGTCGGTGAAGTTATAAGCTCCATTAAACAGGATTATGGTTGGAGTTGGATTATAGTAAACAGTCTCTTTTGTATTCTTGTCTTTAACGACCGTTGACTGAATAAGTAAAAGATAAATAAATAAGCGAGCATTTGTATAGCACCGGCTGAACAGCGTGTTGACCTCCTGATTTCGCCCGATAGGTTTTACTACAAGTACAAATGGAAGCGGTACGCGCAGCTTAACAGGCAAATATTAATCCATACGGAACAGTGTATGGAACACATAAAAAGTGTCGATACTGAGTACAAATATTTATTTATAATCCACGCTTCTTTTCTCCTCAACACTTTACTCCTTTTCTTTTCAATCTATCTGTCTCTCTGTAGGAGAGAGTTTCTCGGTTTGACAGATGACTCTTCAGGCTCCGAGAGGGTTACAGGGAAGAGGGTTCGACTGATACGGCTAGCCTTCTGTGGACAAGGGCCGTCACAATTACTGAGCGAGGACCAGGGATCTCAAACTTACTTCCAAGCGTCGAAGGCGTGCAAAGCCTTCCAACTGTCACCGAGTGATGTTGTAAAAAAATGCACCCGGACAGAAATCTCAGAGATTGCCTTGGGGGACCGTCGGGACATTTCACGGTAAAGGATCACCTTTAATCTCTGTTTCTAATACGTTTCTATATACGTACAATGACCTTCTGTGAAACAAAGTGCACAGCACGGTCGACATCAGTCATAGCCTCATTCTGATCCCCACCAGGTCGTTTTTTTTTTTTCATTCCTCGTTAGCGCCGCGAAGCAATTGTGGCTATGAGCGGCATACAGACGAGGAGAGATGGAGAGAGGACAGCAGGAAGGAGTGAGAAACAGGAGGGTTAGTATGCGTCCTGGGCCGACTTCAGGGGGAACTGTGCCGACATTCGTCTTGAAAGTCTTGGAAAAAGGCAGGGAAAACCACAGACAGCACTGCCGGTAGTAGGATTCGAACCCACCACCACCTGGTCTTTAGCACGACCTTGGTTACAACCAACGAGCTGGTAAACCAGGTCATACACTCTAAGTGGAAAAAAAGGAAATTAAGGGGGAAAATCAAGGGGAAAGGGGAATTAAATAATTAAATCGGGGAGCAATTACAACCCATATAGTATTGCAACTACTCCCCATTTTAGTCCCCTTGTCTCTGAAAGTTACTCCCCAGCACTGCAAATAGTCCCTAAGCTTCGCATAAACTTCCACGCATTTTGTCCCCAAAGGGGCTAAGATTACTCCTTTTTTTAAGAGTGTACCGTGCCTGCAAAAGTTACACTGTCCACGCTGTATTTCGAAAAAAAAAAAAAAAGAAGAAGGAAGAAAAGAAAGCGCCACACCAAAGCTAAAGCTAGCCGAACGTTGAGCCGGAAGGGACGTCCACATTAATTTCCGGGATGGCCTCCGAATAACAATTTCGGCGTCCGACACTCTGGAGTTGGTACCTGCCATTGATTGGGATGCCGATCGATACCACAAAAACAGCCGGAGGGGGAAAACGTAGGTTCAACTGAGTGATTCGCCCCACACCCACACTGCCTCTCAAGTGGTCGATAGCAATCGTCCCCTGTCGAATCAGACGCGTGCTTCTCGAGTGTTAAGGTACTTGGTAGTGTTATTTGTACAGAATGCCAAATGTATACAGAATTCGCGTCTATCGCCTACAGCATGATTTCCGGTTCGCGCTCACCAAACTTTCCGTGGGTCTGAACCTATTTCGTTGTTGCGCTGACGAGTGTGTGTGCGTGTGTGTTGGCACCCCCGTACAATACGGTTGCTTCGCGGGGAGAAATCGTAACCAGCACAAAGAAGAAAAAAAAACATAGAAAAAGAGAACTTTACATTAAAATTTCGCGCAATTAGTCCGTAGAACCCAATTACAATCATCCATGCTCGTCTGCATGGTTAATTAAAAATTGAATTTACCCCACTCCTCGCGGCCAACCCTTCTTGTGTTACGTTATTTTACAAGTTACGAGTGGACAGACGTAGGGGGTTATATACAAAGACGCAGCCATTGCTAGTTATACGTGCTTAGAAGTTGCGTATCTATGGGAAAAGCACGGCGCGTGGTCTAGCAGCGTGTTCCAATGGTTAGCGCATATAGCGCGCGTGGCTTCTCCACAGAGGATTCTTCTCATGTCATCGTTCGATGTGTTCGATCATCTTTCTCTTACGGTGCACTTCTCTGCACTAAAGGAGTGCACGAACTTTGTCGATGTTTGCAACCTTGACATGTGCATGGGCATTTTATGGGCTACTGCATTATATTGTGTGAAACATACTACATAATGAAATGCACTTAATGTATCCTGTCATACGCTTACCCGGGCATACAGGGAGTTTTTTTTTAGCTTTAGCGGAATTTTTATAAAACGAAATAATTTTTTTTAAACGAATAAATTTTTATAAAAAGAGAGCAGCATACACGTGGTTTTTGCAGTTGAGTTCCACCTCCAGGCTGGCATCCTGTCGAAGAGAGTATGCAACTACAAGATGACAAATTACCTAATGAATATATTAATTAACTCTTTAATTAGGGGATTTCGGGCAAAAGCAAGATAGCAGATTGAGAGACATCCTCGTTGAACGCCATTCCACGTTTAAAAAATCCTGAAACGCGCTGCGTTCAAATTTTGATATGCAAATGAGCCGAAACCGAAACCGCGGCTACCGGGAGCGCAGGGAGTACAGCACTCATTTCACGTCAGAGGGACACGTGACTTGGAGCGATGGAGATGATTGGTGCAAGTGCCACTCGGCTGGACAGATAAACCCCTCTCCGGCCCACATAAGCAACCGTCTGAGGGTGATGCGCTCTTTTTCGATTCATTTGCATACCGAAATTCGTCGATGGATAGTTCGCTGCACGTGCTCATTTCTTTATTTTAAAAAGATAAAAATGGATTTCAACGAGGATCGTGTCTCGTTCTGCTATCTCGCTTTTGCAGGAAATTTTCTAATTAAACAGTTAATAAATGTATTTTAGGTAATTAGCCATCTTGTAGTTGCATAATTCTTCAAGAGGATGTCCTCCTTTGATTTGATTTGCAAAAAAAAAAAAAAAAAAAACGGAGATGTTAGTCCCAAGCCACTCGGAACTGGCTACTCCAGGACGCGTTGAGTTGAGTTGAGTTGATTAGAAAAGTAAAATGGAGAAATAGGCACTCATTACGAGAGCCGGCTACTCCAGATCACTTAGGAAAACACAAATGTCTATCTACTTATCTACAATAAAACCAATGAGTGACAAAGACTCTCAGTAAGTCACTCACACACACTGTCCACACACACTGTCAGTCACACTGTGTCCACCAACTTGGAGTCTGCGCAAAATCGCACAAACGCTTGCATGGCGTGAAACTGATGGTCGGGTGTCCAAGGGCCCAGAACTTTAACGACATCAAATGGTCTGCCATCCAGCCGAGCTAAGGAAGCTTGTAGAGATTGTCTGTGCTGTGTCTGTCCAGGACGCGTTATTCAGAAAAGACGAAAGGGAAACAACTACACAAATCTATACACTTTGAAATGGAATCGAATGAAAACATCACCACAAAACTACAAACGCCAAACAACACATCTATGCTTCTCTCGTAGCTTTTTAATAAAAGTTCTGTAAACTGATGCGAAAAAAAAAGTGCACTTAGCGGCAATCAAGGAATATGGATTCGTGTCCCGACGTTGTCTTGCTCTTTCGACGACTGCTTGAAAGTTGAAACGACAGCTTTTATTTTATTCTAGTTCTGCTTCGAACTTTTTGGTAGCGTTATCGCGATGCTTCTTCTTCTGGACCTAATACCGCAAAGTATGCAGCGAAATCACCTTAAGCGAACATACACGTCCTTGCTTTAAATATCTGACCTCGCATTTGCAAACCTTACGTGTAAACTCATAATCTTGGAGGGAGCGTCTTCGTGGCTGAGCACCTAACCTGCGTCATTTTCGTGGACGCTCGTCGACGACCTCACGACGGTCTTACTTTCGACCCTTGACAACAGTTGTAAGATGATAGTATGTACATAGCACGATACGAGCGATACAAAAGCAAGCACACTTCAAAGTGCATCTAACTTGCTACGTACTTTCAAAACTAGGCTACATGACAAGTTCAAACGCTGGCTGCCACGTTTATGTAAAACGTTAGTGAAGTTGCGGTTGTTCATTCAATTTTTCAAGCACCGCCCTCGGTAGCAACGTGTCCGACTGCTGATACCAAGATCGCGGGTTCGAACCCTGCCGAGGAATATGTAGCAACTTGGTGGCATACTTGTTCGTAACGCGTTACTAGCAATTGCGTTACTTGTAATCAATTACCTTTTGAGTCGTTGTTTGAGCAATCCGTTACTTTTCGGAGTCATCGATTACTCAGTAATTGAGTAGTTCGTCCACAATCTGGTCAACATCTTCCCGGGCGATAAATACAGTAGACGTAAGGATCTACCTGTCCTAAGCGTTTTTGTTTTTCCCGTTATTTCAGCTGTTCCGCTGCTGCATCTCTTTCCTTTTTTTCTTTTTTCTGAAGCACATAAAGACGGGTATAATTTGCATGAATGCAGAGTAACGACCGGAGCAACGCGTTACTTTTCTACTCATTCCTCAATTACATTTGGAGTCGAGTAATTGGTTAACGGTAATCAATTATTTTTTGCGTAGAAGTAACGGTCACGGTGACCAATTGTTTTTTGTTTTTGTTTTCAGTAACGGGCACAAGTCTGGGTGCAGGTTGCCCAGATCGACACGTCGTCTTCCGTGCGGGACGTTTAATAGATTCAGCGCACCGGCAAGCAACACAGTAAACAACGTAAGACTTGACGTTTCGGGTCCCATACGGGTACCATCATCAGAAGTGAACCGTCCTGTCCGCCACTGCTTATTTATGTACCATAGATACCGTATGGAACTCGAACCGTCGAGTCTTACGTTGTTTACTGTGTTGCTTGCCGGTGCGCTGAATTTATTAAACGTGTCTATACTTCCGGTCTCTGGACTATATCCGTGAGGGACGTTAAATAGGGTGCGCCGTGTGTCGAGATTTCGGCGCCCGTTAAAGAACCCTCAGGTGGGGAAAATTAACCCACAGACCCTACCACCGTGGCTTGGCTCATGATCGCAATTGTCTCGCGACGTAAAGCTCCGAATTTTTATTTTTCGGGCGACAGATAATAGGGTTTTTACGTGGAAGGAGCCGTCGGAGGAAGTGATCGAGTTTCTAAGTATGGGTGGCTTGAGTCAGAAACCATCACAGAGCGTTGCACTTCCGCGGAGAAAGTTCACTGCAACGCGTATTCAGTGCGAGGCTCATATGTAGAGAGAGAGAAATACATGATGACGATGATATGGGGATGACTTCCGCTCATTGAGGCTCATATAACGCGATATCTAGACGCGGTAAAACGGAGAATGAATACAGCGTGGGGATTTCGTCCACCAGCTAGCCAGCATTTATGTCATTTTATCGGAATACAGAGTTTTCAGTTTGGAATGCGGATTCCCTGGTTCACTTGGTTGAAACTTTTGAACTACATGTTAACTCCATCACTTTAACTCGTATTTTCTGTGTAGCCAGTTCGATGTCGTCGCGACTCTCATCCCAATTTTTTTTTTTTTTTTCTTTATCACATCACCATCGCCATCACCTGGTTGTAAGAAAGATGATCGCATTGCGTTTTAGTGAGTGCCTGACCATGTAGGGTCACCCCTTTAACTGTAAATAGATTATCAAAACACCCTCAGCCGTTATATTTCTATTAAACACCACCAGAGTCCGCAGGCAGGAATGGCGTTCAAATTAACTTCGGTGCGAGCTGTACCTTGTAGGGTTCCAGGCAAGCATCTCCACACGATCATGCTGTCTAGGGGGTCATCGACTTCTGATTTCGGCTAGATCTGCTTGCAGAATGATGACTTTACAACAACAACAACTTTATTGTGAGATGATGAATGGGGAGTTTCATCGCCAGGGGGCGATACTCTACGCCATGACTTTACATGAGCAGATATTACTTCACAACCTTCGTTGCACACCGTAGGTCAGACCCGTCCCTGCCAGCTGCAACACCACATAAATAAACAAAGCCTTATAGCTTAAACGATGTGACGTAGTGTGATGTGATGTGATAGAAAAAGAAGAAAAAGGGGGATTTAAGTCACGACAAAGTCAGACTGGCTACCACAGACCACTTAGCCGCAGTTAGTTGAAAGAAATAAAAAATAGAAAAGGAGAAAACCCAGTAGTTGGGGGCCGGGAGACAAATATCCCGAACTAGTAAGAACAATTGTCACAAACGAGGGAGCAGAGAGTGTCACAAAATGTCAATCAGATGCGTTTCTTCGAGGAAACGTATAGGAGCGCTTTCAATGCCGCCGCTTGACGATTGAATGGCTGAGGACCCAGGAGCTTTACAAGGTCAAATGGCCGCACGCGACGTAGTCATTAACTGTCCGCCAATCACTACCCTGCTTTCGGCAGTCGTAACTACATGCAAGCCGCCATGAGCCTCATGGATAACCACTGCAATCATGGAAAGCCTGTGTCCGAGATTGCCTGCGACGATCTGGCTGAAGCAGACGACATCCCGACTTTCTATGCATTTCACGTGACGGAGGAGTGAGATGAGGCGTTAAGCAGGCCACGTTGTACTGGATGAGGCAATTACCCAAGCAGCACAACATCTTGGCCCAATATTGGACCAATATTGGCAATACTGGCCCAATATTGTGCCGACATTGCCAATATTGGTCCGATATTGAGCCAAGACGTTGTGCTGCTTGGGCTAACACAGAGGGACAAACACAACACAAGCTTCACAATGCACCAAAAGTGGGGCTCGAACCCACACCCTCTGAGTGCCGGTCAGAGATGCTACCTTGTACCAAATCAGGAGGCAATGAGACAGAGGTCAATTTTGATGATGGACAGCAATCGCATCATGTGTATGGCGCTCGTACCAATTGCAGTTTGCGTCGTTGCAATCTGGGTGGTGGTGGTGGTGATAGGGCTTGCCGTTGTCGGCCTCACGTATGTGGGCAACGTCACGACTCACGCCCTGGGGGAATGTGCGTCCTGGGCCGACTTCTAAGTTGGTTGCAATCTGGGTGTGGCTAAGCGGCTTCCATTTTAGCATCCATTCACATTTGCGGTCATATCTCCTTGACAACCACAGTTGGTTAAATCCGTGTAGTCCTGCAACGGCGGTCAATTCACTGGGGGTGGGGGTGGGGGTGGGGGGAACAGATGGGTCCCCGGATCATGATACCAGAAGTAAGCTTTCTTTTTTGTCTGTTGCAGACAGGCGGGAAATATTTATGAGAACTAAGAAAAAAAAAAGGGGAGGAAAGGCCAGCCAAACGACATGGCTGCTTGCTATTCCGCAAAAGAAAGAAAAAGACAGGGTAACAATAGTGAGTTTTAGTATACCGTTGATAAAGTTATCGTCTCTATCGGAACCAATTGCACTATTGCGTGACTCAGAATCTTATCCACTAATTGGTTCCGGTTGATACGGTGAGACGCTAGCCACGTTATCAACGGTATGCTAAAACTCTCTATTATGCAGGACTTGTTACGCGCGACAACAGTTTACTCTTGCGTATCTGGCAGTCCATCTTATCTTTCCGATACCCCCGACATTCTATCCGATGATCAACGATTTCGTTTTTTTAGCGTAGTAGAACGCAGGCGGTACCTTGTTTGTTTCCTAACTTCCACGGTGGGACTAACGCGAGTGCAGCATACGAATTCTGCATGATGGTTTCATTTTGTGCTTCCCCCTTTCTTTGGTGGAATAACGCGAATAGGATCAGATGTGTAACTTCAGCCACTCACAATCCGAAAAGAGCTGCGACCACACGATAACGATGATGATGATGATTCAATTTCCTTTTTTTTTTTTTTTTTGCGCACAGACAACTAAACCATCACATGACAACTGAACTGCGTACACTGCGACGTCATCCAATGTCCGATAATCGATGCCACGCACCGCCGGTAACCATCTGATCTATTTCAGTGTGCGATTGTCACTGCCCGACAACATGACCGCGATAATGAAAATCGCAGCCACGCCTGGCTCTGCTTTCAAGGCTGATACGTCCGAACAGCGATGCTGGATTTAAGTTACTGGGAGCGTAGTCTCACAAAATTGCTAATGGTCAAGAACGCTTAAAAGGGGATGTCCTCTCCATACGTAGTATACGTCCTAGCTATGGACAGAAGTTTATAAAATAAGGAATTGCATTTTGTTTCTGTTACAGCAAATGGCGATATATTCGAGGTCAAGTAATTCCGCTGGTCGCATGCCTGCAGCGCACTGTTATTGCTCGTACGGGTTCAGAACTTCAGTGTGGATACGAACGAAGAGTGAACGGAACAGCCAATGATACGCGACCAGTGTAACATGCACGCTCGAGCCAGTGTAAGCTCTTCTGCAGCACTACAACGACGGTGTCCTAATTAATTTTTACGTTTGTCTTAATAATCAAGGAAGGATTTTGGAAGAAATTGATCGAGCTAATATAGGGCGACGAAGTCCCCCCGCTAAACAAAAAAAAAAAAAAAAACAAAGAAGCACGCGGATTTAGACATCATTTTCAGGGTGTGCTGCGCATACTTGCTTTGCGTCTCAGTCTCAGAAAATGAAATGAGCTCCCGGTTGTAGTAATCGGTTCTGGTGACTTTAGTAACGTTGTTCATAAGCACTATTATCATTGTTCTTTTTTGTCTTTTGTATTAAACCGTAATACTTTCCCTCCTTTGTCTGAGTTTTTGTCCCCCCTCCAATAACGTTTGTTAATGACTGGCGTAATATTTCGAAAGAAATAAAAAATGATACAAGACGAAGCCAGCGCTTCAAGTGCGACGTTAGATAATCTATAAGAGAAAGGAAAATGATGAGACGTTAGTCTCTCGATATTTCCTAGGCTTTTTGTACGTCTTTAATGAATAAATCTAATAGCCCTGCCACACGGGCACGAAAAATGACATTCAGTGCGTAATGAGTTAAGTCTTAATGCCACTCGCACCGTGCTATACGGAGCTATTTAATGCCATTCGTCAAAATAACAGTTTCCGCGTAATTAGATCGCAACAACTCATTCGCCCTCGAAAGGCGTGCCATCATTCCCATTGTCTGAGCGCGAAAGCAATTTGGAACTTCCGTAAAGCCTCTCTGAACTGCGCACCGCGCAATTATTTTATAAACTACACGAAAACGAGCATTATTTGCGTCAAAATGCCTGGCGTTGTTAACGATTGCTTTTTCCTTTTTCTTTTTTTTTTTTGCGTTTTTGCTTTTCGCGCGGACTGCAGCCCGACACGCAAGATGACAATAGTTTTCCGACATATACGTAGAGTACAGACCATCGATTATTAAATAAAGCATATTTTCTCATTTAGTGGGACATTACGGGTATTTTTAATTTCTTTGAACGGGTTTACGCTCTTCAAGTTTCCCATCTCTTATGAAAGCTAGTGGGAGACCCGCATCGACATCATGCCGTTTAATGTCATTCTAATCTGACGAGTAGCACGACCATAAGAAATGGCATTCGGGACCCGACTGACATTACACGCTAATGTCATTTTTTTCTGTCCGTGTGGCAAGGGTATGTATATTCTATATATATTTATAAATATACATTTTCAATCAAATTTGCGAAAATAGAAAAACAAATAAAAATTACAAAACGAAAATAAATAAAAAATAATCGAAAAACATTGAAGCTTCGCTCGGTTCATTAGGGTACAAGCTTTCGTGTAGTAGACTGCTACACTTCTTCGGGTACGATCTTCTCCACGATACAGATCTTCTACACTTTTGGTACCTGGAAGAAGTGTAGCCAGCTGTACTCGAACGCTCCTAATAAACCCAGTGAAGCTTCAGTCTCACTCGTGTTATTAGTGCTTGTGCCTCCGGAGTATAGACTCACCTTTTGACATTCCACCGCGAAGTTCTTCTTTTACGTTATACCTGTTCTGCGCATATCACGATTATTGCCATGTATTATAACCGTACTTCTTTGTCTGTTTTAATGCTACGTCTTTTCTTACGTACACTGAATGTTGCACATTCAACTCCGAAGCGCCAGCAACACCTTCTGCACCGTGAGGCCCTCTGTTGTCGTCTATCCCAACTTGGCTACGGCACTATGACACTGGCTACTTTACTGGGTCCCGTTCGTCAGTCGACCCAGTGGGCAGTCACCACTGCGCTCCACCGCTTTCTCCACGCTTCGAACCTTGTCAACGCCTTGTGATTGCGTGACCGTGTGTGTGACTTTTCAGTTTTAGTTTTCCTTTCCCTTTCTTGTCCTCTTTGTCTTTTCCTTTTCGTTTCTTCTTTGACTCTTCATTTTCTTCTCTTCTTTGTCTTCCCCTTTTCTTTTTCCTTTTCTTCTCGTTTCTTCTTTTTCTTTTCCTCATGAACAAGAGATAAACTGATGTTCTGAGGCTGGAACAACATAGAAGGGACAGATACAAACAAAGCCTCAAGTTGCCTAACAAATCAACGATGAAAGATGAAAGTCACTGAAAAGGTTAGCCAGCTGTAGGGATCGAACCCACATCTTCTGGATTACCGGGTTCGATCCCTACAGCTGGCTAACCTTTTCAGTGACTTTCATCTTTTCCTCATTTTCTTCCCCATTTACCATTTTTTTTGCAATAGCAAGCCGACCTCCCTGGGTGACTTTTCCTTTCTTTTTTTCTTAATAAGCATATTCCACCCCCCCCCCTTCCGAAGCGCCCGTGTGATTAGATCAAACGCGACGCGGAGTCACGAATCAAAAGCGACTAATCACACACGACCTGCACATACGAGCACAACAACTGAGGCTGTCACGTATACAATCGCATTACTACAAAGTTCAGACCCAATTAAAGCGAGGATAGAGCCTGAGCCTCGAAACGAAATTGCTCCTTTGATACACGCAGTCCTACCGTTACCAATGTCAAGGACCCTCGACGCTCAGTCTCATTAAATGGGTTCACCGATCTAAATACAGCTACGTTGTGTGACGTAAGCCAGTTAGTCTCGCAAGGCTTTACTTTACCATGTGTCTTGAGCACTTGACGAGAGTTTGCGAGCTACTATTCCGTCGGCTTGGAGGGGATCGGTGTTTCGTGTTGGAGAACATCCCTAATGCTATCAATTGATCCGTGGTGGCCGTTATCTCTGGAAGGAATGTTGTAGGTCATTGTTTCGTAAGCTTGTATGACGCAATGAAACGCGGTACTTTCACGCACAATCGCCTAATGCATGGGGGGGGGGGGGGGGGGGGGCTCGAAGTAGCTTGCTGTTGTTGGCCGCACTCAAGTGGGCATCGTCACGACTATAGCAAAAAGAAGGAAGCAGGAGGGTTGACGATTTCAAAGTGAGGCATAGGCAGGATGACCGGTAATGATGGGACGGAAGCACACTGCAGATGAGAGACGCGCTAGAGTGGTCTTTCCGCGAGGCCCGTTTCTTGAAGAAAGCGCACGAGGCCGCGGGTTTTTGAAAGTCATTCTGCATAAGAACCTTCGGGGAAGAGGACGTCCGTCAGTATGCCAGGCCTGGCGTGCACACGGCATCCTGTCAGGATATGTCCGATGGTCTCCGGATGGTTACAGTGACCTCAACTGGAGTCCTCCCTGCAGCCGATCTTGAACAGTTGCGAGTTCGTGAACGCAGACCCCGTGCGTAACCGATGGAGCATTGTCTGTATAACACGGGGAAGATCTTTCGTGGGAAGAGAGGGTCGATGATTCTGCATGATGTCCTGTATGCCAGGATGGCGCACTTCAACTAGCTGTTTGACGGCCATGTGCCTGTCGGTGTCGGCCGGAACTGGTAAGGATGGGCTGCAGCTGTGGTGTGCTGAGGATGCTAACTGGTTCGCTCGTTCGTTGCCTCTGATGCCGACATGAGACGGGATCCATTGAAGAGTAAGCATGCATGACGTAAGGTAGGGAAATCTCGTCTGCCAATCAGAAACATGAGCTTGCCTTCGCGTACTCCTTCCTTTCTAGAACAGGGAGTACAAAGCGGCAGTCCCACGCGGTGATTAAATACGGGGGTAATGTGTACTTGGATTTCAGCCCGCGTTCAACAGCCTTCAGTTGGCAAATGTTCATTACCTCCTACACATGTGGGATCCTCAAGCGCTAGCTGCAGCCAGTGGCGTAGCTAGCAAAAAAATTTCGGGAGGGATTCTATGAAGACTTTAAATGGGAAAGGAGTATTTCGTCCTAGTTTCCCTCTCTCAAACCCACTACCAAACGTACAATTTCGGGAGGGGGGTAAACTTCCCCCCCCCCCTCTGGCGACGCCACTGGCTGCAGCGCACAACCTTCCGCTAGGATCTTCGCCCTCCACACAGCACAGAGTTGTCTTTCAAAACGGAGTGGTCAAACCATAGAAATCTATGGGCCCAACAACCGTTTGACCATAAAAGCAACTTGGGCCTAGTTTCACCAAAGCTAGTTAACCTTGGAACGAGATCAAGCGTTGCTAAAACTTGAAGTTAACACACAATTCTTTTTTTTCTTCTTTTTTTCTTTTTGCATACGTTAGTTGGTGACGTGACGTGATGAATGTTCCAGCAACAATAACTTCCATTAGTGAAGCACAGTTAAGCGTTGAATTCAAGTTAAGGGACTGTGGATCTGGGTTGAAATGTTAATCGGCGTTGGTGATTAACGGGGCCTTGGTGTGCCAGAAAACGACGTCGCTGTTGCAGCCACACTCTAGAAAAAATAAATAAATAAATAACGAAGTAACTTTAGTCATCTTGGGGAGCAGATGCCATGCACGGAGTCTAGGGGCTCTTTGCAGTACTGGGGTGTGAATTTAAGGGCCGGGACACTAAAATGGGGAGTAATTGCAATCTAGACGAGCATACAGAAGTTGTAATTGCTCCGCAATTTATTTCTTTTTTCCTCCGAGCGAAAGAACATACAGAATTAACGTTTAGAACGCAGTTGAACGTTAGAATTGTGGTTGCATTCTGTTTAGAGAGGATGTTTCAAAATACGTACAAAAATGAGTCTTATAAACATCGTTTCGCGCACAAGTGTCCCGTCAAATAGCCGTGAACTTTTGTGGCACATACACAGTAGTGAGATTTCCGTGGGCGTCCGTTTTTACTGACCATTTTACTGTCCATTATAATGACCTTTTGTGTTTAGAGTAATCCGCGACTCAACGAAGCCCTATCTTTCCCACAAATAACAATGTCGTATACCGGATCAAATCGTAAAACGTAATATGTTTCGATGTACAGTGAATCTCGGCTACAACGGCCACACTTATAACGAATTTCCGGTTATAACGAACACATCGTAAACGACCGTCAATAGTATTATACTCAATGTAACGAGACTCCACTTGTAACGAATTTCAGGATATAACGAACAGTTTCCACACGACCGTCGAGTTCGTTATAAACGGGATTCACTGTATCTAGTTAGCCAACCATTGCAGCGAAGAACCATGCTGTTTCCTATCACTGACTTTGCAATGTCAGATCGATGCGCCGCATGAATTCCCATTCAATTATGCATTACGTGACTGTCGTGTACAAACCCGAACCGACACTGGACAAAGCGACGCCGTACGACGACGCACAGGATTGCGCAATACCATTTCAAATGGTAGTAATAGATTTTCCCGATGTCACTTAGTGCGATCGCGACTGACAATGATTAGCTGAACAAAGACATGACTGATAAACACAGCGTCATGTGTTTATCAGTCATCACACATAAACACAGAGTCATGTGTGGTGGCGACCCATGGCTTGCCTATACGTCAACAATGATGATGAGTTTCTCAACACCAGATTGCAAAAGTTGTGGTGTGTGTACACAGGGTCTAATGGATCAATCTTTGGACCAAATATGCTCAGGTGTGGTATGTATGCTGTTTTCTTGAGATGATGAAGGATTTCATTAAGTTCGTGACAGGAAATATAATAAGCGCGAACGTGTTATCACGAGCACTAATAGCAGTCATTTACCACAATCTAAGAAGAGGTAAATATGCGAGATACGACGAACGAAACCACGGTCAATTGGAACTTTAATACAAAACGATGTATGCTTAGAAAGCCTATAGCGACGACAGGGCAATGTTTCAGCTGTACCACACATGGTACTTCAATTTACATCGATATATAAAATTGATGGAGTCAAATCTCCGCTGCAGAAAACGAACAGGTACCAGCGCGTAGACGAAGAGATAATCACTGTCGACACACCCTATAAATTCTCGCGCTTTGTAATATAGAGCGCTCCTGTGCTCGATGGTACAAAATGAATAAAAAATACTTCATGATACAAAATATATCGTAAGATCCCATACAGAGCTACAATTAATGCACACGGCATTATCTCGCAAACAGTGGAACCCTGGAATCCAAATGCTGCGAAGAGACTGGCTCGAATTTTAATGATGCCCAGTGGCGACCGTGCTCCGTTAATTTATTCAATATCATTAATGAGAGAAACGTGTTTCCGAGGCTGTGGGATTCGCGCAGGAACGGCCAGGTGGCCAGTGCGCTGTTGCAGAGGTTAGAGCTATTATTGCCGGCAAGCCCGGTCATACGGCTTTCGTATATATACTTGAAATATTTATCCCCCTGAGTGGAAAGTCAGACGGAAATCTTCTATCGTTAAATAGCAAGGCGACATCGTTTGCTGTTTTTGCAGAAAGTAGTATGGCTGCACGTCCGAAATTTACCAGGGAATTGCGCTTTCAATAACGTCTATTCTACATCGAGCATGAATAATTTCGATGGACTTTTTGAAATGTTATTGGCTGTATCCCTGGGCGTTCTGCTGAACGCGTTTGAATGTTGTAGTCAGGGCCATCTTCCGCTTTTGGTATTCGTGCGCCCGCACTCGTTACGTTGCCATTGCAACTTCTCTCTCCACAGCTGTTACGTACGGACTTACACGGCTGTCGACGTTGGTGGGCCCCATAGAAGGCTGTCGCTTTCAAAGAACAGAAGTGTACAAAGATGGGTAGAAATCCAGCGAACCGGTAGAGATGTAGGAAGGGAGTTGCCTCAGGACAGAAGCCGCCGATATTTCGAACAGAGACTGTTCTTCTTCTGGGCACCGTCCTCATCATTGGCATGGTATTTAAAGGGTTAGGTGTGACGTGTTTAAAGGTTCATGCGAATTGTGGGTCAACAGCCCGGAGGGAAGAAAGGTCCGTACGGGTTTTTACGGCGGGAGTGAATGGCTGCTTTGTTAGAGTGTGGAGGGGATTATGTGAACGTAGTGATCTAGGCTACAGACCGGTTGCAGAAAAATGGAAGGTTCACGAACACGTGGACGAAACGGGACAACAGGCAAGAATTCGCAAGCATAGCGAAAGATAAGGAGGTTAGTGGTTACGTGGGGAAAATTCCAAAAGGAGCAATTTTTTTAAATATATATTTGTGATACAAAGTTGTGGCATGCAATAAAGAGAGCAGAAAGCAGTGGCCATGCAGAACATAACAGATGATAATGGAGGTAGATGGGAAAAGCATATTTTATTTGTGAAGTGTTTCTAGGGTGCCTTGTGATTTGTTGATACCGGACGGGTGAAGAGCGTTGAACTTGTATATGAGATAAGACTCCCTATCACGTCTGTCACGTGTGGATCTAAACCCGGTTTCTAGAATATATAGTTTAATGTTGTCAAAATTGTGACCAGGAACGTTAAAGTGTTCGGCGACTGCTTTGGGGAGTTTGTTGGACGTGGTGTAGGGCCTCCAAATGCTGGCAGGACATCATGGACAAGTTGAGACTTTCGACCTGACGGGACAACATTCTGTGGGCCCCGTTGGAGAGAGGAACAGCAGGAGAACTCCGTGACTCCGTATTATCACACGCGAAAAACAGTGCCTGCTCCGGGACGTGGAGAGTGCTATATCAAAGGACTGTGGTCTGTCCCGTTGCTTACCTTCGATCACTTCGATCCTGACGAACGGACCGTGAAATGAACGCAGGCACTAGCTAATCACGCACTCATTACTACTTCGGTTAAATGCTGTGAACTTCTTGGGCTACAACGGCCTCTTCCGCCGTCTCTTGCGGAAACTTCAAAGCGACAAAGAGGCACGCGCACAGCGTCACGTATCCCTACATTTTCAACGAGATACGTTGGGTTGGCCACGCTTCTCGAATTGGGCTGAGATAGTAGGTATACACACTCACCAGTTTTGCCACTGAATAAAGGCAAAAGGTGAAACACAATCTAGACATTCTACACCCACCACGTTTTGGAGAAACCATGACAACAACAACAACAACAGCAACGAATGATGACGATGAGATGGACCACGAAGATGAAATTGAACCCTGGCAACTCAATGCAGTTAGCGTTCAGGCGGACCAATGGGCGGACACAGCCGGTTCTTCGCCGGATCCGACAGAGATATCCAAAGCTGACCTAATTCGATTGTGTAACCAGACCCAATATTTGGCTCACAAATATTCACCCATGGACCTACGGCAAAGATTAGGACTTCTCTCGGTTCTTCTCTAGGTTCTCTCGCGACGTAGAGCCATATATTATTATTATTAGATTGGGAACAATGTGGTATAAAGGCACAGGCTACTTAAGCTATAATCGTCAGTGTCGTTCTAGAGCCAACCAATGCTCTTCGCCTGAAATATTTTTACGAACTGCGTGTTTAGCTACATAACAATACTTGTTCACCATAACAATATCCGGAATTGATTTTTATCTTTCTTTTTCTTTATAAAGGCTAGATTTGCTGCGGCGTTGTTACACAGTTACATGCGTATATCTATTTCGCCAATCTGCATACAATTACGCTGTGCCAGTGCGCAACATATCATACACAAGAGTGGCAATCAGATGACATCATAACACATACGCGGCAGACAAGAGGTACTTTACCAAGTAACAAAAGCTACACGAATCGACAAATACACAGGCCGCTCCCTCGCACGATCATTCACTACGCAAACAATATTGATCGAGCGAAACTAATTAAACCGGACGAGTAAGTAACCGGACAGGATCGGACAGGATCGTACAGTATTCAGTCGATAAAGTGCAACTTTTGTACAACATTTCACGACGAGGTCAGGAAAGAATTACGGGAATTTATGCACAAGAGAAACATTCTCCGCATGACTTAACATTTATGTAATAATGTGTATTTATATGACGACACGTTAACCGCGAAAAGGATCTTGCTTTATGAATTTATTTCCTGCCTCAGATATTAGCCGCATAAATGCTTGCTGCACCTGTTGCTGGGTGACAGCGATCAGCAGAAAGGAACGTCGGTCCTAACACACCATATAGAGTCTGATAGCCCTGTTTTGAAGACAGGTGGCTCCACGTCAACCCAGTAGCGGTGGTGATAGTGCCATTCTCGTTTGACGTTATCATACGTTGATCACTTGACGTTATCATTACTTGAACAAACGTGGAAGAATTTATTATCATTTTTAGTTTATTAAAGACGCAAACGAGTTCTTGGTTTAATAATAATAATTGGATGTTTACGTCGCGAGACAACTGAGATCTGTTCTTGGTTTCACACGTGAGAAGTCAGTATATACCTGCGCTGAAGCACCCATACCCGCGGCTTGTTTCTATCAGTAAAGCATTTGCTGTTTATCAGTAGGCATTTTTGCGGCAATGCTATCTTTCAAGTACACGTCAATCAGCGTAAGTAAACCGCAAGTCTCAGTCTCGAGCGCGTAATTCCTCGTGAAGTCGTCCCAGGACGTTGGACAATTTGGTCATATTATTCCCTTGTCCAGGGACTGAAACCGGAACGGAACCGAAAACCTCTTGGAACCCAATTTTTTTTCAAGAACCGCAACCGGAACGTAACCGCAATTCGCCATGGGCAATTAAGCGAAACCGTAATCTGAACCGAAAAATGTTATTTCGGTTACCGGTTCATATGAATCTGTTCAAGCGTGAATGCGAACAACTTTGGATGCGATATTTGTATCGCTTTGATTGATTGATTTTTAAAAGAAAAAAAATGGAGATGTTAGTCTCCATTCGGGACTGCATGGCTACTCCAGGACGCGTTATTAAGAAAAGAAAGGGAAATCACACAAAACTCGACGCTTTACAACGGAATGGAAACAGAATAAATGAGAACATCACCACCTAGCTTTACCGCTCTGATTAGTGGTGTAGTGCGTGCTTCTGTTAAAGTAGATATCTTCGACATGTGGGTTTCATTCAGATGTTGTGTAGACAACATATACCACCTTATGCGCTTGGTCCCATAATCGAATGACACACGTATCATGTGACATGTGTTGCGTACGTCTCTGATGAGTTACGAACTGATGCATTGCACGTTGTTTGTTTCCAGTCTCTTCGCTTAACCGCTGAACGCACGCAGTTTTTCTTGCCTTGTAGCTTATTGTTACAGCACGAGCGAAATATCGAGCGATATATAACAGAGCCAGCAACAAATTATTTTACGTGGAATGTCGCAAACGGCAAAAGTGCGTCGAAGATGTATAGATGGCACTGCACCACCCTTTCGGAGCGGGGTAGATAAATATGTTCATTTTTACCCGTTTGCACTTTGTAGCTCACTTTGCGACATCCGCGCAGCCTGCAGATACATCCTATATAGAGAAAACCGAAAAAAAATATCGGTTCGACATGTTTGGTTACCGGTAACCGCATATATTAAAACGGTGAATCCCGTAACCGAAACCGCTTTCAAGGTTCTGACACTTGAACCGTAACCGAACAGATATTCGTTTAGGTTTGTTTAGGTTTCAGTCTATTCCATCTGTCTTCATTCGTGTAAGGCACTATGATGTCCTATTTCGCGGTGGTAACAAGGGGCTAAATAGGGTTACGTATGACTCCAACAGTTTCACACACACACAAAAGAAGAAACTCTCCTGATATCCGAACATTAATTTAAAGGAGATTACCTGTAATAATAATAATAATAATAATAATAATAATAATAATAATAATAATAATAATAATAATAATAATAATAATAATAATAATAATAATAATAATAATAATAATAATAATAATAATAATAATAATAATAATAATAATAATAATAATAATAATAATAATAATAATAATAATAAGTTAAAAACTAGTTCCACTGACCACACTGTAAGTATTGCACGTGTCATTCGTACAACCATCATTTTCGACCGCGAGCGCGCAACCTTACTGGTCAACCTGGAAATAAATCTGGACCGTTTTTACCCCCGATTTGCGTCATCGGCGCTGAAAATGAAATAAAAAAAAAGAAAGAAAAAGAGAAACGAAACACCAAAATGAACTAGCTTACAAGCCCTGGATAATACTTTTTCTTGGAGAGAGCGCGCGGTACCAATGTGGGGAGGGGAGGGAGAGATTTCCGGCGCACGTCAAAAGAACCTCAGGTGGTCCAAATTATCCGCAGTCCTATACCCTGTGGCACGTGCAACATGTCACCACACTGCGCAGACAAACCTTACGTGGAACATCACAGTACCATTACCATTTTTACCACATTACGCCCAACTTTACGGCTCCTGAAATGAACCCCATTTTCTTTCCGGCGATCTTCAAAAAAGAAAACATAATCCTGACAAGCGGACCTGTCTATGTTGTCCAAACAGTTGCGCCGCTTATGAAGCGAGTGCGTGTGATTATAAGTATAAATGCATAAAAACTAAGACAGAGTACCGTAATTTCACGCGTATAAGCCGCATCGCAGATAAGCCGCAGGACGCGTTTTTTGGGACGTTTTGAAAATTTTCTGGCAGATAAGCCGCACCCGCAGATAAGCCGCGGGCAATACGAGACGACTGATTTGTGCGACAAAGGAGACCATAGAGAAGGCCATAATCCCTGTGGTCCATACTCCGGGATCGGCACAGTGTACAACAGAGGAGGTCAGTTCTGGAGTTCTACCAAGATCGGATTGTGCCCTTGTCGGGTGTTTTTCGTGGACTGATGGGTCAGTGATCTTCCAGAAGACGTGAATCACTGTCACCACTTTCCTTAAAGCTGCTTGGGGGAATGACCCAGGAAAATCAATCTACTCGAATGTGGACCCGTGCCTGTTACGCACTGTTCGTGCATCGGCAGGGCAGTGCTGTTCCAGAGACACTGTCGGCCCTTTCGTTAAAATCGGCGTACGGGGAAAATACCAGGAGAAAATAGTCATCAGATAAGCCGCACCGGTGGATAAGCCGCAGGGCACCCGTGAGAAAAAAAAATCGCGCATAAGCCGCGGCTAATACGCGTGAAAATACGGTAGTTCAACATAGGTATACGGACAATACAGGGTGCGCGCTTCATTGATCCTGCCTTAATTCGAGGACAGTCCAAGTCAAGCGAGAGTAGCACGAATAGCCCCCAACACATTCCCGAACTTCCTGGCGCTACTGAAGGTAATTATATCAACGGAAGAGATGCCCACGTTAATCGCGTTAGAGCACGAGAGAGAAAGGCGTCTGCAGGAATCGCTTAGAGTGCGTGAAGTGTATTGATGAGCCGAGCGTGGCATGCTCTGGGCAGCAATGGTGCTGAATGGAGTATTCCAACAAAATGCTTCGCTCGAGGCAAGCGCTCAGCGGCAGTGTAAGCTAGAATGGAAGGGAATGGATCGGGTGTGAAGAAAGAATCGGAGGTATGGCCGCAAGAATATATTCAGCATAAACTGTGTAGAATGAAGCTACGAACACCTGTCAAGAAAGGCGAGATTGTCATCTGAGACGTATCAGAATTTGGTCAGAGAGTTGAATAAAGAAATCACGCATCAGATATAAGTAGGAAAAGCGTGTCTGTTATCACGTAGCAAGGACAACGCACGATAGTGTCATCGGCCATAGGGAATCAACCTGTAAATGTCCGTCCCCGTATGCGTGGCGTGGCGATTGAGTTCCATATTTCTAAATAACACAGCAAGGAACTATCTTGCTAAGGAATAGTGAGCTGACCTTTCCTGCCAAAATAAATAGTCCCCCCCCCCACCAACACACACATTTCTCGTATTTCTTTAACACCAGGAGAGTGGACCAGGAAAAGGACATGGCAAAAAAGAACATGGAGATTAGGCTCGATCAACATGGATGTCCTTGATATTTGAGGCACCCTGCTTTCTGTACGAACATCAATGAAGAAAATAAAATCATTGGTTGATTACAATAGTCGGCAATGCGAAATTTGAGCGCAGCTGTTGAAGCTGAGTTATACACCACTGTTTTTATTTTCCGTTAGTCGTTGCGAAGTCGTTGTCCCCGTTGGTGTGGTACAGCCCGGTTATGTCCGTAGCGCGACACAGTGCCACGTATACCAGCTTTTGCGGATGATTCTTGGCACAGGGGTACACGACAATATTATACGTTCAATTTTGCGGCCGCCATGTTTCCAGTCGCAAATTTCGCGCCAAGCTTACCGAACTGCAACCAGATGCGTTCCGGCTTCCCAAGCGTGCCCTCATTCGCTTTCCTCCTCGCGTCCTCTTCACTCTCGCCGTTCGCTTCGTGTGCTTTCTTCCTCACGCTCTCCCGTATTTTCATCCTTCGCTTCACTCCTCGTTCGCTCTGCCGGTTACAACGCCGACGCCGCTCAACGCAGGAACGGGCGCCTGGGAGCTGCGCTCTAAAATGATACCCTACTGCTCTACTGGCGGAATACTACACATTCGTAATACTGCAGCATCGTTAGACTACCACATCATCAACGACCCGACAACTGATTACGCAGCTGTAACGGCGATTGGTGACTTTACACGATATCTAATCTTCAACGATAGATTCTAAGTTGCGGGTTACAAGATATTAGTCTTTCCGCATTATTTACTATCTACACGCCCTCCGTTTTGCTATTTTACTTATGTATGCAGCCTTACACCACATACTTCAAGTTCCCCACAAGCCTTTCTTCCCCCCTCTAATCTAATCTTCCTGCGGAGTCACGATCAACCATGGATGATCTACAATGTGATAAATATGTTGGTGAGAGACGACAAGGAATGAGACACTAGGAAGTTTCAGCAGATCGGAAGCGTTCTACGAAGACGACGCGATAGAACTGTCAAATCAAAGATCAGCAACGTGATGTCAGCCGTTTGAATGGAATCAGGTGATTGGTTTATCATGTTTGCGGAATCGCTATCGTAAAGACCTTCCGATCTGCTAAAACTCCCTATTAGCTGCTGTGATATGCAAGTTGGTTATTGGCGTGCAGGCAGAGTAAGAAAATAAATCGAAGTGTTATGAAAGAAGCCAAAACTGGCGAATAATTCAAATTGAAAAGCAGCAGAGCGGGCAATGAAGCAAGGAACGCCTATAGAGCCAAGTATAAAACCAAGGGCGTTTGAATGGTTGCATGTAATGGGCTCATCTAAATTCGGAACTACGTTCTCGATCCCGTCTTTGAAGTCGTACGATAGATATGCCTCACAGCTGTGGTTGTGCTAAGCATGCCCACGTTCCATGCTAATGCAGCTTGTTGAAACTGGTAGCTTTTTGGTTGTTCAGTCCCAAGTTCTCGCGGATATTCTTCTTTGCAGCTCCGGAATGTTCATATAATGACACTTTACTATGGCGCTACGGCATTTCATAATCCGTAAGTACAACAGTATATGTCTACATGGATTCAAAGTGAATCTTACCACACGATTACATACTGAGCTGATCTAATGTCACTGTCACGAAAGCAGTAGTATATGGAAGCAAGCAAAATTGCAAATTCAAAAAGGATGTGATGTGATGTGATGTGAATAAAGAAAAAAATGGGGATGTAAGCAAAATTGCAAATTCAAAAAGGAATTATTAGGCGACCCTATGCGTTGCTTATATGGGAAGAAGCTTTTAGGAAGTATCCTAACAACAAGGTGACAGTATAGAGTTTGAAATATGGCAGCAGCCGAAAAAGCCAGACAGCTCCGCTTTCTACGTGATTCGGGCCCCCTGGGCTCCCTGTGAGCCGTCTGAATGCCGTTTCTTTTTCCTTCTTCTTCTTTCTTTCTTTTTTTTTTCTTTTTTGAATAGCAAGCCGGTGTGCTGCGTGGCTGACCTTTCCCCTTTCTCTTTCCCTTTTCTTCTTTCTCTCTGCCAATAAATCGCCCCCCCCCCCCCCCCCCCCCCCCACAACCACCATCATCTCTTGATTTCCGGTGCTTTGCGCTTGCTTTCTTTCCTCGCTGCCAGACGGAGTTTCTAAAAAAAAAAAAGGCGAATTCGCTAAAGAGGAAGACATTTCAGTCAGCAGTAATGGATAATTATTCGTTATGTCGTCGATCGCGCCCCATATAGAGACAGTCCGAATTTATGTCCTGTAGAGTCGCAAAAGCGGTGTATGCGATATCACGAACGGAAAGAGAGGGGGGAGAATTATTTGACGTAAGGGCAGGAAACCGAGACCAATGAAACGAGCTCCTAAGTTTGCAAACTGCGAGTGCGTCACGCTTGGGACGTGCAACACCTCCGCCGCACAAGTTCATAAATATGCGCTCGTCTTTCACTTCCGTGCCGAGTATAGAGGAGTAGCCCGTCCCGACTTTCTAGGGACTTATATATCTCCATGTTTTTCGTTTTTCAACCAATCGAGCAGTCACTTCCGCAGCGTACGAAGCGTTTTCTATAGGGCGGCGGACGCTTGGTACATGGATAAAAGAAAAAAATGATGCAACAGTACATAATAATTATTAATATTAATTTTATTATTATTATTATTGATATTAATTATTACTATTATTACTTGTTGCTTGGTAAGTTCCTTGTGTCTTTAATAAATTTTCCTATAACGAATTATTAATTGGAGCAGATCTACACGTAAGGTTTCTTTAAATTTCCGTGTTAGCGCCGCGAAGCAACTGTGGCTATGAGCGTGGTAGAGATGTGGACAGATGGAGAGAGGACAGCAGGAAGGAGTGGGGGACAGGGGGGTTAGTATGCGTCCTGGGCCGACTTCAGGGGAAACTGTGCCGACATTTGACTGGAAAGTCTTCGGAAAACCCTGGGAAAACCTCAGACAGCACAGCCGGTGGTAGGACTCGAACCCACCACCTCCGAGTCTTCGGCCCGACCTTGGCTACCACCAATGCCGCTGGTACGGTGCAACGGTACAAATAACAACACTACAAGTCTTTGTACCGATAAACGTCATTGGATGTGTGAAGTAAGGGGCGTGGAATAAAATGTAACACCGTCATCGCACCGAATGGAAATGAAAGAGAAAAAGAACAACAACAACAGCAATAGATGATGACGATGAGATGGGGTGTTTCACCGTGGTGCTGCGGTACCCTACCCCATTGTACGTAGAACATTATATGAAGATGATGTAGGAAGGATGAAATTACGCGAAAGAATTAAAGCGTCTGGAGCAGCCCAGTGGACGACAGGAAGTCCGTGAACAGGTGAAGAACCCGACGATGGAGCACGGGATCTTCACTGGGGCCAATGAATGCAGCTAAGGTGAGCGGTCTCTTGCTGATACGGGCAAGCTCATCACGCAGTAACCGCCCTTGCAGGCAGTAGAGTGCACATTCCATAAGAATGTGCTGGGTGTTCGCCGCGACACCGCAGGTGGAACAGAGGCTTCTGTCACAGCATCTGATCATGCAATTGAATTGTGGGGTGAAAGCGTACATTTTATGTGTGCGTCGTGAACGACGGGCACTGCAAATGCTCTTAACGCTCGCAAAAGCCTCGTTCCCAGTAGGGAGACGCGTACAAAATTCCGATCAATCAATCAAATCCGACTCGTGTGAAAAGGTGTTTAAGGTACGGTAGCAAATATTCAACGCATACTGCCACTAATATGCAATTTAAATAGTTGGAAATGAGAGGGGAACCTGAGGATCGGTCGTCACACTGTTTGCTGCATTTTTCTTTAGTCATAATTTGTGCATAGGCTTTACTAGCTCGTAACAGGAGTTGCATTTCAAAACGCCCTGTTGTGAACCGCCTCTTTCATTGAAAAATATTACCTACACAGAACCAATAATGGGGCAAGTTTGTTTTCAGTTTTGTTTAAAGAGGCACTAACTAAAGTGCGATGATATTTCTTCTCGCGCAATGGTAGATGACCAACACCTTGACACCAACACAAAAGGAACGGGATTAATCCGTTGCGTCTTTCGTGATTGATGATCGATAGAAAAAAAAAAAAAAACTATTTACGCTTTCTTTCTCCTTTTCAAGATAACCAAAAATTCGGAGAGTTCTCTGATTGGTTTCCCCAAACGATCTCCCGCGATGATTGGACAAAGCGTTTGAGGAGACCAATGAGAGCCCGCTCCGCGTTGTCACGCTTCTTGAGGAGGAGAGGGTGATGGAAAGCGTAAATTACAGCTTCTTTCGCTCATAAGTCATAACCAGGAACGACGCAACGGACGAATTTCGTTCCTTTTGTGTTGGTGTCAAAGTAACGACATCATTCATCCCGCTAGGAGAAATTTTCTCACTTTACCGCCTCCTTAAAGAGAAAAGGAGTGCGGAAGAAAGGGTACCGCTTCCCTGCCAATATGTTGGAAAACTGAAGTGTCTGTGAGTGGCACTGCTACTTATATGATCCACCGTTCTTTCCCAAAAACGTAATGGGGGGTCGAAACTAGCACTGGACATGTGACAACACGTCAAGTAACGAGTCACCTGCGTCGGACCCCAGTTCACGTGGGATAAACCCCTCAAAAGAACCACCAGACGGATTCCACTGGAAGCATCAAGAAGAATGAGAAGACGGCGGAAAGAAGTTACGAAGGTGAACCTGATTTTAGCATAAACAATCAATTAGTGTAGTACTCAGAAGAAAATATTTTTAAAAAGTATATTTGAAAAACAGAGTTTGAAAAACAAAGAGGGGTGTAGCAGCAGCGTCATAATCATCACCAGCACCGCCATCGGTTACGCGCGGCACTGCGCGTGACCCGAGCTTTCGTTTTCGGTTCATCGCCATTAACCGTCATTAAACCCATCAACCTCAGTAGAGCCTGGTCGCCTCATTTCTCGCTCTACAACTGGTGACCCGGACGTGATGTCTTAGCGTTCCACCATCATGAACGGTGACCAGCATTCCACCAGCTCTTCGCCTCCCAGCCGGCCACCGCCACTTCCACCGCTCGAGGCTTCTGTGGCACCGCTCCGCCTGCCGCCTTTCTCCATCTCCGATCCTCAGCTGTGGTTCGCGCAGGCGGAGGTTCTCTTCGACGGACGCCGCGTCACTTCTCAAGCCTCAAGGTGAGGCCACGTCCATCTGCCCGCTGGGACATTCCATCATCGCCGGTCAGGACTCATGTAGGGGAATACCACCTCCTCTACATTTGGTGACCCGAACAACGAACACCATGTTCGGCATAATTCGGCCAAGCACCATCCCAAATTACTGCAAGCCCACCTCCGAAGGTACCGTGCAACGTTCTACCGAGGAACCGCTAGGCGACGACGTCCATTCACCGCGGCTCCACTCATCGCAACGCACGGCCGCGCAACACCATGGTTCTACCCAGCTCGCTCATCTACTCAGCTCGCATCGCCATGGTCTCTCACTCTGCGTCACGTCGCCACATGCTTCGCGATGGCACTCCTCGGGCTTTCACCAGCGGCACCTTCACGAGCATCACGCTCCCATACCGGTCGCGGTACGCCGCTGCGGCTGCATGGCCCCATCCTCATCGTCATGCCAGTCCCAAGAACCCTGCCCGCCTTGCCTTCCCACCAGGCTTCGATACAGACTGCTGGCAGCCCATCCAGATGCGGTCAAGAGGCTCCGGGACCAACATTCCACCGGGGACACGCACGGAGGCCACAGTGAGTTTTACTCCCGGTCTCCCCGTGCTTCACGATGGTCCTCCCCGCAGTCTCCCTGTAGCAGCAGCGTCATAATCATCACCAGCACCGCCATCGGTTACGCGCAGCACTGCGCGTGACCCGAGCTTTCGTTTTCGGTTCATCGCCATTAACCGTCATTAAACCCATCAACCTCAGTAGAGCCTGGTCGCCTCATTTCTCGCTCTACAGGGGAAAGGGACAACAACAACAATAAATTAGGAAGTGATGATGACATGATACGTTTCCCCGTGGTAGCCACAAGACCCCATACCCCACTTCAAAGCAGGGATCGGAACCGGTATATTTTTCGGTCCGGTTCGGGTTCAGGCATATTGGTTCGGTTCGGGTTTAGCTTCGCTGAATCGAAACTATCAGCTTGAACCGGTTGAGGTATACCGGTTCGGTTCGGGTTCGGCTCAGGGAGAACACCCTCTCCCGCACACACGCAGACAAAAAAAAAAAAAAAATCGGTCAGCGGTCGGAACATTTGGAGGGAATGGAACCGTTACTTTTTTCGGTCCCGGTTTAACCGGTTCATGGGCAGTAATTTCGCTATACATGAAAAGCGAGCTTACGCTCACCGTACACGGTTGTAAGAGAAAGGTGCGAGAGAACAGTTTCAGGTGAGTCAAAAAAAAAAAAAAAAAGGTCGGTCAGTAGTACAATTATTTCACCTCTGAACCGATTCCAGAACCAGTAACCGTATGATTTTTTTTTAATTTTTTCGGTTCAGTTCCGGTTCGGTTCAGGAGAAGCACAAAAATTGTTCCGGTTCAGTACGGGATCGTCCGAAAATAACGGTTTTTCCGGTTCGGGTTCAGTCCCGGTTCCGATCCCTGCTTCATAAATGGTGAGCACGAAACGAAGACAGCAACTGTTTAGAGTTCTTCGAGGAGGCCAGTAGCTTGCACGAAAGCGAAAAGGGAGCGAAAAGGACAAAATAAAATACGAAAATGAGAAACAAAAAGAAAAGTACTTAAAATACGGTATTTTGAGTGCGGTACTCAAGATGACGTACAAAGCTGCCAGCAGGGTATTATCCTTTGGTGTGTATAGGGACACCTTCTAAAGTCTCGAAAGCGACCAGCGTTCTTTATCCATTTATAAAAATTACGCAAGAGTTGGCTACAAGAAAAGCCAGATTTCACCCCACTCGAATTAGAGCGCCCCAAATTTCACTGCCAAATTTCGAAAACATAAAACCCGAAATCCAAGCAGCCCACAGACGCATCGGGATATAGCAGGTGACAGAAGAACCGGGTGACGTCAACTGTGTTTATCACAACTACCTCGTGAACGGTTTATGTGATTCATATGTTTGTGTGTGCTAAGAGTTAGGTCCTTGTCGTTCTTCCCCCTTAACATGAATTGGATAAGCACGTGCCAAAATAATGCCGTATCAGAGAGAACAATAGATGCAGTCTGCAGATGACACGCTTATACGGGTAAAACGTACGGCATTCCCAGGTTACCCTGTGAACTATTTTACTCTATAGAATTCCGTGGCGATTACTTTTACTTACCCAGGCTCTCTATAAGCCATCATTTCCTTTCCTTCTCTTTTCTTCTTTGTTTTCCTTTTCTTTCCTTTTTTTTTTCTTTCCTTTCCCCTCTTCGCTTTTTCTTTTCTTCCCCCATTTTTCTTTTTTTGAAATAGCAAGCCGACCTCCGTCTGGCTGACCTTTCCTTTCTTTTTTCTTAATAAACATATTCCCCTCCCCCCCCCATTATAAAACTAATTTTAAAAAAACTGTTCCGGAGTTTTAATAGGTCGGAAGCACTCTGCGAAAACTATGTACAGTGAACCCTCCTTATTATGACCATGGTCGTTCCCGAAAATGTTGGTGAATGCGGAATGGTCATATTAACGGGGAGATTTTCAGAGGCTTCACTGCATTGTTCCCCCGGAGTATGGTCGTAAAGCGCGTATGTCAGGTTATCGGGGGTCATATTAACGAGGGTTCACCGTACACGATAAAAGAAAGCTGTCAGATCAAAGATCAGCAAAGTGACCTCAATCACTTCAGAAGGATAGGGCTGATAGAGTCTATCGAGTTTTCGGAACCATTACCGTGAACAGCTTACGACCTACTGGCGCTCACTGTTCTTATGAGTAGTAGCAGGCGCATGAACTTAAAGGAACCGTTACAGAGCGGGACACACCAAAAACTGCATATGGCGGAATTTTACACTTTTTGATTACATTTTTTTTACACCTTAATATGCTCTCGGCATCTGAATAATCTGTACGAGCACAGTACTCCTGTATATTCCATCTACACATTGTAGTACTTCCGTTATTTCCCAATTTTCCCTCACTCCCAAAGAAATACAAATGAAGAAGGAAAAAGTGAAAAGTGAAGTGAAATGTGAAAAAGTGAAAACGTGAAGGAAAGTGAAAAGTGAACAGGATAGGAAAAGTGAAATTAACTGCACGTTATGTTCAAAGTCTATCACTTCTGTGCAGTGCCGTTTTTATTCTTCTTCTCTTTTTTTTTCTGGTAGGGGTGGAGGGAATTTATTGGCAGAAAGAAAAGAAAAAGAAAGACGAAAAGGGAAGGGCCAGCCATACAGCACGCCGGCTTGCTATTCCATGAACAAAACAAAAAGAAAAAGAGAAAAAGATAAAGACCTGTGGGACAAGAACTGCCGGCCTCCGTAGTGCACAATCACTTTATCTCCTTCTCGTCTCATTACAACGATGCTTTCGAATGATTTTTCCCCCTGCATCCCACATGGACTGTTTGTCAGCCGTGCGTGTCAATCCCACCTGTCCTAGCTGTCAGGAACAGTGCATCGTCTTTCCCGGAACGGTTCAATATCTTCTACGAATGCGGTCTGTAAACACCGCATAAAAACACGCTCCTTAGAGATACGCCCTGCCATTCCGGTGATCTGCATAGGTAACTCTATATTTATCGCCCACATTATCTCGCGGAAGGAGCCAGACGACTCCCAGGTACATTGATAGCAGCGCTATGCGCTCGTACATGCACATAAACTGCACGCACTTTTCCGACTGCGAACTCTCGAAGCATACGTGGACCTGAGAATGCTGGAACCAAATATTTGGGATGAATCTAAATTGCGCTTGTAGAGAAAAACCGAGCCAAAGAAACAAAAAGCAGGCCCACGAAATTACGAAAGACTCTCATAACGGCACATGTCTTACCGTAATTACTGTGAGCTAGACGGACATATTTACTTGATCTTTCAAAACCACATTTTTTTGTGTAGCTGCTGTGTTGTATGGCGCGACATAGTCTTGTTCAGCCATGGATAAACTTAAGAATTACACGTTTGGGTCCCTCCCCATGCTCTTTCGTATTGGCTGCAATCCACAACCGCAACACTGTTCGTTGCGACACACACGTGTGTACGTGTTTTAATAAATCTGTCGTGTTCAGCTTGCAGACGGCTATTGCAAAGTTACTTTGCGTGAATGAAGAATCCTTCTTCTCTACTGTGGTATAATTAGGGTTCCGCGTCCTTCGGCTTCTATTTTTGGGCCGATTCGGCATATGTTCTTCGGTGTTTATTGATTTTCACGAAATCGGCGTTTTTCGATGTTTTTCCTGGCGTGTGCATGGTTTACGCGACAGTTATCGGCGAATAGAAAACGCAATGTAATTTCCCCACGACGCGCTCATTGAACCGTGGCGTTGCTAGCTGCGGTGACGTTTTACGGCTAACGAAAACGTGAACTGACATTGTTCACGAACAACCGCAAGGAGCAAAATGCACTGAAAGTCGAGTGCAATACCCAAGCAGCACAATGTACTGAAAGTCGAGTGCAATAGGGGTGGACGGGTAGGTGGAAGGCCTTGAACAGACTCGTGAAACCAAGGAACATTGATAAAACACATACCGTCCACCCCTATTGCACTCGACTTTCAGTACATTGTGCTGCTTGGGTAGGGGTGGGCGTGTAGGTGAAAGGCCCTGAACAGATTCGTGAAACTACAGAACATCGATAAGACACATACCGTCCACCCCTATTGCACTCGACTTTCAGTACATTGTGCTGCTTGGGACGTTGTTCACATCGTTCAACAACGTGCTGGGCCATGTGCAGCAATTTATCTCTGTCATCGTTCCTGGAATGTCCCTGTGTATACGATGTTTTTCGATTAGAACCGAATGAGGGAAAATTTACCCGGCGTATGTTTTTCGGTATTTTTCGACTAAAACCGAAAACGTGGACACCTAGGTACAATCAACACCGGGTCCTGTACGGCTCGTGTGATCTCAACGGACGCCGGCACCGTTCCACAGTGACACACTGTGTACATCCAGGCGTCACAACAACGCACAGTCACACATCCGGCAACCACAGAGTCGTTAGCACCGACGTATTCGAACACAGACGTATGTGTTGCAAGTACCCGTCTGCGGCTGCGAAACCGCAGACTCATATTGCGCACATCGAAACTAATTTGGGCCTTTACGGCCAGCCCGTAAGCATTTTGACCGGCGAGTGTTCGAAGAAGCACAGCTTGTTTGGCCGTGGCCGCTTTCGTAAGGCAGCCGAAACTTTGCGCCTTGACAGCGAGCCAGCGCGAGCAACTTACGCTGCTGGCACTGATGTTGTGCGAAAAGCGGTTTTTCGTTTCTTTGGTTTTTTTTCTCCTTTTCTGCATTCACAGTTGCATCGTGGGTGGATCTTCTTGCCGCGTGTCAGCACATGCTGTAGCGGGCGAGGGTTGGGTGGAAACAGCGTATCTCGTCGGAAATCCGGAAGCGGATATGCGAAGGTTGACTTTGCTGCGTCGCTAAACTTGACACGAATGGAACATTATCAGTGATCGACATTCGTATATAAAAACCGGCGAAGTCTTGGTGAAAGACGAAAGATGGAAGTCACTGAAAAGGTTAGCCAGCCTGTAGTACTCGAACCCACATCTTCTGGATTGCCGGTGATCTTAAGTCTTGGTGATCGTTGTTGTAATGCGATATTAATTGCGATTAGATAAATTCACTGGCGTAGCCAGAGGGGGCGGAGGGGTTCAAACCCCTTCCCGAAACCGTACCTTTGAAAAAGGGAAACGAGAGTGAAATCCTCCTCTCCCATGTAAAGTTCCCATAGAACCCCTCCCAAAATATTTCTCTAGCTGCGCTCCTGGATAAATTTGTATCGCGTATTTGACCAGTTTGTAATGTATTCTATTTAACTTTAGATGTTTCTCTGGGTGTTTCTTTCAGTGCAGTACAATCACCACACTATAGCACCCTCGACACATGTAACGTTGTCTTGGTAATTTCGTAGGAGATAATAACTATTAGAGGTAAAATTTGATATTGTGAATAAGCGCAAGGTACGTGCAATATGCCTAATCATACCAAAAAGTGTGTCAAATTAGTCGCACTGAAGAAAAAAAATAAAGGGGGAGGCCTGAATTTTTCCCGGTATTCCAATTAACCCCCACGCGCGGTCCAATAGACTAAGAATGTCCTTGTAAGCCCCTGTGTCGTTGTTGTTGTTGTTTTTCGTGTACAGCTCGCGTCAATGTTAAGTTGAACACCTCTCCAGCCTGCGAAGTGGGAAGAGCGAGCCACCCTCTCAGTGCCTAGAGGAAAACAACTCCTTCATAAAGAGGGTCACCCCCTCTAAGTGTACAAACGAAACCAAAACACCCTCCGCCGTTAGTTCTACTAAGCACCACCAGGGTCCGCAGGCCGGAATGGCGTTCAAGTTAACTCTGATGCAAGCTGTACCCATGTTAGCCTGACTCCTCTCCTCCTCTTTTATCTCTTTCATCACGCAAATATTTGCACTGGTCTAACATGGTCTATACGGACAGAGGAATCTGTTTCACATCATTAGCGCTTATTCGCCCGATCGTATATCGCGTATATTTGTTATTCATGCTTTCAACGTATGGACACGGCTGGTACAGAGTTCGTTCGCAGCAGGTATACCGCTTTCGGCAACGGTCTGTGGCTGGTGCAAGACAGTCGAGCGTGTTTTCGTATTTACGTTGTTCTCAGCCTCGCTACAAAGTTAGACATGCTTCCTCTTTTCTACCATGTTACAAACTATTCTTTTCAAACGAGTGGACACGAAGAGCGTGATCAAATATGTTCCATTCTTCTTAACATTAGTAACTCTATTTGTGTTGAGCGACTGCAAAGCCGGCTTCAAGTAGCCACGGATACAACTGCCAGTTTGACTCAAGACCAATCGCACACCACCATTTCCCTACGTGCCTCAAAAAGACCGTCCCTCAAAAAATACAAATAATTAGAAAAATAAAAAATCTAATCCAAACGACAGTAACATAAGGATGCCCGTTAAATCTCGTCTCTCTTTCCAAAATTCAGATCCAAAAGCTTTATGTCGCTTGTGCACCTTTCGCACGTGCATGTTCGTCGAATCTTCATTCCTTGCCTATATTTTATATCCCCGAGGTACAAATATTTACCTGTTCCCGCATCCGCCGTTGCTGCATATACACGGGGGACACGAAGCGCCGTTTCGACTTTTCCCCTTGCGTCAGGCGAATAAATTTTCTGAGCAAACTCAAACAACTATCACATGGAAGAACGGTGCATGGCCGAGGCGCATTTCGGCGTCGTTCTGATAACGTTAGTCGCGGTGTGCTGACAAGCGATTTGATCAGATAAGATCTGTCACGGCTTGCGGGATGCCTGAACTGTCAGTCGTTATGCGCGAAAGAAAGCGTCGGGTGAGCACTCCCTGAAATTGAATTGGAAATGTACCCAAGCAGCACAATGTACTGAAAGTCAGGTGCAATAGGGGTGGACGGTATGTGTCTTATCAATGTTCTTTAGTTTCACAAGTCTGTTCAAGGCCTTCCACATACCCGTCCACCCCTATTGCACTCGACTTTCAGTACATTGTGCTGCTTGGGTATTGTGCCGAAGCAAAAGATCTTACAGCAGTTGAGAGAGTGAAGAACGAGTCGAGGTGTATGCGCTATCACCTAAAACAGACACCAAGCAAGAAAGGCTGACGCGCGAAGCCGTGCAAAACACAGACGTAAACAAAATATTTAAAACTCCCCCTCTCGTATTTTTGTATATGAAACTCTCCATTCATCACCTGAAAAATAGAGTTGTTGTTTGTGTATAGTGGACGCAAAGTAACCTATTAAGGTGAATAAAATCCGGAACCGCTCTTGAAAGAGCGGTGGCGTATAAAATATACGCAGGCAATCAAAGTACAACTACTAATCAGTCGAGACACGAACACGATGAAGCCAACAAAAAGATAAAGAGATCACTCCCGCTCCGGAAGCCTGGACAATCTCATCTGCTTTCATCCCGCTGACACGCGCCGGACAAAATCGCTTCACCGATCTTCATCAATGCTCACCCTCCCCCGCCCCCTTTCACGACCAGGCGCAACATGCGCGAAAGCATTATTAATGCATAGGCTGGGGGGGAGGGGGGGGAGGTGCCATCTTCAAATCATCGCAGAGGTTTGGCTCACCTGCAAGAGGGTATCCCTTTGAATGAGCGGCAGTTGACGTTCTGAGCAGACCTCTTCTGCCGCCATGTCACGAGCGATGTTGAACACGTCTTCTGCGTCAAAAAGCAGCCTTCGTCCTCATGCTGCGCGGTCGTAAGAAGCGACGACGCGAGCTTGCAGTCGCAAACCGGGCTCCGACGCGCTCGCTTGGCAAACGACGGCAGCCAGCGCCGCTAGCGAAGTAAGCGGCGCCATGCGGCACGTTGCGGAGTTAGGTAACGCACAGGGATGGGAACACAGCCGGGAAGATGGGGGAATAAGGGAGGAATGGAGCGAAAAGGTTTTTCCTCTTCTCGATTGCGGTTGTGTCGGTAGGTAGTTGTGGAAATGTCCATGTTATTCAGCTTCTGATGGTATGATGAGAATGTGTGAACATAATGCGTCAAATGACGCCGCTTTCGTATCTTATCAGCAATTGTCGAGGCGAGTTTTCTCCCCAAGAATATTTGACATGTTTTGAGAATTTTGAATTAAAAGAAATCAGGTCGCACTCGGAGATGTCTTCCTTTGCCTTTGTTTGGGTAAAGCAAGCAAAGCAGAAAGTTAACATGTTTCGGCGTATATATTTATGTCTCAGAACGTTCGCGTCGTCTTCTTGATCTCGGTGTTGCGGTAATTGTGCAATAGTCCAGAGCAATGTGATTCAGCTTCGAATGGTGTGATGATAATTATGTTAACAAGCACTTGCAAAGATAATGGCGTCAAATAACGCTGTCTTTTTAACTAATAAGATTGATCCAATTCAATTCAATGTTTTTGTTTGTTTGTTTGTTTTTCAGGTGCCTACACGCAACCTAAATGGCGCACCAAATCCTAAGGGAAGTTATTAAAGGGTTTTGAGAGATTTAAGTTTTAGGTTTTACTTGAGGAGAGTTCTCTCTTCAAGGGGGGAGGATGACTTTATTTTGTGACCGTCAGCGAAGAAAACTTGACTTGTTCGAGGTATCTGGTCAATAATGATAAAAAGGGTCACATTCGGCGATGTTCCGTTTTGTCCGGTATTCCGATTAGCGAAGAAGCTGTCTTTTCCGGTATTTATTCATAATTTTCTGTGTTTCTGCTATTTCATCTTCCTTTTGCTTGTTTGTGTTTGTTTTTGGGAATAACAAGCCTACACAATGGCTAATCTTTCTCTTCTTTTTTTCTCTCTCTCTCTTTCAGCATCAAAACATACCCCCCCCCCCCCTGTTTTGTCCTGCTTCGTGCAAGGCAAACAAAGCAGAACGTTAATGTTTTGGCGAATATATTTGCGTGTCAGAATAGGGAAGGGAAAGGGGTGTTCCCAGCACCCCTGTCCTCTCAGCGGTCTTACAGCACCCCCCAAACACCCCAAAAGCCCGAAAAATACGGGCGGCACATCCCCTGTCCCCCTACAGATGAAATTCCTCCACAAATTCCTGATCTGCTTTCAAGCGAGGTTCTATACGCTACAGAATTTTCTGGAATACAACCGAAGCAAACCTCTTGGGGAGAATACCCGACGCTCTCACGCGAACTGTAAGGGAATATTCTTTCATTGGTCCGCGTACGCCCTTTCGGTTCTCTCTCTCATCATCATCATCACCATCTCTCTCTGTCTCTCTCTCTCTCTTGCACATCTCATACCAGCAATGACGGTACTGGGCGCTAATAAACCGATGTCGACAAGCAATGTGGGCCAGCGTCACTTCATCCGTCCCCTGAGCACCTTTCTCTTTTGTGCAGCTGGCCAATCGGAAGAGACGGTCATCTTTCTCAAGGCTCTTCTTGATCCTACATCGATCGCATAGCGCTGGCCGGAAAGCATTGTGACGAAGGCCATCGTAGGAGACGCTTTTATCATCGCTGCGTTCTCGACTGTCTTTCCCCAATATCTTGTTATTCTGAGATTGCACTCTTTTGTCTCGAGGTTTCTTCCTATTAATAGACCGTGGCCATACGAGGGACTCGATTTCCCATGCAGTATGTGCGCGAGTGCAGACTTTGCTCGTGAGGAATATTTCATTCTTCCTCACTTTTGTTTTCTTCTCTTTTTTTTTTGTCTAGTAAATATAAATATTCTGTGTTGCCTCCACGATATTTATTATTATTGTTATTTTGATGTGTGCTGGATTTTCGAAGCGACTGCAGAATATTTCTGTCGAAGAATAATCGAAAAATTCTAAGGCGTAAATGCGCGTTTTTTTTTATTAGAAGTTTTTGCAAACGCTATGCCACTGCAGCCCACTGACGTCTCTTAGTCGTGATTTCAAATCCCGTAGAAATCCAGAATCGTAGTAGATTACAAGCATAGAAGTAGCCTTTCATCCTTTCATGCACATGTCCCGCTATTTTCAAGTCCATGAAGTGCATGAAAGTATTTATCAGAGCCTTTGTGAACCTTTGCCATCGCTTCATTTCCGCATATCTAATCATCGAATATTCTTGCATAAAGAGCCAGATAAACTGAACCTTTCTTCTTCTTTTGTTTGCGACCGTTATTCATTTCATAGGATGGATGGTTGCAAAAGAAAAAAATGAATACGACATTCTTTTCACTTCATTAGTTTCATTTATTTACTGTCGCAGCTCCTTTTATGCTGGATTGCATATCCGGTCGCCCAGCGACTGCTCAACGGTTAGCAGTTTCAGATTTCACACAAACGAGAGAAAGCGGTGGAAAAAAAGAGAAACTACAAAAGTAAAAAATAAAAAAATCGCGTGAAATGGGGGAGGTCGTAACATTGTTTCCGGATGACATTTACTGTCCCAATTAGCAAGTCAGGAAAAATCGCGCCGGGCGGTATGTTTGGACACGAATAACCCTTTTTTTTTTTTAATTTTTGAAAGTGTGCTTGTACATTAGTTTTCCTCTAAGCTTCGATGACGTTATTTAAACGTGACAACGAGCAGCAAATGTTGCATAATGTAAAAACCCCGAGACTAGGGAACACGAAGGGACAGACACAACACGAAGTCTCAATCACAACACGAAGCAAATGTTGCCACTGTGTAGTACGGGCAGACGTCGTTTTCTGCAGCACCTAAAAATAAAGCCCCGTAATCTACAGAAAAGAAAATAGAAAAGAAACGGAAAAGAATGTCTGCGTCTGTTCGTAAACTTGTACGTGTGCAACGACTTCCGGTAGGAACTCGGCCGGATCGAATACATAGTCGTTGTCTGTGGTGAAATATGTATGACAGCTATATTCTTCCGAAATAAAAATGGACGCTGTTATGAAAGTTCAAAACACCCCTGTGGTAACCATGAAAACGGGCGCATTACTGAGCAAAGTTAACAGGGCACAATTTTTAAATGAACCTGAACTAGTAAGCGCATTCTTTTCACTTGCACTGGACTGCACTACCTTGGACTCCACGCAAGACGGGTTTTCGGGAGCTGCACTTTCCAGCTGAAAGGAACTTTATTAGTAACGCCTTTCTTTTCAACAGGAAAGTGCAGCACGCAAATAACCCAGTTCAGATCTGGTGCAGGAGGTGCAAGCGAAAAGAATGCACCTAGTATGAAAGTCAGTCAGAGTCTGGTTGCGGGTTCCTCCTTCCCCGGTTGTGTGTGTTTTTAGCGCACGTGTAGATAGGCTGCAGAGATGGGAATTTCACGTGGGTCTTCAGTACAAGCACGCCGCGAGAAACACCGCGATGCATCGCGAAGCTACAACTGGCCACACGCTCCAAAGGCGCCACGAAGATGGGATATCCCCGTGTTTGTTTCTCGTATCAGGCTTTCAGCACACACACAGAAATCAGCTGAAAACAATGTTATCTAGAGCATAAACTAACAACCCCGTTATCGTACCGAATACCATAACCTACTCATCGTAACTCGATTTGTACTTTTGCGAGGATAAAGAAAATTTGAGGACACGTAGAACACACCTAATGTTCTTTGCAAGATCACTCTATCTGAAAACCAGTGGGATTTCAACGCGTATCAGTGTTTTCAAACCCGTCCCAACAAGGGTCGAACTGACCTCGAAATCCGAGAAGTGACAACGGGAGTCTGACGGGGAGAGGAGTATAATCGTTAGCCAACCACGTGCATCTGTAACGGAGGCGTGTTGGGTGCAGCGGCATAGCGGAGTCAGTAGAACATTAGCCAAGCGGCGCGGAGCACAACGGCTCTACGGTACGTCACTGACGTTACGTACGGACCGACGCCAAAAACCCCGTACAAGACAAAACAAGATGCGGACCAGGCTTCAAGGAGCGTACGTGATCTCTACGTGCAGCGTATTTCCAGCCCGTTCTTATTTACTACGTCCACTAATTTATTTTTCCGGTGCAGTGACATGAAGGTGGTTGTCTTAGGAGACGTTAATATTGGCAAAACGACACTTCTCATCCGTTACATGGAGAAGCGATTTGAAAGCAAGACCTCGGTAAGTTGAAAATATAAGCTTTCCTAATGCAGGTGCAATGCTCCGCGCCTATGACTTTCTTTGCTCGGGTAGCATTATATGCGTCGTAAGTGTTTGCGTTGAGTTGCAACGCTGTTATGTAACCGTCCAAGAAGTTGTTTTGATAAGGAAGGTTAGCGACCGGTGTACTTACCGGTTGTGCCGATTTGTGCAGCCTTCGCGTGCAGATAAGCGGTGATATTTTTTGAACGATGTACCGGTGTCCGCGCTTGGGAATGGAATACTAAGTGGTTCACGCGTCTAGGGCTTGCAACAGCGTTCTGGGTCACGGACAATCCCTTCCATGCCAGTTCTCTACGGTGGAGGCCGGTGCCCTGTATACCAGTTCTGGCACACACATGGGTGACTCGCACCATCGCAACAAGACAATAGCGTTTTCCGAAACACGATAAGGTTTACTGAAAATAAACGGGTGAGGGCCGCGAAAAAGGACAAAAGAAAAAAAAAAAAAACTTTGGGAGGGGCGCCCCTCCCCTTTGGGGCTGCCACACTGCGCGGCACTGGTGCACCCGAAAAGCGCGCTCTCGGATGCCATTATCTTATCAAGCGCCACGTACTGGAGTCGAGCGTCACCACTTCGACAGACAACAGAATACATACATATTCGTTAATTTTTCGCCAGTCGCAGTAGAATTTTACCAGACATGGTACAGATTGGGCCAAAAGTTTACGGAACACGCGAGCGGCGTACTTTTTCTTCGGTGCGACACCCTAGCGGCTAGGCGGAAGCGGGTGAGTTCACTATTACGGAGGGGTGGAAGAGTGCACTGTTAGCGACACACAGTGGTAGCTTCCACTTCCATAGCACACCCAAGCGACACTGGAACTACCACTGTGTGTCGCTAACAGCGTGCCCTGTTGGCTGTAAGAGCTTAATGTGTCAATAGCTGAAGCGACAGCAACACCCCTGCAGGGGTGTTTGCAGGGGCATCCCAGGGGTGCAAACACCCCTGTAAAAAAAGGGGGTGTTGCCAAAAATTTGGGGAGTATAGGAAGCAATGGCAGATCCAGGGGTGGCAGTTCTGTGGTCACCCTCACCCCCCCCCCCTTCCCAAAAAAAAAAAAATCAACATTGGATTTCCCTCTGAGAGGGGAAGGGTCTCGATAAATAGCAAGCATTCCACAATTTAGTCATTGCAGGCAAACTGCATGCCAAAGCGCAAAGCATTGCAGAATTTTCTTTTCAACATGTGGCCTTTCGTGGTACGCCCTGTCTATGCTATAAACTCATCATGCAACGCAATTAAATTTTTGGTTGAGAATCTCTATACATGGCTACGCTATTAATCACAGTCTAGTTTATTTCAGTAAGGTTTACTCTGTGCTTCATTTGGAATGGTTCCTAGAAGTGCGCGAAACCTTTTAAATCGGGAGCACGTGTGCAGCTTATTTTTAGCTTTCAAGAATGTTTAACGCAAGCAAATCCGGTATCGACAGACGGCCCGCTCAACAGAGGTTAAATCTGTCCACAATGGTCTTCCTTTTCAGGCTACAGTTGGAGCAACGTTTACAGTGAAGTCGCAAGACAATAACAATATCGCTATATGGGTAAGTACGACTTATTCTAACGTGCGTGTCAGAGTGAGGGAGGGTGCTTAAAATCTGTGTTCTGACAAGCGTGGGCAAGTCCCACTCCTCGGTAGGGCTTCTCCAGGAAGTTTGGGTAAAGTGTATTGCTAAGGTAGGTCACACCAATTTTTGCAGGACACTGCCGGTCAAGAACGATACTGCGGCTTGAGCTCCTTCTACTGCAGAAATGCCGACGTTGCCATATTGGCATTTGACATCACAAACCGTGAGAGCTACCATGCTCTAATGTAAGTATATGTGGAAAACATTAGAGGTGTCACTTTGCTGTACATGCGTAATATTTCAGAAATCGTTACCTTCAGCTGATGAGCACAGTAAATGGCTTCCCCCTGAAAGTCTTAGTAGGAACAAAGTCTGACCTACTGAAGGAGAAAAGGCGTCAGGTAAGGGCGGTACCAAAAAGCGGAACTGTTCCCAGTTCTGTGTAAGTGTTCCCTAAATTCCCTAAACCTAATCCTGCAGGTAACCATGGCAGAAGCGCAGCAATTCGCAAGTAATATCAACCCATCCTTGCCCGCTGGAGATATACCATATTTCGAGACTTCAAGCGTGACCGGCGTCAACGTCGAGAAGGTTTTCGAATACATTTTTGATCACTGCTGTACGAAAAAAATCCCCATTTCCTGTTGTCTCAACGCATCACCGAAGGAAAGGGTAAAGCTAGGACTGACTGCGAAAACCATTTCGATAGCACATACTGCAGCGAGCTGTTGTATTTACTAGCGCTACGTGACCTAGTGATTTTTGACGTATGTATATATTTAAAAAAACATGGCCCATTGTAGGTACAGCATGCACAGTGACTGAGACATTCATATGCATGCATATGTGTGTATGTTTGTAACATTCTTTTTTTGAATCGTGCTTATGTCACCACATTAAGTGTTTGTCCCTTTTCGGATGTACATGCATTTTATGTAAAGCATGTGTGCATTTCTTACATAGTTGGGTGATGATGTTCACCCAAACTGTGAAACTTCCATGCAAACTGTGATACCCTTCTGACAGGTGACATTGACCATTTTGTATGTGTTGACATTGTATGTATTCTGTGTGTTGACATTGACCATTTTGTACAGTGCCGCGTACGTTTTTATCTAAGGACTCCTCAGTGTGCTACGAATTGCATGGTGTGACCTCGTGAAAATATAAAATAAACTGATTTTAAATTTTATACATTATAAGGCTCCGAAATTTGTTACATGTCTGATGCATATTTTTTAATTGTCATTGTCCGTCGTAGTAGTGAACAAAAAAATGACACATTACAACAAAAAAGGGCTCCTCAAGCATACACAACAAAAGAATGGCTCATAAATACCTCACAATCTAGGCTACAGCAAAGCACAACTTTGCACAATCGTAAAAGATACTGTGTACATCGCATAGCTTGCGCGTGGCATGAACACAGGCCAAAGTTCTGAGCCGTTGATATCTGCCGATGATCTGACTAAACTCCATTTTAAATGGAGACAAACATCAGCTAAGACCAACTCAACAATCAACGCGCATCCTGCCACTTGATGTCAAACTCCACAGCTTACTTAACAGCTACATTCCATACATTCGTTTCATACATTATGAAAATTAAAATATAGCTTCGTACGTCACAGACTGCATGCACTGCACACAGTAAAGGTTGCTGTGTACAACCAGATCCTCGTGTTTTAGGAACCCAGGGTCTTTTAACCCAGGAAAACCCTTTTTTTCCCCCGTGATTCGCACCATCGTAAACCACGAAAACGAACCCACACGGGGGCAGCACTAACACTGCGCGGCCACTCGGCATCTCACGTTAATATCATACGCGAGGCTCTCTTTTTTATCAATTTCCACCCGATTTTACAGCCTCTTAAATACAGCCGGATTTTTGCCGCCAATTTTTAAAAAGCACGAAATCTGAAAACACCAGGGCCTATGTATAACAAATCCTAGTGTTAAAAAAAAAAAAAGAAAAAAAAAAAAGAGCACTGTAGTTGCACCTCAAGGGTTAGGACCAAGGGGACCACGCAAGTAACTTCCATGATACCAGCAGAAGAATCTAATTCTTTTGGTACAGCAAACCCTGTGCTGGAGTTAACGTATTGTAGCGTGTTTCGTACAGGTGGGGCCTGGAGCTACTACAGTACGGAGATGTCCGGTCGTTATTAGAAAATGTCCAGCACTAATTCAGTTTGTCTTCCATGTCCACTCACAAACACTGCAGTCCCGTCTGCTAACGCGTTCGATTCTTTTCTCTCTTGCGTTCCACACAGACTTTGCTGGTTGCACACTTGGTTCCTCGAAAAAAAAAAAAAAAAAAGCAATGTCACTCGAGCTTTGGCACGCTCGGATATTCTTTAGCCATTCCGTCAGAGTTATACGTTTCAGCTGCCACTGCAGACACTTAGATTGTGCACTTTGAGGACTTGTGTTCTATCACATTGTGTTGAAAGCAATGGGGGGGAAGGCACGTCAACGTCGACTGGAACTGAGGACTTCCTTTATCCAATGTGAAACTTGATAAACACTAGTGAAAACGGATGGAAGCAGCACACTGTCGCAGTCTTCCTTGAACGTGAGCACACCTTGGATCTCCCAGCGGTTATGTTCGCTCATGCAGATCAGGGGAGCTCCGCTGTCCTTCTGCGGGTTAGAGTTACACGTTAGAACGTAAAGTGATCACAAAAAAAGGCAGTGTCAGCGGAGAAACATTTCTGAGTGATCAACTTGGGACTACAAATTAACTGCGGTACATCCAACAACGAGATACCGAGCACGAATTGAGGTGCAACAATTCAGGGGTGGCATAGTACGATCCATGCTTACAAAACGTTCATGCAAGATTTTATTGCAAGCGTTACGATCTTGATCGTACATCCTGGTCAGTAGTTACTCAGTATAATCTCTCAGACATGCATTTTGGGAGGATTTGTTGTTTTCAATGGATATTTTAAACTTTTACCTGACACAGAGCTTTCTCCTTGTCGACAAAACTGGCACACGTCACAGCTCCGTGCAGCTTGCCGTCGTGGCTACTGTTGCACTCGTTAAGTGACATTACGGGTACGGGTAGGTAGTGCAGATGTTGCGTTGATTCTGCGATAGCCGGAAACAAAGAGAACATAAACGAATGAAGCATGCCCTCGCTCAACCTTGCCTCAATCCTTGCTCAACTTGAATCTCACCTGAATCGGACATCCCCCATCCTACTGTCACGCAAAGCTGCTGAGGCTGAACGCTGTTGTTGGAAAGGCACACAGCTCTGGCGGCACCCATAACATCAACCGGTTGAGCAGTCTTGACGAGCACCACATCATTCACGACGACATCACCAAACGTTTGGAGCTGCGGATGCTTGAGCATGTGACTCAACGTGTAGTTGCGAGAGACCACAGCATCCGCCCGAGTGAGCAGTGGAGCATCTTGAACGAAGTGCCACGCGGAGGCGTCGTCTGCCGCGGAACTGCGGGGAAACACGTAAGTGTGGGGATCTCCACCATAATAATTTGTCTTATATTCTAGAGCCTGAAGTTTTGGGGTTTTTACCCAATTCTTCACCGAATATGCGCCCCGAATTGAAGGTCGCCTCTTTAGGGTGAAACCCAGATTTTTTCCCGGCAAATTGCCCTCACTGGGATATCTGTAAGAATGCACTGACTTGCTTGCTCGGCAGAAAAATGTGGTTACACCACCGTTTGTACCAAACCGCTACAGTTAGTTTGGATAAACCGAGCCAGATTTTCTCCCCGAATTTAGCGTACTGGAAGTTTTTCCCCGAATTTGCGTGAATTTAGAGTGCATGTTTATTTACCTGATTTCTAGTCCCCGAATTAAAAGAAAAAAACGTTTCCTGAAAACTTCAGGCTCTACTTATATCTGAAGAAGCCATTTACCTGTTAGACACGCACGACCATGAAGTAACCAGCCAATTCGGAGACAAAATGCTGGCAATGCAAACTTTGTCCTCTGCCTTGAGAAGCCCAACAGAAGGCCACTGTCCTTGCGTTGCTCCGGTGGTAGACACAATCCTGGCGTGAGGTCCTGGTTCATCTCCATGTGCCAAGTTCCATGAACCACATTCTGAAAGGGAAGGAAGTTACGCAATTTGATTCCTGTGTTTTCACTAGAGCAGAATAATACAAATGTGCACTTTCAAAAACCAAAGTGTCATAATTTTCATCGCTCCCCAGGTAGAATTCCCCCACCCCCACCCCCTGATTATCTCAGCCCCCTCCCATAACTGATATATGGTGCATACATAATAAACAGTACTATATGAAATCTTTAACCATCTGATTAATTTCAGCAGATATCTATGAGGTGTCAGGGGAGATGTTCTTATTTAAAGCTATAAAAGTGTATAATGAAATGAGAGCTCACCATACTCCTCACAAGTTACGGACAGGGCAGTGCTGCACGTGTCATTGCTGTCAATAAACAAAGCCACGTTAATATACGTTTCCAATAGGAATTTGGCCAATTCTTCCGAATTAGATTGGATAAAAATGTTCCTTAGCTGCTCTTACCTGACCATAAGCGATGAAACGAGGCTCCTTTCTGTTTCATTCTCCTGTTTTGTGTACACCAACGACGTCTCAAACGGTGTTGTGACAGCAATGAGTTCCGTTTCTGTTGCTTTGCTGTGAAAAACAAGAAAACGGATACTTAAGGATAAGAACAAAGTGGCATATGTTATGAACTTTAGACTTGCAATAGCATTATGAACCGGCATTTCAGTACTTAAACAAGGTGAAGTGCCATACCCATATCCAAGCTCCCGGCAAAGGACGTCGCTTAGGTTGCCATCCCAATTTTCACCGCATACCGGAAACCACACTCCATCAATCCTAGCCATGACTCTTCCATCAGCAAGACGAACTATACCAGGCAAGAAAGGAGAATATATAGGGCCTGACTTTTTAGGGTTAAACCCGTATCCGCCCGATATTAACCCCCTCCCTGAACAAAATCTGTAAAATTCGGGTTTAACCCGAATCTAACCGAAAACATCCGGGTTGCGTGGCACACTCGTAAGCGTGCATTAAAATAAAGTTTGATAACATTGCTACACATTAGTTCCCATGTTCAGAAAACCTTTTTTATAAAAAAAAAATCACCCAAATTCCTGACGACAGAATATGCCGTAACGGGATTTAACCCGAATACACCCGAATTTTCGAATGAAAAATATCACGCGATATTTACCCCCCCGAATTTGGCCAAAAATAAAACCCGAAAAAGTCAGGCCCTAAGAATATAGTATAGTATAGTATACAGGGTGTCTGCTCTAACGTGTCCAGAAATTATATTTAAAGCGAGCAATAAAAGAAAAGCAAGTGGTACTTTTCTGCTACTTGAGTAAGAAACAGGTACTACTTCACTAGTAGCACCTGTTTCTTAGTCAAGTAGCAGAAAAGTACCACTTGCTTTTCTTTTATCGCTCGCTTTAAATAAAATTATTTTTGGACACGTTAGAGCAAGCACCCCGTATAGTGTGTATGTTCTTTCATTCAGGTATAAAGTGATAATGGTGGCAATACTTTCTTCTCTTCCATTTCACTGCAGTGGCAAATAGCAAATTTTGTTGCATAATGTAGCACTTTTGCAAAACCCAGATAAATACCAGCTAGCAAAATGGTGCTGACAAGCTGGTGCATGACATACCAGCAAATCACAGCGCAAATGGGCAGAAACTGTAGGTGTTACTAGAAATGTCTACCACGCTTGCTTACACAAAATGGCGCTGCTTCAGAGCCTTATGGCCAGCTCATTTTGTTCCTTCTGCTTATTGAGTAATATTAAGGTATACACTGTTTTTCCTTTAGCATGTTGGCCTGCTGTAGTGTCCAGGACGGGTGCAATAAAACATTTTCCTTTCGTTGTTCGGAATGCACATATATTTGATGCAGAACATGTCGTACTTAGCACACTACTAAACTTTTACGTTGCAATACCAGAGATATTCTCACTTAGTGAAAAATTGCAGGCAGTGTTGGTTTTCAAGCATGAAACAATTCCCACTTTAAACATTTACATGCGAAGTGGTTCAATGTGGTTTCATGTAGAATTTGTTTCATAAACCACTCGTTACTGCAAGCATTTTTCGCCTGGGCTGCGTATTTTCGTAGAGACGTTAGGAACATAAAAATGGTGGTCTTACCATCGTTGAAGGCAGCAAGAGGCAAAGTGGTCACATCATCATTTGCCACTGTCGTTGTTTCCGACTCTGGCATGTCCACAGCCCTTCCCTCTAGATGGTCTTCCTTCGAAGCAAGCGCTGATGACGCTAACGGTCCAGCAGTTGTTGCCACTTCCACCACTTCCTCAGTCACGGTAGTTCTTTCCTCGCTGGGGCTTACTGTTGTTGGTGCCTCTGTGAACAGTTCCAGAGATGAATTCTGCATTCCCAAAGCACCCTCAGTTGAGTTCAATACAGGCGCGTCCCCATTTTTCTCTTCTGGCGTTTCCGTTGTCGCAGTTTCATTTCCAAACATTTCGGTCGACGTTATCGCGATACTCGTAGTAACGTCTTCATTGTCGTTCTGTTCCCTCAAAGATGACACCCCTTGATCCGCAAGATAATCAACGTCGGCCGAGCTATTTCTGGGACCGCCGCTCACTTCTTCGGAAGCGTTCTTCGGTTGCGGGTCGACATCTAAATGTCTCGGCGAGCCGATGCCACGGTGCGGTGCTGGAAGGAGAGGGTAGGGGAACTGCCCGAGTCCCACGATTACGTCACCCAAGGTGTGGGTCCGAGGCGTTTCTTCCGCGGCGGGAGCAGCCGTCAGAATTTCGGTCGCGTTGAGACCAACGGAACTGTCGGTGGCGTTCGGTTCGGGAGCTTCGTAATCAAAGATGTCCGTGGTGTTTGGAGCTTGAAGCCTGTCCAACAGCGGTTCATACAGGTCGGTGGTGTTTGGCTCCAGCGCATCTTTGTAGAGCGGAATCTCCGTCGAGACGTCGTCCCGCATCATGGGCACGACGGGGATCGAGTACATGAAGGGTTGCTGAGTGACGTTGTAGAACTTGAGTCCCGTGAAGGTGTCTATGAAGTCGCGCATGCCAAAAATGTTGGCAAATACAGCCGGCTGCTTGTGGTAAGCCCCGCAGAAGCGCTGGTAACTGAGGACTCCGGCGAGACGCCAGATGTTGTTGGAAGATAGGCACATGAGTGGTGAACCGAGGTCACTCTGAAAGAAAACAGGTTTTGTAAGGTGTTGTAGTTTTTCCAGTGCATTTTCCAGTGCACCAATGAGCCACAAGATAATCGAAGCGACAGGAATAAATTCGCAACTGCTTACGTCACACAGCTGTCGTTTCATGTTTCCTCCATCCGCACATATCATTTGGTTGCTGACAGATTTCTTATAGTGAAGATCGCTGTTGCACGTAGATGGCTCGTTTATCACGAGTGGAAGGTGGATGATAGACGGTGACTTTTCAAATGGAACTGCGAAATAAAAAGAACCGTGAACACAATATGCCAAGTTCAGAAGTGCTCGATTTGTTTTAAATAGAGCTGCGCGAAGAGCAAAATTTCTCTTGCAAATCGAATCCGAATCGAATTTGCATAATCGGAAAAGGTCCGATTAGAATAATTTCGAACGCCTCGTAGTGCAATATTTTGTGGTGGTACGCTCATTCGATGATGTTCTGCTCTAAACTTGTGAGCCTTTTCATGCAGCGTAACAAATCATGAGAGGAGGGTCCCTCTGTGTTATTTATGGTAGACTGCAGTAGTGGGATGAGCTACATTTAGAGTTAGTCAACATGACCCATGCAGCCTGCATTGTGTGCATCTCCTCATTTCTATGTTTACATTGTGAATTTCCCATACTTTTTTTTAAAACTGCACGTATTTCCATCTGTTACTGAATATAACTGTGAAAGTTGGGAGTATATTTTCTGGAGCATGCAGTGCACAGTGTAGTGTTGACCGTGAGGTCACAGAAGTTGTAGACTTTATTGACAGAATACTGTAACCAGTGTAAAGCGGGCTTCACCTAACGCTCGAGTGTAATGATGTGAAGCCGACTTGCAGGACGGAGCAAAAAAAACCAATGGCAGTAACGTGAAGCGGGCTTCACCTAACTCTTAGCTGCAATGAGTCGAAGCCCACTTGCAGAATTGTGACAGCGGTACCTTGCTATTCGAAAAATATTCGAACACTGAAAATAGGTTGCAAATAGCATTCGAATGGCATCAGATATTTGGTACATATTCGAAATTTCGAATATTCGCGCAGCTCTAGTTTTAAATTCTAGGAAGCTTGTCTCAGATGCCTGGTGATAAGCGTAGGTTTCAAGCACTGTCTGGCCTTTTTGACAACTTCCATGATATGACGTACACTTACAGTGTACTTTCTGAGTGATAACAGCCTTAAAACAGACTCGGTTCGACAAATTACAGAGTTTCAGCTGTACATCTCGGGAGATTTTCCAATCTTTTTAAGAGTGAAGCGGACTATAAAGCTGCCTACCTCTTGCCCGTCCGTCACCAAAGCTGCCAACAAAGCACGTAACTCCAGGGCGCACGACGTCTTCAGGAAGGCAGACGGATGTGAGATGACTGGAGAACTCCAGTGGTTGGGCAAGCCGGACAAGGGCTAGGTCGTAGTCTGGGAGGACGTTGGAGCGGAACTGGGATGCGTGGGGATGTTTCACCACTTGTGCAACGTCCTTCTGTTCCACAAACAGGCCGTCTCCATCAAAGTTGGCTTGCACATTGAGCCATGACACATTGCTGGGAAGTTGGCTGTAGAGAGACATGATATAAAGATGAGTATACAGAATGAATTAATGTGGTGCAAGGAAAAACTTTCGTAGAAAGTAATTCTTACTCCAAGCATCCAGCTGAAGTAAGTAGCCACATCGGACTGAGTATCTCGGCGTGACAAGCTCTGTCAGAATTTACTCCGTAGATAAGAGCAAGGTAGGGCCAAACATCACTGTGGTGACCTTGGACTGATGCCTCTCTCTCAATGCGAAAAAGCACTTCCGTTTGATTTGCGCATTCTGGAAGTATATATATCCAACGTAAGAATACTTATTCGAGTTGTTACCACACTGTGCCAATTCTCACTGGTACTGACACTAATGGATCTTACTGACTACGCTGGCTACTGACTACTACTGACACTACTGGGATCTTACCGAACTGCTGACACTGCAGCCTCAGGGCACCGTCACTACATGTGTCGGTCGTCTTTATGCCCTGACTCCAGTACGTTTCTGCAGACAACGCGTCCCACTTTGTCCAAATTGTGAGATTGGTCTCAACCATCACAGACGACAGTGCAACTGCTTTGCTGTTGGCAAGAGAGAGAGAGAGAGACGGAGGATATTAGCAATCAATAACAATTGCTCATGTTAGAAACAAATGTGAATACTGAGGGTTCAAAACGATACGCAATCGGATGATGCGCTTTGCCTCATCACAATGAGTACCACGCACATATCCTCCACTAGCGTAGCCAGAAGGGGGGTTCTGGGTGCATCAAACCTCCCCAAAATGGTACCTTCGGTATAGTGCATTTTGGGAGAGGGAAACAAATGAAATCCTCTTTTCCCACATAAAGTCCCCATAGAACCCCTCCCGAAATATTTTCCTGGCTATGCCGCTGCAATGTACATTGCATTTTTTCCCCCCATTTATGGATGCTTCAACTACAAGGGTATGTTGATACATGACTAGTATTCACCACGCTGAGCTTCTCTCTCTTTCCATGTAGCCTTGAACAATGGCACAACATGGCTTTCATGTTTTTTTGAAAATCGGGGGGGTAAAAAATTGGGTGTTATTGCAGGGGCCATAAAACGGGGTAAGCAGCATCAGGTGGAAAAGCAGATTTTTTGGGCAGAAAAAAAAAGTGCGCTTCTCACGTCTTACACGAATATGAGATGTGGAACATGGCATGCTCTAGTGCTGTTTTTGGAAGGCTGAATTTGCCGAGTTAAGTTTCGTTTTTTTTTCTGGGCTTTACTTTAAATCGAGGATGATGCAAATCCACGGTGAAGATGATGCAAATCCGTGGTAAAAACGGTGTTTACCCCAAAACACAGGGTCCTAAGCATACATGTCGTGCGTGAAGAAAAGTCACTGTCACAGTATGTCGTAAAGAAGGGTGAGATATGGGAGTGTGTCGTATACAGGGGAATGACAGGGAAGTGGGACATTCACCTTTGATTTCCAACTTACAACTCTAAACAAAGCAAACATGAGAATAAAAGAAAAAAAGTCCAGACATAAAACAACATTCAGGAGATTGTTTTTCTTTCGCCTTGCTGTCGCACTAGTGTCGGGACTACGAAGGAAGTGGACTACTCACCTGTATCCCATCTCTTGGCATATCCTGTCTCCGTCAGCAATGGAAAAGTTGTCAGCGCACATGAGCGCCATATTTCCGCTGGATGTCTCGTACACGTTAACTATACCATTTGTGTCAACTTGCACTGCAATTCAGGAAATTACAAGTGTCACAAAGTTTCTAGGATGACACGGAACTGCGACCAATTTTGCAATGAGAAAATCGAACATTTATTTGCTCCACTGTGCACCACAAAACCACACGTTCCGTTTGGCCACCTTGAACTCTACATCATCCGAGGTTGCAATCGAACGCGAGGTTAGAGCCGTTTGACCCTGCACTTCCATTTTTATTCGGACATATCAGGAAGAAAAACAAAAATGCAAAAAAAAAGAGGCACTATTTGATACGATAAAACCCCATTCCTAGAAGCAGAATACACACGCACTTACCACAGCCAATTTCATCACTTGTGTCATTGCAGTCTGCAACGCCGTCACACCGTGGGTTTTTGTCCGACGTTCTTGAGACACAGTAGTCATTCATGCATTGGAATTGGTTATCTGAGCACGCTGCGAAAATAGAAGAGGAAATATAGCATTTTAGAAGTCTTCGCAAAGCCAGAGAAGAAGGCTTACTTACAGCAATTTACTTCATCTTCTCCGTCTTTGCAGTCGTGATGCCCATCACAGCGGAGGGAGGAAGGAATGCACAAGCCATCTCCACAGTAGAATCTATTTGAGCTTTCACATGTTGTCCTTTCAACTGCATGGAGATGAAGACAATGAAGGGCTCTTTAGGTTGTTCAGTGCTGAGCAAATTGCTTATAGGCATTGTGAACACCCGTCTACAACATGCAGAGTGAACTTTGAGCAAGAAGTTTGATAGCTTGCTAAAAGCTAGGATCTCTGATTGCAGACAAAGCTATAGCATACAAGTTGTAAAGCGGTTACTGCGATGTACAAAGACAGAACAACACAAGTCAAGTTATATTCGTCTGCAGCTATTTCTTGTAACTACTAGCAAGTTCACGTTCATCCCAGATGAGGGGAGGGCTTTCGCTTCGTTTTGTACAATGTAAAGTTCAACGTTTTGATGCAAGATGAAAATTGAAGTACCTGGTAGGAACGACATACATTGTCACATTGTCACACAGTGCGTTATTTCAGAAAAGGGACTATACTATCACAATTAATGGTAGGCATATCCTGCGAAACTTACCACAGCCGTTCTCGTCACTTCTGTCACGGCAGTTGTAGACGCCATCACAGATACTCAAAGGCTTGATGCAGGCACTGTTGTCCAGGCACATGACTTCAAAGTCCACACACGTCGTGTTCACGATACCTAGAAGGCATCGTTCGAGTAATTGAAACAGAATCGCACGCAGAAAAATTTTGTTCCGTGATCTGAAGCGCCAGAAGGAAGTGAGCAAACTTACCACACAGTTGTTCGTCTTCGCCAGTCTGGCAGTCCCACACTCCATCACACTTAGCGGACGCTGTTATACACTTCCCATCATTACAACGGAAGTTGTTTTCACACGTTGTACCTGCATATTCAATAAAGATAACGATATATCCGCCAGGAGAGGAAGGCTTAACCAGTTAAACAAAATCTTACACAACTGCCTACATGTTGCTCGCTGAAACAATTATAGTAACTTTCTCTTAAGATAGCACCCACAGCAAATTATGGTTTGGAATGCTCAAGATCACATTTTCTCCTCCTTTTTTTTTCTATGGAGGTGTGTGTGTGGGGGGGGGGGGGGGGGGGGGGTAAAGTGGTTTGACCACTTTCACACTGTTGGGCAATTACATAACACAAATAATGTATGTCGTGCCCGGGACATCAGTGAAGCAAAGATGGACCCTCTTGAGGTCGCAACAACTGTGAGCTAATTACGCACCTTCCAATATTCCCTATTCGTTCTCGGAGGAACATTGCCTACACATACTTGTGCAAATGCAAGGCTTAACAATAACAAACTGACAAGGACTGGAGGAGGGCCGGCGTCTACTTTTCACATCTTGGGGGGGGGGGGGCAGAGAGAGATAGAGAGGAGCGGGAAATTTGTGACCCCCCTTCCCCCCGCATTCTTGCTGCCCGAACTGTCTTTTTGACATATGTTACCTCTCATAAAGGCATCACAAAGCTTTCTCTGTACCAGTGTTCTGTACTGTACTTTCGATTTGATTTGGGGTCTCAGGACTCTGGACTCAGTCTACTTTCATACAGTGAGTCGTGACTACCGTATATACTCGCATAATTGACGCATTTTTTTACTCCTGAATGGGTGCGTTCATTACGCGAGGAAAAAATCGCGCCGGAACGACCCGCTCGTAAACGGTCTGTACTCCCAGAGTGAATGAAATCGCGTTCAACGCGGTCGTCATACGTTCGCTGCAGTGTCTGTAAACGTCTTCCTTCGAGAGAAGAAACATCCGGCGGGCGCATCGTGCACCGACGTCAGGCCTCCCAGTGTCATTGCCACGTGGACAGGGGCACATCGCGAGTTGTTCTCGAACCAGCGCGACAAAATGTCCACGAGAATTTTCCGCCGACTAATCGAAAAACGAAACCGAAAGTGCCGTGAGCAAAGACAGGCACACACAATGCGTTAAAACTGCAATCGACGCGATGCACTGCTTCGTTAAGCGTTTTCTTTTCATCCGGTATTCGGTGTCTTCACTTCATTGCATGGTTGGTCTGCTACATTACAAGACGCGAGTAGCTGTGGCACCGAGCGAAACAGACCTGGCATCCTGCCAAAGTCAGTGTGTGTTAATCACGCGAGTACATGCGGTAATACGACCGATTCTGCGCAGCGCCAACGACCACTGCGTGAGATAAAACTGCGTTAACACTGGTATTAGGAGAAGTATGTACTACGAGAGAAAGATTTCATTCCAATACCCAAGTATACGTACAGTTCTGTTCGTCAAAGCCATCGGGGCAGTCATGGAACTCGTCACAGAGAAGGCCCCTGTCGATGCATTTGCCTCCCACGGGACACATGAACTGTTCTGTGGTGAAAGGTTCAAAAACAATCAGGAAACGGCCAGTTTATCGTTCAAACATTCAAAGTATAAGTGAGTACAACCCTTACCGATGTCGCACATTGCTTCCATCACCGTAGTAGCCTGCGTCGTGGTCACGTTATAAAATTCCGTCATATCGTCCATTGCTCCGCTGGATTCGTTCATGGCGCCGGCACCATTTGCTTCCCTGGCCTCGACGAATGTATAGTTGCCCACGTCGTACGACGTATCGTTGACTGTCATGTTCCAACCAGCAACAGAACCGTTCAGCACGTCCACGCCGTCATCGAACATTGTCATGTTATTCATGAACGTCAAGTTCCTTCCCATCGCGTACGTTCGGTTTGTCCCACTTAGCTCCTTGTCCACTCTCTCCACGGACGAGTCAGTGAATGCGGTAGTAGCTTCGGTACCGTTGAAATCAGCAACCATAGTTGTTGCAGCAGTTGTGGTCCCATTAGAGTCAACCACCATGCCTTCAAGTACGACAGGGGTGGTGAGGTCTTCAGCTGATGCAGTAGAGTTCTCTGTGCCGACCATATCAGTTGTGTTCGGCATGCTCACGACTTCTGTGACCACGCCAAAAGAGTCTGTGGCGTTATCCCCTACTGGAGCAGCGTAATCTTCAAAGTCGGAATCTGTTGCATTGAACGAGCCGCTATTGTCGTCTAAGGGCATCGAATCTGTTCCTCCTGGTTCACTGTTCCCATCAGAGTACCCAGTGGTATTAGCAGCAGTTTCTGTTCCATGTTGCACTTCGATCACTGTAGTCGTCTCGGGAAGCACATTCTCTGGAGGCACCGTTGGTGCTTCGGTGCTTCCACTTCCTTCTGAAATCATTGTAGTAGCGCCAGTTTGCTCAATGGTACCAGTCGTCGTCATTTCCTCGTTGAGCCCAGAAACAGTTTCGTTTTCTGATGCGGCAGGCATCTCCGTAAATGATCGTCCTTCGTTAACTGCTGACGGCTCGGTAACGGTCGTAGTTTCTAGGGCTGTAAGGGGAAGCATCTTTACTCCTGTAACATTATCTGGCATCTCGGTAGTGGTTGTTTCATTGTCCATGCCAAAAACAATGACGTCTGGGTCCCCAGAAGAGCCTGTTGTTGGCTGTTCAGTGGTCACAGTGTCTTCGACACGCCTTCCCCTGCTTTCAGATGTCGCAGAAGGCACAACGGTAGTCGATGTCATGGTAGGGATTGTAGTTGTAAGGTCCACGCGTTCTGTGACACTGCCTACATCTTGGTCAGGAGCGATGGTGGATGGGGCGTCAGTAGTAATTTCCGAATTTTCATTTTCTGTTACTGTAGCAGTGGTAGTTTCCTCTTGGCTAGTTGCAGGGTCACTCGTGGTAGATGAAACAGCCGTCTGCAGTCTATCAGTAGTGGTTGTGTCAGTTTGTGTTTCAGTAGTAGACTCAGCAGGATATGCAGTTGTGCCTGGTGTTGTGGTCGCCGCTATTTCCACTTTTTCGGTATGTGGTGCGGGAGTAAAGGTAGTTGGATCCGTTTGTTCCTCATTGGCGCTTGTGGTTGTGCCCTCTGTACTCTCTATGCTCTCTGTGGGGGTATTAGTTGTGGGTGGTACAGTTGGAGATGGTGTTGTGGTCTCGTCCATCGTTGTTGTGTCTGGCAACGGTGTAGTCACTGCAACAGCGGATTCTGAAAGCCAACCCACGGATGTAAGAGCAATCCCAAATGATAACTGCATTCAGCACCAATGGGAGAAAAAGCTTTAAAGGGACCAACATGTTCGGCTTTGGCCGACAATCTACTAAACTATAATACTTTTTTTTTTTCGTTCGAAAAGTGCTTAGATGTTAAATAACCGATTTTTAAAGATCAGGGCTGCTTCCGCGGCCGCAAAGGCTCCGGCGGCGTGACGTCACTCCCTAATAAGAGGGGGAGTGAGAGAGCGGCGCTCAGAGGACGAAAGGCGCCGTCCTCTATAAAGGCCGAAACGCATGGAGCGTTTCTCCGCGCGAGCGTTTTCAGGGCGCGCACGCGCGCTTGGCGTGCGTGAAACCTGGGAAAAACCAGTTTTCCAACGCGCGTGGAGGGTGTACGCCGGAATCTGTCGACTAGAGATATTTGCGGGCGTCTGGGCGGCAGCGACATTCCTTTTCTCAAGGTCGCGCCCTCATTGGTTCTTGTGTGACGTACGTTTCCTCGGTTTTCCAGAGAGGGAATTCCGGAATACTCTCAACATCCGGCGTCTACTAACATGTATTCCGTCGAATAACAGACAAACTACGCCACTGTTTCGCGTGAGATTTTCGTGAGAATAGTCAGGAATGCACGCGACCGTCCCTTTAACGACATACTGGGGGTCTAGGTACTTGATAACGAATATTAGGCGAAACATGTCGATGACACCATATCGCACATCGCGCGCGCGAGGGGGGTTACCATAGGAGCAAGCATGTGACACTGCAAGCAGCACTGCGCAATTCGGTTCACAAAAGCGCCCTGAAAGATAAGCAAGACGCGCGAAACGGCGAAACCTCGAAGGCGCAGCCCGGTCCTGTTGCCGCGACGCAGGGGTAAGGTGAGATTTCATTCCTCACTAAAAATCCGTGCGTCCTTTGCGTAAACGGCGCTGACCATATGCCCTCTGGCGAGCTGGTAGACCTCACGTCGCGAATCACATGACTGGCGCTTTCATCATCCCGCTCTGTTGTCGCAGACTTATCGCGACCTCACTCGATCATCCCGATAGGGTCCTCCGAAGGAGTGCTACAGCGCGTTCTCGTCAAGGCACCTAGATGCAGTACAAATCATGTGTATTGCCTCCTCTCACTCTGCCACGAAAGCATAGAAAGTAATAGCCATAGCCAAAACTTAGTCATAGAAAGTCAAGATCTAGTGTGCTTCAGTCAGTCGCCGCAGACGATTTCAAACACAGGCTTCTGTGGCTATAGCAGCTGCGCATACAGTTGGTGGCAGTCCGTCACGTCCGCCGAAGGCACGGTCGTGATTGGCGAACCCTTAATGACTACGTCACTTCGGTTAACAAATCAAGCTTTCTTTATTTCGGTGGCGTTGTCTAAGGCCTCTCGCGCACTCTAGAAGGCAGCTACGCTCATTGTTCTTGCGTACGAAGGGATACAATCGACCCTAACCTGGAAGGAAAATTTTATGAGGACCTTCAACTGCTCCTTTAAAGTGGCTTGACATTACAACATGGAGCACGGGACATAACGAAAACGCGAGAATATGGACCTTGTTCGTACCCGAACACAGCACACGGATATCCGCCCTCGCGACAAGAGGACGACGTGAAGCTCAAGGTCAAGAGCTGGAACAACGAATGCTCTGGTACGTTTTTAGAAACATGTCTCTTACGAACAGGACTTCCGAGATTTCGGGATCCTATTTAGCTAGAGCGCTGAAACAGTGGTTTGGAAAGACGCACATTGTTTTGCGAGGCTTTTCAAGATTGCCTACAATCACTTTAAAAAGCGTACCCCGAGAGAAAAATAGGGCTTGCTTACTTGGCTCATCATGAATGCATGTTCCATCCATATTTATGTAACCGTCTGGGCAAATGCAAGTTTTCTCTTTCTTCACATAATCCCAGTGGCACATGAACGGACAGAATCCGTTTTCGTACTTGCACCCATTCACAACGCCTGGAAAACAAGTACTCTTCCTTTAGCGTTTATTATCACCGACGGACATGAACACCAGTTTCTCTGATAAGAACGAAACTTGTTACACGATCAGAGAATCAAAGTGAAGGCAAAGAACCATTACTTTCAGTCTTGAGTGAACTGACGTCCATTACGCGTCCTCCAAGCTTTCCCTCATTCTGATCGAGGAACTTTCGAATAATTTCCGTGACTTGCTGGGGCGGTATTTCCTTGTCGCCGCTGGCTACAACAAATGATGCTACAATGCTGCCCTTCCTATAGAGATTATGGAATACCCATCAGTGCATTTTCTATTACAGTCGACGGTGCGGCAGTGCAAAAATAGCGAAGCTTACCTGTACCCCACGATTTTGACGTCGTCAAATTGTAAGCCTTGGTCGAGCAGGATCTTTTTGAGCTGTGTGCAAAATAACAAAACATAGCGTTTCGGTGTACTGATTGCAGCAATGTATAAGGCAACGAAGCATGGTTTCGGTTTCGAATTCGATGGTCACCAAACGCTCACACTCGCGGGTACGTACTAGAACGCTTTCCTAAAGGCTCCGCTTTTGTGTTCTTACCCATGCGACTTCGCATTATTTGAAGGAGGAATCTGCCCTAACGATAAGGCCGTCGATATCTGATACTGAGTTATAATTCCGATCCACGTATACGGCAACGGCGGAATCCACGGCAAATAACATCGTTCTTCCGCCACGATTCCGCCGTTCTGGCCTCCGTTCCACGGCGAAACGACGTTGAGATCTGCTCAACGCGTGCCGTGACGTGACCCTGCCATGCAACGGCACGTTGCCGTTGTCTGTCGGGTTTGTCGTACGTTGTGTGGAGGGACTCCCTACACGACAACACATTAAAGTTAGCCTGGCGAAGAGGTTTCGTGGTCTTGGAATCCGAAACCGAAAGAGAGCACATCAGTCCGCCACAACTGCGTTACGACAACATTGCGTAACTTTTATCACTTATGCTACGAAATGCAACAAACGTAACACCAACCGCATTTCTGAGTTGCGCAGATAAGTTCTGGGCCTCTGGCGACGACATGTTACCGAACTGCTCCGTGAAAACTTCATCCGGCAGCGCTATTTCACCAATTACGTCATTGGGTGCTGGAAATGAACAACAAAACCGCTGTTCGCTTGTGCCCAACCACAGAAAGCAACAGCACAGAATGAGGAACGTACCAAGGGAATCCAAAGGATCAAGAATAGGTCCGGTCCTGAATTCGGGCTCCGACTGATCAGTAGGAGCTGTAGTTTCTTCTTCGGTTTCGTCAGAAGAAGTTACAGGGATGGTCATAGTTGTAGCTTCTGACTGGCTCCAAGACGCTTCACTCGTTGTAGGCATATCCGTAGTAGGAACAACTGTAGTAGGCAAACGCGTAGTAGGCACATCCGTGGTAGGCACACTACTGGATGGTACTCTTGTAGGCGGAACTGTGGTAAGAGGTGCACTTGTGGAAGGCGCGTTAGTAGTAGACTCAGTAGCAGCGGGCACTTCAGTAGTAGTTGTATTTGCAATGTCACTAGGTATGATGAGTGGACCTAGGTTATGCCGCATCATCTCTTCCCTCGGAGGTGGTGCGCCTTTTAGTTTTGACGTGCTCGCAGACACAGCGGGCGACGAAGGATCGACGTGCACTGACTTTGGCGGCGACATGGACTCTCTCAGGAGGAAGCCAGCTGAAAGGCAATAACGTATTCCAAGAGAAATTCCTCCACGGAGAACAAGTGCAATCGTTCAGAAAGAGATACGATAGGCCTTCGTTATAACGAAATCAACAACAGGATCAGAGAAAAAAAAGATACAGAGGGCGCTCTCTCTGTTGGAGCAGAACGTGAGGTTTTGGGCGTATAATTTCCTTTGGTGACATTTAAAATAATTAACTGTAGTAATCGAATTAATTAATAATAAACTAATAGCTAAATACATTAATTACTAGTATAATTTAATCGCTTTAACCCTGCACCATCCGTGACAGCAATAAACGATCGGCAAGAAGCAAATTCAACGTCAAAAATATTCTATATAAGCAGGAATTCGATATAAGCGGAAGCGCCACAGCAACAGTGACAGTAGCTTGGGAAACACCACGGTAGCATCAGAAAAGGTATATTCAAGCAAGTAAATAAGCTATGGCAGTGGCCAGCTCGGCAGCCTTGTAAGTTATATGGAAAAGAGAGAGAGAGAGAGAAAGCGTACGTTGTGTTTGCTGTATACGGGCTTCCGCCGGCTCGCAAGACACTTCGAATAATCGGGTTCGAAACAAATGCGTTTTGGTCGGGACAGCGTGACATTTCGAATAACGCTTATAATTCAAAGGAGGTAAAAGCGATTTCGTTATAACGATGGCTTACTGTAGATACAGGATGCTCGATGGTCACTTGGATATTTGGAGTACATTTTGGGCGTACTTACTTGCGGTGAGTACTCCCACCAAAACTGCGATGCCTAAAGTAATCAGAAGAAGACAGCAGAGCATGATCTTCTTCCATCCTGTACATCCTTTTCTTTTGTCCTTCGTTAAATACAGCTTTTCGCCTCTGAAGTTTTCAGAAAAGAAGAAAACAAAGAATCAAACCTCGTCAGAGGTTGCGCGAATACAAGCGAGGGCTGGCAGTTTAAACGTGCATCATTATTCATGTGCGTGGTATACTGAAAACGCTTTATTACTTTACTTTCGTATTTACTTTCGTGACAGTTAACATGGCTCGAAAACCTGTTTCATTAATGAAGCAGTCTATCTTCAGCTATCACGCACAATATTTTCGCTGTACAGCATCCTTCCCATCGAGACTGCAAACGTCACGAAGTGACGTCGACACCCCCTTGTTCTCTTACACGCTCTTTGAAAGAGCGGAGGGTTTCTAGAGGGTACGCAGATCAGAGGCCTCTCGCGCGCACTACGGGTCAGCTCTGCTCGCTGTTGCTTAGCAGGTGAGATGGGGTCTAATGCATTGTGGAGGAGTAAAGGTGACGCCATTACCCATTATTTGATTTCGAATTTTAATCATTATCTAAGGCCAGCAGCTACGTATTGTGCCAGGTACAGAAGGAAACACCCCAATCTGGTTTACCCCCGTCACCGAGGAGGAGGACAGAGTCCACGTAGCGTCTTTTGAACAGTAACTCCTTCAGCAATTAAGCTTATCTATAGTTGCCCATTTCGATTATGCATACTCCTCTCATCTCTCCGCGAAATCATTCATCCGTAGAGAGCGGTGATGTGTAACGCAGTAAAAGATTAATGACGTCTCTTTACTGCACGTGCTTGAAACACGACGTAGGGCCTGTCAGAGACTTCTGTAATGCCAAACTTCTACAAGGCATTGTAATTGCTGTTGTGGTTTCTACAAGACTTTTACAATCCCCAGAATTCCCCCACTTTGCATCGCACGAACTTATGTTATTTGTCGCACCGTCGCACGGAACGTCTCAGTAAAAAAAGAAAAAGACAGGTTTAGCATTTTTCAATAAGTCGTACAAGACAAAAAAGAAAAACTAGAAAGCAAATATGTGACTATCTATCCATCTACGTAGACTGTATAGTTGAGTATTTAGGTGATGTCATTTTTCGTAAAAACTTTGCATTATTAGACAAATTTAACATAAGCGCAGCAAGAAGTGTACGAAGAAGCGACATTTTGCCGCTCAATTTAGCATAATTTCACGCGTATTAGACCCGCGAATAGTCGCAGGGCAGCTCCTTCTCGGCCTGTTGGCAACCTCTACTCATATCAGCTATGGTCAGCATTATTGTCTCCGTACCTCTAAGACATTTCATTAGGGGACCTTAGATTTGGAGCAGATTTTGATAGGAAAGGCCCATTGGATTTCGAGTGGGAAGCCTGTCTGAGACATTCGAACATTACCTTGTATACCAATTTCTGCTGGAACGTATCGGATAAATATAGCACATGTAATTTCAGGCACGCTTGCTGTCTTTACTGGTGGGATGAAAGTTCAGCTACCAAACAGGACCACATGCGTAAGAGAAATTCGATCAGAGGACCACTTTGAGCAGACAAGCCGCAGCGGGGACATCGGAAAAAGTTTTTCCGACATATAATACGTGGGATATGCGCGTCGAATTACGATATACGAATTCTACCTGCTGAGCAGGAGTTGATAACTGTAGTACTGACAGCCTTCTTCAATATGAGCCGTACCACGCTTACTTTTTACTATCACGCGTTGGTGTGACATTGTTTTCACTCTCCTCTGTTGAAGGGTAATCTCGACCCCGTTCAACCGCCACTGTTCCAGACAATGATTCCAGGCGCAAAATCTCATATCCCAGTGATTTATTCAGACCCCCCCTTCCCTAAGATACCCCCCCCCCCCCCAAATGTTCAGTGACACCTCCCCGTAACCTTTTCAGCTGTGCACCCCCTACAGGGTGCACAGGGTGCCCTGCGATTTCAGCTTTAGATCATGTCGGTAATGATACGTTAAGGTGTAATGACGTAACTACAGGGTGTTCAAAATTAAGCTTTCACGAGCGCTTCGCAAACACAGCGATGACAGGAAACCGGATGATAACTTTACACTACTTGTGTAAGAAACAGGTGCTTCTAATTATGTAGCACCTGTTTCTTACTCAAGGAACGGAAAAAATAGCACCAGTTTTCTTTTGTTCGCCTATTTATAAAGTGCTAGTGAAAGCTTAATTTTGAACACCCTGTATAATAATGACCACCCACCCCAATTTTTTCTTTTTTTTTCTAACACCCCTCCGTGCTTGGTATTCTGGATAAACCGCTGTGACATATCCCCCTTTCGAGCCTGACAAAGGGCTACATTTCGAAAGACTTCTTCCCTCTCTTGGTTTACTACGGCGCATTAGACCTGCAACGTGAATGAGAGTGCGAAAGGGTTGTGAATCAACCCTGTAGTAAGGCACACAATGCTGTACCACGATCACAATATGAGCGCGCCAGACTGGCCATGCTCCTCCACGTGCACGTGCTCCTCCCTCCCCCGTGTTTTAATTGCTCGCGGGAAAGTGGGGGATGAAAACGAAGACCTTCTCTGTCTCCAAGGTCCGATAATTATCCTAACCTTGGCGGCTGCCTTGCCCTTGTGCTCTTACAGGGGACATTGGCTGAATCGTCAACGGACAAGTAATTGGCTCTCGCCACGACAATGGATCGCTGTTGTACAAGAAATGCTGTTCAGCGTGGATGATTGCAGGTTGTTATGGTCGAACGTCATATCGTTAGCGCTGGCTACACTACGCCCGCGGTTACTGTTAAACGGCTTGGGTTAACTTGCTCGTTAGGTGCTCACACCGCATCGATGCAACATGTAAATGAACTGGACGTTGCATGAACGGCATACACGTGCCTACGTAATACGGAAGAAATAGCTATGTTAACACGTAACTAAGTGTCTCCGGTAAGGATGCCCTCGACATAGGGCATCAGAATAGGTATGACGCGTCTCATTACATGGCTAAATTATCTCATTCAATCTTCTAGACAGGGAAGGTTGGTAACGTGTCCGCCTACTGATACGAAGGACGCAGGTTCGAACCCTGCCGTGGAGGCCAGAAACTTGGTGGTATGGTACAAGTTGCCTATAGAGACACGTCGTCTTTGGCGTGTCGATCGACACAATAGACCGCGACCAACTCGGGTTGCTCCGAATAGGTAGCCGACCGAAATCTCCAGAAGGTTGGTGGTGTTCCAGCCAATCGCAACGAGGAGCACTGGCACGTGATCTATACGTGACGTCTTTCGGGCACGCGCCTTTCGGAGCGTAGCCCGGAAGCCTATTCTCGATGACGATGAAATTTCAGATGCTCTGTGCTTCCTGCGAATTAATTACGAAACGTGAACAGTCTGGTATAGAACGAAGCTTGTACGCATTTCTTTCGCAAAAATGTACAAGCTAACTTTCATACAAACGTTTATTTATTAACAGAATACCGTATATAGCCCTATCGTCGAGTGAGCAGACGCTAAATTTGTCCGTGGTTGGAGCTGCCGAGTTTGTATATACAGGGTGTCTCAGCTAAATCCCCTGCTAAATAATTCGCGAACGGGTGCACCAATCGAAGAACTTTCTTTTTTACAAGTATCTGTCCGATACCACCTAAAAGCTGCGCACCGTGTGAATGAGTGGGAGGCGCTCATTATTTAAATAAAAATTCAAATTAGTTTCGTGAAAAAACGTAACTTCTAAAGTAGGGCGCCGTCTACATTAAAATGGGTACTACCCCTTTTGGGACCTTCACTGGACACCTTTTAGAGAATAATCTGTCACCGAAGCGGGTCATTTGTTGCAGTAATTAATTGGTTTCGGTTTACGTATTTTTGTCGCGGCTGGTCGCGGCTAAGCGCAAAAGGACGCAATTCATTGCTGTAAGGACCTAATTCATTGGTGGATAAGTGAGTGAAAGAGCGTCCTTTTGCGCTTCACCGCGATCAGCCGCGACAAAATTATATAAACCGAAACCAATTAATTACGGCAACAAATGACCAGCTTCGGTAGCAGATTTCTCTCAAAAAGGTGTCCACTGAAGGTCCCATAAGGGGTAGTAATCATTTTAACCCAGACAGCGCCCTGCTTTAGAAGTTACGTGTTTTTTTACGAAACTCATTCGAATTTTTATTTACATAATGAGCGCCTCCCACTCATTCACACGGTGCGCAGCTTGTAGCCGGTATCGGATAGATACTTGTAAAAAAGAAAGTTCTTCGATTGGTCCACCCGTTCGCGAACTATTTAGCCCGGGGATTTAACTGAAACACCCGGTATACGTGCCAATGCGAAGACGACAGCGTCACGAAGTTGGTCACAAGAAGATGATTGGAGTTTGTGGAGAAAGTTTGTGAACGCAGCCTGGTGGAGGCAAAATCGATCCACGGACGCAACGTAGGAACGCGGGTTATCAATTACCATCTACTTTCTTATCAGCGACGCGGAATACGCGGCACATTACCGTGATACGCACAAAGTCGCAGGAACCTGCAGAGGTCTTCGAAGGGAACAGGAAGAAGAAAAAATATGAGCAAGAAAACGGTTTCCTGGGAGTTGACCCCGAGATAAATAAATGGAAGAAAAAGTAAACTAATTGCTATACGTTATGCAGATCGGAATATTCTTAGTCGCTCATTGGACTGTAAAACGAATGTCGGTGTCCGAGTTAGCCAAGCAGCGTTCCTGTTTTCCGTGCGGTTGAGCAGGTATTTTATTTATCTTGGCCGACTCTTTGGCGAGACCTTCGGTAGTAAGTAAGTAGAGCGCATTTAATCCCTGCAAGCTGGTATAACCTTGTACCTTACACAGGATCGGGCACGACAACCTCCCTTCACTTACCCGAGAATGGAAACACACTGACTCAGCGTATATGCCCCGAGGAAGTCTTAATGGCGATAAGATGTTCTGCTCAACCTGAACGTCCGGGAACCTTTCGCAAAGGCCATCAAACGGAATAACAAACCGCGAGATTGAAGCTTTACGCCGCGAGACAGCTATCATCATGGGCGAAGCAAGTCGTGGTGCCCAATGTTGCCTACCTGGAGGATAGCAGAGCGGCAGGCCAGATCGCGTGGCAGTAACACGGCACCAACCAACCATGCCACCTGTCTTACACCCCTGTCACACGGGCAGTCTTCAATTATCATTGAAACCAATGGCAATTGAACATGCGCTTAGCGCCACCAAGTGGGTAACCTGTCAACCTGTCAAGCAGCATCGAATGTAACGCTGTTTGAGACGTTGACACGTTACCCGCCTGGTGGCGCTAAGGGGCATGTTCAATTGTCATTGGTTTCAATGATAATTGAAGACGAGGATTCGAACACTACACTGTGGCAAACAGAAATTTGGAAGGATACGAGATCAGCTCTACTTGTGATAATGGACCAAATATTGCTAATTGTCATTGCTAATATCGAGAAAATGTTCAGTAATAAGCATGCATATAGGAAAACACTCGAAAGTGTACTCTTCACAATTATCTTCCGCTCATTCAAAAATCCTGACAAACGCGGTGTGCAACAAGTCTGGAGCTTCCTCGGGATGTGGCGAATGCTTCGATATATTAAACAAATCGTGGATTAATGAAATTCTGCCTCCATCCATTAAACGACGGCGTATGCACGACAAGTACTCTTTTCATCAATCATACGTTTAGAAATATAGAGTACACCGAAGTTATGAGTAGAGACAGACGACGACACGCAGTCGACTCGCACACTCCGATGTCCCCACCGCGTACCCGTCGAAGAAGGCCAACTCACCTGAGGAACTTCTTGTGTGTATTGACGGGAATGAAATACTCCTCAAACATCTTGTGACCGTTGCCCAGTTCACTACTGGTCAGGGGACTAGAGACGGGTACGGTGGGCGTTCCACCGTTGGCCACCAAGGAATGATCACATAACATGGCCTCCTGGGCCTTGGCACAGTCACTGGGCGGCGAAAACATGTCCAGAGCCACCACTTCTTTCACTTTGGCTTGGTCTCGAGACGTCTTCCTGAGACGGGCCGTCTCGTAGTTGATCACAGCATCCTCGGGGATATGGATCTGTTGCTGGTTATGGTTGAGGATCTTGCCGTTGGCGGCGTTCTTCTCCTGTTCCACCTCTTTCTGAGCGTCGAAGGATGACTTGCGCTTGCGGTCCTCATTCTCTTCGAAGGCTAGGTTCACAACACCTATCTTGTCTTGCTCTTGGGTGTTGTCGGTCAGCGACTCCATGGTGCTCTCGTCGTCCGCGGCAGCAGACAGGTTGTTGGTCAGCTCTGGTTCGTCATCGCGCATGTCCTGAGAAGGGAAGAAGACACGTCCACTTTAAGAGATTGCATTCCTAAACGTCGCTCTTCTGGAACGTGGGTACTTTTAAAATGGTAACTTTCACGGGTAGCGTTCACTATACTACACACACACAATGTCTAGAGTGAAGACGGCACCCTTGTCCTGTAATTTTATGTTTAGGGTCAACTGCATTTCAACTGATGTCATGCCAATTAATCGAGACAGCGTGTAAACACTGAGTCCAAATACATTACGCTATGGCCGCAACTCTCTTGGAAAGGTCTTGGAAAGAGTGTGCAAAGGATGTTAAGATCTTACATGTAACTTTGATATAAGCAACGTGGAAAAGTGGAAAATCCAGGAGAAGGTTGGTATAGAAGTAAAGGCAACACAGGACGGGAGTTGGCGATATTTCGAACAGAGGCTATTATTCTACAGTAAAGTAAGTATGGTATAAAGTATATAGTATAGTAGTGTAAAGTATAGTAAGAACAGCCTATGTTCCAAATGAAAGATGAAAGTCACTGAAAAGGTTAGCCAGCTGTAGGAGTCGAACCCACATCTTCTGGATTGCCGGTCCAGGGCTCTACCAATTGAGCTAAGCTAACACGCCTTCTCAGCGACTTCCAGGGTGCGTCATCTGAAGGGACAAACCAGCCACTCTCTCTCACTCATCCTCCTTTCACTCTTACATTTTTGCTCCTTTTCAGTGACTTTCATCTTTCATCGTTAATTTCTTAGGCAAATTGAGGCCTTGTATGTATTTGTCCCTTCTATGTTGTTCCCGCCTCAGAACATCAGTTCTCTTATGTTCCAAATATCGGCCGATCTGGGACTTCTCGCTAACCACGTCCACAAGCGAATGCCTCTTCTCGCAAGCCAATAACGAGACAAAGAACACGTCTGTGCTCATGGCTGGAACCAACCAGTCAGGCACATCCTGTAGTGCCGGTCGGAACGCACTGAGCAGGGAAGGGATTTCTGCTCTGGTCGGGATGTTACATAACACTGCACGTCAATCAAGTGTCGTCGCTCACAAAACACCGACGGAGTTCCGTTTCATCTGGCAACTGCGAGAGAGTTACGTCCGGGTAAGTTGTCGAACGAATTTCGTGAAAACTTTCGCTGCCCTGAAAACAGCCCGATGAGTCTGTTGACAGATGACACAGTGGAAAGCAGAACTGTAAACAAACAGAGCGTAACAGTGGCTGCATCAGCGCTCGCGCATCTGTGTGTATACGGGTGTAGCCGAATTTGTCGGGTGACGAATTCAATCCCTCCCTATATTAATCTTTTCGTCAACGTCAACATCAGTGCTCGTGCTTCGTCTAGGGGTGTGGTCCCAAATAACAATGCGAGTATTGCATACAGAGAGGAGTTTGCGCAATGTTGTTATGTCTACGTTGTTACTCGACTACCAAACAGCAGGAGACGGCTATCCAACGTTACGCGCCTATATACGCTTACAACAGTGGCGTAGCCAGAGATGGGGGGGGGGGGGGGGGGGTTTCAAACCCCCTAACCCGGAAGCCGTACCTTTGGTAGTGCATTTGGAAGAGGGAAACGAGGATGAAATTCTCCTCCCCCACGTAAAGTCCCCATAGAACCCCTCGCGACATACCGCGAAACACCACTGGCTTACAACCGTGTGCATATGTGTCGGTTATCCTTTATAACACGACCACCGACAGTCCTCTGTAAGACCGACAACGACGAGCTCCTTCACAAGCACGACCTCCACCACCTTTGTACTTTGGAATCAACTTCAAGCACCTCCTGTCACTCTCCGCGATAGCACCGATCCTTTTCTGGATCTATACCGTCCAAAGAATCGGAGCCGTCGTACAAAGCGTGCTGCAACGGAAGCAGCGTGTATGTGAAGCTTTAGCCATACTTGCGTAAAATTACGGCCTGTTCAGTTATGGCACGTACAGCAGTGCTGAATCACCTATACCTCGACAGAACTGTATCATGGACTTCATATGATAGCCACGAGCATCTGGTAGCGCTGTCATTTACAGCGCTGTTTAACTGCCGATTTGTGCAGCATCTCCACCTCTACATCTGTGCCAGTGTCAGACAGGCCTATAACGAACAGAAATTTTTTAAAACGTCGTTTGCCAGGACTGGACACAAGGTTGCAAACCGAGTCCATGGACCCTGACAGTGACGACATCATGAGGAATTCTCGTACGGCCGACAATGATTTTTATGGCTGCAGTTAACTGGTATAGGGGCGACCATTTAAGCGACTCGGCGACTCCTAATTAAGGTTCGTCGCCACGAAAAAGACAAAATTAATCAGCTTCCGAGAGATGTAAAACAGATCGTTTCTTCGAACGCACCCGGGCACCACCAGCCCTTTAGAAGAGAACTAGTCCTCGACGGATAGTTCGAAGAACCCACAATCCGGTTGGGACAAAAATACAAGCTCCGTTGCCTGCCACTTGACCAGGTGAGTCATCCAGGCCCGCATAATTGCGGATCCTGACGTACTCGGCTCCCTCCCAACGCAGTTCTATACGGACGGCCGTGCGACACGATAAGAGCTGAACAAACAATTTGGCCACGTTAATAAATTGGGGTTTCACTTCGCGGAAACAACCGTGATTAAGAGGGTCGCCACAGTGCCTCTCCGCGAGTCCGACGCACCGTAGGCGAATTGTACCATGCCACCACGTTCCTGGGACATTTGCCGGGACTTTCAACCTGTAAACCTTGTAGATTACGTACCTTAGTGGTAACACGAAAGCCGACGCGGTCTGAGCGCTTGGTGAGCTCTTTCGACACGTGATCGGATAATTTGGGTAATCCCGGCACACCCTCGTGAAAGATAGGGAACGAGCTGCAAGAGCTTAGTTTCTCGATGAATGAGACCATGCCCTTCTAGGGCACGGAGTGCTTTGTTCGTACACTTGGCTTTCGCCAGTGTGGTCTGATGACTTCGTCATGCAGTCAGACACGTTTGTACCAGTGGTGTATGGAGATTGTTCACTGACGTCACCCTTCTAGAGAGCTCTAGCTCCGAAAAGGCGCTGCCGCATGATACTGTCCACGTATCGGTTTTCATTCGCTGCCATAAGCTATTTGGAAACTACTAATGCTGAAAACATGGAAATTACCTGGATGTGGCACGAATAATATCCACACAGAACAAGTACTTAGAAACACTAAATGAATGGTGACTGCGATGAAAGTCAAGGTCGGTACTCGAGCAAGAACACTGGATTGGAACTACATCATGACGGCAAGTCCACTACACTCTCAGAAAAAAGGGTGTGAAAAGGTGGTAACTTCTATAGTTACCACCTAGGTCAACACAGCGTCTGGTAAAGGGTGTAAAAGGGTGGTACAAGCAATTATCATATATCCAAGTTGCTACAAAAAGGCGTACGCCCACCTCGCTCACCGAATCAGAAGCGCGGTAACCCTGTCATTCGTATGTAGCAGGTAGAACTTTGCAACCTTTTGGGCACAACATATGCGACAATTATTACCTCCTAAAAGGTGTAACTCCTCCACCCTTTTTTCTAAGAGTGTAGCGACTGTGGCGCTCCCCTGCGAGCGACTCGAGGTCCAGGTGTACCTGAACCTGTCCACTATGATTGCTTTCTGTTTCTAACCCTTTTTTCGGATCCTGTGTCATTTATCCACGGCTTCCTCAGCTGTGGGTACTGCGCCTCGTGAACAAAAAGAAATATGCCAATTAAAAGTTACATAAATATAACAGATTTGAAAAGTAAAACGTTAGGTAAGCGCACGTTCCTGTTACAACTGGTAAAAACAACAGGGAGAGTTTCACGGCGGGATTGTGAGAGCGGATCCAGCTGGTGCGCTGCAGTGGTTGTGGAGATTGTGACGTCGGGTGATTTTGCGTTATCGTTAATGCGACCGATTTATGGTACACTAACGACAGGACTATCGTCTGAAGGGAAATAGTAAAAACAAAAGGAACACAAAAAGTAGGTTACACGTTAGGAATACAGCAGATCTTTACGGGGTAAGTCAGTCATTGTCCGAACCTTGCAGTTGACAAGACAAATAGCCACGGGTTTCGTTACGTGTTCATTCTTGTATCGCCGCAGGCAGTGCAAAGTGTGACCTACTATAACGTATGAACAGAATCAGCTGAGGGCCCATTCCGTGACATAGAAAACGCATGTCCACGAATTAGCTTAACAGCAATACAATAGCGAGAAAGTCGCTTTCACGCGCAAGGCCTACCCTAAGGCCTTGACCACTATCAGACGCCTCCGGCCTACTATCCCATATTATCCAATCCGGAAAAAATGCCTCAAAACGCGTTTCCAGCTGAGCATTTCGAAAAGAGCTTGCGTCATAGATAACGTCTAGCGCGCCCCACTGGGACCACGCACATAAACTGCGGGAACAAAGAAAAAAGAAGAGGAATTTGTAATATTTCCAAAAACTTCGTAAAACACATGTGTGATATCAGTGCCAGCACACTCTTTAAAAAAAAGGGCGTACTATAACTCCTTTTTGGGAGTACACCCTTGCCAAATATATCCCTCCCTTTGGAGTGTACAATTACTCTCCAGCAGGGAGTTAAGAGGTCTCCTTTTTTAGAGTCCTCCTTTTAGTCTCGTTTAGAAGACTCCTTGTTTTAGAGTAATTGTACACTCCAAAAGGGAGTGATATAAGTGACAAGGGTTACTCCCAAAAAGGAGTTACAATACGCCCCCTTTTTTTTTAAGAGTGTAGAATTTGTAAGGGCAGGACGCTTTTTTCCATATCCTCTGCTTGATCGACGCAGCCGTACTTCAAGTCGACAAGAAACAGACGATAAGAGACCCAGGATGCACCCAGGAACAGCATTATTTGTCGTTAAGAGAATGTACATAACATATTGTAATATACTATATAGAAACGTATCTAAAAGGAAGATGACGTTCGGTTATATTGGAATTGGTTTACTTTAGTCAATTATGCTTCAGCAGCTCCAAATTGTAACTGACACTGTCTCCAATCTTGAACCAATAAACATTACATCCATTCGTACAGTGCCAATTTGAAGTCTATCAACATAGCCCTCTCATCGAACACCGGCATGGATACTGATGTTGAAAAAAAAAAAGGGGGGGGGGGGGAGAACAGCGGCAGTAAAAGCAATTGAACGGCAATGTTTGATAAGAAGCAGCGGCAATAGTATTTGCAGCCAACGAATTGTAAATCTTACAAGACACAAACACACACACACCAAGTTCCGGCCACCCAATCAACCCGGCAAATCCATCACTTCCCACGACCTCTCACGAAAGAACCATCCCCGGCCGGCGATTCCCACACTTTTCCCAGCGTCCCGAGCTCCTGGATGCCCGATAACTCTTCACCTCAACATACCTTGCGCGAAGTCCAAAAATGAATCAACCGCTCAAAGACGGCCGAAAGTCTCCGATAAGGAAGAACGGAGCCGAGTGTAATCCACAGACGGAATCTCTGGAAGAACAGTCACCTGCACCCTCCACCACACTTGCACCATGAATGCCACGGAGCTTCTCTCGCCTCTCTACAGGACTCTGGAGTGAGCGACCACAGCCGGCTCACACAATGACGGCGGCGAGCAACCGGAAATTCTTGGCCGCCTCCTCGGCCACTCTCACCGCCTCCCCTCTCCCGCTTTTCTACCTGCCGGCCGTGCACAAAACGCGCTGCACCGAGACGCCTGCTATACAGGTGCCACTGGGGAAAAAGTAGGAAAAAAAGAAAAACCTTTGCAAGAAAGAAGGGGGGGAGGGGTGACGTCAGCTTCCCGACCTCCGGCCTCTCTGGCGTAACGAAACGAGAGATTGGAGGAGTGCTGGTTGTGCACACAACGGTCGCTAGACAAGACGACCGGTGGTTGAACGGAGAAGGATCCATATACCGTGTGACGTCACGTCAAGAGTGTGAGAGACGGTTGAGAGCGGGCAAAAGATGGTCTTCACTTGCGAACCAGAAATTCCTAGGCAGATAAAAGAGGAACCCTCGTTGTCGAAGCTGCAATTATAGGTTCGGTAAAAGTTGAGTGTCATCGAAGGAAGAGCTCTCCTCCGGAACTTTTCCCCCTTGGAACAAGGCATCGTCTATGACGTTTTGCCATGACGGGAGTTTGTCAATTGAACGTACTGGGAACCCTTTCAGTTTCCCGAGTAAGCGGAGCTGAACGCGGAGTACTGGACGGTACTCAGGTTTCCTTTCATTTTTTTTTAAAGATAATGTCTCTTAAATGTCTTAAATGTAAATAACCTTAAATTTCCGACGGACGTTGGGAAGAAAGTTAGCACGTGGGGTCCGTCTCAGTCCAGGAGAGAACATCATAGGACACAGCCTTTATGCCTCAACTCCAATACATCAGTGCACATGGCTCCTGCCGTATCACAGTCCCCCCGTGAATCAGCAAATTTTCCACAATCACCCACCGAGTCTGCACCAGGCATAAAAACAAGCCAACGATCGGACAACTATTAATCACACCGTGTTACTCAACCACCTCAACGTGAGCACCTCCCTTTCGCTTCGACACCATTTCCTTCTCCACTTCCCCTCAAACACACACACACACACACACACAAAGGAGAAAAAAGAAAAAAAGTCAACAGTAGACTCTCAACATGTCAAAGGGCGTCGAAATACTAGAGCAAGACGCCGTTTCCCGAGAAAATGCGACTCTGCAGGGATTCCCACAGAGAAGCAACAGCGCACCTTGAACTCGATACAGCAACCCACCCAACCATGCACAGGAGTTCCTTCACACACGATTCGTGCAGGGCCCAATGCCGGCCACCACAATAGCACCCGCTTGAAACGCCATTAAAAAAGAAGAAGAAGAAGAAGAAGGAAGGGCAGGTACAACACACATTCGCACGGGCCCTGCGGGTGCCGAGCCCATCACTTTCACCACATCCTGTTGGTTGCGCAACGGAAGAAGATATGGTCAAAAAAGAAGGGCCTGCCATGAGGGAGGGCGGATCTAACGCTCCCAGCTAGATCGTGATGGTCCTCATGCTGCTGGTAGCCTCCCACTCCAGAAGGGGACCCGAGTAGGGATCTCCAAGCGCTTTCCGTAGATCTCTCGGCCTCAGAGGAGATTCTACAGACGTGTGTGTGTGTGTGTGTGCACGAATTTGCGGCGTGGACCAGGAAGTTGGGTGCTTGTGTAACTTACTGCGCACGACGCGATGAGAGTTAATTGTGTGGGAAAGGGCGTTTTTTTTTCTTTCTTTTTTTATTTTTTGTCGACGAAAGATATGTTAACTGTGAGGGGAGTTATAAAAAATGGTGATGCGTGGTTAAATTTCAGCACAAGTATGGGCTGTCACACGAAATATTGCGACAATGGCAGTATCGGAAACTTTTTGCTTGGCCGCGAACTAAGAAGGAATCAAACCTGATCTCCGAGACGACGAGTTCTGCAAGGAAACCATATGTTCTCCGCTTACCGTAACGACACATTCCCTGTCGTGCCGGGCAGTATAGTACGTTCAGTCCATAGTGCAGGCAGTATATAGTCACGTGGTGTATTCGGTGATTCGACTGTGTGGTAAGAGCTACCCTGAATCTCTGGTTTGAAAAGTAGTGCACAATAACTGGTGTGAACTGTGACTAAGAGACAACTGGCGTTGCAGTGACTAAGAGACTGTCCTCATAACGCTCCACGTGGCGAAAGGATTACGAAGTACACGTGCGTGTCCACGAGACGCGACCTTCGGTGCCACAGACAGCTCAGTCGTGTGGCTATCTTCGCCACCCAAACACGCCTTTCAAGCCCGTTGGTCAGCGTAACCTGGCCCCCTTTCACGGCACAGATACACAGACTAGCAATGGGCTAGCCTTGTACAACAGCCTTGCAGCCGAACGAAACAAAAACGCTGCGGAAAACTCCGCAGCTGAAGATATCCTTGTCATTAAAAGCGAAGAGTATATGAATAACGCTCACCGGAGGCTAACCTTGTAAGCTGATCACTAGCGTGGGCATACCACAAACCTGGCACGTGGCAACTATGTAACCACAGCGTTATAGTCGGGGGTTCGTCGGCTCTTTCCGTTCGCCGCGCATTGCACTGAAGCGCCCAGTGGAACATGCACACCCTATAGCCAGTGTGAACGCTTTCCTGCACTACAACGACCAGTAGAATTCGCATTAAGGAATATAACAGTCAACAATTGTCAACACCCATGGCGTTGTGCAGAGAATGCGGAGTTACTCCCAAAGACAGCCCCGCAGATTAAATTGCCAATTTTGACGCATGTAATGACACACAAGCAGACTGCCAACAAATCATGCAAAAATGTTTGTATATTAGGAAAACGTTTTACGTAAGAACTATTTTTACGTACAATACCTTGCTAATATACAAGATTATTGAAATACATACATATAAATATAAAAAATACAGTAATGTTGCAGAACTGCGAGTAATAGCAGTAGTGCGGCTTTCACTGAAATGTCATTGCCCCCGTGTGGTGTGTGTATTTTCTTTAGATATATGTTTTATTCATCATCATTACGTACATTATAACTACATAAAAGATGGAGGAGCCTGAGCGATATGTTCACAGTTAAGGGGGGGGGGGGAGGGCTCCCCAGTGAGTGCATAGGAAATATATCTATTATTAATAACACAATATGTATTTTTGTCGATCTCATCCTTTACCTCGATTGTTTCGAGATCCATGTGAGTTCGATAACATATCGAGGAAAAGGAATTTCGACCCTACAACGACGATTAGTACGTGTCACCGGGCAAACTCCGTGGGACTTTAAAGGGGCTCACTACATTATAAGCCGCTTTCGTTTTCATGAAGTTTGTAAACAAATTAACGAGAATACCTGTTTTCAGCTCCCCGTGGGCATAATGAACGGAAGATGGTGCCTTCGCACCTTAAATAGAGGATTAAATCTTTGCACACGAAGAGAAAGACAAAATAAGTATACGAGCAATGAAAAGGGAGATAACAAATGGCTACTTCTTTGCTTTACATTTTGCCTTACTTTTCTTTGCGCTTATCTACCTCGTAGGACATCGACTGTCAGCCGTGTAAGCCAAAACTGAATTTCATCGAATGTGCCTTCGTCTAGGCAGGTTCTCGAGTTCAACAGTAAAAAATCCCTATTATTCGACAAAAAATAGCAAAAGCACCCTACTGAAGGTACCGCGCTGACCTGCAATGAACTCGTCGCAGAGCCTTACTTTTGCCTTATTGTCCTTGTCCTGCACCGTTAAAAGGCATAATGAGCATCTGTTTCACAGACATACATCGATTGGCCAAACAAAATGCTGTATGCATGCGTCATAGAAATCTACGGTATAGTACATCGATAAGAGGGTCCACAGTTTGGAGACATGGATAAAAAGCACACCACGAAGAGATAGCACCGTTAGGTGGGTATGTGTTGTGAACATGTACCATAACACATAAAAGACTGGACCGCGGCGTTGATGCTGTCGCATGAGATATGATTGATAGCGTCATCTATATGACAATGGTTCCACGAAATATAGGTCTCTCGGGTTCGACGTACTTCCTATATAGAAGAAGCATACGTGGAAGAAGATCTGGCTGAATAGTGGATATTGAACATCTGCCGAGATGCGTCTACCTTTATTTTCGTTCACCAATAATTCACTTTTTACTGTTCCGTTATTTGAATGTGAACATACACATAGCTGCAACCTGTTCTAGAAACACAGAGGCGTTGTATACGGGTATATATTTTGTAATTATTGCCGTAACACTTTCCGGGCTTTTTCTTTTTTTTTCTCTCTCTCTCTCTCTCTAGCTTAATTATGAAGGCATTTAGCGCACCATGGTTGCACGACTCGTGTGGACCATTATATTTCACTTTTTAACGAAACAACAGTCTCGCCGAATACCTTTCCCGCGCACCGTTGCTTTTCAGTTTCACACACGAAGAGAAAGAACGGTTTAACTTTCCCCGATGACCGGCCGGGCATAATGGTACCAGTTAGAGCATGAAATTTAACGTACGTCATACTGCGTGAAAGTACACGCAGGGAATTCTTCAATCCTGCCAGACTCGCAAGCACGTAGCACTGTTTCACGTAAATTCAGAGGAAAAATCTTTCATTATTACAGGATGTCCCAGAAAACGTGTCATTGAATTATAATAAAAAAAAACTACGCCACCCAGAATCATGAGGTTAATGGCATTTGTTCCTTTTAGAATTTTTCCACCTCCTCATGCGAATGTCACGTTTCGCAAGTTTAATTATGTAAATATTTGCGAACTGAACTCGGAAATTTGCCAAGTGAAGGTCACCTTTTTACCCCACCAATATGAAGAGCGTGCCGAATTCACTCAAGTTCATGATAATTGACAGTGATATTCATGAGCTATCCCATCGAAAAAAATAGCCGAACATCATGCTTTTCGGAGCACCGGACCGTAACGCGCGATGACTTTTTGAGCACAATCGCTCACAGTCCGACGAAGGAAGGTTCCAAAGCCAGTCCACAGAGTGATAGTAGAAAAAGTAGCAGTTCCTAAAATTGAGAGAAGGAAAGCATTATCGCAGCGAAAGTCAGACGCGATAAGCCATGCCTGTCTTATCTCTTTCTGCGATGCCGGGGTGGGCTGGGTTTCCAACCTCCTTCCGTCAGACTGACAAAGATAGCGCTGAAAAATTCATCCTGCGCTATCCTGTGGGATTTCCGTAGAGCATGATGTTCGGCTATTTTTTCCGATGGGATAGCTCCTGAATATCCATGTCAATTATCATTCATTTCAGTTCATTAGACACGCTCTTCACATTGGTGGGGTAAAAGAGTGACATTTACTTGGCAAAGTCCCGACTTAAGCTCGCAAAAATTTACATAATTAAACTTACGTTACACGACATTCACATCAGGCAGTGGCAAAAACCCATTAAGAACAAATGCCTTTGACCGCATGACTTTAGGTGGTGTAGTTTTTTTTATTATAATTCAATGACACGTTTTCTGGGACACCCTGTATATACTTTATGTTTCGCTACTCGATTGTCGATCGTGCATGCAATCAACGGTCACTAAGAAACGCATGTAATACTACAGCGAAGATGTCGGCACACCTTTCACGCGTTTGACAGATATTTCAAAGGAGCTACAGGGCCGGCCCTCTTGTTCCGAGAAACCGCCGTTGTCAGAACGGATTCCAGTCGAGGCACAACTATAGCATTGCCGGAATGCTTTTACTCGGAGAACTACGTCACGAGGACGGGGACGAGAAATCGGCTGCCAATTTTCTTAGCAATGTAGCTCCTATACGGGGAAGGGGGAAACTGTCCTAAGCTGGACCCAAAGACTCGTCTGCCAAGGAAACTCCTGTCTAGTGGCGAATACATTTAGTCAGTGGCGCAGAACTAGAGGGAATCCAGAAGTGTTGATCTAGGAAGAAGACATCGTGGCTGCTGGGCCTCTGGCTCCTTTTCCGCAACTGTCAAGGCAAATGTGGTGAAAGCGAACCGAGATTTTTTTTTTTTATTTTTCGTTTTACGTGCGTTTTATGAGGATTTTCACGCTTGTTTTTCTCAGCGCGCGCAAAGATATGACGGTGGTAGAGACGAAGGAAGCCATACTGGAGTGCAGATGAAGGAAGAAGACATTGACCGTGCGCGGGAATGGAAGCATGGAAGGCTAACGTACTAAAGAGGAGGAAACAGCGTGTAGATGCCGATGAGAGTCACGGTTATCCTATAGCTATCCTCTGCCCGCCATACAATTCGTCGTGCAAGAGCGAAGTCAAAGAAAGGCGATCTGTAGTTGGTTTAAATGTCAATACGGCAATCAGAGCCGTAGCGACGGGGGTGCGAGAGCGCCCTCACCAGAGTGGGCTCCGAACGGCAGGCCCTGGCAGATTTAGTTGGACAGTATAAAGCGACAATGAGAAGAGTTTGAATGTACGATCTCGGCAGTACAAATAGGGGTTTTCTTTTCTTTGTTCCCAAGCAGCACAATGTACTGAAAGTCGAGTGCAATAGGGGTGGACGGGCAGGTAGAACGACCTTGAACAGACTCGTGAAACTATAGAACATTGATAAGACACATACCGTCCACCCCTATTGCACTCGACTTTCAGTACATTGTGCTGCTTGGGTTTACAGAGGTTCTGCTGGCAATGGGGGGGGGGGGGGGTGCTTCAGCTTTGCCCCTGCCCCGGGCGCAAACTCTCCTCGCGACGGCTCTGACGTCAACCCTTCGTGGAATCTGAGCAGAACCATCAGGTGTGACGAGCACAAGCACATGGCTAGTGAGGTGTTAGAATGAGCACTCCTCCCGCGTGACCTTGAGAAGAGATGTGATAAACAGCAGCAACAACTTCGGTATAATGTAACGGTAAACTAGCAATGTACTAAAAATGGCGATGAACTCTGAAACAGAAAAGTCGCATATGTTGAAAGCTGTACAGTCTGTCAATGGACAGCAGGTCAGTTCTCCAATGCTTTCACAACACAAAGGTCTTCTATCAAGCATCGGCAGTCCCAGTGCACTACGTCAGCTTATTTTCTTTTCTCCCACTGTAATACCACAACGCCCTGAGGAAAATTCCGACGCGTCCGCGCACCATGTACAGCAATCCGATCGAGCTGATCACATTTTGCTTTCAAAACCCTGCTTGAAGATAAGGGGCAACTGATCCTTTGCATAGACAAGAAGGAAGAAAGAAATCACCGGGGTATCGAAGAGACTCAGTGAGTCACTGATGTTCTTGACACAGTAGAAGAAATCGTGACGTCACGACTTCCTGGTTAATGCTGGACACAGTTTCTTGGAAAACAACCTCAACATCGCAGTCGGCGTAGTGATGAAAAGGAAATGAGAGGCTCGAAATAAAGCCAAACGGAAAAGGCCGTCCGCAATATAAATGGCGCGTGACCGGTTGATGCGTAGCTTCTCTGTCCTACACAGTACAGAGGGAACATCCATTATTGTGGGAAGAACACTTTATCTTGTGACGTATTGCGGAAAATGTGCGCAAGATCGAGAGTTTTTCCACGAAAAGGGAAATGCCAGAGGCGAGCATAAATATATTATAGGCAAATTTCATTGACGTCACACGCAAAACGTCGCGTTCGTCTGTTTCGTCAGCAGTGTATGTCGTAAATTACTAATTAGTAGCTATATACTGGTAATAGTTTTTATCGTGTCGGGTTAATCGATGAATACGTTGTTGGAAAATGTTTGAGACACAAAGGAAGAGACATCGGAAGAAAGAAAAAAAGAAAAAAAAAAAGATACGCGACAAGGAAGCAGGCGAGCTGGTAGTGACGGGCTTCCACACTTGAAACACTGAGATAAGGGTCGGATGTTTTCGTGGTTCTCTATTTCTTCTCCTAACCCAGCGGGTGTGAAGTACTGAAGAACGTAAAAAAAATAAAGGGAGGAAGGAAGGAAAAGAAAAGGAAGCAGGCGATCTTCTCTCATAGCTTTCATGTCTTCCATATCTGAACCTCCCCCCCTCCCCGCCCCCCGCGCGATTAGGGGAGAAAACTAAACGACCACGACAAAGACCCGACCCAAACCTCAGTGTTTCAAGTATGGAAGAAATACGCATTAAGTCACCCTTGGTCTGCGGAATGCCCGACTGTAAGCAGACCTGTATATAACGTTCAGTGTGGCCCGTAAGCCATACATGAAGTATCATTGCGCTGCAATCGTCACGAAGACGAAGACCGCTAAGATAACCTAAGACTGCAATGCTGTTCCACAGAGAGATCACACAGAATAAATTATTCCGCCCATAAAAAAAAGGTCATCTATGAGGTCCCAATTCACGTATAGACGGCAAAGGGGGAGAGGGGAAGAAAGAAGGAGATGCCGTGAGAGGAAAATGCTGCCAAGATATTTTGTCACCTGTACCACACCTTCACTGGTACCTGATCGATAGCGGTCGCGGTTAAGCCACGGCAGGGGGCGCTACATCTAAACTTAATAATAATAAATAGCGTCATCGGTCAGGTTTAAGCTACGTAAAATTCAAAATGTGTCTCCCGAATTCGCAGAGGCAATGTCCGGTCACATGGGATTTTTGAAGAGTTATAAATGGCATATAAACGATAAGAGGAGACCAGGGTGGTGGTATTTCACCTTGAGCGTGCGAAGACGGGCGACGGTTAGATTAAGAACTGCTTTGAAAGAGTTTGCGTTTGCTTCTGTTTTCTTGCGGTATGCTGGGACTTTTAGAAATGTTTAGTTATCAGTTCTTGCATGTTGGGGCAGCGGTTTTACACGCACCTTTATTACTTGGCTGGAAGATATTTATTGATTTGAGAGGAGTAGTTGTATTATGAATGCTGATAACGGCGCCAGTGCATATGCTTTCTAGTTTATCTTTTTTTTCTCGCTTTTCTACGCAGTTTCCATAATTTAAAAATGTGGACGCACAGAACCGCTACGGGGCTTTCACACACACACACACACACACAAAACAAGATGATAATAATAAATAAATAAATAATAGTCCCCTCGCCATCATATCGGCGTGCGCCCCCTCCCGCCCCTCCACTCCCCTACGAGGCTACCAATCAGCTACCGCGAAAAAAAAGAAAAAAAGAATACGCGTCAAAAGTGATTATTGGTATAAACCGCCTTGAAGCAAGCTGTTCACGTTTTTAAAATATGATCTAACACTGCTGCGGCAAATCATTTAACTTAATTTGATATTTTGAATTTTGGGAGCTCCTCGGAATTGACCCCCCTCCTCCTCTTCCTCCTCACGCCAACTGCCCGTGCACGTGATGTCATGAGTGCAGCGCACTTGGCACACGCGCCCAATGGATGGTTTGCAACCTCCTGTCAGAATGACGTAAGGGAAGTTGCAATGCAATGTCACATGGACGCTTTACGTTTCCGGTCCCACGTTCTGCTGGAGTCGTATAGCGGCAGCGTGCTTTCAACGTAAAAATAAGCGGACGTTCGGCGCTTAACTTCGCGAATTCTGCGGAAAAAGGACATAAAATGCATCGCGTATACCCTGGGATCCTGCGCCTTTGGAAAAACGGCATCAGCGTAAACGAAAATTGAACTAAGGGCTGTAGGCACTTGCCACCAAATACCGCACTGTGTACTTATCACGTTAAATTGTGCGTGGCTGTGATGACATTATATCAACTCATAATGTGAAAAGAATATCGCTAAAGTCACACAGCTTCGTCCCAAACTAAGAGGAAACGACTACATGCGTACTATCCTCAGAGTGCGGAAGATTGTTGCGTAAAATACTGCCTGTACATTTTGCTATGCCATATCTGAAATGGTGCACATTATCTTTGTTATCTGAAGCGTCAAACTGACCGCGTTGTAACGGAACATTTCGCACAGTAAAAGGTCGGTGATTTCAAAGCGCACGCCAAACGAAACCGAAACATGCACGATGTGTCACGACTCACGAAATACTATAAAATTTGTCATAAGAAAAGTACGTGCGAAGTATTTGTTAAAGTACCTTACTTCTTTGGGGACCGGGCGTTCCCAGGCGAGCTCACCTTGGTTGTCGTTTTTGCCGGAGTTTATAAGGTTTTGCTTTGCTCCGATTGAGCGAAATTTCGGACCGGAAGTTCGAAGACCCAGCATGCGTTGCGCCACTTCTCAACTTGAAAACCACCCATAGAACAGCATGCAACCCGATATGTCTCACCGGTATTCTGCTGACGTCACCAGTGTTGCGGAATGGAAAGCATCGCCCGGGGTGATAGGTTTCAGTTTTCATATACTGTCTTTCATGGTTTACTAGAGAGTTTTAGCAGGCCGTTGTTAACGTGGCTTGCGTCGAACCGTATCAACCGGATCCAATCAGTGGATAAGATTCTGAGTCACGCGCGACTACGATTGGTTCCGATAGACACGATAACCTCATCAACGGTATACTAAAACTAGTTACTGTCTCACGCGGTTTTCAGGCTGTATTTTGTTCGCTGTTTACGTAATTACGTAATACACGCACACGGCGTTTCGAAGTAAGGTATAGCGCAGTTAAAACAATGTTGTAAAGAAAAGAATTGCTGGATATTCAGCTCTGAACAACTGCCGTCCGAGGACCAAAGAAAAAAGCATGAAATCTTCAAAGGTGCACACGTCGTATTGGACGCCGTATAAGCGCGGCAGACACGAATAACATCGGAATACGAAATCAAACATCTTGCACGCGCAAGAAACGACAACAACTTTATTTGATGATGATGATGATGATGATGATGATTCGGGAGTTTCATCGCCAGGGGCGATACCCCTACGCGCAAGAAGAATGTCGAACGAAACACCGTAGACTTGGCAAGTATATACCGATAGTCATACCAACTTCCCTTGAGCAGGAAAATATTGTCGAGAGCTATAAAGTGCCATTAATATTACTGGGTATCGTACGCAACAACCGGACATTATAGCAGGCACCCCCGATGCCTGACCTCCTCACCTTTCTGTCACGATTCCAGTCAGACAACCGTCCTTGTACCTTTGCCAACCCGTGTCCTCCCCCCACTGAAGACATCTGACGTCACAATAACGTTCCTTTCGGAACGCAGAATATTTCGCGTTTCGTCTAAGGCTCTCCCTACAAAATGTTATAATGCCTCGGATTACTACGTTCTCTATAAACAACACGACGACATTCCGGCGCCGCGTTCCAGACCGGGTGGAACGTGGAAGCAATGCACCGTTACATCGTTATGTACCCTTAAAACTGACACGCTGACAAGCGTGCTAGTTTTAAGATGCATAGGAAAGACGTTGTTATTGCAGGATGTTCATGTATATAATAGTGAGTTTTAGTGCACCTTACGCTATCGCCCTTGCGTACGTTGATGGTTCTGCGCACGCGAAAAACATAAAGCGAGCTTCGCGCAGTGTGCAGAGCAACCACGCTATACGTATACCCAAAGGCGACACCGTACGATGCACTAAAACTCTCTAATTAGGTGGGGAAAACGTAACAAAGTACGTCCGCCCAGCGATATCACGCACTCTATCACCGTCGGTACGGAAGTATCCGAAGCAGCACAACATACTGGTCCAATATTAACAATGTCGCCCAAAGATTTGACCAATATTAGCAATGGCGGTCCACGATTGGACTAATATTAGCAATGGCGGTTCAAGATTGGACCAATATTAGCAATGGCGGCCCAAGATTGGACCAATATTAGCAATGGCGGGCCAAGATTGGACCAATATTAGCAATGTCGACCCAAGATTCGACCAATATTGGACCAACATTAGCAATGGCGGACCAAGATTGGACTAATATTAGCAATGTCGGCCCAAGATTGGACCAATATTAACAATGTCGGCCCAAGATGATGTGCTGCTTGGGATAGGTGATAAGGGGTTTTAGTAGATCAGAAGCCCCCAACGAAAACGGTGCGATGAAGGAAGCTACCAGATCAAATATCAGCAACGTGACGTCAGCCACAGTGAACGAAATAGGTAGACTGGCTTATGTATTCGGAATAGCTATCGTGAAGAGCTTCCAACCTGATGGCACACTGCTAATGTTCGGTACCCTAATTCGAAATTAGTGATCGCAACACGGGGCACGAAAGCGAAGAAATTGGTCAAGCGTCGCCAGTCGTCCCCGCGAACGTCTTCTGCGTAAAAGAAAACAACAGGAAGTTTCTTCTATTCTTTCCGACGTTTAATGAAGCTTGACACTCGAGTGAAAGTGTCCGCGGAGCGACACGGGAGAGGGACTGTGAGCGTCGCGATGAGTAGTTCGCAGCGTGTGTCTTAGCATCACGTCGTTCTCCTATGAAACAGAAACTGTTTACGCTCATCTGAAGTACGCACGAGTCGAGGATACAGAAAAATGCGTGAAAATTACTGGGGGGGAAGGCAGATAAAAAACATCAAGAAGGACGACTGAGTACGGCGTCAAAAGTCGAAAATGCAGTTTTGTACACTCCAAGGAAAAGAAGAGAGAGTAAACTGCGGAGCAACTTCATGGGGAGCAACATTTTATAGTCTCGTAGATTGCAAATACAGTGAACCCTCGTTAATATGACCCCCGATAATCTGACATACGCGCTTTACGACCATACTCTTGGGGAACAATGCTGTGAAACCTCTGCAAATCCCTCCCGTTAATATGACAATTCCGCATTATGACCAAAATTTTCGGGAACGACCATGGTCATAGTAACGAGGGCTCACTGTACTCCCTATTTTAGTCCCCTGACGCTAAAATTTACTCCCCAACACTGCGAATAGCCCCCAAACGATCACAGTTGTCTCGCGACGTAAAGCCCCGAATTATTATTATCGAATAGCCCACAATATTCCACGCGTTCACGAAAGCGACTAATGTTTGTGGCAATGCATCTACTCCTTTGCCAAAAGGACTAAAATTGCTACTTTTTTTCTCAGAGTGTTTCTCAATATCGAGTACGATATGTTTCGTAATTAGCGTGGCGCACACAGCAACCGTACAGCTGCAATTATCGAAATTCCTAGCTATAGAATAAAAACAGGGAGAAGAGCGAAATAAAAGTACAAAAAAAAAAAAACGGATGTCAATATGTGAGTATATCCCGACATCCTTTCATCGTACCATCCATTAAGTTATGTATTCTTTATCCCGCCTGAAGACTCTACGGTACACATGAGAAACGCATGCAAACATTTTGAACATTCATATTCAAACACTCGAAAATTACTGACGTCCGGGTTTTAACTGTGCAAACATCGGAAGTATACGCAAGATGTGATGTGATGTGATAGAAAAAGAAAAAAATACGCGACAGTTCGTTGCAAAAGCAAGCATTCATTAGACATTTCTCCACACAAAGCTGCGTTAATTAATGAATTATGTATCGTCCCTGTAAGATTGCCGATGATGAAATATGATGCTTGGAAAGGTCTTTTGAAGCAGCAGTGATGTGAAATCTGTATTGTATAGGACCGTGTTCTAGGCATGTGTCGTCGAGCAGTTCCTCGTTCCTGTTATAGTTTCTCGCAATTCATTTCATTTCTTGGGGATGCAGCTATGCATATGCACATCTCGGTGACCGAGAGGAATGATGTTTTTTTCTATTTTTATCTTTTCATTTTTCTTTTTCCTTTCTGTGAGCGGGACATTTACGGGATCTTTGTGGCAGTAGAAGAATACGTCAGATGACGAATTCAATATCATCCCATTTTTCAAACTCTCACCCTTTTGAAGTCTACCTCCTCGAAGTGGATTTTTTGGTTCGTTCTGTTTCTGCAATCGCGCTATAGTTGCTTACTAATGAAACTAAAGATTTGCGCTTAGATTCCATAGCACTATAGAAAAGCTGCATTAACACAAAGCAGCATACTCGGTGCTATCCTTACAGGGCCACATAAAAACAGAAGAAGAAGAAAAAAGAAAGAGACTGCATGGGTAACTATTTCCCGCCATTGTGGGACAGCAGCAGGATGCCTTGCCTACCAGGACGCTGCGCATTAATGCAATTCAACTACAGTCAAACTCCTTTATAGCGAACACCTTTTTAACGAAAATACCACTACAGCAAATTTTTTTGCTGTCTCGCTGGAGCCCTATAGGTCCAATAATGGACATCCTTTTTAACAAAAATACCTTTACTGCGATTTTTTTTTTTTTTTTGCAGTCCCCTGAGTTTCGTTGTAAAGGAGTTTGACTGTATCAATATTACTACGGTAGACGCGTAGACCAGGAACAGATTCTGTATATGGAACGCATGCACTGTAATTTGAAGCAGTAACGCGATCCCAAATTATAAGCGAACAATCCGTGCGCAGCGCCGCAACCCGCTTGGAAGCAAATTTGCTTTAGACATCTCTTTACAGAAGTAAAACGCAAAGAAATTTTAAAAAAATGCACAAGAAGCTTGTCGTTGGCACTTGTCTTTCTTGTATCCTTCTTTTCTCTTCTACTCACATAAAATAAAGATCACCCTCCGTATGCAGCCCTCTTTTTTTATGTCCCCTACACCGAACTTACAACGATCTATCTCCAAGAAATCTGCGATCCACGAGGAAATCGATGGGCGATCAAAGTCATCGTCGATTTAAATTGGCCACACAAGGCTCACGCGACCTTCGTGTTCATCGCGATGCAGAGGTCAAGCCAAAGTTACAGCCGTGTCAAGTACACAAGCAGTCTTCTTGACAGCCATTGGACACTGACGAATTACTCGGAAGATGGGGTCGCACACGAGACTTCTGGTCGCTGCGCACGTTTAAGCCATTAACGGAGAAGCATACGGCCAATCCCGCTTGTTCAGAATTACTACCGAGTCATCTGATGGAGCTGACCGGGCACAAATACAAATTTTAAGGGGAAAAAAAAAACTACTAAGAGGTGCACCCGTTTCGTTACGATAACGTTACGATAACCCACCATGTGTCATTCCTTGCATAAAATCTCACTTCATCAGGAAGGACTGTTTTAACACACCCGGCTGCATGGTTCATTCAATGCAAGTTAATTATTTTTCCTTTGGTCCGTTCGCCTGTTGGTCACCGTTTCATTTATCGCTTATTTCTATTTGATCCCTCGTTATAGACACACCCTTTACTGACCCTGTGCCGAGGACACTGGCAACCTGGCGTGGTACATGGGTTACCTTCAGGATGGACAAAATCTATTTCAAAACAGATCACTGTGGCGTCGCTCATAATCACAGTCGTCTCGCGACGCCAAACAACCACGCTCCTTGTGTTCCCAAATCCTAAAGTTTCCGCTTTCCTGTCCCTTTCTTCACCACCCAATACATCATGTCTCTGATAAGATCACGTGTACACTGTCACTCAGGTGCTCTGCACCGCTACCATTCAGTGTTAACACAGAGTCATTGTATAAGGACCCGATACCTTAACGAGATAAAAGATGCCGCGTAAGCATTGTGCACAAGACGTCCCTGACGGCAGACTGCGTGCGCTCCCTCCATATCAGAAGTCAGGTCGCGAGCGCGGCTACCGTGAGGTCGTCCGAGAAGTTGACCTCGGAAGTGACCGCACAAGAGGCGTCTAGCTTTCAAAAAGGGCTTTCCCGGTTTCAATTATGTGAATGAGCTTCAAAGGTGAACAGTTTGTCGTACAGTTACCAGATGTCTTTGCGACGGCACAGCCGGCATAACATTTTTGGAGTACGGCATAACCACGTCATGCGCGTAAACAGAGGGCCTTCGCACGGATTTCGTATTCGAAAATCAACATGACTGCTGAAAGGGAGAGCATGTTGAACGAAATCATGTTAAGAATTCAAAAACAATATGAGAAAAGAGGAACAATAGCCGTGGCAATGTCTATACAATGCTGACCAAGACTGAGGACATACGAAACGCCTCTTAACTGAAGTTGGAAACAATAACAAATTAAAGGTAGTCATGGCACGACAGGAGACACCGACGTGCCTGTTATAGAAGCCCGTCTCACTCCTGAATACCTGACTGGAGTGGAGCAGAATATTTTCCACTCGATCTAGGCACTTGCGGATAGCCACATTACCTGCAATAGACGGCCAAACTTCGCTCTCGCAATGAGACGCTAGCGATATTCCCCAGAAGCAAGAACCGACCACAAAACCTACTGAACCCAAACCTCAGTGATGCGAGCCACCATCCAAGAGCCAACGCAGCGCATCTCCAGCCTCCACGCGGTCACAGTTCAACGGTCCTTCAACAAAAGGTTGCGCAGCGCACAGAGGGACTGGTAAGCGAATGCAGACACGTTTAGCTAGTTCCCAAGCACAGGAAAATCATTTCAAAAGGGGAGCACAACGGTAATTAAAAGAGCAGCTGGAAAGTTTTTTTTTATATATATATAATTGGGATTTACGTCGCGAGACAATTGAGATCATGAGCGACACCACAGCAGTCGGTCTGTGGATTGCTTTTGCCCACCTGAGGGTTCTTTAACATGCGATGAAAGCTCATCACAAGGCACCCCGTATTTAACGTCCCCCGCGGAAGACGGCGTGTCTAAGCAACGTGTACCCTGCCAACAAGTTACTGGCGTCCTCGGCCTGGTTCGAACCCGCGATCTCGGGATCACAAGGCGAACACGCTACCGACTGAGCCACCAAGGCCGGTGCAACTGGAAAGTAATTTCTGTCGTCTTGCCAAGCCAGCAAGAGAGAGAGAAAGAGATAAAAAATGACAACCTTCCCAAGCAGCACAACATCTTTGCTCAATATTGCCGATATTGGGCCAATATTGGGTCAAGATGTTGTGTTGCCTGGGTTGAGAGAAGTTCGGTTTCTAGGTGGCTGCTCCAAATAATGAAGTCTTCGTGAAAAACAACGGAACAGCGTGCGTATATTTGCAAAATGATTTGTAGAATGAGATTGGACAGAAAAATCAAACAATGCATTTTGGGCCTCAGAGTATAATCGTGTGCACCGCAGATACGCAGGGCATCGCCGCCAACAGCTCTTGATACCTGTCACGTATCGGCGAGACTCCACCTATATATTGGAGAACTGCGATGCTTAAACAAGAGCAAGCAAGAGGCACCAATGTAGCTTACTTCTAAAAGGAATTCCGAGTTTCCGTGCGTGATGACATTCAACACTTCTTGAAGCGACAAAGTGCGCACTATTCACAGACAGTTCATGACAACGGCGAGCATATCATAGTAACATGGCGGACCAGAATGTGTTATGACTTCGATGAAACACCTCTGTTGTACGCGTAATTGGGAAACCTATGAGCTCGGCGTACCCGGTCAAGGGCATAAAAACACTTACGGGCAAAAGCTACGGCAAAGTAAATTACGTCCAGTCAACCGTATTAGCAATTTCCAACAGGGCGACTAACAGCTCCATCGGGAATGCGACAGCGAAAACACGGGACGCGAGAAAACACAGGGCTAGCCACGACATAACAGCTCACAGGGAACACCTCACACAACGAACTGAATCGCTAACAAAGCACAACAAGACCCGGCCAATGCCTTACCTCGTGCAAAAGCTTGCGAATCCTAGCCGTGAGCACGGCTTTACCGACGCCGATACCCGGAATAGCATCCATCTTGCGTGTGCGGTCACAGCACAGACGATTACACACACTGCACACGGTGTGGGTGAAAAAAAAGCTCACCGAGCTCGATCAAGAATCACCGTCCGTCATAGTTCACGGATTACGCGAGTTCACCGCGATCTCTTTTCCCGTTTTCACGAACAGACTGCTCCACTGCGCTTGCGCGAAAGTTCGAAAGGACGCGCACCGTCCGCGAGGGCTGTAGGTGAGTCTTCCGAGGGTCCTCTTTCCGTTGTGTTTTAAGGAAGAAAGCGGCAAGACGTGATCCTATATCCAGGAAGAACAGAAATGTGGGCGAGAGAGAGAAAAAAAAAATTCACCGAACTCTCGGAGCACACGCTACCCACCGGCAGGAAGAAGCGTCTAGAAGCTCCACCGCTTCCAGGCGCCACAGTTATATAGTGACGGTAATGACGTCATGCGTTGGAGGTTCGTGACCATGCATTGGCCATCAAAAAAATGAATGTTCATGCAGTGCTTGAATCAAATGAGGTTAGCTCGAAGAAGATTGCCCGCAAGGCAATGCTGATCTTCTCCTAAAGCTGAGAACACATGTGTGCACACACACTCACATATACACAGGAGTTCACACTTTCTTTTCTTTAGTTTCCTCTCGATTTCGTCAAAGGATGCGGACACACATATACAAAAGTTTTTTCAGGCGTACAGGTACAAAAACTAGTTACGCCGACAATATTACGTGAGGGAAGTACTTATATGGTGAACGTCACCTGAAGTGTCCTCTGCACACTGAGCGGCGCAGGTTTCTAGGTGCCGCAGGAAGGCGATAATGTGCCTTTTACTTTCACATATAAAGCAATTGCATCTCCTTCCCGGGAACCGACGTCTTGAAGCCGACCACGAAACTCTTCCCCTTTGCACACACAGAGATGATCTGTCGAACTCAACGATGTTCCAGCACCATAGCGTCACTCTTTCACATTTACGGAACGCAGACGATAATTCGGCACATGAGACTGACAAGAGGTAAGCAGTCGGCGGTTTCAGATGACAGTGGTGTCAAGAGGGGTCGAGCAAACAGACAAGCAAGCACACAACGCTGCCGTCATTTGCAATGAAAGCTCACGGAAGACAGCAGGAGCCTTGGCGTGCGCACGTCTTGAGGCGGTTGAGTGGCCTCGACACCCAAGACGACGATTCTCCCTCGACAGGTGAGGAGGCGAAGGTTGCACAGGAAGTCGCCGAAAGAGCGAACAAAGCGTTTTTTGGGCGTCGTTCCGCTCCAGACAGGCACCCGACGCCCCCGCAGGCAGGGGCCACTGGCCCAGGAACGCTCCCCTGGGCAACCGACGCTTTTAACGTTATCTGCACTCTCGGCAGCAGATCAATCGCGCCATAAAACTGCCACCGCGCATTGTTTCCACCATGGCGTGGCGTTTGCACAGCCGACAGGTGATGGCAGAATTGAGGGTGTGATGAGGGAAAAGAGCGAGGAAATATATGGCGGCCTGATGCGCGTTACCGGCTTTGCACTCCTGTTTTTTTTTTTTCGGTCGAAATGCTCAATGCCTCCGTTGATGAGATCGGCGTCACATGAACTAGTCGACGGGCATGATACCTACGACCACATAAAAGAAAGGCAACTTTTGCAATCGATCACCGAGTTACGCAGTTTTTCCTCCCACGCCGTTTTTGTAAGCATTGTGGGGGCCAGCATAGCGACTAGTCATGGGTCTCCCACAGGCACTGGAGTCGTACCGGGCACGGCACAACCGTTAAGGAGTGCTTCTACATCGGACGGCGGCATAAATTACCGGCGCATTCGTGTCCTAGACTACACTACGCTGAATACACACCAACGGATGACAGCTGAACTAGATTACGCCTTGCGGAGGCGTGCTAAAGCCCGTACGGTGTATAAGTCAAAGGGGCGCAACACTGTCACTTCGCTTTGCGAATGATTCATGGGATGTTCTTGGATTGACGGGGCCGTTGTGCCCGGTGGAAGGCAATGCGCAAGACCTTGAAAGCACCGTGCTTGAAAGTTTAGTCATTTTGCATTCACGGCAATGCGTGCTTTACATAATCCCAATTTGATAGGATGCCTGTGGAATGACTGCCGAGGTCAGCGAAGACGTAATGTCTTACAACGTCTTCTGACGTCCATCCGGGAGACATCTCTTTCATTTGTTCTCAATGTGCCCCTTACAGTGGGGAAACTTGCGAGAAGATATAACGACGAGATTTTGAGAAAGACAGTTGGAGTGCATCAAGAGTGACACATTATAGTACGACCAGATTAGATTAGATTAGAAATAGAAAGAAAAAATGGAAACGTAGGTCGCACCGGTGCAACCAGCTCAGTACGAACTTTTCTCAATTCGGCAAATTAGTAATGCGAATTGAAGACCAAAAATTTTAAACTCGGCCCACACGAAATTATGCAACAACAGTCGTTGTACGTGTCACGTCTTTTGGCATTTTTGATACCGTGTACGCCGTTGAAAATGTGTTACGCTACTACACGCCCTCCAGACTGATCCCAAATATATAGTGAACTTAGGTAGCAGCCCCATTTTTCTGACATAAGAAGCATAACAACAACAACAACATATATATATATATTGTGATGATGAAGTGGGGAGGTTTTCCACTCTAGGAGTGGAACGCTACCCCATAGCTAGGGGTCTAATATGAGTGGTGACAATGATCAGTGATGACGATGAGAGATGACGGGAATGATCGAAGTGGCGATGACGATGCTGGACGTGATCGTGGTGGTGGGAGTGTCCGAGGGCGCTGCTGGGGTCATAGTGAGTCCTTTAGGCCTGTAGCCTCAAAGAAGTCAACCACGTGACGTAAGAAGCATAAGAATTCTCCGTAACGTTTCGATTACTGAACGATTCGTAAGCGAATCATTTTCGAGTCACCGAACCAGTTAACTATATCCTCCAAAAGAATTTCCCCAGCGCCATATTTCCATGTAGGTATATTGGTATAGGTATATAGGTATACTGTATACCTCGCTTTACTATTCATCGTACCGGATGTTTCGGGAAAGTCCCCGCGCTGAATAATTCGGGAACGGCTGACGGTACCGAATAACTTTCTTTTCAGTAAATATTCTTGAGTCATCGACAGAGAGCTGACCAGTGAGTGGATCATTTACATACGCACATAATTTAAAACTAAATCCTAACTTTTTATTGTTACTTCGGAGCCGGACGCTTTCAGAACCTGTGCCATAGCGAAAAGAAAAAAAAAATCTGAAAACACAAAACTTAAACGCAGGTTTGACGCACGAGGAAAAACCGCTTCTAATGTTACAGATCACCCCCAGTCTCATTTGCGTACGGACTCGCTGTTCTGGTCTCGACTTACTATTTCCTCTTTGTCGCATTTGCATTTTTATTACGCGTCATGTATATTGCGTATACGTGGAAATGAAGTGAGCGATATGCCAAGTATTCAGGTCCCGCGCGAGATGCAACCCAGATAGGTGGAAACTGACAAAAAGAACTGACCCGCTCTTCATCGCCACTATACTGCTTGCGGCCCTCGGAAAATCGCGTTTTGACAAGCGTAGTGTTTTCGGCGTTTCCTTCCGGCATATGTAAGAAAAGAAAGAGAAAAGTCAATCCAAGTTACTAAAGTCTTGCCTGCAACCGAGGCGGGCAAGCAGTAATAAACGTCATAAGCGCTGTGATCGGTTCCATTACACATATCGCGGCTACTATTGCGTCTATAAAATGTCCTCGATTTTGACGACTTGATACGCGTCTATTTCACAATATACGCAGGCAGGTCACTGAACAGTCGGGAGATATATAGCGATTTCTATAACCTTTGCACTCTCAAGTTGTCTCGGGCAAAAATGCATACCGTTTTTAAGCATTTTATTCTGACAATTAAAAAAAAAAAAAAACGAGCACAACTAAAGACGTTCCGAGCGATCAAAGAGAATTTTTTCTCCGACTTCTTGCGCTGAAATGTAGATCCTGAAAATCGCTTTACGTATGCGTTCCGGAAGGCAGCTCCTATTATTAGTTCGATTTGATTTGATTCGGGTTTTATTGACGCACCAGCTACATACTAACGCCTATTTTTAGTTATTTTTAGTCTGTTTTACTTTTTAGTACTTTAACTCTCAGTACTTTTTACTTTTACTGTTTAGTACGTTAACTTTCAGTACTTTTTGCTTTTACTGTTTAGTACTTTAACATCTAGTACTTTTTACTTCTACTTTTTAGTGCTCCTTACTTTTCAGCACTTTTGGTGCTGTGACAATGGGGTATGATATCGGGTAGGTTACTTTATTACTAAGAACCACAAGCCTAACAGAACAGACTGGGTGATGCGAGGGATGCACAACAGGAAGCCCATCACACAAACACCGCAATGTGAGCGCTAGAGGGGCAGGCGAACGAACTGTTGCGCGTAGGTAATCTGTAACGCTACAATCTGCGCGTGCATCTTCCTCAGGTAAGAGTTTGCCGGTCAGGGACACCGCTTCCTCCTCCTTTTTTTCTTTTTTTTTTCAATTTCTGTTCCTCTCTCACTCGTGTATCGAAAGAACAGTGTCTGCCTCTGCTCATATAAGGCGACCTGACCTCGACGAAAAACACTGTCTGCGCCCAAAAATTGTACGCCCCTGACTTCCGTTTCAAAGCGCTGATCGCGGGTAGGAGGACAAGTGTGGTGCAACGCGTGTCCGTTGCTCGTTGTCCTATTAAAATAAATTTTGAAACAATATTTCTAAAAAAAATGCGCCGAAAAATTATTTCTTTAAATGTATCGTTACGCTAGGTAGCTGCCTGTGACACCTCTCAGCTAATCAGGAAGCAATAACGGAAAATGAAACAGGAGCATATAATGTAATATAGAACATCGTAAATTTTGTAGTTCGTAAAATTGTATTGTAGTTGTACCCTCCGTCGTGCTCTTGCTTACGTGCTCAAACTCCATTATGTATTGTATCTGGACCTTTCGGCCGATAACAAGATCGTCGGGGCAGTACCGCTTGCGGTGCCGTGCTGTTCCGGGAAAGAATTTTTCTTTCACCTTTCAACAATACAAAGGTGATGGGACACTTTCATAGATGTGGTTCATTACATCATGATCGCGTTGTACTGCACCCCAGAACACTGAAGAAAAAGCGAGATACTTAGCGAGATACAAGCCCTCGAACACGCTCCCGAACTACCCGAACAAAGCGCCGACGTCAGAGAGCTCAGAGTTGCGTCCCTTCCTATTGGCAGTCGCTAGCACGTGACTTCTCGTGCTGGCAGCGGCGTGCGCTGTGATGTCAGAGCCGCATGTGAGTTTCGGTATCCGCGGTGTCCATATTCTCCGCTTCTAGTACTCTTTTCGCTGTGAAACTTTCACTGCAGGTTCACATTGGTGCAAAGGATCGTCTTCTACGTTTATCTGAGATAACCTGTCTCAACCCCTTTCGTGTGTCATCAACAATAAGTAAACAAATTATGGCGAGTGGCCGTTATATTCTAAAAGGACATAAACTGATCAGCCATTAGAGAGTTTTAGCAGACCGTTGATAACGTGGCTTGCGTCGAACCGTATCAACCGGATCCAAGCAGTGGATAAGGATTCTGAGTCACGCACCCCTGCGATTGGTTCCGACAGGCACGATAACTTTATCAACGGTATACTAAAACTCACCATTGTTCCCGCACAGCGGATGCTGACAGAGCCAATAAACCTGTAATAATGTGTCGTCAAACTTACGCACGTTCTTTGCCGTCATTAATACGGAATCCACGCCTACAGGTACAAAAAAGACGAAGAAGAAGAAGAACGCTACCGGCGTATCTCTTCTTCTTGGTATAAATTGACTATTGTGTCAGCGCGGAAGCGGAAGACGAACTGGCATCTGAATCGTCAACGTTATACTCATCTATGGTGCAAGCTTCACACATAGCCACGTCGTGCGAGTGTAGTGAAGCGGGAATGCCTCGGCAATGTCACGATATGGAGAAGAGATTTAGAGAGCACGACTTTTGTCACCAGGCTTCCAGTTTGAGACGAGAGAAAGTTGTGCTTGGAATGAATGAAGTCCGTGACGAACACTCACTTTCGCGTGTTAGGAGGACTGCGTGCGCTCATCGTTCGTTAAAGTGCAACAGCCTCTCGTTGGCATATTGCCTTTACGGTCCCGAAGAGTTTATTAACCTTGACAGCCTCATCGTCAGCTTCAGGTATATGCCGCGTGGATGCTTCACCAGCTTACGCGTTGTGTGCGTGCGTATAGTATGGTGTGTCCCTTCAAATGACGCACCCTTCGAAGTCGCTGGGGAGGCGTGTTAGCTTACAGCTCAATTGGTAGAACCACGAATATATATGTGTGTTCGAGTCCTGCAGCTGGCTAACCTTTTCAGAGACTTCCTTCTTTCATCTTTCTTTTATAGTATATATTTGTTTGTTGGGATGCTCGGTGACATTCGTAAATGTGTGGGCGGCTCACAATTATTTATTTATTTTTTTATTCAGCGTTAGCGTCGCGACGCACCTGTAGCTATGAGCGGTGTGCAGATGTTGACGGATGCGCAGATGACGGCATGAAGGTGCTGACAGGGGATTGTATCCTGGACGGGCTTCCCGGGGAGAACTGAGCCAGCATTCGTCTGGAAAGTCTTCCGGAAAATCGAGGGAAAACCGGTGGTGGGATCGAACCCACCACCTCCCCAGTCTTCAGCACGACCTTGGCTACCCCCCCCCCACACACACACACTCGGCAATGCCACTGGTACTCGTCATAAGTTTGAAAACAATATCAGCAAGAGTGGCAGCCAGCATAATAATAGGAAGGATATTAAAAGCAACATCTAACGGGCACAGCTGAAGCAGAAGGATGATTACGTGCTATACAATAGTGAAAACATTCAAGGAGGCGTAAGACTTCGCCCCTAAGTTGCGCCAGGTAAATGTAAAATGCGCATGCAGGTTCGCATCGGCTGTGCCTCTGTATATTCCAACTTGCTTGACAAAGGCGTACAATGGACACGTACAAAGTCCGCACCGCAACCGCCGGTACACATCCGACTGTGACATCATCCACCTATAAGCAGGCGGCAGCCTAGAGAACCAATAAGAATCGACGAGGCTCTGGATCCTCTGACGTCAGAGCTCGACGCCGATATCCCAGGTCAAAGGCTCGTACCTTGCCAAGTACGATACGCAAAGAAATAATATTTTTTTTTATATATACTGCAGCGTGCAGTAGAATGCACACACTATTTAATGAACCTCATGTACCACTCTGTCACAGCCCCTTTCAACACCAGGTTAGGATGAGAGTCAAGTAAGTTGGGTAGGGTAGTAAGTAGGGTACGTAGCCTAGTAGGATAGTAGTAGGTAGGGTAGCCAAGTAGTCAAGTCTCTAGTTAGGATTAACTTCAGCGGCATATCAGAGAACCGGTCCTGCCTCGTAAAGTACACCATGGCGTAACCACGCAATGCCACAGCTGTAATAACTACACTATAAGAAAAAAAAAAGGGGGGGGGAGCAAATTGGGAACTAATTATGGCTCCCCAAGTTTACCCAACTAAGTCCCCCAAATTCCAATGACTCCCCATTTTAGTTCTCATGACCCTGGAATTTACTCCCCAGCACTGCAAATAGTCTCTGAAACTAGCACTTAGTCCCGAAGGGGGCTGAAGGTTGAGGTAACGCATGTCGTCTCAAAAGACTGAAATTACTCCGTTTCTCTCATAGTGTATTTGGTTGAAGGAAGTGCAGAATACAGCCAGCGTCCAGAACAGTAATGATATGCAGGAAATCCAACACTGAAGTCTCATTTAATATACACAAGTCCTGTAGTAGATGACATTTTTTTTTTTCAGGTCTGAAGAAATGTACACTGAGAAATGTAGCCCACCACATGAAACGTTGTGCATATTAAAGAACGCTCGTCCGCTGGATTGCCTGTATGGTCTATTTGGTTCCGAAAGCGGCTCCGTCCTAATAGATTTTTCAGCGGTCACTGTTAATAATGAACATAGTTTTACAATCACAACACTGAACACTGAAGAACGCCCTCGCGAAACTTGACAACCGACCTTTTAGTGTTGAGAATGTAGTGGGGAGTTGGCCATAGCAGCACCAGCAACCAGCGCTCTGTGCACTGGCGAACAACCTCAAGGACGTACGTGCTGAAATAACTTTTTAAATCATTCAGTGCTTTCACAGATCAAGCGTCATGAAATGTGCATCATGAACCTAGATGTTAGCGTTTAAGATGCTGTGTTCCTTGATTAAACTGCAGTTGTCCTGTCTACTTCTACCCTGTCCTTGTCTTCTTGCTGCTATTCGTCATCATCAAGCGTCACGAAACAGCTGGTCGCACCAGTGCGGCCTACGTTTCCATATTTTCTGTCTATTTCTATTCTATTCTAGTTTTAAACTCAGCTTTAAATAATCGAAATATTTCTGGCAGGTCCGTTCCTAGTTCCTATGTTCAACAAAATGTATGGTTGCAACCGGACGATACGCCTATTTTGCCAAAGCTGACCCCGTTTCACTGTCGACCATCCCATGCACCCTCACCGCTGCTGAACGGCCCATCCATCCCTAATTTCACCGTAGAACCACGCGTCACCCCCAACACCATTACCTATCTCTAGCCTATCAGTTACGCAGCTAATAATAGTAACTCGCTTATAATGTAGTAGACGACGCTGCAATGACAACCACAACAATGACATTCGCCAGGCAGGCTGCGCATCAGGAAAAAAAATATATATATATATCCATCGGGGGGGGGGGGGGGGGCGTAAGGTTACCTGCAGTGACCGACCGACAAAGGCACGTTTTTTTCTTGCATTGCTTCCTTCTTTCTTTCATTCTCTAAAGAGCACTGGGACATGTCCCGAAGTTTCCGTGGTGGGAGAAGTATACGTTTCAAGGTAAAGTTCACAGCCCACCTCATGCAGCTTGACCGAGCCGGGCACCCTGTCTCCGTGACCCAACTTGTTTTCCAGACACAAAACAGCCAGTATGTGCACGCAGTGCTATATACCCACGCCTACTCCATCATTTGAGGATTTCCTCTCCTTCCGCTATGCCACCTTCATACATGTTCGCGTAACGTGTGTACCACGCCGCACGAAGAAACTGTTACGTAAGAGAATTTGAGAACAACGTCGCACTCGCTCAGAGGGACAGTTGATTTTTGAGGCGGATATCTAGACGGTAACATCTCATTACGGACGATGTCTCATTGCGGACAAAAGCCTCATTACGAGCAATAATCCTTTAATCCCCAAGTGTCACATTACGGCCAAAGACTGTCTCAATGAAAGAATTGTTAATCGTTGATTGATTGTTGACGAGGAATCAAGGATTTTGATTACAGGATTATTGGCCGAAATGAGACATTCTCCCGTAATGAGAGAGAACCCTTTAGACAACGAATAAGAAGCACTAAGAGAAAAGAGATCGTGTCTTCATGCTTTTATCTTATGCTGGACTCAGTGCGCTGACAAGCTTTCGAAATGAATGTATCACAATGTACGCATACAAATTAATTAGGTATTTAACATCATAAAGTAGGTTCATATTTGAACTAAATGTGGTGTTCTTCAGGATTGCAGTGCGTGTTAATAACTACCTTTTCGTACTGCAGGCTTCCCATTACATGTTTTCGGCACACGCTTTTTTCTTTCTTTTTTACTCCCATCGGCCTCCGGAAAAGGTCATATAGGTTACTGCGACAGTATCGTTTGGTGTGATGATCTGACGCCTTTGTATCGGGTTGATCGCGTATAACACGAAGTTTTATCCGAAAACACGGTGCAAAAGACATTCATGTGACCACGCTAACAAAGTGACAATGCTGGAAGTCCGCATCATGCATTGTATCATAAGAGTAATGTTGAAAGCGGTCTGCCTGTTCGCATGATTGCATCATACATTAAATATTATTAAGGAACAATGCGCAAACAGAAAAACTTCGAAATTGCATCAATGCTATCTCAATCAGCTATAAGGCTGCTAAATATGCTCAATCAACTATAACTCTATAAGGCTGCTCGCCGACTAAAGTTTCTAAATATATAATCAATCGAAGCAGCAAAAATGTGTCGCTAAAGAAGTCAATGTTGTCACGGAAGGATCGAAAATTTCTTCCCCGCCAATCGCTCGACCACTTTGTCAATGTTTATGTTACTGCGTAGCGCGACAGTTGATGCTTGTTTGTTGTCAACCGATTTCCCACGAATTCCACCAGGAGTGGTGTCTGAATCAAACTCGATCGATCGAGTTTCAACAAACGAAACGATTCCTGTCCGTGTCATCCCCTTCTCGTGATCAAAACATCGATCGCATCTTGACCTAGTAACAGTTCTGCAATTGTGTCACGCGAACAAAAGGCGACGCAACGCGCCTACTTATCCAGGCAGCGGCTGACACCCAGATACCTAACACCACTTCCGCATGTTGGCCGATCTTTCCTAAAACATGACGTCATCGTACGAACACACCTCCACCAATCAACTCTGCCCACCGGTCACCGGTAGCGAGAACAGGGGGAAACACGATCCCACTGTCCATGATCTCTGTGACAACGTCGCGTCCCTGGAACTCTAACATTTCGATGCACTGCGTTTCTGCAGTCCCGTGTCGTGTGACCTGGTGACGTCCCGTGCAGCGTCCGCGAACATGGCCTCGAGAGCAGCAAGCAAGGAAATCATTCGTTGTGATTTGACAGGACTGAGAGCAACGAAAATTTCTGCAATTTTAATGCGGGGGAAAACGTGACGCCAAAAACAAGCGGCACCTAGAGCCACGAGAAGTTCTTATTTGGAAACTAGCGATCGACTCGTATAAGGAATATGTCAGCCCGCACGTCACAAAAAATATCAGCTGTTATGTGCGTCGGGGTAGAACTGGTTTAACAGTTCGTCGAAAGCTATCACAGAAGCATAAATGCATTAGACTTGAAAAAGCAACGGAGCACAAGGCCAGATTATGTTATAGCTAAGGTACCCACCATTCAAGGATTTTGTATATACTTCACAGCCGGAAGTAAGAATCGAAGACATGGCGCCAAGAAGAGAACAGTTCACGTCTCTTTCGGGTACAGTACTTGCGTTTGCATATATATAGGTCATATAACCCTGTCACACATGCAGCCTCAGCTGCGGTTACGATTAAGTACAGATATAAACGACTTCACCGCAGTTGCCATGAACCGAAGTTACGCATAAATGCTCGTGTGCCAGGGTTATTACGCGGGAACAAACAGGCACAAAAAAAGAAAAACATGACTAGATAGCATCCTGTATTGACGACACCGCGGCTACGTAAATGACACGGACACCCTTTCGCAATTCTAAGACACGCATTCCAAACATTTCGTATCACGCAAAGTTCACGGGTTGGTACGTGAAAAAATGCCGGCATTCTCGATGATTCGACTACGACACAGAAAGCAGATTACGTATTCTGCCCCCTCGCGGACGATCCAATTATCGCCGGGAGCTTCCCCGATACACATCGCACACACACGCAACAGTGGACCAACAAATGGGGGACCGGAAGGGCAGACACTCGCAAAGCACACTCCGCGCACAAAGGGGGGGGTCTCGTCTTTCTGACGCTAACAATGCAAACGGCTGAAACAACACCACAATCAATGGCTTCTTTCCTTCGAAGACATTCATTGGCGATTCCGGCGTTTTAAATAAACGCCGCTTCCGCTACAGCACACTGGACTATACACGCACCAGAGTGTCAATAGAGGCGCAACACGTTTGTTTTAGCGAAACAACTGAAGTACAAGGCCCCACAGTGGAGTGGTATAGATACTGTACGATTTCCGTAGTGCTCCAGGGGCTTCAGCAACGATATTCCACGTGTATCTTTATTTATTTATTCGTACTACTAGCATACAAGGCTGTTGTAGGAGTGGGATAAAAAAGAAAGAAAAAGAAAGCAGATGACAAACCGTACAGTGGCCAAAAGTACTAACAGTCAGCAATGGTACAGAGGCATCCTATAGAGAACTAGAGGTTTAAACCGTCAACCAACTTAGTGACAACAACAACAACAACAATAATAAATCATGACGATGAGATGGGGTGTTTCACCGCGATGGTGCCGTACCCTACCCCATTGCACGTGGAATATTATGTTGATGAAGGAAGATGAAAACACAAAAAGGAACTCTTCAAGGGAAGTCGCATTAACAGCATCATAGGAAAGACTCAGTTGTCTCGCGACGTAAACGCCCAATTATAAAAATAAATATAAGAAGAAAGGTTATTCCATTGGCCAATGCAATAGGGGAAGAAAGAGCATACAGTACTTGAAGCAATCTGTGGAGCACAGTGACTGTTTATAAGTTTTGTTGTGTTTCCCTCTATAGTGAGAAAAGAAACGTCACGGCGCACGCATTCAGGCTTGGATATCCCAGACTGTCCATTTATGACTGAGTAAAATAACTTAACTGAAACCGAGTAACACAATCAGCAGGTTCTCACATTTTATGTTATTTTCGTTTTTTTTTTTTTTTATCAGACAGAAGGATGGGCACAGGAGGACAACCCTCTTATGTTCTTCCCCAAGTTACTCGTGGTCTTCACTCAGGTTTCTTCGCTATGTCCACACATAGTTTACGCATTTCGACTTCCGAATTCGTTCGTTTTACGAAAGCAATCGCTACCTTACTCAACTGTCCTCAACTCTACCTCCGGAGAGTCACACTCACACCACACAAAGTGGCAAAGCTGGACGACTGCCTCCCGACAGATCCAACAGATCGGTAAGCAAGTTCGAAGAAGGTCCCAGCTTGATTGGCCAGCAAGTTCCTTTTGTCCGATTATCCATAATTGATTATGAAAATGTACACAATTCCAGGATAAAGTGAAGCGTGTCAAAGTGCCGGAAAAGATGTTTTTTTATCGCAGCTCTTCGAAGAATTCCTTGATCCACTCACAACCTCACTCATTGGAATGACATATTTCTCGAATTCGGTCAAGGGTCTCATCGAGCCCTTCCTGCCAGTGCCTGCCTCATTCCAACGATGTCGCAAATCGATCACATCCTGCCGTGGCCGTTATCCGCTAGAATTGCACAATGTAACTCTTTGTGCTACGCACGTCCCGATAGTCCAAAGCTTTCGCAGAACGCACCACGTAAAGGGCGACGTCACTAAAGAAACCTACGTCCTGCAGTTGGAGATGTACGAATATAATTCCATCCTGAAAAGTAGCGTAGCCTGATGACGTCACAAGGCCACTTGGAAGGCCGTCGGCAGTCAATGCTCAGGACGCCAAAGGGCATTCACGCCAGATGAAGCCTTCCTCACGTAGTGTGTATATGCGTGATGCCGAAGGCAGGAAGCCAAAAAACGGGTGTGCGATTGCGTTTTTATACGAGAAAAATCTGCTGATACAAACTGGCACTTAGCTAATCCGTAATTGGTGTTGCCAAATTCGCGGATCCTGGTGATGCATTCCTTTGAGAGTCTGACGGGATGAGTAACTTGGATGGAATTCAAGGTGAAGAAGCTACTGCGTCGTTAGAGGGAGGTGCGGAATACGTAACTAGCTGCCTTAATTCTTGGCGATGAATTAATTAAGAGGCGAAAACACGTGACTTGCCCTATTCGACAACTGAGCTGCCATCTAACGGAGCCCATACATGATACGCAAAATGATGCGCGCAGTCGTTTTTCCAATTATAGTATTATTTTACTTACTCCGCGTTCCAATAATAATTGCTCACAAAATTGCTTGGTCCCTGGCCACATCCAGCCCACCAACGCTCTGTCCTCAAAGCTCTCTTCACCTTTCTGGATACCATATGGGACTTGGACGCTTTATTGTGAAGGGGTTCGTTATTTCATTCCCTGCATCACCACCAGCAATGGGGTAGAGTATCGCCCCTGGCAATGGAACTCCCCATTCATCATCTTGTAATAAAGTTGTTGTTGTTTAAGTCCAGTTTGCGAATTTTACTTCTTGCTTCTAGTGGATAACGTCAAAGTCACGTGTATCGTACTGACTGGACGCTATAAAGCGAGTCTGGTCCGTGGTGTATAGAGAGGGATACGAAAGAGGGATACGAAGTGCTTGCAACGTAAGACGTGGAACCACAGGGACAGTTCAAGGAACAGGTGGAACAGGTCAAGCTAGGATGGGTAATCTTTCCCGGAGATTTCGTTACATGACCTGACGGATTCGTGTATGACTTCTCCGTGTCTCGTCCATGCTCCTAATAGTGGCACAGGGCAGACCGCCGCCCTTAGCTGCACAGATCCAACAGCCATAGAAGCAAAGCAGCGAGCGATTATGGCTACCCCTACCCCTAGATTGAAATGACTACCCGACCCGAAGTTTACTCCACAGAACAGAGAGATAAACTGATGTTCTGAGGCTGGAAGAACATAGAAGGGACAGATACAAACAAAGCCTCAAATTGCCTAAGAAATCAACGATGAAAGATGAAAGTCACTGAAAAGGTTAGCCAGCTGTAGGGATCGAACCCACATCTTCTGGATTGCCGGCAATCCAGAAGATGTGGGTTCGATCCCTACAGCTGGCTAACCTTTTCAGTGACTTTCATCTTTCATTACTCCACAGCACTGCAAATAGTCCCAAAAACTATAGGCTTATACATTTTGTGCATTTCGTCCCGAAAGGACTTGTTTGCTTCTTAGAGTGCGCGGTATACCATGAGAGCCCATGGTCGCTCACACTACAGGAGCTGTTCGGGGTCCACCACATAATCTAAAAGACTACGGTGGAATTGTGTAGACCACCACTGCGGGATCTGACAAGGTCCTTTGCATTTCCAGGTCTACGACACTACCACTGGCGGCAGAGAATAAGCAGACGCACAAGAGTAGAAAGATGCTAGCGCCATCCATCGAGGGACTACAGAGACGGGAACCGGTTTAGTCTCAGCACTCCCGTTGCATGCATGCTTGCCAGTCTCCAAATAAAACTTAACTGTTCAATTACGAGATAATGAGTAACGCCCAAAGCGACGTGCGTGCGGCCGATCTTTCCTTCTGGCGAGGTGACACCGTAAATTCAATGGGCTACGGGAAAGTGTTGTGTCCCGTGAACGCCTTTGTGCGACGTATATGTTCGACGTGTCTGTCAAGCCTCGAGGAAATGTAGAGCGTAGAGTAAACGGAAATACAACGTATGTGGCTAACGCCTTGCACAATCGTTGTCAATTTTCTTTTCTTTTTTTTCGAACCTTGTGTGCAGCTCTCGAGCGACTTTCCTGGAGTGTGGAGGGGAACCTTGACGACGATACGTAAATAAAAAAAGGCGCTCAGTTTCGAGTAGGGGGGCACTTACCCTTCGCATATTGTGTAGGGCATGCATAGATACATGCGCTGAGGTTGAGCTGATTAGGGCTGATATAACAAAAAGTAAACGGACACGACGCATCTAGTCCAGGAGAACATGCTGAGATAAGTGCTGATAGCTATAGCTCTTGCAGAGGCTACATCTGCGATGAAAGTGCTGTGCAATGACCACATTTACATTCGGTGAACGCCCACCATTATGTTCGAAGAATAGAGCGCCACGAGAAAAGAGGCTATGACTCATGTGAGGTACAGCTCGTATCAGAGTTAACTTGAACGCCATTCCGGCCTGCGGACCCTGGCGGTGCTGAGACGAAATAAGGGCGGAGAGTGTTTGGGTCATCTCATTCCAATTAGAGGGGGTGACCATCGTTATGAAGACGCGGTTTTCTGCTATAGGCACTGGCAGGGTAGGTCTCTTCCTGCTTCGCAGGCTATAGCGGCGTTCAAGCTAACTTTGACGCGAGCTGTACCTGGATGATTACAGCTCTGCGTGTCATGGCGGCATGCCATTCTCATAGGACTGTATTGATGATAAGGAAATGTATTATTACTGAAGGGCTAGTTCTAGGTCTTCATCTTTCCTCTGTAACTCGCACCAGCCGCTCTGTGTTAGGGCATCATCTCTTAGTACAACAACAAGCGAATGAGCATGGGATGCGTACTTTACAATATCAAGGTGTAATTAAGTGGAATTCCTTACCACTATCTGTAATTTCATCTAGGAACTTTAAATTAGCATTACATAGGCACTTACTTCACAGTACTGGTCTTGAATCAATATAGATAACACTGTTTAGGATTTTTTGTGACTATATTTTTAGTGTAGTAGTATTGGGGTTCAGTGTATACTGCTGTCATATATTTGTTTGACATGTTTCTACGGATCGCACTAGCTTCGGCTATGATCCGGATGGCCTTCAGCCTTAATGTATCACTTTTATGCTGTCACTGAAATAAAAAAAAATAAAAAATGAAACACTTTAGCAGCATCCTTACGGAAGCCACTGCTACACCAGAGCAGCTGTGACACGTTCCACAACATCGCAACGACGATTTTCTGTCGATCAAGTCGACGCGACATACTCCTCCTCTCTGCTAATCAAGAACGTATACACAAGGCCCCAAATGGTATACACCTTCTGATCTTTCATTCTTCGCGACAGTCACTTTAGTTCAGCAAAGAGTGTACGCGGTCTACGTTTTGCTTACGTTTCGAAGAAACGGAAAGGAAAGAAGCAGAAGGAAAATGCTCCTTTTCGAGCACGCAAATTTAGAAGTGTAGTGGCGCAGGCGATCAGGTTTGCAGGTACAAACCGTATCCTGAAAACATCTTCACGTTATTTTCGTTGCCGTGCCATTTTACGGGTAACTTTCTCCGATATTCAGCAACCACTGTCTGAAGAAGAGCCCCGCGACGTACGTTCGAGCAGCTACGCGAGCTGTTTAAAGGGACAGTCCGGGGATCTCGATTGATTTCGAGATTGGAGTTGTGACTGTAAGTTATGCGTAGATGCCACACGCAAAAATTTCGTCCAGGACAGCGTCGCCATTTTCTAGATACACCGGAAAACCGGAAGTCACGAACAGTGACGTCACGAACGCTAGCGGCCTGGCTAGAAACTGGCTGCGAATTTAATTGAAGCACTTTTGCACCGGAATAGAGAGCATTATAAGAAAGCCTGTGACTTTGTCAAGCCTGTCGAAGTTCTTTACTCTTTCTTTCGCTAGAATATGCGTGTGAATATACGAGTTCTCGAACAAACGGCTTGCTTTTCACCAGCCTTCTCCCTACCATTTTCAGACGTCTTGCTTTCCAGGCGGACATTGCTTCCGGGCACAAACATATTTCTGCCAGTATTTTTGTTTCTCATAAAAACGCACTCTTATATGTGCCATCACTACTCTTCACCCCCCACCTTATACGCGTAAGGACGTGATGCATCATCGATATGCAAGGTTAGCGTAACCGACTTGCGTGACGAATCCCTGCATAACTACCGCCGTCGTAGCTTTTAAAAACAGGCGCAACACTGCCACTGACACACTGCCCCAGCCATGCCTGCAGTTGCTAGCGAAGACGGTTGCCTACTCCGAGTGAATTTTAGAAATAGACAGGGAAGAAAGAAAAAAGAAACCGCAGACGGAGTGAAAACGGGTTACGAATACGCGCGCCGTCCTCGATGGATGCATTGACGGTCATCACGCAACTACATGGGTATGCGAAGTTGCGGAATACGATACCGCTTGCGTTTTGCCTGCGTGATTCGATGCTGCCTGGACTTACGAAGCAACTCACCCAAACCGACTGAGTAAAAGCAGTCTGATACGAGGACTAGGATCATACGGAGGATTATTATTTTTTATCTCGTTTCCAGATTATAGAAATCTGTTACATCTAGCTTGTCAGATAAGCGCTGAGTTTACGTGTTGAGTGATTGATTGGTTTTATTTTCACAGACACCGTATACACAAATACATAGGGTGGAGGAGACTGAGGGAAGCACCCCCTGTTAAAGTCTCCTTCCTGATGATATGTGAGATGTATGCAACACGTTACATGTGTTGCATAACGTTAGATTACGTCCTGTAATTCTGTTTTCACTGCACGTTCCTCGTGTTTCGCAGAGATGCGAAACCAGGGGCTCGACAGTATCGATACTATCGAGACCCTGTGGTTTCGCATCTCTGTGCAACACGAGGAACTAGCAGTGAAAACAGAATTACAGGACGCGTATGTAACGTCGTTATGTACCTTCGTACGCTTGTATTTTTTATATATTTTTTTCGATACGATATCGAGCCGATACTGAGCTTTTCGTTAATCCATACACATATACCACGCGATAAATGCGTAACCTCTCTGTGATTCGTCATGACCCCCCCCCCCCCCCCCCCCGACGATGTCCAATCGCGAAGTGTATTCGATTTATTTGAGAACAACAGACAACAAAGGTAATCCAATAAAACCGAACAGGTGTAAAAATTTTACTTTTTTTCGTCTAACAACATAAAAACTCCTGCACGACACAAGATATTTCACGGGCAACCCCAAACAGCACAACATCTGGGCCCAATATTGCTCCAATATTGGTCCAGTACTGTCAATATCGGTCCATTATTGCCAATATTGGTCCAATACTGCCAATATCGGTCCAATATTGGTCCAGTACTGCCAATATTGGTCCACCAATATTGGGCCAAGATGTTGTGCTGCTTGGGGTACCACACACAGCCCACCAAACAACGCATGGAGCACTCCATGTCTGGTGGCCTGAACCGTCCTGCGTTTGACAGAGAAAGGGTTGCGTGAGCTTCGCTAACTCACCCAAATGTACCACGTGATGGAAAGCAAATGACACAACACATCGGCGTTTCCCACATCGGTGTAATTTTGCAGTCAGCCGTGCAGAGCAACGCGGCTTTGGAAAAGTGAAACGTACACCGAAACGAAGTGTGAAGCGCATCCTGTTCCACGAGCGGATATCACTGTCAAACCCTCGCAAGGCCGTGCTTACAAATGGACACATCCCGGTACACACTGCGCATATTTCGGGGAAAAACACAACCACAAACTCGCGACATGCACGAATACATAGGTGGAACATCGTGTTTCATGCAGGTGCGAACGGATGGGTTACGTTTCGGTAAAGTGCGTAACCATACGTATATGGGTACGTTTTAGATTTCCAGCATTATTTCTCTTTCGTTTAGCAGGACTGTGGTAAATGGGGTGGACCACCTGCGCAGTTTGTGACAGCAGACAGCGACATATTAGCTCTTGTCAAGTAAGTTACGAGGCATTGTCCTTAAAGTCAGCACAAAGTACGTGTTACGTAATGCGTGGGGTGGTGTACGGTAGCTACATATACCTATTGGTCTCACGTGAAAGGAAAAAAAGCAAAGACGAGAGTAAATGTCATAACTGTCACACAAGCGCAGCCTTCGTGGTGACGGCACGGTGAGATGTCGGTGACCTGCTAACAAAGAATACCGTCCGAATTTACGGCAACTAAAAACGTTTTACCGACAAGTGCCGTCATCACGAAGGCTATACGCTTGTGTGACAGTTATGACATTTACTCTCGTCTTTTTTTTCCCCCCTTTCACGTAGCACCTAGTTATATGCAGCTGGGTGTCACCACCTAGAAGCAAGCACTATAGACCCATACCCACGGCAGAACCGCATGAGGTTCACGAGCTTTTTCGCTGGTCTTGGAGAACACCGCATACAAAGCACAAAGCCTTCACTTCACAATACACCTCAGCAGCAACTCTCCTATTGAGAACTGTCATTCCAAAAGAGCTTGTACGAGAGTGTTCATTGAACCCCAAAGTCCGGTTATGATTCAACCCCTGATCGCAGTGCGGTTCACTTTGAAGCAGCCCCACACCGCAGCATGACTGCTTTAATATGCCACAGCATTTAATCAACCACTGATTATGCAAGAACAACCTTTCGAAACCCGGCACACTGAAATTAGAAAAAAAGAAAAGAGAAATAATTCCTTCAAGACCCACATAAGCTTTGCACGGCTAAGGGTGTCCCACGCATCCCTGTACAACCTTTCAGGCCCCTCCATATCTTTTGCGTCAACACTCGCCCATACCCCACGAAGACAACGATAAACATCTCCACAACCTCACCGTGACCTTCTTAGTGCGTCATAAGATCAACAGAGACGCCTCGCGAAATAAAAACGCCCGGAGGACCTGCAACCCCTAGAAGACCTCTTCCACCAGGTCGTGGCCGCTGCAGGGGACGTCGCCGAAGCGTCGCCACAGCGTCGCCACGACGTCCGTTAGTGTGTGTCTTCTTGCACGGCAACCGGGCAAGGACCGCTTTCCTGGGATGTGTTGAAGACAGGTCGCTGTTTTTCTGAACAGCCACATTGTGAGCCGCGGGCGACTGCTGCATGCCGTCGACCCCTTTCTGGCCGCGAACGTTCATGCATGAATATATAGGAAAGCGTGCATGCGGCGCCAAAGGAACAACAACAAGTACCAGACGAATTCCACGAGCGGAAAAGTCTTGGCAAAGCAACGCTGGAACTGAGCGGAAAACTTCCGCGGAATCTATATTATGACGTCTCCGTCTGTGGACGACTTCTGGGAAATTAAATGAGTTTCTGGAAAAGACGATGACCTAAGACGGTGTCAAGTGGTCGAAACGGCCACTAAATAAGTGTGCCAGAGGACAAAGAGGCATACTACAGCACGCCAACTCCACGGCCGCGGTTGTGTTCCTGTTCCTTCCAGCCAGGTCGGGGATAGGTCCTGGTATTTGTCGATGACCAATAAGGCACAGTACGGTTCCGTGATGGCTCACTAGTGACATACAGTGAACCCTCGTTATTATGACCATGGTCGTTCCCGAAAATTTTGGTCATAATGCGGAATTGTCATATTAACGGGGGGAATTTGCAGAGGTTTGACTGCATTGTTCCCCAGCAGTATGGTCGTAAAACGCGTATGTCAGATTATCGGGGGTCATATTAACGAGGGTTCACTGTATCTTTCTGTGTGTTCCGGTACCCCGGTATGAGGTGCCTAACAGGTGCCTGCAGCTCGCACTTTCATGGCGATGTTGTTAGACTTACTGTACAGTGAAGATCTGTCAGCAGTGGATGTCACGTACTGCACACAGCATGCAATCATAAGGAAATAAACGGAGACGGTGCACGATGAGTAGTTGACAAAGCTAGACCAGTACGTGTGTATGTTGGCTATATAGAGACACTTCATCATATCTTACGTGCAAGTTTGATTGATTTCTCAGAGGTATCACCCACTTACAACGAGGTAACGTCTGTTTACAGCACCGCAGGTGTAAGGAACATCTTATTTGACATCGCCTAGCGGTAAAAGGCCCCCGCAGAGTGTCAATCTCGGCAATCTGCCGATTTCTCCTTGACAACCAAGAGCGAGCCTGCTACACAATTAACAGATCGTTCCCGCCTCCTGAAATGGAGGACGTAATTGCTCTGTGTCAGCGTGCTACCGAGAAAACAAAGGAAAAAGAAAAGGAGAAAAAGGGCCACGCGCCTTCCAATGATCTTCAAGTGGATCATTACTATGCTTTCGTGATCTTTTTAATAGCGCAAAGCGATCACACCATTAACAGCCTCAAAGACCGGCGCGCAAGTGAACACACGTTCTATTAACCTTCATAAATCTGCGAAAATTCTACCACACACATTTCCTCGGTTCGGACCACGTGCACACTATAGCAGAAAGAGGTACACAGAACTTTTCAGTTTGGTTCTCGGAACATGAACACGCAGTCGTGTTCAATCCAATGTTAATCTCTCTACCATAATCTCTCTACCATGGTGTTTCGCGTCGGAAAGACCTATATTGGCACATTCATGCTGACGTGAAGCTCCTACCAGGTGTCAAACTATCTAACTACGCATATCGATCTGCGGATAACACCCACACAGGCCTAAATAGTATATCCGCGTATTTTAACTCTGCATATCTCCTCCCATAAACAATCGCACAAGCTGCGTATTGAACTATTCGGAAGTCGGATGAGGTGACTTTCGGTCTCGGAGTTATCTGCTAACGTCGTCAGCGGCTCCAAAAATGTAGTTCATGCCGCGAAGTTCTTAAAAGATTTGAACTTCAATGCAACCGGGTATACGCAGATACGAAGATATTACGACACGCGGGCTTATTGAATGCAGTGAAATCTTGGGCGTCGGGTCTTCGTGTTTGTCCACGGGTGTGGCCTGCCCCGGCTAATCCCCGTTGTTTACGTAGAACGCAGACTTGATCGTAAGTTTTTTCGCTCAACGCAGTCAAGGAAAATTTTTGTCGTGTGATACTTTTGTGAATCCGAACCCTGTTTCGGATGGTAGTTTACAAACCGCAACTTTTGTAGAAGTGATAATTTTGACGAAAAAAACTTCATTAGTGAGCATTGTAACACGTATACAGATCCTGACAAAAGCTTACGGAAAAGGAAAGAGCGACGTATTTCTCGATCGGAGCGACACCCTAGCGGCGAAGAGGAGTGGACACTGAGAGGTGCATGGAATACCCAGTCACCTGTCTGGAAGTCTATCTCTCCGATGAAGCTATACGCCACTCCGGTGTTCCGTGTAGACTTTTTTCGAGACCTGTACAGAACGAGACATGAAGCCTGTACAATCGAGTGAACACCCTCTTTAAACCCTTTTCGTGACTGCTCTCTTCAGAGCAAGCTCGACACCTCAATTCAGGTTCAAGGCTTCAATGAGCTCAAGCGTTGCACTGAATTAACCCTTTATGCTGGCGGCACACGAGATCGTCGTTATATAGTATGAAGCCTTAGAGCAGCATTGAATAGAGGATTCCTGCCCCCGTGCATCGGCGTAGCTTTGGAATTGCTATTTTGAACTGGCTCGTGTTGATGCCAACGCCAGTTGAAAAGTCATCCGGGTAATTAGTATTTTACTCAAGGTCGGTTATAAGTGGCAGAGATTTTGAGGCTAGTGGCTGAGACGTAATTTCATTTCCCCGCATCAAAGGGGTGTGATCCCTTAGAGGTCGTCGGAAGTTCATTGAAAGTGAAACGACATATCTGTGTGACGCGACTGACGGTACGACGTCACAGCTTATGTGCGACAATTCGATTTTAAAGGAGCAGTAAAGCCCCCCCCCCCTCCCCAAATACATTATCTGTTTTGGGGAGCGATGTATAAATAGTACGTGCTCTTGCGCAAGAATGCTGATCTATAGTTCTATACTAAAAGAGGTACAGTCACAGAGGTATCCCTCCGCCAGCGGAGAATATAGTCCGCACATTGAGACTGGGGCACATGAAAAGATTGAGGAAACCAGGCAGACGAGAATGCCGATTCCTATGTTTTGTTCAAGCGAAAATTCTACGCGATTGCTTTAAAAGCAACCAAATGTGCTCCAAGTGAGTACATACATCGTCTCCAACGTGTGTGTTCGCAACAGTTTGAAGCGTGCGGACGCACTACGATGCGCGACTCGGATGCGTCATGCGCCAGCCTATAGCTAAGCCAATCACAGACGTCTTTAGAGTTATGGGCGGAGTTGACCTGCAAGAGTAGAACTGTTCCGAAGTAGAGCTGAGGTGTAGCGCGCAAGCGCGACGTGGTCGATGTGTACACCCCCTAGAAGCCGCTCAACTCCTTCAGGGAGCCTGAGTGGTGCCAACGTCATTCCGTGACGTGGAGAGGCCCCCGAAAGTAGCGCCGCGCCCGCAGCAGACGAATTTCCCGTGAGAAATTAGACATCGGGGCTAGGCTCCACGCTGATGCTCACTGCGTCACACGGAACTGATTACGTCACCTCAGGTGATCGGGCCGGGCCTCCAAGGTCGCGCCGCACCGCTCATGGCTGCTTTTCTCAGGATTCTTTCTCTCTCTCTCTTTTTTTTAATTGAATTGCGCGGTGAACGAGACACGGTACAGCGAAAATATTGTGCGTGGTGTCTCATCATGATTGACTGATTGATGAACGACACAGGGTTTCGAGCAATGCTAAACGTCACATGTTACAGAGCATTCTGCAGCTGAATGAAGTGTTCGTCACGAGCTGCATAAGCACGAAGAATCACACGGCGATTCGAACCAGGTCCATATTATTTATTTTTCTTCGATAATGCTAACAAAACGTCTGTCCACATATCGCTGCAATCGGCAATCATCTGCGATTAGTTCGTCGCCCATTGTTCTCGGGCGTTACCTTGATGCACTGAAGATAACCATTGCCGACATGCATCCAGGTTGAAGGGGCCCTACAGTTTTTCATGCTTTTTCTTTTTCAAAATTCCATTCCATATGCCATGAGTGCGCCGGTATATAATTGATCGTCTGCGAGAGAAAGAGATGTGGCGGACGGTAAGAAGAACGAGCTATCTCTGCTGCCAACATCTTACTAAATTTATTTGCATCCCGTATGGCTACGAGAGTGACAGTTAGATGGTTGCAGTTCAGTGTTGTTTCAACAACAACAACAACAACTTTATTTTCGGCCTTGGAGAGTGGGGAGTTTCATCGCAACAGGCGATACTCTACCGCAGTGCTTGGTGGAATGGAGGGAATAAAATAACGAGCCCCTTTACAATAACGACCGAAGTCCGATGGTGTCCAGAAATGTCAGAAGAGCTTTGAGCGCAGAGCGTTGCTGGGCTGGATTGGGCCAGGGACCAAGCAATTTCGGTAGGGAGAGAGGGCGAGAGTCCAGCTGACGAAGAGACTCGGAGAGTGTGGTTCGGGAAGGTTCGTAGTGAGGGCAATGAAGAAGAATGTGCTCCAGATCCTCAAGAGCACCACAGTGGCAGCAGGTGGGAGAATCAATTTGTCTCAAGCGGTAACGCCACTGAGCCCTTGTTTCAACAAATGAGTTGAAGTATAGTCGTTAGTACGGCAGAAAAGAACCAGTCCTTCTCGGGATGGTCCCAGACACGCAAAAATAGGGTATATAGCTAGGAAGAATGTTATTATAATAAAACTTGCGAAATAGTCACAGACGATTGATTTTCCTGCGCTTCAGAAACTAGTGGGAGTGACCTGTAAGACGTAATAATAAATGCCGTTAATAAAATGCCGCCATTCTACCTCTATTATATCACTAACGAAAAAAACAAAAACGAGGAACCCCATGCACTGATGCCTGGCGTTGATGGAAAGCGACTTAAGTGTGGGAAGGATATAAGGGCGCATCAAGGCTTTTCGGGCCATCAGGAGCAGGTCGTAAATTTTTCCCCGGAAAGACAACGTACTCCCACCGTTTACGCTCCATCAGACCGCTGCAACGCACGAATAATCTCGTCTCTCTTTTCCGTTTATCCACCGCTAATCACAAATTGCCCCTTCACAATTTTTCTTCCCGGGAAAAAGTCCAGTCAGGACCACACTTCCGGATGAATGCTGCTCAGTGTGCGTCGCCAATTTACCTCACAAGGCCTACCTTTTACCGTGGTGTCGCCCACAAGAACCCGACCGGTGTGCGTCGAATATACGGGTCACTTTCGGGCGCGGAGCTTTAATTAATAATGACGGTGCTCCTCGGAAAGTTGTGTCACGGTCGTCAAGTGAATCACCTTTATTGCAGCATCATACTAACGGCCTAGACAAAAGCCTCGAAGAACTTACCCAAGCAGCACAACATCATGGCCTAATATTGGACCAATATTGGCAATGCCGGCCCAATATTGGATGAAAGATGGAAGTCACTGAAAAGGTTAGCCAGCTGTAGGACACGAATCCATATCTGCTGGATTACCGGTCCAGGGCTCTATACTAACGGCCTAGACAAAAGTATCAATAACTTACTCAAGCAGCACAACATCATGGCCCAATATTGGACCAATATTGGCAACGCTGCAATGCTACAGCTGGCTAACCTTTTCAGTGACTTCCATCTTTCATCATTAATTTCTTAGGCACTTGAGGCTTTGTATGTATTTGTCCTTTCTGTGTGTTCCAGCCTCAGAACATCAATTGTCTCATGTCCAATATTGGACCAATATTGGCAATGCCGGCCAAAGATTGGACCAATACTGGATCAATATTGGGCCAAGATGTTGCGTTACTTGGGTAGCTCCCCTGGGTTTTACACGTTGAATGCGCGCTCTATTGCAGATCTACGGGTACCGGCTCAAAGGCAGAACGAACCGTCAGAACACACAATGTATGTACAATTCCGTCAACCTTAACAATAACACTGAAAATAAAAATAAAAAAATAAAAAATCGGTCTCATTTCCGAGCGCGACAACAGCAACCCTTGGTGCACTGGAGGGTGACCAAAATCCTTGCGTTAAACTCGCAGAATATAGTTTTGTTCAATTAAGATTTCCTGGTAACCCCAAGGGTTTCTGTAACCGCGCTCGGGAAGGAGACTACATTTTTTCCAGTGTTATTATTAAGGTTGACCGGAGTTGTACAACACAATATGTGTTGTACATACCAGAGTTGCGGAATTAAAATTCCGGAATTGGAATGATTCCGGAGTGATGCCCTGTTTTTAGCGCACCGGAACGGAATGGGATGGAGTTAAGTCACCAGTTGTTGGGAATGGAATTTGAATGGAATCAGACCTGTTTGGGGCCGGAATGGAATGGAAGATCGTCTATAGTTTCGGATTACACCTCAAGAAAAAAGTCCGCCCTTCGGACGCTGTACGTGCCGGCAATCTTGCTAGTAAACGCTCGTCGCGGCGCTGGTTCTTGTTTTAAGATGTTAATGTTGGAAACAGAGGAACATAAAATTCGTCAAAAGAAAGCAGTATACGATTTTTTGTGCGTTGGCTGTTGGTGGGACATCTAGTATCCCGTTACATGTTTCTTTCTTTTTTTTTTTTTTTTTCACTGATCAGTGCGCCAGTTAATAACCTATAGTCCATCAGGTTAGCCCCGGAGTGTGAATGGAATGAGAATGAGCTTCGCGTCTTCATTCCGAGGAATTAAAAGGAATGGAATTTCGACTCGCGACCACTCCTCGGAATGGAATTGAATGGATGGACCCATTCCGCAACACTGGTACATACTGTATACACTCAAAGAAAACAAAGTAATTTCAGTCCGTTGGGGGAGCTGTTTACGCGAAGTTTGGGAACAGTTTGCAGTGCTAGGCAGTAAATTTCAGGTTCGGGGGACTAAAACAGGGAGTAATTGCTATCCCCTTATATCCTATATTAGTGGCGAATAACTAGTGAGCTGTTTTTCCACTATTTCTCCTTTTTCTGTTCTTTTAGTTTTCAATGGAATAGCAAGTCGACCTTACGCTTAGCTGGCCTTCCCTATATACTTCTCTTCAAATAAACATATCCTCCCCCAGTCTCATAGAATGAGGAGAGGGGGGTTATAGTTGAAAGGGCAAAATTCACGTGCTCCTCACGAAAGGACTATACGATGGTAGTTTTCCCAAAATAATGTTACAATTGCTTCCACGTGGGTAAAGTTTCCGTAAATATTAAGAAGCTCTTTCATATTTCCTAACTGCGGGGGGGGGGGGGGGCATATGTTTATGAAAGGGAGGACAGGTTAGTCAGGCGTAGGCAGACTTGTTATTCCTTTAAAAACATTCTATACCTCTGATGTTTATCGAGAGTAACTTAATGTACAGGAGGGCAGCAGGAATTTTTTGTCGCCCACCCCTTTAATGTAAATCGAATTTCCTTCAATCCTTCACCACCCCCCCCCCCCCCCCCCGTAACCGGCACAAAGCTTTCTCATTCGGTTCGCATAAAAAGAAAATCTTTTTGTAAACAAAATAGATTGCTACTTCACTGCTAAACACGGAAACCTAGAACCAAGATGCCCTTGAGCGTGATAATTCTTTGTACTATGCAACACATAGTCACGTTACCTTTGAGCAGTGTTGGCATTACACTGGGTGGCCTATCAAAGATGTACATTTTGTATCAGTATGTGTAAGGTTTGTGGGAGCTATTGTGTCTAGATGAACTGACTGATACATCCATGTTATTCCCGCTCCTGCAAAGACTCCAGGAGGAGTCAGCAGTATTTGTGAAACGAATAAATGAATGAAAAGACCTGAAATGTTTTACGACCTCAATGAAAATACGAATTTTTCTTAGGTGGGGCATTATTCTCTCCCTTCGCTCGAGCTGTAATGTTACTGAACTAATAATGTAATACTAAGGAAACATGAATAATAATGAATAACGAAATAATAGTGCTACTCAAATAATCGATAAAACGACCTTGAGAGGTGAACGAGATAAGAGCTGGCGAACTCTGCTACAATATATATATATATATATATATATATATATATATATATATATATATATATATATATATATATTTGACACTTCTCAAATGGTGCACTGATAAAGTGCGGCTGCATCGTCGAACCTAGCCTACGAGGTGTCGAACGAAGAGAAAGAGCAATGTTCCTGAAAGGTGCCTGTTCAACCATATCGAGTGGTACGTGTAACTACACCGAGCAGGATTTGTAAAAGGCATTCGCAACGGGGTGCCAAAGCAAACGGCAGGTGTCACTGCACCGCGGGCCGGTCAACGACGCCCATATATAGGAGGGCAACGGCCATGCGACGCCTATTGGCCCCTTCGTTGTAGAAGCGGTTGTGACGTCTTTATTCCAACTGAGCTTTACACACCACCAACAAGCAATGCGCATTCTTGCCAAGATTAGCGTTTGGCGTGTTCCCCTCCAGATGTATAGGGGCACGAAAGCCTCCCTCCGGTGAGGAAGATGCTCCGAGTCGATTACGACTGGGAGGCCGACAACGGAATGCTGTAAAGTGACAGTTCGTGTTACGGGACAGTTTGATCAAGTTGATTGCAGGACGTTGAGGTCCCTGTTGCGAAAGGCTTAGGACGCTATACTCAGGAGACTCACTACACCAGTTTGTGCTCAAACTCTTTCTTTCGGTCCATATATATACTGTCATCAAATATGTCTAGGACGCTCGTTTCGTTTTCTAACCACTCGTAGCCAACACCACCGCTTAGAGGCATTCGTTACTTTGAGGTAAATTGGACAAAAAGCCTCGTGCTTAAGCTAAAAATGCAAAAACACAGCGCAAACAACAAAACACCCGTTAGGTTGAACATGAGAGAACTGATGTTCTGAGGCTGGAACAACATAGAAGGGACAAATACATACAAAGCCTCAATTTGCCTAAGAAATTAACGATGAAAGATGAAAGTCACTGAAAAGGTTAGGTTGCCAGCGTAGGCGCGAAACAGGAGAGCAGGCAGTACGTGGTGAAGGTAACGTTCTTATAGAACTTCGTGAAGGGAGAACTGCACACGAGACACGTGACGGGCTTACAGAAGAAGAAGTAGAAGAAGAAGAAGAAGAAAAACCAAGCCGAGAATAGTGACGGCACATTGTCACATATATTTAACCCCCCCAATGACTCGTTTCACGGCCGAACTTCATGTAACCCCAGGGACTCGGAACGCTGACGAGTGTTCCTTCCGTTTAGGCCTTTGGTCATGAAGTCGGCGCGGTTTTCTGAAGTCCTAATATACTGAAGTCGCAGCTTTCCCGCTTCTACCGTTTCGGGAAAAAGTGTCGCAGCTCGATGTGTTTGTTCCTCTCTGACGTGTTTTGGTTTGTGCCAACCGCAACAGGAGAACCGAAGTTCTATGAACTGTTTCGCGCCCAGCTCCTCGGCAAAGTGATGTGGCCACATAATTTCTTTGGTTGCGTGACATATAGATATGTATTCCGCTTCGACAGCTCGACGTTGATATCTCCTTTTTGCTGCTCCAGGGAACGGCTGTACCCCCTAGTGTGAGCACATAACCGCTGAACGGGCGCCTGTCAATCTTGTAACTCGCCCAATCGGCAGTGCAAAACGGTTCCACGCGTTTTCCAGTCTTCTTGAAACACAGGGCGTATTCTCTCGTTTGCTTCACAGCGTACGACGTGCTTTATCGCCACTCCAGTGCTCATGATTGATTGATTATTCCTGATTGAGTGTTCCACTGTTGGATCCTCATTGACCTGACTCAGTAGGCAGCAATAAACGCCAAGTCCGGTCTCGTGCCCCCAGCAAGGTAAAGTAACGCACCAACAGCTTGCCGGTATTTACAGGATATTGCGCTTAGTGTGTTCCGGTCCTTGGACGTTTTCTGGAACTTCATTTCAGGGTCCAGTGGTGAAAACGCCCCCCCCCCCTCCCCCTGGCGTCTTTCATCTCGAATGTTTGAACAATTTCATCATCATCAAATAAAGTTGTTGTTCCGGCATCTTCACGTGTTTTAGTTGAGGCACCAACAGGACGATGTCTTTACATTCTTTGACAGTAAGCTTTTTCGAGACAACTCATTGCGTAGAGCGATGCACAACGGTACTTCTGGACAACTTCAGGCTATATACCATGCTCCCTTCTAATTGTCTGTCCTGCAGAGAGCTGCAATAAATTTCTCGGCACCTGCCCTCTTGAACCAGTCGGCAACGTATATGGCCGCCATACCAATATCCCTCGGTTCCGGGTCCCAACTCAGTCGTGGAGGAAACTTGGTGTCATGGCACAACTGGCCTATAGAGGCACTCAGTCGCGGCAGGGAGCGTTAAATACGGTGTGTCACTGAGATTTCGGCGGCGGACGTTTCAGAACTCCCAAGATGACAGGATGAATCCACGTCCCAATCAATGTGGCGTCGATCGTACAGCTGCCTCAAAAACACACAGCCACGAATTACGGTCATCACCGTCGTCAGCATTTCTTGACCGTCTGTGCACACATCTTCACAAACATCGCCCGTATACGTATGCACGTGCACTGCGCAACGCATATACAGTCTATCTACGCCTTCTTTTGAATCCCTCGGGCTGTATAGCTGGTTGAGAAATCCAGGTAGTCTTCCTTTCACTCTACAGTACTTCAACAGCGCTGTAACAGGGAGGGCATATAACCTGGCAGCCCTTGCACAACATCACGACAGCCGGCGGAGAAAGGCTATTATTGCGCTGCAAACTGCCTCAACACAAAAGCCACATTTGTTTCTTCGTGCTCTCCTGTGGCGCCAGTCGCCATCAAGGTTTTTTTCAACAAAAAAGAATAAAACGAAGAAAAAAATAGTTTTTTATAGTCGTCGCTCCGTGACAGGCGCTATCATTATGAGGAAGCATCGGTCGAAGCGTAACAATTCACCACAAAGCTGCATCTCTTACGGTTGCATTCTGCACGCCCAACTCGTGCTGCCGCGCACCTGTAATCTATGGAATATCCCCTGTGCCTCGTACAGGAGTGCCAGTACACGTACCGGGTACCTAGTCGGCATTAAGTGTGCCTTGGCATCGTATTCATCCATGTACTTATGCCTCAATACAAGTAGCAACTTTTTTGTTGATCTTTCTTTTGAGGTATCACTTCCACATAACAGTTGTAGTCATGCGTGATTTCACAGAGCCAGTCGTGCAAGAAGCAGAATAGCTGTAAGGTTGCAGGATTAGGATACTGCGAATGGTAGTTAATAGTTAATAACAGGTTGTTAGAGAAAAACAAGCGCCATGTTTTCTTTAACTTGCCTCATCCGCTTAGCTCCAGATCAATATAAATCGATAAATTAAGCAATCACAAGGAAAAAGCAAGCTTCTTCTATTCTTTGTCCTTTCAATGCTGCTGCACCAATTGGCATTTCTTGTTCCGGACATCAAAGCGGAAAATAACGAAAAATAAACATATAAGGAGAAATAAAAAGAGAAGACAAGAGGCAAACAGGTGAACTACATATACAGTAATTGATTGTCATGATTCCAACAACGCAGCCTCTTAATAGTAAAAAAAAGTAGAAATATACCGCCATTTGCTTCGCGAAAGCCGCCGAACGCAGAGCACCTGCATAGACATTCAAAAGGAAATATCGGAATACTGTCGGTTTGCGTCTAACATGCCCTCTTTCATAGTATTAACATTCACTGATTTCCATGACAGCAGCACGCATAAAACAACACAACAAGGAGAGCCAAAGGCGACGCAAAGCGGGCCACCTGCGTTCGCTACAGAACCGAACCACCCGAACAGAACCGAATTCAACCACTATTTATCCAGGAGCCGATACTCCACGCCCTTCTTTCCCCCCATCTGGCGACGTAGGGACCTTTAAAAATTCCACTCCCATTCACGTGCGTTCTCCTTACGGAATCCCATAATAAAATAAATATAATAAAATTAAAATAAAAAAGAAAAGAAAGGAAAAAAGAGCACTTTTAAAGTGTGTGAACCCAAAGGGACGGGGTCTGTCAACATAGCTGCGGAATGCCTGGGAAACGACGTCAACAAAAGCTCCGAGCATCAACAAAAAGCGACAGGTAAATGTGAAACCGGCGGCGAGCGGGGAAAAGCAGGTGGGGGTTGGTATCGCTATAGATGCAAGCGCGTTTCCCATGCAGGATGACGTCCGGCATTTCTTCCATGTTCCATCCACGGATATCCACGACGCATCGCAGGAATGATATCTTTAGCGTTATTCCACTGGTTGCGAGAGAGGATAGAAGTGCAGTAAGAATAGTTATTAGCTTAGCTCTAAGCCACAGATTTACATCGCGAGAACACTGCGATCCCTTTAGGTTAATAGGTAACAAATAGGTTAATATATCAGACGGCTACGAAGTTGAATAAAAGTGAAATAATAAGACTTGGACTACAGATTACAGGAACGTTAACAAAAACTAATGGGCAATTTAACACATAGATTAAAAAAAGAATGGTCGACGTTTCGACAGTGGCACTGTCTTCGTTCTAAGAATAATTGATCAAATTCGAAAAAATAAAATAAAAAGAAATGTAACGACAAAACCCAAACTGTAATTGCCACAAGGAAATTACTGCGCAGAGGCTGCTGCGCAGAAGACGCACATGAAAGCACTTCATAAAAAGCACAATCGGTTATAATAAGATAATGAGAATAAGCATTTTGCAGCAAGGACTCTCGGTTTCGTGCATGCATGCGGCAACACCAATTTTCAGAAAAACGGTTAGGACACAAAAGGAGACAAAATATGGTGCAAAAACACGGTCACTTGAGCTCGAACCCGGCAGCCACCGTCACGCAGGTTTACATCTTTCCTTATGTGCGTGCAGATAAGACCGCATGATTACGTATAAAGGCTGTGTACCAGGACTAAGTTTAGCCTCTCTGTAATTACAGTTACATAAGCTACAGGAAGAAGTTGCAAACGAAAAACAAACAGGCACGCATTGTCAGACGGGAGAAAATGCAAACTGCGGCACAGAAAGGCACCGCAACGCCGCATTTCCTCTCGCCTACAAAAAAACACCCTTTCTGAACTTCGAGATTCCAACTGAATGGCGGCGCCTACACTCTAAGAAAAAAAAAAAGAAGTACTTTTACTCCTTTTGGGGACTAAATGCGTTGCCACAAAAAATAGTCCCTTTCGGGAGTAAATGCACGGGAGCAAATGAATGTCACAGAGCGGAGACTGCATTTCACGCGCTGTTGTAAGAGCCCCAGGTACATAATTCGTGTGCATGCATGAAAATACTTTGAAGCAAACCGTGATATATCGCATGATATAAAATCTTGCGCCATACATGGTGCACAATTTGCGGAGAAAGATGCGCTAACTGTTTCTTACTCTGTGTGGCTGGAAAATTGCTATGTTGGCTGAGTTATACAGCCTTGTGCCATCAAATTGACCAAGGGCACATATCTACGTAGACTGTTGCATTCAGGAGACCGTTCACGAATTTCCGTGACAATTTGCAGTCCTGGGGAGTAAATGTCGGGTTAGGGGACTAAAATAGGGAGTAATTGCAATCTAGGGGAGTAGAAGCTGCAATTACTCCCCGTTTTACTCCTTTTTTTCTTAGAGTGTACAGTCTGGAAGCGCTGTTCAACATTCGCTAAAGTCGCCTATACGCTATTTCACGTGCCTAAAGACCAGTGTCTCCAAGACCAATTGCGAGGCCTCCTATCGGTATCGGACAAGTATACGCCTAACGGACTCACGATCGCCCACCAACCGTTCACGAAAACGCTCCATAGTCGTGTTCAACTCAAGAAGGAAAAGAAATCTAGCCCGACAGCTCTCAAACTATTACAGCGCCGCGGATAAGATGGCTGAACGCAGAGAGGCCACGCTCCCTCCTTGCGCCAGATAACGTAATCCGCCATACTCACTCGGTTCTCGGAGAACAAGGAGCAGTCTAAACAAGGACAACGACACAAGAAGACACACAAACAAACAGAGGCTCCAATGCTCCAGAGGCTTTGTGTGTCTTCTTGTGTCGTTGTCCTTGTTTAGACTGCTCCTTGTTCTCCGAGTCATGTACCAACAAGCCCATCAAGCTACTCTAGTCAATACTCACTCGGCTTCCGTATTGGCTGGCGCGTGACACTACGCTGCGGCAGAAAGCCCTATACTAATGGCGCATTGTGGCGCTGCAGTATTTCTCCTGGCACCGGCATGTGTAGTTGACGTGCTATATTTCTTTTCTTTTTTAACTCGAACACGACTATAGTTTCGTACGCAGCATAAAAATACTGACCAGAATGAACGTCCAAAACAAGAAAAAAAAATCATATATAAACGGCAAACGGGCTACGGAATTCAAAGTAACCTTATGTAGCATTACATCACCAACACTACAACCGTACCTCCCACACGCCCAAGGAAAAAGAAGAAAGAAAGAAATCCCGTAAGCTGCCAGCAGAAGCATGCTGACCAAAGACCACTGCAAACATCGTTGCATATTTCTTCGGGTAGGTAATCAGCAATTTTTGGTCCGCGCTTTCTCCGTAACGACTACCAAAGGTAAGAGGAACGTTCCTCTTGATGCAAGACCTTGACCTGGAAGGCTGGGTGTCCAGGCTTGATTAATCGATCGCCAATTAGCACAAGGAGCCGCTCATCGCATGCGGACACATATGACGCTAAACTGCTCATGGCGAGGACTTTGCGGTTCTACGTACACTGCCAGGTATGGCACGTGGAGATCATTTACATATGTTGTTCTCGGTGTTCGTTTGCTGCTGCCACGCTGCGTTCAGAATGAGAGCAGACATACGCCACCGAAATGACGATAAGTTATCTGGCATGGTAGAATTAAAGTAGGGTGCACGTATTGTTCGGTGGACCAGCCATGCTAATCTTATCGATGAAGACAGTCTAGGAAAAAAAATCGGATACTATTTCTTCCTTAAAAAAACAAAAACGAAAAAAAGCTATGTTCTTCTCACTGCGACATATAGTATCATGTGGTCGACCCGTTTTCGATAGTCGCCATTGATGTGCTGTTTATCGCCCTCATTTTTCTCTGTTCTTTTCTTTTCCCAGCGTGTCCTCGTTAAGCCAGCGGCCGCCAGACTAGGAAGAAGTATCCGAAGCTAACACCAGGTGAGGGAACGGCGCTGAAACCACTCGAAAACGGGCAAGGATACCGACTGGTAGTCTGGCTACTGTGGCATACTGTGGGGGCTTACTTATGGGCGCTACTTATTACTTACTTATTACGCATGGGCGTTCCCAGGATTTTTTCCAGGGGAGGGCAAAGAGCTTCCAAGGGGTGGCAAGGCGCGCAACCAATGGACACTGGACAATACAATGACGAAACCGCTGATATGCAGGGGGACCCGGTGAATAGTAGTCAGATAATATTATTATATATATCCGACCATATGCCTGCGTACGCAAAAATACGATCTCGTTGAAGTCGACAGGTAGGACATGGGAAATGCCTCGAGGACAAAGTACTCTCAACGTAGACGGGTAGAAATCCAGCCAACCGGTAGGGAAGTATGAAGGGAGTTGCCTCAGGACGAGAGGCGCCGATATTCCGAACACAGACTGTTCTTCTTCTGGGCACCGTCCTCATCATTGGCCCATAGTCCCATCGGTGCCCAGAAGAAGAACAGTCTGTGTTCGAAATATCGGCGCCTCTCGTCCTGAGGCAACTCCCTTCATACAGTATAACTGTCAACGTATTATCTGAAGGTGTTCGTCGATGAAGAGTATTATTTTTCTCTTCCGGTGGGCAAGACTAACAGGCGCTCTTCTCTCTCTCTCTCTCTCTGTGTAAAAAAAAATGTCATTCAACCAACCCAAGATACCTGCATGTAATGTTTCACACTTTCTTCAGCTCAACTGCTCCAATTGCAACACCGAAATGAATACAGTGAACCCTCGTTAATATGACCCTCGATAATCTGACATACGCGCTTTACGACCATGCTCCTGGGGAACAATGCAGTGAAACCTCTGCAAATCCCCCCCCCGTTAATATGACAATTCCGCATTATGACCAAAATTTTCGGGAACGACCATGGTCATAATAACGAGGGTTCTCTGTACTTCGCGCAACGGGCTAAACAGGTGGTCGCAGCGAGTAAAAGCGTCCGCTTACATCCACGTCATTAGCAGAAATGCCTTCAACCCATCCGTCACTGCTTTTTTTTTCTTTTTTTTTCTGCGGGACCGACTTCTTTAATTGGGAACAAAACGGCTTCTAGGACACTAGGGCAAAGCGTCCGTCCTGGCGCTAATAAATCTAACGTCCACCGTCAACGGAGACCAACGCCCTCTTGGGTCGTCGTCTGGTTCTTCGAGAAACCGGGAGAGAAACTGCAACGCGAAATTTCCGGCTTTTTACAGCAACTTGGCCTCTCTGGAACGGCCCGTTTCGCTTTTAGATCCCGCACAGGTATGCGGCACGTCTTGTGCGCCAAATACACAAGTTCCGTGACAAGATCTGAGAATGCATGTGACTGAAATCTGCTTGAATAGTGTTGTTAAGATATTACGAACCCCTTAGTAAATCACATAGAAAGCGATTAACGCGTCCATATAGTTCTGTCGTCGCTGCACGGCTAGAACGTCGATTTCGTATACTATTCGGGATATTGCAGCCTCCCTTATTCGAATTCGAGCTATAACAAAGGAGCAAAACGGATTTCCGACCCTTTCGCCATTTTCTCTTTGCGTCTGTAGCAGTGTCATTACAACTCGCGTGCATGGAGTATGACACGCATAGCAGTGTCCAGTTGCCACACGCTCTTGGAGATATTCAGGTGCGAGAGTCGTCAGAAAATGATTGTTCGACGCGGACACCGAAAGGCTTAGGGAACGGCTAATTTGTAATGAGCATATGACAAGATGCGTGCCGCATTTAGCAACAATTCGAACTTCTGGACCGGATATATCCTACTGCACGTCTTGCGGAACGTCCAGCGCAGTAGCAGGAGAAGCCACTCGCGTCGCGAGGCTGAAGGAAAGCCTATAATCGGATGAGATTGATCTGATAATGAGACTAAATCAGTATTTCGATCGGTGGGCAACGTTATAACGATTAACGACCTTCTGTTCATGCCACATAAATGAACTATGAAGTGCTAGCCAGACCAGTGAAACGCATTCGAGCGTAGATATCAAAATAAGAAAACGAAAACTAATCGCTAAGATCACGTGATTCCAATTGCCCAAGGAAAAACAAATAACGCGAGCGACGCATTTTGAACGCAGTCCAGGCTCGTGAGATAAAATCATTTCAGAGCAAATATGTTCAAGATATCGGTCTTTCTGTGCGATAAGACTGCGTATCATGGCTGCACATCTGCACGAACAACACATTTTATAGGCATCCAACAAATATTCAACAAATATCCACAGGCAATCAGCACCCCTCCACTGCTCGTGTGTCCTCTTCAGGGTTCAATGAGATAGGTTGCGAAACCGAATGAAGCCAATCACTCCAGCTCCGTTCCCTTTGGCGACAGTCCTTGGGCCCTGGACTGACATCCTGCAACACCGTCGTGTCCTGCAGATTTTCCTGGATTTTCTGCGAGACACCGGTCTCTCTTTATGTTCTTTAATAATCCTGATGTGCGGCCTTGCCTATCATCTCCCTCCCTCGTCCCCTCATTGTCATTTTACATCTCATGGAGTCCCGCACTGTAAACTGGAAAACACCCTTATGGGTGTAAATGGCTTGTCCTATAACTGACACCTCTTTTTACACCGTACATGGTCTGGAACACCCTTTTTAGAGGGTGCATTCCGTGTAAATCACCCCTGGAAAGGGCGCTTTTCATTGAAAATGCCCTCTTTTGCACCCTCGTTAAACACCCTCCTAAAAAGTTGTATAAAGGGTGCAAAAGACGGCATTTTCAAGGAAAAGCACCCTTTCAAAGGACGTTTTACACGGGATACACCCTCTAAAAAGGGTGCTCCAGACCATACGGTGTAAAAAGAGGAGTCAATTATAGGACAAGCGATTTACACCCATAAGGGGTTTTTTTCAGTTTACAGTGCGTCGGCATTGGGGTGTAGTGGGCCACAACCCAGGTGGCGAATTTCCCCATTCATCACCACCACCACCAATGTATTTGTTGTTGTTGTCCACAACTCCCGTGCCAGAAGCAGGGCGCATATATTCCCTATAAATCGGCGCTTTCACACCCGCACAACCACTAAGTTAGTTAGTTATAAATCTCGTGGAATCTATATACCAGTACCAGGACCTCAGGGGTAGAACCCACTACCAAATATTGATAATTAAATGGACAACATCGACGAATATTCCGTTCCAATTTATTTCGGCTACGTGACTCTGGCCTCTGCTACCTTATTGGCTGCACCATTTCACCCATTGTATTTTTTAATTTTTTAAATTACTTGTTAGCGCCGCGAAGCAACTCTGGCCATGAGCGGCATACAGATTTGGACAGATGGAGAGGCGACAGCAGCAAGGAGTGGGGCACGTGGGGGGGGGGGGGGGTTAGTGTTCTTCCTGGGCCGACTTCAGGGGGAACTGTGCCGACATCAGACTTGTACGTATCTGGAGTATTGTATTTATAACACTGTATTTTAAGTGCGGCTTGTCGTATTTTTGTACTCTACTCAATACTTTTTGTTTTGTGTATTTGTACTCTATGTAGAATACATTTTATGGTATTTTCTACTCCATACTCTAATTACGTATTTTGGATCTCCCTCTCAAACTTTCTATGTCTCGTCTTTCCATTCTCTTGCTTGTTCAGTGGAAATTTCCCCCGAGTCCCTCGGACTTGACCCGGACATTGGCCCTTCTTGGAGGTCTCCATTTAGAGATCCTACCCCGTGTGTCCTAAATCCTTGGCCAGTCAAGGTTCTATTACGTGTGCCCTGACGCGGTGACGCTGAATTCTGACCTCGCCGAGCAGGGACCTGCTAGAAGTTTGCTTTGTCACATATACTTAGTGGAGTTATGTTGTATCTCTTTGTCATCTTTTTGGGACTTGTGTTTAGATGACTCCTATCACACAGCAACAGCTTGCGTAGTGCGCGGGGTTTTGGTGACACATGTCACATAACGGCGACTTGCCGCATTGACCAGTGACGTTTTGCGTTCAAGGATAAATAGTATCTTAATTGTATTTCAAATACTTTTTGAAGTATTTTGTACTCAATTTTAATTACTTTAATTTTCATGTATTTATACTATATCTTAATTGCATTCTAAGGTTAGTATTTATTATCTTATCTTAAATACATTTTTGAGTATCACGCACATGTCTGGCCAACATTCGTCTGGAAAGTCTCCGGAAAACCCAGGGAAAACCTCAGACAGCACAGCCGGTGACAGGATTCGAACCCGTGTCACCCCCCAGTGTTGTCAGCACCCATTTTATTTAGTACGTTGTCTACAGAGCCAGCTAGGCTATCATATATTTCATGCGTACACTTCGCTTTAAAAAAGAAAGAAAGAGAGAGAGAAGATAACAACAGGTGCGCATCTCATCATTCACGTGCGTACTAATTATCTGCCTTATCCAATACAATGCGGGAACAAAAGGAAGTCAGCCAATCGTTGTCCTTGTCGTCGCCATCTTGGGAACGTCTGGTGCCCCGTGTCGTATCGGTCACCGAAATGGAGATCTGACGCCTCGATTGAATCGGAGAGACACCGCAGGCGGAACTTATAGCGACGCCGTAACCTTGTTTTTCTCGGCCCATTATAATTTCTCGTCGCTGGTAGCGTCAAGTGACTCCTCCGAAGAGTATCTAGGGCGCACGTCCGTCGAGATACGGACGGCCTCGTAGTTCACTCGTGGAAGAAAGCATCTAACAAAGCACCGTCTGGCTTTCCACCTTATCGTTGTTACGGTAAATGATGGTAACGTGATTTTATTACGGATGCCCGTAGCGTAGCAGAGTAAAATCGTGGAACTGGACATCGTATACAAGTTGCGTTTACTCGTACGTCAATGTGCAGAATAAGTATACAGACGGGGCAGTGGAGTGTGAGCGGGCTGATTGGTAATGCACCATCCAGACTGGCCATTAAGGCTGCGAACGATTGGCGAATGAATGGTTCGGTGGAACAGAAAATGTACTACAGAAAAATGCATTAGCATACGAACTTCCGTCGGCCTCGAATGAAATATACAGGCTGAATACAGAGAGAGAGAGAGAGAGAGAGAGAGAGAGAGATCGGAAAGGAAAGGGTGGACTGGGTTTGACGCTCGTAATATTTCCGGCCGTCGTACCAGGCTACATATGTCACAGTGCCTAGTGGTAGTGCATCATATAACGCTCACAAGGAATGGGTTGTACGAAGAGAAATCGTCTCACCCAGCGAGCGTCAATACGACGGTCAAGAGCCCAGCTAGACGCCAGCTACGACAACCCCCCCCCCCCCTCCCTTCTCTTTGCGAGAAGCTAACTCAAATCCAATCCAATCCATGCGTTATCTGTATTTGAAAGCACCTATGGGCCTTAGCTCCATAATATGTTGCACACCTAAGAGATGTGACAAGCTTAATGTTGATACGTCATTCCTTACTGCCAATATAACTACAAATTCTTAACTATTTCAGGAATTTGTAATATACTCATATATTTCTCATATGTGAACTGTAGTTCTGTTTACTGTTGTTACGGGGGTTGTTGTTACGGGGGGGAGACCCCCCCGCCCCCTCTTAGCCGTGCGGATTTTTGTCGAGACTCTTAATCGTATGATGGAAATAGAACTCAATATACGAGTACTCTTGTTGCCTTCGATGCACGTTCGATGCAGGCACGTTGCCTTCGATGCAGGCATTGAGCAAAATAAACTTTTTCGAAGAGCTTTTCTCTACGCTATTTTAATTTAATTTTTCTCTCTAATTTGTAAACGCTTTATATGCCACAGGTACCGCTGACATTTAATCGTATGTGTGTGGATAACTTCAAAGTGTAGGGGCTACCTCGCCTCTATAAGAGGCAAATCTACGGGGCACGCGCAAAAAATCCAACAAGACTGGTTTTCAAGTGATGTAGCACCCAAGTATAAAGACTTCCTCTGACGTCACTTTATTCGCGATGACAATGGTGACGTATATACCCGTATTGGCAAGACCTGCCGTCCTTTTTTGTTAGTCGCCCAAACGCGTGCGCAAACAATGCAACATCCGCAAGGAAATTCCCGTGATCTCACTGGGCAATTCAGAGGCTGAGGAGTCACCACTACAGGGACAACGAAATACAGATCTGTATCCGCCGTAATCTCCAGAACAGTACAAAAGGGACTCCCAGCCTGCATGACGTCACTGTTGCGGTTACAGATCATAAATCACATGGTACTGCCGAACGACGTGACGCAGCCCTCTGTACGGCTTCAGCTACTACCAAACAATGCTACCTTTCCATACCAGTCGCCAAAGCAATTACTCAGCGATCCTCGGAAAAGCACTCATCATACTGAAAGACAAGCTCCACGTGCTTAGTTGTTATCCGCCTTCCATGCAGAGACTGGAAAATAACCCGAGTTCGATTCCCCCCACCGGGGTTGTGCCACGAATTGTTTTACTTGCGTTATCCTCAGGCCTTCAAGGAAACTGTCGGCATAGCGGTCTGTGAAGTCGGCCCAAGCCCATGACCCACCCCCTCCTCTCAAGCAACGTGACACTGTATCCACCTGCAGATGAAGAGGTACGACGTTTGTATACTGCATGTGCATAGTGACGCCCTACTAAAACCTGGCTTCTCTGCAAATAGATCGCTAAAACTCTTTCCAGGCCTGTATAAAATATAATACGCTCACACCAGCACTGAAGCTTCTGTCGCGAAATACACTGGTGTCTAATAGATACTCGAAAAAGGTTCGGCAAAAGAATATCGCGCAAAGGTCGGATAAGCATAATATTGCCCGGAACTTCTCTGGCCTCTTGGTTTCAACTATATGTTTCTCGCAACTTGGTTTCAAGTCGTCCCAGCTATGCTTCTGAGATATTCCCCGTTTATTTATTTATTTATTTAAATGCCGGCACGTGTCACGACCTCAGTCCCATAACACGTCTTTATGACTAACGTTAACGATGTTAACTGACACTATAATATCGAAGTTTTCGGATATTACACATCTTGCTCACCTGCAATCAGGGTTTTAACACCATTAGAATGGCTGAGTGGGCCTGTCCCTCTGTCCTTCTTTACGTCCCTCCTCCTTACAGCTCCAATTTCTTCGTATTTTAACATCAACTGAGTTATGCACACTGAATTATGCGCACGTTGTTATTTTGATGTTTCTTTTCTTTGTAGTGGGGTGCACCATCACTTAGAGTCTTAGACCAATCTTGGTGATTTATTTGCAGTAGAAGAACAGAAAAATGAATTTTAGGCGATGCCTCCATCGCCACAGACGCGGAATTAAATAGTACATGTAGTGCTGGTACACACATAAAACGAAAATGAAGGGGGGAAGCGCGCAACCTACGAGCAATTTGTTGAGACGTAATTTTCGTTCTTATTCTTTTTTTCTTTTTTCAGACGGGTGATGCGATTACGACGAGGAAGAAAAAAAAAAAAAACCCGTAGAAGAAAAACTTTCGCGTCGTAGAGTGACCCGTTGGCCCAAATTGCGGCCGAGAAATATAACTACTATTCCGTTTTTCTTACACTACATTTTAATCTCGTACTCTCCCCTCTAACGTTCTTCTTTTTATATAATTCCCACTTCTACAGACACATACACACACACACAAAAAAAAAGAAAAAAGTTGGAAGCGCGTACCTAAATTCGCCCCTTCCTTTATTATTATTATTTCTTTAGGTATCACGAAACCCCAGACGTCTCTTGAAGCTCCTCGGTCTACTGTCCTCGTTTTTGAGAACGAGTTCGCCTTCCTACCTTTTTTTGCTTGCTTTATCATCATCACGCCAACACTACGATCCGATCAGGAACTGAGTTAGTGCGGATCACGATGAAAAAAAAAAAAAAAAAATGCAACCTCCGAGAGTTACCGGTTGGCGACGCAGAATTCGAATGCTCGAATTAGCGTGCGCATCCGAAAAAAGCGATCCCGTCTTTTACCTGCCCTTGACCGAAGACCACGGAAAGGGGGCGTGCACGGTGTTAGGGGGGTTGGATAAACAGCACGTGACTACGTGTCTTCTGGCGGATTGTGCAGACGAGAGCCAGAACAAATAAATATTTGAACGTATATACGTGGTAGGATACGCATGCTCTCTGCCTTCATATTAAGAATATGCATTTCACATCAAGCATAGGTCTTGAAAAGCAAAGAAGACTAAATAAAGAAAAAAAAGGGGGGGAAATACAAAGTCAAATAATTGCCCTGCAGTATGTACTAAATATAAAAGATCATGATTACCTATACCTTCATGTCCATCGCAGCTACTCTTTTCATTAAAATAGACACATGTACATACGCGTGCGTAATCCCGAAGAACTCCCGAAGCGGGTAAAAAGGAAGGCGGAGCATTAGTCGCAACATTGTTGTTAGCTTCCCACTAGAAATAGTTTAAATAGTTTACTTCTTAAACCATGCAGCACCAAGCGCTTTAGGTGACATGCATGCGTGTTGATGGAGTCTCCACGTTTTCCTTTTCTGTTCTTTTTTATTTATCTCTCTCGCATTTTCACACTTCTTGCAACAGCCGAAGCCGAAAAATTCCGTACGAGCGACTGTATTATTTCCTAATTCGTAATTGTATCCATGCGCAGTTGAAACCGGAGAAGTTCAGCCATCTACCAAGAACCCGCAAAGGGCAATTCGAATACTTCAAAACTACCTCAATTGAAGGAATGTATGCATATACGCGCACATGCATTTTGTTGCCCGATAAGTTTACTGTAAGAATTTCACAATTGTCCAGCTACCGCTTAGCAGACGTGTATCCACGTCAAGCAGGGACCAGAGACGAAAGAGAAATATTATAAGAGCGGGGGATGTGTGTGTGATCAGTGATCACACGTGCCACAAGCCACCAGAAAATTGCGCACGTAAAAGGAAAAATAGAAAAACAGCAAAGGCGCTGACCTCTGACACTGATGATAGACGATTCAAAGCCAATAGTCGAGAGCCGTAAACACATTTCTTGCCAACTTTCCCGGGGACGAAAGTCACGTGCTTCGCGATCTCCAATGCTGCTATATATACAGCTCGCAATCACCCCCAACAAGTACGAACACTGAGACACGGAACAAAGACGACTTCAAGAAAAATTTAGCGGGACTTCGAAATGGCTGCGCTGATGAGAAAACCAAGAAATACGGCTGCAAACAAGTTCATAATTTTCGTCCAGTCGTTCCACATTCTAAGGGGAAAGGGGGGGGGAGTAAGTTTAGTCCCTCTTCGGCAGTAAATGCGCGGAAGCTCGCGCGATGCTTTGGGGCTATTTGTATAGTGCTGGCCGAGGAGCGTAAATTTCAGTGTCGCGGGAGTAATTGTAATCCAGCAGGCTAGAACCCGTATCGTCCCCAATTTACCTTGTACTCTCGTCGTCGTCTTCTTCATTTTTTTTTTTTTTCGTAGATTATACCTTATTCCATCCTTTTAACATTTGCTACTTCCATACGGTCGCACTTCAAATTATCAGAAAGCAACGTACAAGAAAAGCTGGCGTGACACGAACCGTCGGGATTAGAAACTGATACCAGGAGAATTTCGAGGAAAATCGCTTTCTATCTTGGAAAATATGTTCATTAAAAATAAAAGACAAAAAAAAAAAGACGAAGAAACGGAAAGGTTAGCCAGGCGAAGAACCGGCTTGCTATTCTTTATAAATAAATAAATAAAAAGAAAAGCGAGTACAACAACGTGACAATGTCAAGGCTGTTCGTGAGCCCTGAGGCTCGGATAAAACGGAAGAGAGCGGTGGTGGTGATAGCCCACTGGTTTGGGTGCAGGAAGGGGCCAAACAAAGTGGTAAAAAAAAAAAAAGTAAGCGGCTTAGACTGCGTTGGAGAGCCCCGGCTTTCTATATTCGGGTATCCCCCGAGGCCCATTCTAAGTGCACTAAACACAGCGTCCTCGTAACCGAAGTGCTGCAAACGACATGCGAACTATCACTCCATCCGTACCTATTACAGTAAACCTTCGTTATAACGAGGTCAACCCGATCGGAGAAAAATTCGATATAAGCGGAAAGTGACAGTGGCATGGCACAATACAGCGGTAACCTCAAAAAAGTATCCAAGCAAGCAAGTAAACCTTCGTAGCTGTATAGGAACCTTGAGCACCTTTTCAGTCTTTTAATCTATATGGCTAAAAAAAGAAGAAAAAAACGTAAGCCAAGTTTGACTAACGGGCTCTCGCCTTCTCGTCTTTCGCACTAAGCGGGGTCGGTTGCCAAGGCACTGTACGATTAATCGGGTTCGAAATGCACGTATTGCGGTCGTGACCGCGTGATATTTCGAATAAAACGATAATAAAAAAAATGATTTATAGGATTTACTGTATCTTCCTCGATCACACTTCGCGTGGTGCCAAGCGCTTCGAATCTTTACTCCACCGGATGTTCTTAACACTGCTTCTATATAGTGGGCGTACAAATTAAATCTGGAAAATCCTTTATAAGAAACCGATTAACATATAATGACGCCCACTAATGACTCATATATCGAAGGACAGACCATCCTACCACATAAAAAAAAAATAATAAAAAGAAAAGCAAGCAAGTATTCGGAACACGACATCCATATTGCCATAGACACCCCGGAGACGACCACATCATCGAATGCATAAACATGGACGCGGGAAGTGACAGAATATATTTCTCCCTTGAACGGGGTCACGACTCCATATGGACGAAATGGCGGAAACGACGAACGGAGTGTCGTCGAGGAATACGATTCCTCCTCCTCCGTCTCGGCGTCACACCTCACTGCGCCGGTGTCGTAGCGTGCGTAGTACTATACGCACAAATGTGAAACTTTATGTACACTCACACTCACAGTGTTAACGCCCGTTTCTTTCCTGCGACTTATATCTGGCATGCATCAATGCGAGGTAGAAGCGGGTTTGGCTTTCATTCAGGATAAACGTTTCAAAACGGAACCCAGAGGTCTTTATCTGGACACACTAAAGCGCACGTGGGAATACCAGGAAAAGGGGGGGGGGGGGTAAGTTGTCGGCAATTATAGCTATTATTAAAGAAAGGAAGGTGAAAACCAGGAATCTCGGCGCACTTTCTTAACAACACACACAGAAGGAAACTTCACTTTTGCAAAAAGATTGTAAAGGACTGAAATGCCCCGGGGGGGGGGGGGGGGGGGGGGGGGGCTACGGCTACTGCAACATACTTGCTACGGCCGACGCTGCAATGCAATTACTGCTATCTAGCCCAAGCTGACGCACGGTACGAGTATATACCCGAGTTCTGTCTTTCTTTGGTTTGCTATTATTATTTCTATGCGGCGCCGGTGAATACACCCTGAATTCATAGGCGTGAAGGAAAGACACTCATTTCTGCTGTAAATAACTTTTAACTATCCAATGACGCACCCCAGTATCCTTTCCAGCCCTTGTAAGAGAAAAAGCGCATACTTCCGAGTAATCGCGATTAAAAGAGATAAAAACCTGCAGCGTAGTCCGTCAAATACGTAAACGGAAAATCTTAAGAAGAAGGAATCGGAGAGTTTAACGAAGATTAACTCACCTTGACGTTAATCACCTAATAAGTAAAAAGTACAACAACAAGAAGGACATACGCACACACCGCTGACTCTCAACAATAACTAACTTCGAGTCAAAATCATTGCTGTGTCCTTCGTACTAACGACCTTTGCTTTAATAACTATATACACTGGAGGTTTTTTACCGCTTTTAATGGCCAGTCTCGACCAAAAAGCTCGCTTTGTCGGCTTTTAATTCGGAGAAGACATTCAAATGAGATATTATGCGGGCGTATAGGGTTTACTCTTCACATACTGCCGAAAAGAAAACAGGCGCTGCAAACGCTCCCGAGAGGCTCCGAAAAGTTCATAAATCAGCATTGGCAGGGGAAGCTACCTGATATTTTCTTGCACGTCCAGGGACCGAGGTAGGTAATAATTATAATAACGTAATGGCGCTCACAGTTGAGACACGCGTTGGTCTGATAGAGAGAGAGAGGGATTCATATGTACGACCCGGATCAATAGAGATCTGCATCCTTCGCCTAAAGGAACACGCTTAATCGCATTCCGAATAAAGGAGCGCACAAACAAATGGCCTGAGAAAGCCTCACGGCTTACGGATCTCTATGAACTCCTGCCTTCTTCGCATTCCTGGACGTGCGTGCATATGCGGGCCCTTGATAAACATGGCTGCCTCGATTGTATACGTGTATACAGTGGTTTTATCGCACCTTTCAGCGTGTAAATGGGTGTTTTTCTGAACAAACACTTTTTTTTTTAATTCCGCAAGCTGAAGTGAAAGGTTGCTGCTGTAAACAGCGTTGCAAACACTGTTTGAAAAACCAGTCACTTGAGACGGTGTTTTAAATGGAATATGTCCTCCTCAAACGGACTTTTATATAGAGCATGCCCTTTCAAATGGTGCTGTTGTAGAATAGACTATACACAATACAAACGACAAAGCGCTCTTCTGTATTCTGTCATACTTTACACCACAAACATGTGCGCAATGGGACAAGATATTTAGATCCGAAATGTGTAAAAAATTTGACTGTGTGCATCTTTTGTCAGAATGGCGTCCCTTCTCCACTTTTATTGCGAGCCAATAATAGATGCTGCTTGATTCATTTCTGTAGCGTTTTCCGCGGGTTGTGGCGCGAGAGCATGTTTTAGAATGTTACACTTTAGCGTGTTGTATACGCACGATTGTCGCACGAAAACTAGGTACTGTCTTGAATATCCTACAATCGTGACAGCCACTTTTCGTGTGTGCGCTTTTACGCCCCCTAAAGTGACCTGCAGCACCACGTCCAGACGCGTTCAGCAGAGGGATAGAAGACGGAAATACTTGTGGTTTTACTTCGGTACAGGACAAAGCTCATGAAAACCTGCCTGACTCGTTTTCGCGCAGTTTATACCGGGTAAAACTCGAGTCCTCTTTCAATTTGCGCTTCTTAGCGGTATGCTTTACGCTCTATAAGAAAGAAAAGGAAATAATAATCCTGGTCCTTTGGGGAGCAGATGCATCGTCACAACAATTAGTTCCTTTCGGGATTAAGAAAAAATGAAGAAACTGTCCGCGCAGCTTCACAGTTTTCCACTCTCCCCTATTGCCCGTGGAGCGACCTAATTGGTCCTGCAACCAAATAACGGGTACAATTTCAAGGTTGAGAGACACGTAGGTTCTTCCCATGCCGGCCTATACGAATACCCCCTTATGGCTGCCTTGTGATTGGGCAGACACTTGGTCACGTGGTTCCTCCAAACCATTCCCTCTGTCCTGCGCAGAGACAAACTGTCGTAGCATATTGCAGACTAGGTGACTTGAAGCTTAACTGCTCCCCAATTTACTCACTTGTGTGTGTCTGTTTTTTTTTTTTTTTTTAGGGTGTAGGTGTAGCATGTAACTCCCCACGTAGTATCTTCTCGGCATCAATACTCACACCCCTTGGTCCTCGCACAAAACCACCGCAAAAATGCTTGGAGAAGCGAAACATGATCCCAGACTCTGAATAAACAGTTAGGGAGTTCTGAGCGAGCATTTTCCCCTCAAACAACTTTTCCCTTTACAAACTTGGACGTTTACCTCTAGTAACTAAGATAATGCTGACGTCCTCCGGATGTAATCGCAGCTTCAAGGTACGGCCATTTCGATTACCTTATCTGCCACATCGTGCGCAATTTGTAATTCTCACGAATCTAACTCATTTTCATCGCACTTGGCAGCGGCGTTCATATAAGCGCGTATATACGTGACATTACAAAAGATGTCAGGTCCCAAGGTTGCGGGATCGATCCTTGCCGAGGACGACAGCGATTATAGTTGGCAGGGTACTCGTAAGTTGCTCGTAGGGTGCTCTAGTTGACAGGGTACTCTTAAGTTGCTCGTAGATACACCGTCTTAACGCGAGTGTGCCGTGTGCTCAAATGTCGGAGCACGTTATGGGTCCCCCTCTGGCGGACAAAATTAATCCGCAGACAAACCAATGTGGGTCGCTCATGATCACAGTTGTCTCGCGACACAAAAGTCGTGAATCATTATTATTATTATTATTATTATTATTATTATTATTACAAAAGACGTCAGAGCATTATACCACTGTCACATGACAAACTGAATGTCATCCCCAGCGAATGACATTCGCGAAACCATTGTCACACAGTGAAACCAAACGGCAATACATGCAAATGGCTATTAATTCGCTAATTCGCGAATGGCTAATAATTCGCTAATTCGCGAATGGCTATTAATTCGCTAATTCGCGAATGGCTATTAATTCGCGAATGGCTAATGCGGGGAAGTCATTCGCTTTTCCCTTTCGCACCGACTGCGAACCCTCGCAGTAGAGAGAGAGGTAGCAAAGAGAACAACGATAAACCGGCGTTTGAAGAAATGAAAGACAAAATGAAAAGTAATGCATAATTTATGACCACGAATTCACTAACTTTTGACACGAAGGAAGGAAGGCTTAACACTATTTTTCGGACAACTTTTTTTTTCTTTTATTCGGTGTCAGCGCCGCGAAGCAACTGTGGCTATGAGCGGCGTACAGATGTGGACGGATGGAGAGAGGACAGCAGGAAGGAGTGGGGGACAGGGGACGGGGGTTAGTATGCGTCCTGGGCCGACTTCAGGGGGAACTGTGCCGAGATTCGTCTGGAAAAATCTTCGGCAAACCCAGGGAAAACCTCAGATAGCACCAGCCGATGGTAGGATTCGAACCCACCACCTCCCAGTCTTCAGTACGACCTTGGCTACTACCAACGACGCGGGACGCCTTCACCTGCTCGGCCATGCCTCTGGTTCCTAGTCGCCATGTTGTCATGTTACCTGGAGAATGCTTCGTGTATTCGGGCCTGGTCTCTTAATTATCGACACTGACATCATTTGCGAATGATTGATTGATTGATTTTTAAAAGAAAAAAAATAGAGATATTAGTCTCGAGCCAATCGGGACTAGCTACTCCAGGACGCGTTATTCAGAAAAGAAAGGGAAACTACACAAATCTATAGACTTTGAAACGGAATGGACGAAAACATCACCACAAAACTTGTCACCAGAAGCAACAGCGACATTCTGTTTCTTCGTGTGGATCGATGCAATACAAACGAATGACATTTGGTGATGATTGTCATTCGCGGGAAATGCCATTCAGTTTGAAAGGGGTATTAAATGCTTGCGATGTATGAATGCCAGCTATATAAAATAAAGATAGCAACTATAGCAAACAAACAAACAAAAACAAAACAAAAAAAGCACGATGGCCTGACAACTTTCTTTCGGAAGAGTCCAACCACAGTCCCCGTTCGCGAATTATCCGTCGCGCAACTGAAATATCTCCCGTTCCCGATATTTCACCTTTATAGATGGGAATGTTAGATAAGGGATTGCGCTATAGTGGGAGAGTCGTTGGTCCGTTTCTTCAGGGTCACTATACTCTGTGCAGTATTAACAGTGCTCGGGACACACCTGGCTACACTTCCGTTCGTCCTTCACTGCCTTATAACTCGAAAAACCAGTCTCCTCCAAATCAATCTGCATCGTTTCTCTCGGTCGCTGTTTTCCCGGGAAAAGAAGAAGAAGAAAAAGAAGAAAAAGCTCGCGTGCGCCTTATCAAACACCGACGGTTCGTAAAAGGAGCGTGACCCTTTACGCCAGGAAAGTTGTAGATAAAAGATGCAAATTCGTTCGGCATCTAAACCGCGCGATAACACGACAGCACGTATTACGCCATCTTTGCTGTCAACAAACACCGTTTCTGTTTGGCATTGGTTCTCCGTTTTCGTCGCAAGGCAACTGCGGCTACGAGCGGTATGGAGACGCGTATACACGTAGGGGGGAGGGGACAGCAGGGAAGAGTGGGATGTAGAGGTTAGTATGCCGTCCTAGGATCTGTCCGCAGCAACCGAAGAAAACCTCAGGCAGAACACCCGGTTGTTCGAGGACTAAAACCAACAACCCCCCTAGTCCGAGTCGACGTTGTACCAACTGGGCAGGCTGGATTTGTGGTGTAAAGCGTGTCTTGCGTTTAACCGTATTAAACCTAAATCGAATCTAGCGTAAAGATGGACAGCATCTTGAAAAAGGTAGCCAGATTCCAACATCGCGTATCCACATAGCTTGTCATTCCTGCACAAATGCTTAGCGAGAAATATTTAAAAGCTTTTTAGCAGTACAAAATTGAAAGACAACAGCTAGATTGTATGTGTGCGTATGTTGTTTATGTTTTCAATGCGGTGGTCTATGTTTTGAGGCTACGAATCACGGGAAGCACAAAAAGAGGACGCCCCACTACAATGCAGGCGTTAGCGAGACGAAGCCGCCATTGTGTACCGGGGGAAAACATATTGCAGTGCGTCCTATTTGGTTGAGACGCTGTTGCTTCACGGTATATTCCTTCGTCGGATGGAATAGAAAAACGAGCTCGTGCTCGTGGTGACTCTCTGCAATAAGTCAATGATACGAAAAGAATAATTAATTTCGTGTACCATTCCCCAGCCTGTCGAGCAAGAAAACAAGGAAAAAGCACTGTAGTATTTGATTTGGCTACAACGAAATTAAAGTACGGTTACGAACTAAAAAAATAAATAAATAAATAAATGATCAATCTCGATCAAAGACCGAGTAACGCAAAATGAACATCACGCGTTTTCACGAATTTTCAAAAAAAAAACACGCCAAACTTCATAGTTTCGGATTCTCCGAGAATAGGAGACGTCACCGAGAACTTTATCGTCTGCCTCCTAGCAACAGCGCCTCTCCGCCGCGCGCTGGAAAGACGCACGTTGGAAGACGCTACGAAAGCATACGTTTTTTTTTTAACTGCGTGTTAGCGCCGCGAAGCAACTGTGGCTATGAGCAGCGTACAGATGTGGACAGATGGAGAGAGGACAGCAGGAAGGAGTGGGGGACAGGGGGATTAGTATGCGTCCTGGGCCGACTTCAGGGGGAACTGTGCCGACATTCGTCTGGAAAGTCTTCGGAAAACCCAGGAAAAACCTCAGACAGCACAGCCAGCGGTAGGATTCGAACCCACCACCTCCCAGTCTACAGCACGACCTTGGTTACCGCCAACGAGCGGACGCCTTAGCCCACTCGGCCATGCCGCTGGTCGCGAAAGCATACGTGAAAGAATCCAGCGGCAGCCACATCGACATCGAAATCTGCACTCCACACATCGAACTCCTCACAGAAGTAGGAAAGAACGCCAGCAGCGAAGGCTCCGCTTGGCGAATTCCGCAATGCTCGCTTCTCGTGTTCCGTGACGCTATTTTTCTCTCTTCTTTTACTTTTTTCCTCGTGAGACTGCTTCCAGAAAAGTCACGTCTTCCTGTACACCGAAAACCACAAGATGAGAGCGCGTCTTCTCGAGTTCCACACCAGGTGAACACGTCCAAAGACACAATGAATGAGCAACCAACGGCTCCATGAAATATTTGCATAGAAGGCGGAGGGAATATACATCCGCTCATGTCGTTAGACAAACACAAATGGTGGTGGTGGGGGTGGTGGGAGCTGTTTGCGATTATTCCTGTCTTACGAGACATTATACAAAGAGTCTATGTACATTTGCGTTCCGGCTGATGGGGAACGTTGCCTTCCGACAGAGGCTGACGGCGAACGAAAGATGCCTTATGGTGGAGACAAAAGGAAAATAAAAGAAAAAAAAAACCTCGTGCGTGGATCAATGTGCGAGACGCGGAGGTGTATGAGATCATCTCTTGCCGGCAAAAGAAAACACCGTTTTTCTTCCTACATGCCGAAGCCGACAGGATGCAGGACCACAGTATGAATATATGTCAGTGACTGTACGACATCACCACTGTGAAGTGACGCAAGACATAATATATAGACGCAATAACCACGTTGTTCTACTGTAGCACTCTATCGCCATGGCAACCAGAAGCCTTCTAGGTTCGTACTTTAGAGGGACATCGGCAACACGTGACATACAAATCTAGATTTGGATTCGCTCGTACATAGGGGTAAAGTATATAAAGAGAATTTGTTCGTACTTTTATACAAAGATCAGTTTAACGCAGCAATAATAAATACATCGTTAAAGTTTGCCTCTCTTTTCAGATACTATATCTTCGTGGAACGCGCTCCTGCTCTTGAGAATTATGCAAGTTTTGAAGCTGCAGTCTCGTAATACTTCCGCGTTTAACAATTCTATGTACATTCTCGCGGTCCCTTTGATGGAATCAACTTCGTGTCAAGTAAATATGTATATCAATACTCAAGAAATGCGTAGCATTAATTACGCTCATGAGTCGGTACAGTGACTGAGGTTCGTACGAAGAAGGTTCACCTATGTAACGTGCACACGACAAATGTTAAGCAGTTCAGCAAACGTCTGCTCTCCGCGCTATTCATCTGCAGTATATAGGAACTGAATCGCTTCCCTGGTCGACTATAGCTTGGCAATATGGCTACCGCGACACCAAAGATCCCACAGTTCTCAGCAGAGCGTCTAGCCACTGAATTTTCCCTTTAAATGCGACCATTACATAATTCACTTAACAGCAGCCGTCATATATTCGCGTGCAACTGAACCATCCAACACGTGGGCTTCCTTCGCTTTTTTCCCCAAGAAGCACTTAAGCCTTCCGCAAAACAGGCCATGATTTTTGGCACGCTATATCACATCATCGCGGCGAAACTGCATACCCTCTTTCCTCACACACCCGTGCAGTCATCACGCATGGAGAAACATGAGCCCCCTTGCGGCCTTTCTCCGCATGTCAACAATTACAACGGCACCAGCATACACTGATGACACGCGAGTGATAATGATCAATACACCCCTATCCTCCAGTCTTCTGCAGAAGATGGTCAGTACACGCCAACTGATGCCAGTGCATGCAATTACGCGATACGGTCAATACAGCCGCTGCGCACGAGCGTAGGTATTTCCTCGTAAACACTCTGGGGAGACAACGGAATCTCTGACAGGCCTTCGAACTATTCACGTCGTCAGCTGGACTAACGAATGGCGGGCAGGCTTGCGGATAATTTGGCGGAAGATCGAGTAAGACTGCGTGTGGGAATCAAGTAATGCGTGATAAGTAAAGTACACCGAGACAGACACAAAGCCGTATAGGGCCCCTTGCGTGACCTTGTTAGATCACTGAACAGGACCGATGATGACCTCATAGATTCTTTGTAACGGACATCCTATACACGAGACTGAACGGCAGCAAACAATCGTGCTTTTTCTAATTTGATGCGGCAAGTGTATATAAAAAAGTGGACAATGCTCTCTTTATGCAATATTTCCAGGAGGGCATCGCCAGCGTTGTCTGCCATAACGGACAACAAGTCTACAAACTGATTCGTAGGCATCAACTGCTCCAGCGTACTGTAACCTTCCTAAGACTGCGTGGGACAATAACACAGCTGACAACAGCATGGTCGTGTCGTATCACTTACGCTCGAACCTCATGTCGCCTTTGCGCAAGGTGATCGTAAACTATTTGCCTGTCTCAATCGTTCGCTCAAAGATAAACTCACCGCAGCATCCTGCGTTGCTTGATTACGATGTGGCATTCTCCTCGATGTCACACCTTCGTCACAACTCAAGGGAGGTGGGCCACCGAATCACCTTCGAAGCAAATAAAATAAAGTAAAAGAGCCTCGTTTCACGAGTACTCCATTCCAGTCGTATCCCTCACGCCTTGCAACGGAACCGCTCACTTTAACCACGCCGAAGAGCAGTAACGACGACGACGACGAGTCGCGGGCGACGAAGGCAGGTGACACACAAAACATCCGTTTCAAAACACAGACTTCAGGTCGGAGACTTCGAGCGAAGTCGCAGAAGCATGCCAGATGACAAGGTCCAGGACAGCGGGTCGACGGGCATCCACTGAGATATACCAGTGCAGATCCTATACGAAGTGCTTCTGTTCGGCTAGGTGCACGCGAAAAAGCAGCACTCGGAGACAGAGGCCTCAATCTGAGGAAGAAATAGTTTCGTTAACGGGGTTTCGTCGCATTCGTCCAACCCCTTGGGGAGACTGGTTGCGGAATCGTCCAGGCGGCAGGTTTTGCTTTAGCGGGACAACTTCTCTCGCTCGCTTGCTCGCTCGCTTTTTTTTTTCTTCGGCAATTTACAAATCGGGGGAAGGGTGAAGGAAGGAGGGAGGGAGGATGTGTGAAGCGCCGAAGGCAGGGCGCAACGACGGCAACGACGACCGTCGTGCGGCGCCGGCCGGCTGAGGAATGTGTACAGCAGTCGTTGTCTGAGCGAGGGTATACCTCTTATCTGATTTCGTAAGGTCTCCGATACAGACACACAATCATCTTATTTATTGCGTATCTACTCAATACAATCAATTTGTCTTTTCTTTTTTTTTTGCTTACAGTGACCGAAGACTGCGACTGCGAAGTTCGAAACTTGTCGCCCGGTCTGCGTTGACCTATTCATCGTGGGTAAAACGGCTATTCGAAAATTTACCTTAACCCTCCCCTCCCGAAGGAAAAAAACAAAACAAAGAAGAACAGGTGTACTATTTCCCTCAAGCAATGCAGTTCATTTTTGAACGTAAAAGCAGCATTCAAGATCACATAGACGGTCGCGACAGCAAATCTGATAGCTTATCGTTCTGATAGCAAGAAGGCTAACATATGTATACTTCGAAAAGTATTTCGAACAGCACACTAAATATAAACCTAGATACGAAATTAAGATAAAGTACCAATATTGAGAAATCGAAGCGTTTCGAGCAGAATACGAAATACCACACCAATGCTTGACTACCGGTCAATTCAAGAAACATGCTTTAAAAACTAGTTCAGCACATATACATGAATCACCCGCAACAAGAGCTTTATAGTGGAAGTCGTAAGAGTTTCCATTCCAATCTGGACATCCAGGTTCGGTGGTGCAGGTAGAAAACAGAGTGGCACCTGTCACAGCACGATATTCACGTATATCAAAAGGATATGCCAGGAGATGTCCGGACTTATCGAAGTCCATGTGTCCTGTGCCAACCGGAGACACACTATAATGACACTGAACAAGGTTAAAAAGATATCCCGCAAAATGAGGTCACATTTGCAGTGGGAATGCGTCTCGAGAGTGGACAGAAAAGCATGGCTGGGCTCGGCCGAGCAAGCCGATCCGTGAAAATAGTAAAATTTCGCATGTACGAGAACGCATGTCGTAGGTTGACTGTTGTAACGTAAAAGCAGAGACGTTTTCACGAATAGTTTAATGCTTCCCGAGATGATCAGATAAGCGCCGTGTGAGAACGACTAGTATGAGCTACGGATAAGATATCCGTAATGGTCTGCGTGAGAGATAAGCTTCTAACCTTGCGAGGGCGGTTCCCAGGCCGCCTTCTATTAGGAAACTGATTATAGAAGGTACGATATCCCGAGGAGCTGTTGTGCTTTGTCCAGTCATGGCAGTCATCATTCGCCCAACAAGGAGTATAGTTGTGTGCTGCTTCACCACATGACCGCCAGCAATGCGGTAGAGTATATCGCCCCCTGGCGATGAATCTCCCTACTCATCATCATTCAAAAACAATTGGTGTTTTGATTTTACGTTCTGCAATAACCGCCGCCATGAACTGTCCTTGATGGCAACGGCGTCATTATTCGTATACGGAAAAGCGCGAGGAACGACCTCACGAGGACACCGCTAGGAGTGACAATCTCCATCCTTGTTTCTCCGAGCACACACGCCAGGGGGATCCTTTACGACCCTGTTACGGGTTATATCTACCTGTTATGTCACTATATTACACTTTACACCTATATTGAATCTGTAATATTAGCGAGTTTGTTCGGCTAAGCATAGATCACAAAAAAACGTGCGTACGAAGTTGATGACTCAGACGATAGACAGACGATGTATAGACGAAATATTGTTGGATGTATTGATTTAAGATATACTTTCTCTGGTGCTTAATGAGATTAGAATTCTCGTTTCTGCCACATTTTACTTTACGAGTGATCAGTAAAGTGAACGAATCACGAAATATATTTTTCTTTTCATCTTCTCAGTGCTGTAGAAAAGCCTCTAAGGTCTACATGGAAAATCTAGCCCCATTAGGCATTAGAAATCACTCAAATTTATCAGTCAATGCATAAACCACGCAAAATAAACAATTCATCGCGGCGTTATACGATTTTTAAAATGTGCAGAAAATCTCATAGTGACTGAAGGATGTCGCAACCTCCTAAAACGTGTCGGAATCAGAGTCAACGTCTGTTCAAACTACCAGTGATGGCCACTAACTACTTCTACAGTAGTTTAACTATAACTACTAACTACTTCGTGATGGAGTAGTTTAACTAGTAGTTCAACTACTTTTCAGGGGAGGCAGTTAAAACTACTTCTTTAACTACTGCAATGTATTTTAACTACATCTCTAACTACTTAACGTTGTCCATTGACACCAATCCCATTCTATAGTGTTCTTGGACACCTAAATATGAACCACAAGCAGTGATAGAAGTGAAGATTTAGTACACATGCACGGCACAATTGCTCTGCACCTCCGTTCTCATCAAACAATCAAGGTATCAAGGTAATTAATCATCAATCATGGTAAAAGTCGGAAGCACAATCGTGCCGTAAAGCTTGCGGCAAAATCGAAAGTAGTTGGCGCCTGCAGTAACCTAACTACTGTAGTTAACTACTCGAAATAGTAGTTTAACTAGTAGTTGCACACTACATTTCTCCAAGTAGTTGATAACTACTTTTTAACTACAATGAGGTAGTTTAACTAGTAGTTTAACTACATGTAGTTAACTACTGGCCATCACTGCAAACTACGGTCGCGTACCAGGGGATCCCATCATACAAAGCAAGGCCCAAAGCTGGTGATTCGTATAATTTCGATCTCCAAATTCACCCCGTCCTCTGTTTCTTTAGAAAACGAAAAAAGAAAAAAAAAAAGATAAATGCAGGCGGAACGCAATCGTATCCAATCCATCAGGCTGCCTCGGACGAGTTATATAGCGATGGCAGTGAACTCGCAGAGTTTCGCAGAACGGATGTTCAGCCTGATCCATCAGAACAGATCGGTGGTCCGCTGACCGCGCACGCAAGCAAGCAAGAACAACACCAAAAAGGAAGGGCCTACCTGGTCGAAGAAGAGCCGGTCGAAGGCCCCTTCCAGGAAACGAACATCGCTGGTGTATAGGCAGTCTGCCGCTCGTTCCCGAACATCTTGAATGCGTCTTGGGGTCTTTGACACGGTCCTGCGTACATAAGTTACACTGTTTCACTTTTTAGCCGCTTCTCCAGCGGGTTTCGATTCCGCGTTTCGCACACGGTTGGAAGACGCTCCTCGTCTGACAGCATTACAGAAGTGGCGGGCGTGTGCTAGCGCAGTGTTTCCCAAAGTGTGGTCCGCGGACCCCTGGGGGTCCGCGAGAGTGTCTGTGGGGGTCCGCGGCCATCCCTCACATTTGAGTGAGGATTTTCGTCCCCACAAACACGCGCTCGTACATGCTGCCCGATTTCCAAACACCCAGAACTTCCAAAGTTGCTACAAGCACGCTTCAACGGCTAGCTTCTAATTTTTGATAGAAAAGTCCTGCAATGCACGTTTGTCCGCGTCATACACATACAAACAAGAAGAAGAAACCAGTCCGGAATCGTTTCTGAAGCTGTATCGAAAGCATGCAGCAGCTGACGAGGTTGCTGGTTATGCACTCGCTGTGACGGTGTGTGTGTGTGTGTGTGGGGGGGGGGGGGGGTCCGTGAATTGGTTCTCATCGCTTCCGGGGGTCCGTCACCCCAAAAAGTTTGGGAAACACTGTGCTAGCGGGCGTATCGTGTTCTTCGAGCACCGGTGCGCAGATCCAGAGCTCGCAGGGTAGAGATGCTCGACCCAGAAAATGGGGTGCCGATAGGCCGCTGTTAGGTGGGTCATATGTCATATTATTAAAACACTCGGGTATATATCCACATTTTACGTGATGTCTTCAGATGAAAACGGTTCGAACTCTCCTCCGTGGATACGCCGGAATGCATACACTCCAAGAAAAACAAGGAGTGAAGTGAGCAATTACAGATTCTAGACCTCTAGATTGGAATTACTCCGTATATCTTCGTCCCAAGGCTCTGAAATTTACTCCCAATCGCTGAAGATAGCTCCAAAAGTTCAAACTTCCGCGTATTTAGTCCGAAAGGGACAAATGATATACTGGCAACGCATCTAGACCCAAATCAGCTAAAAGTACCTTCTGTTTACCTTTCTCTCTCTGTCACACACTTTTTTTTTCCTCTTGTATGTTGCAGCATGTTGCTTTTTGCTGTTGTATGTTTGTATATACCGCTGGAGTGGCATTTGATATAGCATTTCCTCCCAGTCTAAATTTTTGAAATCACGTCAGCAACTGAAAAGCTGAGACAACTGAAAAACTGTAAATACTCCTAATGGAGACGTGAACGGATTTATTAATTTGATATCTTCGATCGATCAAGTAACCTTTGGGTACTAAAGTCTTGAGAATGTATTCAGGTAAGATGCCAAATGTTAGAGACCTCTTACCTTGCGTGTAAATATACAACCAATTTGATTTTTTTTTTTTCTATGCAAGTCTTCTCTAGACTAAACGAACTTCAAAGCCAGCACAGACCACATCAGCGTCGACGAAACAAGCTTTGGCTGTAGATTTATAATCCTCCTAAGAGATTTAAACACTGACATTGGGGAATATCAACGATATGACAGAAATTTCAAAACGATCTCCTGGACGGTAGACTTTTTCACGTCGCAAAGGTGTTATGTGTTTGGCCCTGCAGCAAAAGGGATATGCAACTCTGACCGCGCTTGTAAATTTTACTGCACAGTGTTCTTTTGCATCCGTTTATTAGGTTTTGTGCACTGCCGGTCTGTGATGTTGTGACTGTTGCCGTATTATACCGTATCTTTTTTGTTGCTATTGCGCTGTCGTTGATGCTGCGGACGTGTTATCGCTTTGTATATAATTGTGGCCCAGAGACTGTTATTTCTATTTTTTTATACTGTATTTGTCTTCTTTCTTTTTTTTTCTTTCTTTTTCTTTTGAGTTGCAGAATTGGTCGGGTGCCGGATTCGATTACTCCCTATATTTTTAATTTTACTTATCAACTTATCAAAACGATCCCCAGGATTTATTACAATTTACAACAACACAGCACGCGTTTTCAAAAGAATGGCTAACTTATGGAGCTCACTGAACTGTAAATCTCAGTGGCTCTTTCAACAGCCATCAAGCACAATCAACAAGTACAGGTACAAGCAACACAGGGGGGGGGGGGGGGATATGTTTATTGAAAAAAAAAAGAACGGGGAAAGGTTAGTCAGGCAGAGACCGATTTGCTATTCCTTTCATAAAAAGAAAACGAAAAAGAAAGAAAACGACAAAAACGAAAGAAAACAAAAAAGGAAAGGAGACGAAAAAAAAAAGGAAAGAAAACGAAAAAAAAAAATAACGAAAACGAAAAAAAAAAGAGAGAGAGAAAAGAAACACGCACAACAACAGGTAATCAAGTTTAGTCTTTGGAAAGTTGAAAGTGGTGAGTTTCCACACGACTTGAGTCTCTCCCAGTTTCTGTTGGGAACTGTGAGCGGAAGTGCGACTTATGGGAAAACACCACACTATACAGACGTGCATGCTCGCAGGAAAAACGCGACAATATATGACGGACTTAAGTCGGTTTACTGTGCCGTATCTTGTGCGCCGAGCTCAGCCTCTTATCAGTGTCCAGTTTTTCACGCCTGCAGCGTATTCCGTTTGGCGGCAATTCACATAACGCGGAGGTCGTCCAATACACCACAAGCAAGCCATGGGAATGTCGCAAGCAACGGTTCTCTTCAAGAAAGCGTGGGTGATCCAAGATTTCCTTGATCGCTATCCTATCCCTTGGTCACTGTGCTGCAATAAACCTTCAGCTGATTTGACGTAGAATTTGTGTCTTCCCGATAGCTTATCGGGGGGACTGGAATCTAAGACATTCCATGAAGTTATGACATTACGGCGTTGGTGTAGGGCTAAATTAATTAAGGGAATTAACTTATTTGTTAATTACTGACTAATTTAGCTTAATTAATGAACACGTCCAAGTGAATTCTACGCCCTAAAACCTGCCGGACCTCTGCAACGAATCTTTTACGTAATCTTTTACGGACTTACGGAGATAAACACGGAATATGTAACAACTTTCTAATATGTATTAAAGCATATTTTAATTTAATAGTTATAAATACTAACTCGACAACTAACTAGTTTAATAATTGTTGATACAAACTAATACCTCACGTAATACCTATTTAATATCGATTTAATACGGATATTCATCACCTACCTCCTCGAAGTTTTATTTGCTACACAGCCGCCCGGCAAAAGAAGAAAAAAAAACAAAACAAATGAAACGAATACAAAGAACACACAATGAGCCCCCCGCTTACCATGCACAACGGTATCACTTCTTTATACACGGTTCACGCTGCCCACGCACGCACGATGAGGGAAACCCACAAAGAAACGAGCCGATGAGCTTTTCGTCGCGAGTTCAATAACACACAACGCCGCTTGAATCGACCTAAGCGAAAGCGGAGAAAAGCCAGCCTGAAACGAGTTTACATCAGCGAGCTTTGCGACTTTTCGTTTTTCGCCACACGCAGGGTTCAATGCTCCGCCCTTGTCTTTTATGTTTACACCGAAGAACACAAACACAACCGAGAAATGGCATCGAATACACGGTCACGAGTCCTCTATATATGAGGGAAGCTGCGGTATAGGCAGGCACGACGAATTCGCGTGGATCAACAATGTATACAAGCCGTAATGGGTGGGGCAGGCTGAGAAAACAATCACTGCAACTATAACTGGAGCTGGGGTAGACTACATTTGGGGTTGACTAGGCGCCTTCGATTATTGGCGAGGGTGCGCCCGATCACGATTCGATGGAGTGCATTGTATAGTTGATCTTCATTTCTGAGAAACAGTCGCTACGATGCTGTAAGATATGGGTTGCCTGGTTCAGGTTCGACATCGCGAAGTAAAAAGCGAATAGCGCTGCTGAGAGCACGTTATATGGAGTCCCGACTTCATGCGTTATACTTCAATATTATATGGTCGCAGCTCATCAGCAAAGCTGGTGAGGCCTTAGCTGCATTCACGTCGTTGCGGTCAACGACAGGGAGAAAAGAACTCTTAAGAAGTAGGCAATTACGCCAAAACGAAGTACCCGTCTTGCCTTGCCTGGTCGCAGTCTCCGCAGGCAGAGAAGGAGGTACAAGAGATAATACAGTATAAGTGCAGGCAAGCTGGTGAATAAATTCCGTAGCTGAAGAACTGAGCTGAACCGGGGAACTCCCCGTGTGTGTGTCTGTCGTTCTTCCTAGTGTCCAAGCTCAAGTTTCTTCAACTATGGACGTACAAGAGGCCTCCTTCCTGCCCTGGACAGTAGACGCGGTGTGAATTACCTTGGCGCTTGAAAGGAAATTGAGGCTTAACACCCTTCGAAGCGTCCGATTACCATACCAAACTTTGATTTCCACAGTACTGACACACCATCAAGATAAAACGTCCAGGTAGTATAGCGTCGATGCGCTTAAATAAATAGATGTCACAGACAGTCTTGTTGAGTGAATGCATCGTTCGTGCCGTAGAATTTCGAAGCCTCGTCGGTGCGAATACATTGTACCCTGATGGTGTCCCTCGCACGCTCGACAGAATTGGAGTTTGGGACACGTGTGCGCCACGCCAACACGCAGGACCGTCGGGTCGACAAAATCGTTCCACGGACCTACCACTGTGTCGTCCCTCGTGATCACAGCTGTCTCGCAAAGTAAAGCCACGAAATTGTTATAGGTACAGGAGGACGGTCACTGACCGAAGAGACATGGGCGGTTTTTCAAAGTGAGGCTTCACCACATTTGAAAATTGGAAGGGAATACAAACAGCAGGGAACGGCAGTCCTTCTCTGTATTTCCACAACCGCCAAGAGGGCCGGAAGAGTGTCGCGAAAATTCCGAGATTTTGTGGATTTTTGTTGTATGTGGTTCAACGCGTCATACACGCACTGTACTACGCGCCAGAGCATAGAGTTGAAAATATAATTAATTTTCTACGCGTCGTAAGATGTCGGGATACAAAACCTCAAGGAAACTTCGTTGCCGAGCTCTGGCCTCAAAAGAGCCAGATCGAGCCTTGGTCATATCCATTGGTCGTCGAAAGCACATGACATCGCCCGCGGACGCCTCAATGACGTCACGACGGATGGGTTTCAGTATTTTATGCCCATCTGTCAAGGAGGCTGTGTCACTCTGCATAAGTCCTGGTCTACAATAATAGCGTGTCCCGGATGTGCTAGGGATCTCCACGACCCATGACCTCACTCCAAGCTTCATCGCTAAAACAGACCTGTTTCTGTGCCGGTACTGGCGCGTCGTTGTCGACATCTACGTCCCTCCAAGATACACGTCTACTACTATACCACCCCGTTTTGCTCTCAAACTTGGAATGCAGGAACACATCGATGCCGTCTTTTACATTCATCCGGCACGGTCGACTTATGAGCCGAGGTGTCACAACCTCTTTGTGCCCGCCATGATATTATGAGCCAGCGCTGCCAACGAGGAAGTTGTGAGACACAAGGACAAGGGCACTCATCAGGAATCAGTCCATCATCCACCCTCCAATAAGAAATGAACGCTGGACATTCCGTGCTGTGTCGTCACACGTGTTCCTTCCTCACCGTGTCACGCGGATGGCAACGAGCGCGTTTGTTACACGGTGTTATATAATTATCGGCTTCCTTGGTGCGCATCGGCACTGGAAGTATTCATGAGCAGCGGGAGCTATCCGTTTTTGAAAACAGCGCTTGTGCTCCGTGAAAGCTGTTGCAACATTGACGAGCCGCCGAAGGCGACACATTGTAACAGTCTGTATTTTCTCTTTCCTGGATTTGTAGCAAAGGACACGCTAAGGAAAACGTTTTTGCGTGCGACGAGATGCGTGTAACGAAACGATTCATTTAGCTGCGCAGGTGAATGCAAGACAGTTCCAGATGACTCATATGGAGAATTCACTCTTAGGAGGTCCAGAAGAAATGCTTCCTGTTCACAAAAAAAAGTTCATATACAGGGTGTCCACTGTAACTACAGAAGTAAATTTTAAAAATAGAAGAATCACTTATTCCCAGTTTTAACCAAAGGCGATGTACTCTACGCCTAAAGGCCCACCTTAGGAGGGCACAGGCAAGCTCCTGCGTCGATGCATTAATTAACTTTCGTTAATTAACGTTGTAATTATCAATGAGAGGAGAATGACCCAATGGAAACATCGAGTCTCTTGGGGTCACTGGTAACATTGCCGTTTTCAGAACAAAAATCGGGACAGTTATAGCCCGAGGAAAGGACCTGGAAATAAGGCGATCTGGTGGCCATTTTTTCGACGCTCAAGTAGAAGTAGAAGCGCTCCCGTTTTCCTTTCCTCCCCCGCATACAGAGGAAGAGAAAACAGGAGCGCTCCTACTTCAACGTCGGAAAATGACCACCACATCACCTTATTTCCAGGCTCTTTCCTCGCGCTATAACTCTCTCGATTTTTGTTCTGAAAACGCTAATGCTACCAGTGACCCCACGGGACTCGATGTTCCCATTGGGTCAGTCTCCTATCTTTGATAATTAAAAAGTTAACTAACGAAAGTTAATTAATGCATCGACACAGGAGCATGCCTGTGCCCTCTTAACGTGGGCCTTTAGGCGTAGAGTACATCACCGTTGGTTATAACTGGGAAAAAGCGAGTTTTCTATTTTTAAAAATTACTTCTGTAGTTTCGAACCCGCAGCTGTCTGATTACCGGTCAGGTGCATGTGCGACATTTTTATATATACATATAATTTTGATATATTTTTAGATGTCTGTCACAGATACGAGCCAAAGTGAACTTATAAACGCCCGCGCAGCATATAAGTTCACTGCGCATTATGAGATGGACATCGCATTATATTGGCAAAAAGACTTCTTTACTGCTATGAAAGTCTTTTGGCACTTGCCGAAGCGTTCGCGTTACCGCGCATTTTCTCTTCACGTTACAGCCAATGCATTTTGAGACTCCATCTCTAGAACAACGTTGCGTGCTTCGAGCGCACTTTAATTTCGCTAATGTCGGGAAAACTCTCCTTGTATCAAGATGAAGAAGGGCCACTTCGACCTTGCGGAGGGCATTAGGAGCCTTTATAAGCTGGCTCGCATCCAATCGCCACCGGGTTCACCTTCAAGTGTATGTTTACCAGATTCACACTAGGCCACCAATTGGGAGCGGACATTCAAAAGTGATCTCCGCTTTGAAGAGCTATTTAAGAACGGAAAGTGACACAACAGCGACTCGCGACGTATAAGTGTCGAACTTGGCATTCAACGCGGAATGCGTTATATGAAGAGCGAAAAAACAGGAAAGAGCGTGGCTGGTACCAGCAAGTTTTATGGGAGACAAGACGCCAGAAAACGTCCCTCTGACGCAAAGCCGATGCCGGGATGATTATTATAATTTGCGAAGCAGATCCGCAGCATCAGGGCAGCAAGCTTCAGGTGGGAGTACTCCTCAACTTCGGTGAAGATATGGTAAAGTAGCTTTGAAGAAGCGACATTTAGTATCCGTGTTTTTCTTTGCGTTCGCTTAGTACGTTTCAGTTAAACAAACACGGTTCTTTTCGTTTTATTTTTATTATATCATTTAGAATTGCTCGAAACCTTGCTTCATTCATCAAGCAGCCAATCAGGAGCCACCATCTGTCATATCAGTTCGTAATGAAATTGATAAAAGGGTCCGGAACAAGCACCCACGAGCGAAGCAGTATGACCTTGAAGACCCGGCCCGATCTCCTGGCGTGACGCAATGAAGCAGCCGCGATGCCTTACTTCTCACCGAATATTCGCCCGCTACGGAGCCACGGAGAAGGCGCGGAGCTAGTTGTGGGGGATCATGGAACTCTCTACGTAACAGAGTGACGTCAGTAGCACTCGGGATCTCTAAAGGAGTTAGGGGTTTCTACAGGATGTGTAGAAAAGCCCTCGCGCGCACGCGCTGCCGGTAAGCTAGGACCGTCGTCCCTGGGGAAGCGCATAATATATATGCTGCGCGGTACGCCGCGGTCAAAAAAAAAAAAATCTATATTGAAGATGTCGGGCGACTTAGAAGTTTTGGCTAGTGGCCACTGTACCTAGCGGTGGAACAAGAAGCAGTTGCGAGATACTGCACTGCGGCTTACTGTGAATGAAGAAAACTCCGCATTCACATGTAAGCCATTTACACGCCTTGATGGATTAGGATCAGCGAAGCGCACGGATTACCTTGTTTCGGTATTTGCGCCCACCAGTGATAATTGCAGCTGAAGCATATCTGCACTTGGCTAAATTTCCACGTCGAACAAATTTTTTAAAGTTTACGCTTCTCTCTCTCTTTTTTCGGTATTTAAGTGATTGACATTCAGAAGCTTATCCAGAATCCCAATAATCGAACAGAAATAAGTCTTTCTTATATCTCATTATATACCATTCTGCATCGTAATGAATTTCAAAAGCCCCCGTTTTTTGTGATCGTTCAGAACGCTTGACTCATAAAGCGGTAAACTTCACACCCAATCAACGAATGAGATTCCTACTCACGCACGTTGCCACTGGATCCGGTAGGTACGCTATAACTTCACAGCGACGTTATCAACGACCCACGCATTCACTCTATTTCGAGCGGAGCGATAAACGACTGGCGATTAGGCAATACATTAGACCCCAAATGTTGCTGGAACCTGCGGTAATTTTGTAAGTACCCTCAGGGCATTCCAGCTAACGGGGTTTTGCCATTCTGCAACAAAAACATCACGTGACCGTACCTTGAATGGCCCCATTGAGGCGCAGCCCATTCACGCTTGGGAGTCCATGCACCACGAAAAGCAAGAGTCGCATCCCATACCTCCAACGGCGATTTACTGGGAGGTCAATCACGGATTCTGGTCGTCCTACGGCTTCTACTACTCGACGGTGACCAACAATGGGTCTCTTTATACCTTTCAAATGCATGCAAAAGAGAGCAATGACGCCATCGGGGTCACTCAAGAAACAAAGCGTGGTCGAACTTTCGGCTACAATGCGAGGCTTTGTGCGATACTCCTTTGGGCCTCTTAGTCCAAAATATCCGCGAGTCCTTTCGTCCCTCCACGAATGACGTTCGCCCGTATTTTTTTATCCAAGTTCACGGGCGAACGTTGCACGAAGTACAGTCACAAATAGGGACACCACTGTTTAGTGACTCTAGCACAAAGTGTTGGTGTTTAGGTGCTTTATGGCAGAAGGGCAGCTAGGTAGCACAAAGTTGTCACACTGAACACGATGTGTTTGTTTGATGAAAGTGTCCGAGGGTCAGATACTTACTTTGCACGATCTGAGTCGTAAGACTGAAAGGCGAATCCAAAAGTCGTATATGTAAGCAAGCTGGGGTAGATGCGAACAAGGTAAGGTGAAGTTATACCGGGTGTTTCACGAAAATCCCTCAGGTGAACAATTCGGAAACGACTGGCGGCATCAAATAACTTTCTTTTTTTGTGAACATCCTTGAGATGGAATAGAGAAATAGGAGGCAAGCCTGCTGGTGCGGATGCGATGAGGGAAACATCTCATTGGTTTGAGGAGTAAGCATAGGAACATGAACAGGGCCAGGGGAACACGAAGAAACCTGAACACAGAAGGAATCCATGAGGTATCGGCCGCGAGCTGACCAATGTGTGGCTCATTTACGTACGCTCATTAATTAAATAAAAAAAACAATTTTTAAATTTTTCTTTGGACGCTTTCGGCGCCTGTACCGTAGCGAAAGGGGCCCGCCCTCAGCGAGAAACATCCCCGAAAAAATCCGGCGTGACATTTAGTGATTTTTTTTTTTTTTTCAGTAGTTAATTGGTTTCGGTATGCATATTTCTTGCGCGGAGTACCGCAGCAACGCGCTCTTTCGCTCAGCCATTCGGCTCTCAATTCGGCTCAGCTATTCGGCTCACAACCAGGAGGATGAACACATGTTCGTCCTACTGGTTCACACACTGGGGGATCTCCGTGAAACGCCCGGAATGTTACTTAACGGAAAAGGCCGTCACATCGCAACCTGCCGAACCACGCTCTAGTGACACTGAACGAATTCAATTTTCGAACGACTTTGCATATAGCGAGGAGCGTATAATCGCGCGCGCCTTGGGTAGGCGACGACTTTTCGCTCGCCATTTGCTACGTGGATTGAGTCAGCCACAGGTTGTTTTCGTTTTCGCACTTCTGCTTCGGCACTTATTTGCATTATTTAAAAAAGCTACTTGCTAAGTCGATGGAAACGCAACCTACCCTGCAGATACAGATCCAGAAGACCTCACGATGCTTAAAGGAGCAGCGAAATGTCATATAGGATTGCTCGAAAACGTTCCTAAATAATCGATGCGGCAGGGGCTCACGCAGATAACACTGGCGGCCACCTGAAGGTTCTGAAATCTCCAGATGATACCAGGACCGATGTCGTCTTATTGTCGGTTGTTCTAAACGCGCGCAAGGGTATTTGCCAAGTTTAACACAAGTCTCTGTCCTTCGGTTTCTGTTCAGCTTCAAATACTACTAACAAGTAGAAACTGTGGACGATAGTCAATTCTCGAAAAACTTCTGCGATTAAAATCTACATGAAGAAGAAGCCCCCTACAGGTGTACCACTGCTCACAACTGTAGGCTTTATTGCTCATAAAAGCATAAATTTAGTTTATATTGACACTAATTAATTTCTCATGCAAGGTATTTATGAAAGCATATTACAGTACGTAAATACTACACCCACTTTTCCACCCATGCATTTTTTATTTATATTTATATTATTTACACAAGCCTACGTAGCACATGTAATGTGTACCAACACACCCAGCAGCAGTGACTTCATCACCTTTGCAAAACAGTGAAAATGGTAGTTGCAAAACCTGTTAGTATCATTTCACTTTCCATGGTTAAACAAACAAACGTCACTCATTTCTCTAGTACAGGTTGGTTTTTGATGTATGCGAAGTTTCTATGCTCAATGAAAGCTACATAAGTAATTGTTTTTGCATGTCATGGATGGGGGGGGGGGGGGGGTGAATTTGCAGGTTAATCAAGACCACACGATCCGATTTCAAGATAATCCTGTATTTATCTTGAGCAGCATGTGTAAAGTCCCTGAACGGTGGTTTTCCGCACACACTCTCATGTTGCACAGGGAAGCTTGCAGAGCACAGTGCCTGCTATTGATCTCACTCAAAACGTCATTAAAAAGACAATGATGTCGCTCAGATTGCTCTGCAAGACTACAGTACCACATACAGTAGCCTCCCTTCAGCTATGTGATGCAAGTGTGGCAGATAATATTCCTGAACCCTAAAGCAATATGTTGGGGCTTTAGAACCCCCATCAGGCTTTACAGCCTTTTGTTCTGAAGCTGAAGCATGTTTCACTAACAAAAAATAAATAAATAAAGATATACACGCAACACTTACCACTGAAGAAGAATGACATGGGCATTCCTTACATATTAGATTCATTTCGTTTGTATAAGTCTATTGACATGAATTCTCTGGGCAGGAAGGTGCACAAAGTGACGCTGAAAACAAGTAGCTTTTATCCAATATGTTCCTTGCCACGTAAATGTGCTTCTGTTTGAGCTCCCCGTGCCCATTCGACATGTAATATTTTATGTCTCGAAATATTTCTGCCTTCCACTTACTCAGCTTCAAAGGTGTCTAAGAAGTGAAATAATTTTATGCCACCTTCAAAAGGAATCTTTTTGATCAAATATCCAGCAAAGAAAAATAAAACTCTCTTTACCAACACTCAGCAATGGTACCTTTTCCAAGCACACGTTTCAAAAAGACGTGTCTCTTCATCCCACGAATGACACAGGGCATCTTGCGCTATCTAAGGCATGTCTACAAAAAGTAAATAATATAACTTACCTCTGCACTGTTGCAGTGCAGACATGTGGATAGTTTCACAAAATGTTCATCTGCAGAAACCCATTTCAGGGAGCCACTGGCATCATTCATGTACAGCTCTCAAACTACCGTATTTTTCGGTGGATAACGCACGCTTTATACATTGACAAAAGTGTCGTAAAAGGGCACTGCATGTCATCTACCAGTGCACGCTATGCATCAGAGTTTTTTAAGGGAGGATACTGGGCGATCTTGTGTGGGGTCCAAAGCGGCAGTCTCTTTGGATATCATCAGGTGCTTAACCTCGGGTAAAAAAGGACACCGGGCTTCCCAAGTTCTGGATGGATAGCAACCTTTTCTGCAGTGTTCTTGACTGAGGGTGACATGGCGATCGTGAGCCAGTCTAGGGTCAGGGAAAGGTTCGATTGTGCCAAAGACACAATAAACAACTTGTACTCAACGTTCAGCTTTTTGTTACTGCGTACATTAAGGGCAAACGAAACACTTTGTTCCCGCTCAATAGTATAGTGTTGGGATCTTCGGGGACTGTGGTGCGCGTTATACATTGAACCTTTTCTAATTTACGCAAATTTCAGGGGGTACACGTTATACACTGGAAAATACGGTATGTTTGTGGTGTTTGGCGAGCAGAAGATATGTAGCATAAGGAAAATGTGATTCCCTGAAAACTGTCATTGAGTAGTGACTATAGCTGTTAGCTGCAAAGATGAGATTCCATGCAAACACAACTTCAGAATTGTGCATAATACTGTGACAGTTGTAGACTTGTGAAGAAAGGAACGGCACGCTTTTATGCAGGGTTGATTTCCGAAAATAACAATGCTTCCATTTCTGTTTCCAGTACCTAAGAGACTAAATTTTTTGTTTCCGTTTTGGTTTCCAGCAAAGGCAATAAAAATATTTTCATTTCTGTTACTACACCCGTTTCCTGCACAATTTGGGTATCTAACATTTCTGTTTCTGGTAACGCACTCTACTTTCAATGTCATACTTGAAGTAGGAAGACACGGAAGACGTATGTGGCCATTTCTGTTTCTACATCCGTTTCCTGCACAATTTGGGTATCTAACATTTTTGTTTCTGGTAACGCACTCTACTTTCTATGTCATACTTGAAGTAGGAAGACACGGAAGCCGTATGTGGTCATTTCTGTTTCTACATCCGTTTCCTGCACAATTTGGGTATCTAACGTTTCGGTTTCTGGTAACGCACTCTACTTTCTATGTCATACTTGAAGTAGGAAGACATGGAAGACGTATCTGGTCATTTCTGTTTCTACATCCGTTTCTTGCACAATTTGGGTATCTAACGTTTCTGTTCCTGGTAACACACTCTACTTTGTATGTCATACTTGAAGTAGGAAGACACAGAAGACGTATGTGGTCATTTCTGTTTCTACATCCGCTTCCTGCACAATTTGGGTATCTAACATTTTTGTTTCTGGTAACGCACTCTACTTTCTATGTCATACTTGAAGTAGGAAGACGTATGTGGTCATTTCTGTTTCTACATCCGTTTCCTGCACAATTTGGGTATATAACGTTTCTGTTTCTGGTAACACGCTCTACTTTCTATGTCATACTTGAAGTAGGAAGACACCGAAGACGTACGTGGTCTCCCCGACCTCTCATACTTGGCCATTTTCTCGGTACAGAGTCAGGCACCCACTTGGCACAACTTCAGTACAAACTCGAGCACAGCCAACAGTATTTTAGCTGTGCGCTTATTGCGTCGAGGTTTTGTCTGGATTGGATTTTGTCCAGATTGGATTGGATTGTATTATTTTTATAATCACAAGAAGCTTGTGAGCCCCTGCTGAAGCCGCTCTGCATGTATCATTCACATTGTCCATATGTATTTTGCCATCAAATCAATCTGATGACTGATGATGAGATGTGAATGAAAGGATACTAATATATGCATATTTATTTATTAATACCCTCAAGGCAAAGCACCACAGAGGGGAGTGGTGGTTAGCTATAATTCGATGGAACATATCAGCATTCATACAAAACAATGATGATGGAATGTGGTTCCAATTCACGCTTGTTCTTGGTATAAAGGAATGAAAGATTATTATATGTGTATTAAGAGGAAAGGTAAGGGAATTACGTTACATGGACTCCGTTTCTGTTAACGTTTCCAGACTTAAAATTTGTTTCTTTTTCTATATTTGTTTCCTCCGGAATTTGGGTATTTAATGTTTCTCGTTTCCGTTAACCAAGCCTGCCTTTATGATTCTCAACCTATAAACCATTAATTGCTATAAACAATAAGTGAACAAAGGGGATGCAAATAGGGAGGCAAGAAAGGCTACCGCCTTATGCATTGCACCCAGGAGGGACCTGCAGTAGGAATGCAGGCAACAGAGAGAGCCCCCATGGTGCAATTTACATCTAGTCTTGCTCCAGCTTGTATGAACACCATGCCAGCCCATTATAAAAAATGAGCACCCAGCATGGAGTTATTTCATGGTTCCCAATCAATTTTGGTAAAAAAACTCGAGGGTCTTTCCAGGGTCCTTTACCTGGGACATACTTCTGCACTGGAGCTCCGCGTGAACAAGAAAAGGATGCAAAATCAAGGGTTTTCCAGTACAATGAAAAATTCCAGTGTTTTCCAGATTTTGAAAACTGCATTTCGGGATACCAGGGTATCCAAGGGTTTGAAGGGCCGGTGGAACCACGTTTTTGGGCTGGATTATGTTCAATGTACTAGAGGCAACATAGTGACAACAGGTGCTCTGTTAGAGAGTGTACTAGAGCATGCACTTTTTTGCTGCATAATATAAACCCCCCGAGACTAGGGAACATGAAAGGACAGACACAAACACGAATACTCAAGAGGTTAAGTCTTGAGATTTCGTGTTTGTGTCTGCTCTTTCGTGTTCCTTAGTCTCAGGGTTTTACATTATGCATCAACTTCACCAGCTCGCTTGCTTCAGAGGAAAGAGAGCAGTTCCTCAAATTTCATCCACGTACGGGACAAGCACACCCGAAAGTCACACCGTCAACCTGAAGCTGCACTGTCAGCAGCAAGCAACAAGAGTGAGAGGTCATTAAGAAAGAGCAAATTACTTTTATGCAACTTGTTCACCAAGGGCAGGCAAAGGATGCATGTCAGCATCCTTGTCAGATTCTTCTGTGAGTAGGTCTTCCATTTTTGACTTGATTTCCGATAGAAGGGTATCCCGCACCACAGGATAAATCTTGTGGCAGGAACTAATCAGTGTTTTCATATTCTGTAAAACCACGCAAGTCCCATGAAACCCACTTGCAACATGAATGTTGTACTGAGCTGCCTCAAGAAACCACGTAAAACAGCAGTAGAAGGAATGCATTTAAAAAATGCTGCTGCCAGTCACATACTGCATTGCAGATAACAGTAACATGCTATCGACCATTACAGACAGATCTATAATGTGCACTCGTTCTGAAAGAGAGTCGTCAAATAAGAATCAAAACAGCTGTAGATCTGGCATTGTGGTTTCACTGGTTTCAGAAAGGCCATTCAATGCACAGGATATCTTACAAAACAAAGAATGTGAGCGCTGCACTGAGGACACAATGTCATTGATAGAAACTAGGAAGACTTCTGAAGAATTTTTGTTTCCTACCTCCCAGTCGTTGTAAAACAAGCGCTATTACCCTCTGCAACAGAGACAGGATGTATCATTGCATATTTACCAGGACTATAGAGGCAGCATCAAGCTCTCCATTCTGCACTAGTGCTGCCACTTGCTGCAGAGCTGGCATGAAGCCCAGTGTCATCTGACCAAAGCTTTGCTCCGAGTCACTTGGCTGTAAGACACGTCAGAACGGCTTATTTGTGTTGGACCTTGCACGGCACTGGCATAGAGTGGGTGCAATATATATATATATAACAGGATGTGACTTTGTTACGCGGGGACAAAGCTGTGATCGACAAAAGCGAAATGATGCTGACAAGCTAGTGCATGACTGCGAAATAAGCCTGAGACAAGGAGTACAGACAAATTTTCGACAATTTGTCTGTACTCCTTGTCTCGGGTTTATTTCGCGGACAAAGTTGTGAGCATACATACAAGCAGCATGGTGGAGATTCCAGAGCATGCTGTTTGTATGCATGCTCACAACTTTTCATTCTCTTTTTTTGAGATACCAGATGTGGAACTTGCATACGTAAGTAGCAGTACCAACACCACTGTAAGCTGTATGAAGGGTTGACATTAGTGCACTCAGGGTATCAACATAGTATCTGCTGCTAGTAGCATGAGATGTCCCCTTTATTGTGACTTCAATATCAAGAGTCCACATTGTCCTACTGTGTGACATATTGGTGGTGATGCATGATTGCATCATCAGTGGAACCGATAATTTGCAGAGACACGAACAATCTCAGCATATAAATACGGGGAAAGGGGAATTCATTGCCCATGAACGGGAATATTTAAATTTCGCAGACACGCCAATTATGTGTGATTAGCAAATTGTCCTTTTGCAAACAGGAGATTAGAGAGCTCTGTAGAACACCTAGTAACCACCCACACTTCAGCAAGAGCTCTGTTATCAGGGGTGAAAGATGGTGGCATGGTGAAGGTGGGCACATATCGCTGCCACAGTTTTAAGCCACGACAATATTTGTTGCGTTGGGTGAAGACATCATGTCAGGGAAGAAGCAGCACGGGGACATGATGAGTGTGTACCCTTGCACGTGAGATGGAATAAATGTTGGATGCAACATAGTTCATCCTCGTGGACAGAGTCATGCCTGTGCACTGAATAGTAATGCCTCTATTTTGCGAGGCGGCTTCCAAATACTGTGACTATTATCTAGATTATTTCTGTAAAGTTACGGTTTAAGTATTAGCAATGCATAGGGAGGCATACTGAAGTGGCTGTCCCGTCAGGAACAATCTGGCAACGAGGAAGCTACAAATGGTTGTGTGCATACACACATGAAGTGAGAATATGACTGTGCTTAGAAGTGATAATCAATGACATATGCCCTTCAAGAATCGTGCCACACATATGTAGGCGTTTGTGTAGTTACGCTACGCAGTATCACTTTCTCGCACGAATCGTTACATACAATGTTATTTACACCCGTACAACGCTGTCTGCTCTGGATGCTTCCATCCTGTATTTCTGATGGGTGGCGAAGACACCAGCAGTCTAAGCCCTTGCTTTTCTCTCTCTCTCTCACTTCACTTTTTCTCACAAGTGATCATGTACTTGTATCATTGATATGGTTAATGGACCAGGAATCTGCCATGTTAGACATCTGCATGAAACGCGAAAGTTATGTACTTACAGCGGCTGCAGCTTCTTCCCGAAAAGTTGGGTCCACCAAACAGCTATTTCCTTGTTGCCGCTGAAAACAAAACAAAGAAGCAGCAAAAAAAAAAAAGAAGCCAAATGAATACAGCACAACATTATTTCTCAGCCAGCATACTCACCACACTGCACCCGATAACAACATCATACATGTCTATTCCAGCATCAGCAAGGGCAAGACCTGCCGTCGTTATAGAAGCAGCCAACACTGAAATATGTTGTCCATTTGACATACCTCACATATGTAACTCGGGTCAGCTTTGAAAAACGGTACATACCTCCACCATCGTTTTCAATCACATAAACGAAGACGTCTATAGTAGCCTTTGGAAACTTGTACTGAAATAAAATGGCATACAGTTAAAAGGCAGGTAGCCCGCACAAAGAATATGGCAATCCTCGTACTGCTTTGATGAAAGTCACGGCACAACACACACATTCGGGACATAACATAGAGCAACACAGAATTTTCGCCATCAATACTTTCTGCGCTGTTTATATTGCCGCATGCTCATTTTCCTTTGCGGCTCTGTTATAGGGGGTGTGATTTTAGCGTGATGAAATGAAAACCCGGGCCCCGATGAACCCGTTTCGGCAACAATCTCTCGGGGAACTTTTCCGTACTACCCCGTAATTCCTGTCACTTGTCTGTCACATGAAGGTAATGCACTGTGTCGAGTCACCCATCTGGCGAACGGAAAGTTGGAAATCACTCCTGGCCTCATCACCCCTTTTTTGGGGATCCTCCGTCATAAAAGGGGCATGGAAGACACTTGGAACACATATCCTTTTACCGTGTGATGCAAACATACTACCTTCAGGGACCGTCATGCAAGATATTTCATTTGGGAAGAGTGAATTTCCTGAGAAAATTTGTTTACAGGAATGTACGCAGCAGCAGAGAGCCCACCCACGCTACTCCTGGAGTGTGGTGACATTAAGGTCTGCCAGCACTTTTTACTGGCTGCTGAGAATCGTCTGCTAGCACCAGTCGAGACACGGGACGGGCGGCACAAAATACTGCTGGAAAAAAAAGAAGGTGTGCACCTCTCTATTGGGCCGCCTGAGGGAAAGAGCATTTCCGACCCGCGAGATTGAATGCTCTCTCGTGCACCAGGATTGTGCACTACTGTCATACTTTTTGTGTGAATATATATATATATATATCTCAAATATATATATATCTCAGGACTTCTAGTTATAATTTCTGCTTCTTTTGACATATCTTTTATTGGGTCCTTCGGTGCTCCTATAACAACCCAACTGTGTACGCACTTGGCTGGACAAATGGTCTGTCAGGCTCTGTTGATACCATAATGGCCTGTTTGCTGTAGGAATTCGAGAAGACAAATCCACCAACCCCTGCTGCTTCAGGGCAAACTCTTACAGACCACTCTTATAGAGACAGACAACACACGACATATGGCACACAGTCCCATCCAGCCCAGAACAAAAAGGGTAGCTTCATTGTCCCTTCACTTGGTTAAGACCATTTGTTTTGGTTTACTCATGTGAGTTTAAGAACAGCAAACAAAAAAATAACGAGAAACGATTTGCGCTCAACGCAGATCTATGAGGATCAACATCAACGAGGTTCATGAATGTGAGGGTCAGAAATATACCAGCAGTTGAAGCTGCTGTAACTCTTAAGAGAAACTTAAGGGGGCCAAAAGTATGCTGGGCACCATGGCATTGTACCGGAGATTGGATCGGTGATATCAGTGTATCTACTTCGCAGGTACTTAAATTTCGCGATTTTTTTACGCTCGCGAAAAACGCAGAAAAAAAAAAAAAAAAAACGTCCAGCACAGAAAAAAAAAACAACAAGAAACACTTTTACAGTACGGCAATGTGGCCACAAGCGACCGCATGAGGGTGGTTACAAAATCTGAAACTTGTCCCACCCCTCTGGCGTCACTCCCATTGCTGCATTGTGACAATAAGGTTGAAGGTGAGAGTATCCATTAAATGCTACACTGTCTATGGCCAGTGTACTTACAAGGCACACAACTGGTGTGAGAGCATCTCTTAGAAGCTGAGAATATTGTAGGGCCTCATTATCTGACGTGGGCAGTCGACGGATGTGGCAAGAGTACGGGGCAAACCTCAAGTCACAGTTGACCTGCCCTCTTAGTGTGAAATCCTTTCTCCGAGCAATCTCTCTTGGGCCGTACCTGCAACAAAACAGAGACATCTGTGGCAAGTTGGCATCTAAGTGCCCTATTATGCACTGTTAAAAAAAACAACCAGCTACAGAGGCCATGGTGGAAGGAGGATCCTTACGTAGCATGCATCGTTTTATTAGCGTACAATAGACACAAGCAAACTTCAGTTAACACAAAGCTTTAGTTCTGATCTGGCAGTTTTGATGCACGTACATTTGCTCTTAGAATTCTTAGGCTCATTTGCAGCATAAGTGTGTCCACCTGCTGTACCTGACCTCATTAATGTGAACAGTGTATGTTACGCACAAATGGCTCTAACTTCATTTCAAGAACCCTGTATTTGAAATGTTTCTGGGGCAATCTGGAGTTGTTGATTGATTTCTACATTACAGTTGCATTTATGTGCGAGTTTCAAGCAGATGCTAAATCTCATCAGGAGAACGCTGTCTTCTTTTGTATAAAGAATGAAAAGAAACTGCGTGATCACATAGAGTTTTGGCTCGACGGTGACCTAAGTGTTAGCGACTGGTAAATGTAACGAAGGTGTGTGATCGAGATAAGGATAACCAAGGATTGTTGCTACTACAGAAAGCTAGAGTCGCATGATTAATGTAATTTATCTTTTAACATTGTTTCTGCAATCAAAATGATGTCTAAATTATTTTAGATGAGAATTTGTGCATGTGTTTGCCAGAGTACATACTTGTCACCTACCACGAAGTGCTTAAAGATGTGGCTCATGCCGTACGTACTTACACTGAACATACAACTTTTGTCTTCCCAACTTCGAGGTATGCTGATCCCTTTGCTTGGCTCACTACTCCTGTCTTCATAACTGTAACATAATGCCATTTAGCTAATAATAATTTCAAAATCAAAGCCCGTGGTAAATTCCTCTTACATAGTGGACGTATTTGGTCGTTTGAACGCCCATCTAATCTCCTTGGCTTATTGCACGGCTGAAAAACAAAACACTATACTATAGAAAACACACCAGAACAGGCAAACAAGTATTACAGAAGTTAGTGGATTTCATACTACTCTTGGGACTGCTTCTACATTACAAAATATACCGTGTACGCAAATGCGTTTTCGTTTGTATGGACCTACATGCCCTTTGCAAAGGGAGGCATGTTTACTATGGTTTGTAACATTTAAAATTCATAATACGAATACTACTATTGCAGGATAGATGTAGGCACTGAAACATGGCACACAGGGCATTACACAGGGCAGATGAGACGCTCTAGCTTCATCCATCGCATATGTAAGCTTGACTCAGCACTGAGGCTTGACAGTTGGCCTTGGTGACAGAGCACAAATTTTCTATTATCAAGAAATCTTCGAGAGGTATGCCGGAACAATTCTATTTGTATTGCGTAGAGCACCTGCTATGTCAGCCTTGTACTGTTCTAATGGGCGTACTTGACACCTTTCGTAATCTATACGAAACCCACGTCAAACTAATTACAACCTGTTGTTTGCATCGTAATAGGACCCAATGTCTCAGTTAGAGAATACACTAAGATAGTAGCAAGAACTGTAACATTTCTTTGCAGCTGCGACTCAAATGCCGCTCGCAAAGTGTCGGCGAGCAGACGCATGTGTGTGCGGCCGCATGCAAATACGGATCGTGAAAGGCACCATACCAGTTTATTGTTAATAACCTGGAATGGCGCATAGCTCCTCGTCCCTTCCGGGCCGCATATTCTTCTGGAATCTTTGGACATTTTTGCTAAAAGGTACTGAGTATTCGTTCGGTGCAATCAACTCACAACCACCGTGCTCACAACACAAACATGCCTGGCGCCATATTGTGATGACGATAACGATGACTCCTAGTGGAAAGCTCCGTGGTGGAAGCGAAGTTGGACGCAAAAGTTCATGACCACAATGCGTCTTTTCATGTTCGCGTTATTACAGAAAAAAAGTGCAATAACTGTGAGCCAGGGTGGCTATAGCTATAGCTTGTTTAAGAGCTGCCTGCATGCGTTTTCGTCTTCTTTTGCCCCAGAACGGTGGAGCAAGCTCTCGACATTCGGATACATTAGCTTTTTTGTTGTCAGCGAAGGCCGAAGTCACCTTTCACTCCACCACCACCTCCTCCTCAGTTCCTTTATTGACATTTCGATGGCTCGCATTAGGGGCATCGCGGTCGCCCGCATCCGGGCTCCGTCGTCTGCTGAACCACGTGAACTTCGACATGCGGGCCAATGAGGGCACTCTCCACCGCTGCAGAGCGGATGTGACGACACCGGATATAGTTGGGCAACCCGCTGCTCGGTCCTTTGGAGCCCGAGCGAAAAAAGTGCTAGCTAGCAAATTGCGGGCGCTGGGAAAGCGCCACGCGAACATGCGAGATTGCTTCGCTTTGATCAAGCGAACATGACTGCTCGGGATTTGGCAAAAAAAGTTGCCCCGAAATGACCACCCGAATTCGCCAATTTTTGGGTGGCAACGGTCATGTGATCCAGCTCGGGCGTCAACCTGGTAATTTCCGAGCGCTAGGCTAGGCGGTGTTGCAATGAAATTACCCCCCGAATTCGCCATAAACGCTCCTATCTCCGTGGCTATGCACCACCAATTTTAAGTAGAAGCCTGGTGTTTGACCATCCTTGAACCTAGCCAGGTTACACGCGAGTGATTTATCCAGACCCCCCCCCCCCCCCCATTTTTGGCAACACGTCCGGTTCCTGATAATCTACAACATGCGTCACCTGGAGCGCGTGCGAAAGCCACGATCAACGAAGAAGACATACACTCTGTTTTCGACGTTCGATTCCGGAGGCCCATTACCAGAATTTTTGCTAGGTTCAACAGCGATCGTCCTTTCGTGCTATACGGACCATCATTCTAAGGTGAGTAGTAGGAAACCAAAGGAGGCATTAATCCAGAATGCTTGATGACTGACAGATACCTCGCTTTTCAGGTGATTCCAGCATTCTTAAACAAAGTAAGCCGCGTGATTGTATACTAGACCGCCGGGCTACACTAGCTGCACTTATTAACTAGTTCAAACTGTACTCTTTGTCTGCAGTGCCTTGCACGCAGGGACGCATAACAGGCTTCAGCCTCATCTCGCTCGTGAGCAGTTTTCAGTTAACGTCTACGCTTCGTATCGATGGTCGAATCCACGGCAGCATAGTCAGCCCTAATTTCTCTACGGTTGCGTTCCCAGGTGATCAACGTGTTCGGAATCACGGAAACGGTCGTGATCGGCGCCATCCCCACCGCAGAAGACATACCTGAACCACGATGTAAGAGCAGCCGTGTACAGGGTGTGTGCTAGAACACTGCACGGGCAGCATTCTTCGACTCAGGCACTGCCTTCCTTTGACTTACCAGCCCGGTCCCGGTCCGACGGCTGCATACCTAGCCCGGGCCCCGGCTCACTGCATTAGGTTTTAAACTTTGACCGTGGCTAACTGGCAGAGGGGCTAAACAGGCTCGAGCCCGACCTAGGCACGGCCCGGGTCCATAATGGTCAAGCCCGAGACCTGCCTAGGCCCGCAAAAAGAAAGCTTTACCAAGCCCGACACACGGGTCGTATTTGTGCCACGCATAAATACGCCATCGTGCGCCACCGGAAGTTCGTCAGGAAAGTACCAAACGAGTTACGCGTGCAAATGCCACTAGAGTTTATCTACACATACCCTCTATATGCGTGACACCTCGGACTGGATGTCGTGTCTTTAGAAACTTACCGGATTTATGCCATTCCTTTTTTCTCTCCCAAAATATTGTCTCTCTATGTGACGCGGAAGTATCATGAAATTAATTTCTAGCTTGGAGAAGTATGACATCACGGAGTGCTCAATCTGCTAGGGCGTCCCGCAGCAGTGCTGCGTGAAGGTTGAATTCTGTGTCCTCATCAAACAGCTGCTTGACAGTCTTCCAACGTGGGGCGGAAGCAGCGACGTGCGTTGTTTTTACAGGGGACAGGCCTTCCCGATGACGTCACATACTCTTGGAGAAGCCGAAACTATGAAGTTTTGCGTGTTCTTCAAAAATTCCTGGTATACCATGTAATCCAGTGGCATTCGTATTTTGTGTGCTGTGTGTTCGAGCAAGGCTGATTTGCTTGAAATTCTTTTTCAAGCGGCCATCCTACTGAATTTTAGCCTCGCTCCGAAAGAATCGCGGCGTGGTCTGTCTGTGGCCACGAAGTGGAGAAAGGAGCACCGAGGAGAGGGCGAGTACAGGTGGAGCGCGCGCGGAAGTAGGTCACGGAGAGAGGACGGCGAAGCGCGCATGCGCGGTGAGTAGAGAGGGAGGAGAGGGCGCATGGAGAGCGCGACGCCGCACGCCGGCAGTGCTGCAGCTGTGGTGGTCGACAGGTTCAGTCATGTCTGCGTGGGCCCGCCATGGGTTATGAAAGCTGTGTGGAGGAGCGGCGACGAAAGAAGGCTGAGGCTGCGAGACGGCACCGACAAGCTGAATCGAAGGAAGCCCGAAAGGCTCGTTTGGCTGCGAATGCTGTCGCGTTCGCGTTGTGTAGGGCCGTGTGAAGGGTTGTGTAGCGTTTGTGGATATATTGATATATACATATATATTGACCAATATATTGATCATCATTTTTCTTTCTCTGATTGGCGTTTTGCCCGGTGATTGTCGTGGCGTCCTTATGCTTCCGATTTGTTTCCTTGCCAGTGTGGCATCTTTGGCAAATATGGCAGTCTTCCGGAAGAAGGCTCGTGTTGTGATCTTTACCCTCAGAAACAGTTGCTTTCCATCATATCTTGTCTCACTTTGTTCACCGTGTAGCGGTTCTGATGGTGCTCCTTGCACTCAAGTCACTGGAATGCTCCATCAACTCTTTCATGGACATTGCGCTCTTTTTTGGATTTGGAATGGTAAGCGATTTACACTTTGACCAACTCTAAACTGTACCCAATAACGACTTCCACGAATGGTTTTCTCGACGTCTTTCCGATCGTTAATGTCGTTATCATAAAAAAAAAGCCTGGTACAGCTTGTTTGCGTTACGGTTTATGATGTAGGATTACATCAATCTAACGAACCAAATTAATGCACTTAATTCGTCCTTAATTATTAGCTCCTAATTCACGCGAACAGAATACAATTAGTGAACTCTGTTACATTTAATTCACTAACGGTTACATTCGCTTGTTTCAATTCTACGCCCAAGATCTGGCGGACCCCTCCAACGGAGAGAGCATCCGCTAAATAACAACTCCGGCATAACGTTCGGTGGTTTAATATGACTGTTGCCTCAATTCGTAGCAGCGAAGTAAGCATTGAAATATTTCTTCTTCTCACTTCCTTCCTTTTTCTTTCTTTCTAGAAACCTTTAGTCCCCTTGAGGGTGTACAATCGGTGGAATTCTGTAGCCACCGTAGCGTGCGTCGGAATCAATGTGGGCATTTTAAGTACGAAATACAAGGATACCCCCGTCGAAGTCCCTGAGGTTAGAAGAGAACCGATGTTCAAAATGTGTTATTTTATGCGCTTTATTAAGAACCTAACCAAAGACTGTTTTACGACAGCGGAAACCGAAAAACACGACGGAGTCCGAAGGTTTTGTAAGTTAAACCTCTCGCTGCAACTCCATGAGATGAACTCATTGCCCTTCCTTTCTCGTGCATACTGAGTCACGCTCATTTCTGTTTATCGTTGCAGGACCTGACTTCGTTCGCACGGAGCGCCTCAAAATACACTACGGTATGTACCCCACGTTTATTGGTTTTCTCGATGTCCACGCATACGTGAAACAAATGCCTGGCCAAAGGACGCAGCGCTAAGTACGAATCAGACTGACCGTGTAGCGTGCGCAAAGTGGCCTAGCTAGCATGCAGAGCCGCTGTCGAGGCTGCGTGTTTCTCAACCTGGTCCCGAGCCTTACACAAACAGGTTCCGGTTCGCCGGTTCGTACGCTGTACGGAGCTGGCGTCTGAGCAGGCCACGCGTTACGGCTAAAGGGATAGTTCGGAACGATCGGTGAAAAGATTGCTGCACATCGTAGTAGTTGCATAACATCCACATTATATATGCCATCAACTTAGTTTCTTTCTAATGTGACAAATTATGCCTCAAATAAGCGAGCAATCAAACCGAAACCGAAACAGGAACGTGGAGAGGAGTCGTAGAAACTTTCCCCTCCGAAGGCCAGCGCATTACGTCACCCTGCATGTAGCGGACGAGTTGTATACTATGCCGGTGGACGGAGATTCGGGTTCAGGTTACTCGGACGCAGATGGAACCCAAGCAGCACTATGTACTGAAAGTCGAGTGCAATAGTGTTGGACGGTATGTGTCTTATTATCAATGTTCTTTAGCTTCACGAGTCTGTTCAAGGCCTTCCACCTACCCGTCCACCCCTATCGCACTCGACTTTCAGTACATTGTGCTTCTTGGGAAAGAAACGGCGGTCACCTGCTTTCCTGATAGTCGGGAAAATGACAATACAGTGGAGTCTTTCCCAAGCAGCACAATGTACTGAAAGTCAAGTGCAATAGGGGTGGACGGGTAGGTGGAAGGCCTTGAACAGAAACTAAAGAACATTTAAGACCAATACCGTCCTCCCCTATCGCACTCGACTTTCAGTACATTGTGCTGCTTGGGTTTCCGCAGACAGAGCAACATATCAGTTACCTCCTATATCTTTGTATCTTTCTATCTTTGTTTCTGCTTTAGTTTAGTGCTTCTGTTCTGCTTTAGCTCTGTTCTATGTTATTTTACTTATCTATCGCCTTTGTTATTTTTGATTCTGCATCGCCGGAAACTTGTATATTGTTTTTCTTCGCGCTCTACGATATCTTTGCTCTCTGTATCTTTGTGTACACGTGATTCGATATCTCCGTCTAGCCTTTGACTCCCTATCTTTTCTGCAGAAAGAATACTTCCTCTTCCGGCTGGCTACGACCGTCTTCGCTTTCTGTGGGAAGGTTCGTTCATTTCATTGCCCGATGGAGATACTACAGGGCAGAATCTATCCTTGTATCCCATCCTCAATCAACAGTACATTACATCCTTTTTCAGCTGTGTGTGCTCTTCGATATGCTGGTCTTCGAATATAATCTAGCAAGAGGTCGCATCCGTCTAAATCAGGTGGCCAATAACTAGGTCAGGCACCTGCTTCCAGCAACACGTAGATAATAAAAGAAAACATACTGTCGTAAGGCGTTGTTCATTTCACCGGGCATTCAACTTAACGTATGACCACAGTGTTCTAAACCGGTTGTGAACACATGGACGTCGAAGAGGATGTGCGTGGCAGAACAGATTTCACATGTTCGATTCCTTCAAATCAACTCGGGACTGAAGGAACGTAGTCTACATTCTATAGCTTAGGACAACTGCCTTGTTTTCCCTGCTTGCATTTGCCAGACACCAGAAGGACCGCCACCACCTGCACGCGAAGGCAGATTCATGCATTTCCCCACAAGAGCAGTGCGCGGCTTCATGCATTATTCGCGCTCATCAGCACGTAGCGCTCGTGTATCGCTGCAAGCCAGCTGACGTGACCAAGGCGTCCGAGAAACCAAAGGTAAACAAAATGAAATGTGCTTGTCGCTTCTGAACCACCGGATACTGGATTGCCCAGAGTAAGAGACCTGGTCGGGCTACATCCTAGCCTGGTCGGGTCTGCGTTGGTACCGCGAAGAACATACGTCGCCGACAGTCCGACGGGGCGGCATCCAGACAATGTGGCGGTTTAGTAGGTCAGAACACACTACGATAAGCGAAGCTGTCAAATCAAAGATCAACTTGACGTCAGCCACTTCAAAGGAAAGAGGCGATTGACTTCCAATCAAAGCACCTTCCGATCCAAAACTCTCCTCCCACGGCCTGATAAACTCTCCACAGTGATCATAGACAAACTATCGGGGCTCGAACGCCATAGGACCTCCCACGACACCCATCAGGTACCTTAGACCTAAGTCTGGCTTTTCGGTGCCTTCAAGTAGGGTCGACTTATAAACCGATTACAAGGATTCGTCAAGTTGTTGCATCAACCGTCACAATCTTCCGCACGCTATAGGATATCAAGAAGAAAACGATTCGCACTCTCGTTCTCGCCGAATGTCTGAATACTTCACTTCCTTTGGCATCTGGGGATGTTACCATCACTTGCCAAGTACATCTAGCAAACACACACAGGCAAGACGACAAGACTATGCCGTGCTTCAAAAGTGTAGTAGAAGCAGGACAAACGATGCTGTGCAGGTGACGATAATCAGGGCGACCTGATAGTAAGTACTAGTAGAGGGCTATACAGGATCGAGATAAGTGTAAGTGCTGATGTAGCAGCTCCTGCTGGCGCGACGCCTGTAGCTATACTCCGCTAACAGTAGAGGAGAAGATAGAACAAGACAGCCTGTGGGACACACCGTAGCGTCCAGATGTACTCACAACCGCACATCGTTGCATCTGTTGTTCTGCACAAGATAAACAAGCCATATTTTGCCCGTGGATAGGGCTCACACAAGAACGAAGAAGAAGCACAGAATGCCTGTAACACTTCTCTTCGAACAAATCCTTATCGTATAGCAAAATTACCCAAACAGCGAGGCACTATCGGAGAACCATGTCTACCCCGATTACTATTTGACCTTCCCTCATACAAATGCGTAGTTCGTCGTACAGCTTCCCATGAGGCTTCATTGCAAGCAGTCGTTCTTCTTACGCATGGTAGTATCTGCTTTGACAGAGGAAGGCTGTCTACAGCTGTCTCGTAAGTGCTTCGAACTGCAGCGTGCCATTTCACACGCTTTCACCTGGACGTAAGAAGCTTTGTCACTGTACCATGCATTCAGCAGACTACGCCCTGTCTCCCACAAAAGTGTAATGGTAACGAAAAATTAGCGGGCATAGATGCTGGAAAAACAGGGAAAAGAAAAAGTTAAGGAGAAGATATTGTTCTGGAACTATTCACGCTCATTTGTGTTCCATAACTCATCGTCGGGTCCCCTTGGATTTTGAAACGCTGCACGGATTCCACGATCATAATGAATGGGTAGATCATTACTTATCACTCTAATTCCCTAATGACGCAACAACGCTCTAATTGCGCTGCAACTGGCAGCATCATGCAGCCATCTTCTAGGCCCTGACGAAGATGCATGGGTCCCCTGAAAGTCCAGGTCCCGACAACGGCAGAGTACGGACAAGTTGCGTAAAGGAGAAACTTGCATCTGGTACATCCAGTACGACGACCAGTAATGGTACGTCTGCAGTTTCGCTATGCGTTGGATGCTGTGACCATAGGCGCCGTCATGAGGTGGGGTGGGGTGGGGGGCGAGGGGGCCTTTGCACCCCCCCCCCCTGGCTTACAGAAACGTTGGGTTTCTGAGCCAAAACAATATAGTTTATAGTTGCGGGCGCAATTAAAGAATTCTGCCAGAATGCTAAACATTCTGCCTCCCCCCTCCCACCGGAAAACATCCTGGTGGCGCCCATGGCTGCGACGCTCGTCCTTACGAAAGAAGTCTATTGGTCGATAGACATAGAAATTTCGACATACAATTATCTGAAAGGAGTAGGGATACATTATTGGTATTTGTACAAGCCGCAAACCTTAAAAGAACATCAGCACTCTGGGAATAATACAGGTAAGTGAGGTTTCATATCATATGGACGAGGCAAGAAAATAAACTGTGCCAGACTTAAAAGCAATAGAGTACCGCGCCTGCAAAGTGGGTTCAATAAATGCATTATCGGTTGAAAGAATAGAAATGCTTTTCATGTTTTCGTAACATTGGCAGCAATATGTGCAAAGTGGAGCACGTATAACGTAACTGCACCAAAAGACACGAAATGACGGAATCAAATTTACTCGCAGGCATTCCGCTGTATTGTCACCGGTGCCAAATGCTCGTTAGGACAGAGGTCGCGTACACATCCGGGCCCCTTTCCTGGATTCTCTGCGGGTCCATGATGTCGTTGTGGTCAGTATCGGCGTATACCTATGCATATCTATCTACGGGAAACTAGGTAATCATTGTTTCATTCTGCTCACGCTGCGCAACAACCCGGCATAATTCCTATAGGCTCTTAGAGAAGGAAGTGCTAGTGGCTGCAGCTGTAGGTTCACCAGCAGAAAAAAGATTACATGCCGATTCTCGTTTCTCGATAATTAATGTGGTACTACGATATTTATTTATATTATTTCGTATTATAAATGAACCTCCTGCAGACTGAGTACGCCAAATATAAATCCCGCAAATGAACATTACGCTCTACCGCGAATTTTCCAAAGCAGCAGCTCCATAGTTTCGGGTCCTCGAAGAGTAGGTGACGTCATCGAGAGTTGGCATCTTTCTCCTTAGCAACAGCGCGAGCGTCTCTGCTCTGCGCCCGACGCTGGAGGTTTGCCAACACCTGATGATGAGGAGACGGAAAACGCACCTTCGAGGAGCAATGTTGCCAGACGCGCTGCAGATCGTGTGCCCTATGACGTCATACTTCTCAAAACTGAAAATTAATTTTATGATACTTACGCTTCACATTGAGAAACAATATTTTTGGAAAATACAGTGAAATACACCGGCACTGCATTGGCATATATTCGGCATGATTCTGAAGACACGAGATTTGGTCCGTAGAGGGCACGTTTAGATCAATAAATCGAAGGGAAAAAAAGAACCGGACGAATTTAATACACAGCGATGGTTTGTGTTGTATTTGTTTTGTCAAAATGGCATAATCAGACTAAAAGAGTAATGAAGGCCCCCTCCTTAAATTATTCGTTTCCAACCGCGGCGTATTGCGGAACAGATAGCATGTGCTCTTGCGCAAGAGCGATTATTCTAGATTACCTGTAACGAGCACGACGGTCTCTGATGCCCGCACACCCTCCAGAAACCTCTCAACTCCTTCAGAGAGCACTAATAGTGCTGACGTCATTCCGTGACGTCGAGAGCCCCGCGCAAGTAGCACGGCGACGTGTCCGTCGCTGACGAATTTTTAGTGGGAAAAGAGGCTTTGCTAACTACGGTGATGCTACGTCACGCCAGGAGACCGGACGGAGCACCGCGCTGTACCGTCATGCCTGCTTCTTTTAGGACGTTTTTGTAAATCAGTGAATTATGCAGGGATAAGACGCCGTTCAGCGGAAATAGTTTGCACAAATTGTGGCTCCTCATTGACTGTTTAATCATGGATTATAAAGTTACGGGGAGGGGATTACATGGATGAACGTAGACCTCCAGAAATGTGTGTGTGTGCAAATGATCCGTAGAAAATGGGTTTCATGTTCTGTCTTCCTTCCTTTGCATGTTTTTTTTTTATGTATACGTTGTGCCTCTTTCACGTTCTTGCAGCCTAATTGGATGCTGCTATTGCCTCCTGCCCTGCATACTTCCACCGTGCCTACTCATCGAAGAAATTCACGTGTGTCCAAGGTGTAAAAGGGTCCTAGCCGTATTCGAGCATGAAGATATAATGTGACGTTCTATGAATTGTTTGCATGTGACCTGACTTGATCGTCCACGTAAAATCGCTCGGGAGGAAGACGTCATATCGGAGGGCGCACCCCGTGAAAGACCTGCGGTATATCGCCTTTGAAGTCATGCTCAAAATTAGGGATTCGAGAGCGAGCACTGTTCGACGTTTAATAAACGCCATTTGGTTCTGACATGCAAAAGCCTGTGCGTTCTGTGTTGGGAATTTTGCGAAGTTGAGAGTTGCACCGACAGGCATAGCGTCAATCAGAGCCGGTATGCCTGTGCAATCTTTCTCAATTTAATTCGGCTATTTAATAACCGCGACGTGCTTTGTCGGGTAAATTCGCAGCATTTCGTTTTCAAGAAAGGGCAATTGAATGGCACACTTTATGAGAAGGGTGTACGAGACCGTCCCTTCACAGGATGAACTAATAGCTAGCATAATCTTCACACAGCACGTCGTGTCGTGACTGGCACGTGGTCTAAGAGAGTGCCTTCCAGGGGTAACAAACGAGGCACTCTATAGCTGTAAACGATCGTCACGTCGTCTGGACGAGTGTGTTGGAGAGGAGGTGGCGGAGTCATGGACGGACGGACCGCAACGCAACGAAACAGGTCCTACAGAGAGGGAATGTATTCTTCAGTATGTCGTCGTAAAACGGCAGATGCAAGCCATGACCATAAAATAACTGGTACGTATCACAGCAACCCCTCACAAACTGAATACTGGGCATTCTACATTGTCTTCAGTGGTGCGATACTGATGCACTAGCAAACAGTGAGACAAAATTTTAAACAACAGGAATATTTTTTTTTCTCCTTGGAGCCACTAGACTACATTCACGAGAACTATCCTCCCACAACGTATTTGTACATCTTTTCCGGCGGCTTTCACTAACAGAAATGAGATCACTTTATAATCCGCACTAATTGTCGATCTTGGCTGACGCGGCTGACCTTGTGGGAGTACGAGATTGGTTGACAACGCAAAACGTCATTCGGGGCTGAGTCGGGAAATACAGGTTTCTTATACGTCTGCCCCGTTCGATGCAGTCAGGTGATGTTTGCCGACGCCTTAGAGGAAGGAGAGAGTTGCGCTCATCTCGCTCTCTGATGTCTTTTTTTAAATAGAGAAAGCCGCTCGGGTTACACAAAGTCTTAAAAATAGTTAGGTAGCGTGAGACCCTTGCTTTCACTCTGTGCAATTTTTTAGGCAACGTACGGCCATTAGTTTAGTGCCTCTGAAAGGGCAAGAAAGACAGCGCGTTTGTAGCAGACGAGTCATAAGTCTCGCTCTCGCATCCTGTAATCTTTCGCTTTCGAAGCTCCAACTTTCGAATATATCTTTGCCATCTCACGCTTGCTCGTACAAAAGCAAGATTTGCACATTTGCAGAGGCGTATTATGTTTTGTGACAATATTTAGTGCATTTGAGGGAGCAATATTGGTCGCGATTACTCGAAGTTACCTCGTCGTGGCACTGCATTTTACGCTAGAGAGAGGGTACCTGAATAGTAGCTCCCTCTGTGTACACAGAGGGAGCTAGAGATGCAATCCCTGCGCTGGCGCGGCGTTCGCCCAAATTTCCGTTGTCGTTTAGCGCCATAGCGACTGCTAGCTGGCTGGCGGAAATAGACCTTTTTACAAAAGCAAGCGCCACCTGTGGCACGCAAGGGATCATGGGAACTTGGAACGCCTTAGAGCATTACGAGACGCCCAGAGGCGGAGGTACAAGAAGAACAACAACCATCAAGCATAAGCGAAGCGAACCATAAGCGAAGCAGACGACGGAGCAGTGTCCCTCGCAGTTCCCATGCTGCTTCGCGCCACGCGCTTGGTGGCGCGCGCATCTTTTTAAAATCGTCTGATTACGCGTATTTCGCAGCCAGTACTATAACAATAAACACGAGCTCCGCACGACTGTCAGAGACGCACCAGCAAAGTTGTCTCTCATCACCAGATAGGCTGAGTGGTTACCTCCGCTTTTTCTCATCGCAAGCATTACTTTACACCCTCGGACATAGTTGACATCGCTATAATTTTTTGCTTTGATGCTGAATGGCGAATATGAAATAAAAATGAAGTTGTCGTGAAAGTGCAACATCCGTGACATGGCTGTTGCCTGTTGTTACACTTGCGCTTTCGAAGCGAACCACATTTACGTTATAATTATTCTCTCCTTACTTTGGTGAGAAAAGATGGCGTATGGAGGCTGAGAAGCAAACGCCATCGTAGAAAGCCCCTTCTGCTAGCAGTGTTTGCAACCGGGGTTCCGAGAAACCCAGGTGTTTCCAATACGGGAACAGGATAGTGTTCAGCACCCGCGAGTAAAACTTGGCTGCCTACCAAGGCTCGCTGTTGGACAGCCTTGGTGTCAAGCCGTGATCGACGTTTGATCGTTGGTATCGGGATTGACATCGAGATCGAAAGACCAGGCTGCCAGGCCGCGGTTGACGCTAATGAATTATAAAATAAATAAAAAATCAAATCTTCGATTTCTCGCCTGTTCGGTCGAAGCAAAGAACGTCTTGTGGCATATCTGACATTACCAGCTGTCCTGACGTTCCAACGGTTAGGATGATCGCCTTCCACGCACAGACTAGGAGGTGACGCGTGTTCGAATCCTGCCAGCGGCTGTCCTCGTCTGAGGTTTTCCCTGGGTTTTCCAAAGACTTTCCAGACGGATGTCGGCACAGTTCCCCCTGACCTGGTCCAGGTCCCATACTAACCCCCCCTGCCTGCCACTCCTTCCTGTTGTCCTCTCTTCATCTGTCCACATATGTACACCATGCATGGCCACCGTTGATTCGCGGCGATAAGATACTAGGGCCCGACGTGCACGGCCGTATGTCCTTTTTGTTAATTCCAACAAAAAGGACATACGGCCGTGCACGTCGGGCCCTAGTATCTTATGAACGACCACGAAACATTTACCATTCAGAATGGTGCGACTTTCTATGGTGGAAGTGACAGCAAAAATGAGGTACGCCACCTCCTTGAGCAGGTCACCCATGGTAAGTTCGAGACGTTCACCAAGGATGTGTGCAAGACTGCTGACAAAATACTTTGTCAAGATACTTTGTATTGTTGGAGAAATCGGGTTTAACCCGAATTGGTCGGAGGTCAGTTCGGGGGGGAATAACCGGGCGGAATCGGGTTCACTCCCGGAAAGTTCACAGGGAAGTTCCCGGGTTCACACGGGAAGTTCACTCCCTAACTATAATACTATTACAGGCACCTTTTGAAAATGTGTATTATAATGTGTAATACTAATACAAAAATGTTTTTTAGTAATATGATTACAAAAGCAATATATTAGTAATACATGCCCACCGCTGTTTACGGCGACCATGTTTGAATTCTTCACATACAGAGGAGAAGCGCGTCAACATGCATGCGCGGAAAGCGGCGATTAGTTGTCCGCTGGCGGGCCCGTGCCTGGCATCGCAAAAAAGTTGTGTAAGATATGCGTAAGAAAAATAGTCTCGCAGGCGCCTACGCGGCCAAACATATACAGGGGAGTAGTTGCGGATAGCTGATGAAACACATCACAGCCGACCCGGTGTTATCATTCGCTCTCCCGATTTCTTGAAATTAGGAGACATAGGGGTTTCTCTTTTTTTTTCCATATGTTAATGGAGAATGAAATGTACGCGCCATTTAATGAGTAAAATAAAAGCGATATCATTCGCTGCACTATTTCGCTAGCGATATCGCTCGCTGGATCCTATAGTATTCGTCTACTGCTGGTCAGACACGCGTTTTACAGCTGCCCCCTGCATCTTTTCTGTGTCGACATTTATGGACAATAAAGGCTGTACACCCACTCACTGTTTCATTGACACGGAAATTATGAGAGAACAACTTCAAAATCCTTGTCTGACCAACAATAGGAACATAGCACCATCGAGGTTGGGTTGAAAACTACACCAGACTACATCCGACGACACCCACGTTTAGCGATCGTGAAGTCTGAGCCTCAGGATTGGCGATTTCAATTGAAAAAAGTAAATCCCACATTTAAAGACGGCGGCAAAAGTTTCCAGAACGTAATTGCCGGGAAGTCCCACAGTCCTCCGGCGAGTATGTCGCCAGTTAGAATTTTTTTTATCACTTTAGGTGAAACACCCTGCAAGATACCATGCCGTGGGACCCGAACCTACACCCTCAGATTCCCGTCATGCAGAGATGCAACTAGTCACTCCTGGTGCTTCACCATCCTTTGGTTGTCACGGTCAAACATGTGCCGTACGAGTGTAGTTCAAAGGTATGTAGCATGACACCCTGGGCAGTACCCAGTATTACCTCTTCTATGTTGCTTATTTTATTTAGTGTCACATAGGCAGGGGCGCCGCTATAGGCAATGTTTCAGGGAGGGGCAACATCTCGGACCCGGGCGCTCCCTGCACAGTCCCACATTATTCAGGACAGGTCGTGTACTGTTTGCGGGCCACGGAATGAAGAAGAAAAGCACAAGAAATACGGCGGGAACTCTCAGAGATGTGCAGCCTTGACAGACGCCGGATGGGCTGTGGCAAGGTCACGAAAAAAAGAAAGAAAAGAAAAGAAAAAGAGAAAACGTCTGAGCCAGAGGGGGTGACAAATGACCCTCACCCCGCCCATGCACCCAGGTACTCAGTACGGCGGCGGCGATGTGGTTGGTAACATACTTTCCATATACTACCGTGTCATAACTTACGTATCTGCTCGTCTCTTTCTCCCCCTGTTTATCCACCACATCTGCACATCGCAGTACGCTTTTCAAACAGAACTTGACCGTGTAGCACGCTGAAGGCCAGCCATTGCACGGAATGACACATTTATCTCACATGACTCGTAGAAAGCGCTGGGAGCACGCCTCTCATTTTCAACAAATCAGAGGAGATAATAATATATCATTCGTGATGACGGCTGGCTAGGAGCGTGTTATGCGGTCAAGTTCTGTTTTAAGACTATAGTTTATTTTTCGCAGACCGGATGAGAGAGAGAGAGAAAACAAAAATTCCGCCAACTTCACCTCGACGGCATCTCACGTGGCAACAGAGGACTTGAGTAGCATTATTGTATTTATGTAAAATGATATCGATAGTTTCAACAATAATATGTCTTAAACAAGCGTGCGGAGAGTGGAACAATGATGAAAAGGATCCACGTAGATGTAGAGCTGGAAGCCGAGCCGACAAGGACGACTTTAGTGTCGACGCCCATCCAGTAGATCACCCTCTGCTGCACGATGGTGGCCCTATAAAAAAAAAAAAAAAACTTCCATTCGTGAATTAATAACCAAACATATTACTCACTACGCCGTCGTGAAGGATCCTCGAGAACAGTAATCGTTACTTTTATATGCGGATCCAGAAGATTCAGCACGACCCGTCACAGATTCATTATAACTTCCAACAGAACGGCTCTAACAAAGCGGATCCTTGAGTCAGCAGAATGTGAGCGCGCGTAATAACCACGTCGGCGACAAAGACCACGCCTTTCTTCCTCGTCAGCTCTTGAAGGGAAGGATCCATCATAACTAACTGCCTAGTTCGCTCTCCGAGCATTCCACTTTCTTTTTCCACGTGTACATTCCTCGCTGCCGTTGTCACATTCCCCCTCCTACGGTAGCGGGTTCAGTTGCTCAAACAAAGCGGGGAATACTCGTATACCCCGTTTTTATCGGTCAAAACCGACCACATATCATCGTGTACGGAGGCGTCAGACTTGCATACACTCTTAAATGAACTTTACAGCATAGCACGCTCCTAGCCAACCATAATCTCGAATGATATAGTTATCTGCCCTGATTTCTTGAAAACGGGAGGCGTACGCTTTTTTGTGACACTGTTCATAATTGTCACAAAAAAAGGCGTACGCCTCCCGTTTTCAACAAATCAGGGCAGATAACGATATCATTTGAGATGATGGTTGGCTAGGAGCGTGCTACGCTGTGAAGTTCATTTTTAAGAGTAGCTAGCTCTGCTCGCGTGATAGAACAAGCGTTATTACTTATTACTAGCGCTGTGCGAATATTCGAAATTTCGGATATGAGTCGAATATCTGATGCTATTCAAGTGCTATGCGCAACCTATCTTCAGTATTCGAAATTTTCAAATATTTTTCTTTAGCAAGGTTTCGCCGTCATCATTCGGCAAGTGGGCTTCGCCTCATTACATCCAAGAGTTAGGTGAAGCGCGCTTCACGTTACCGCCATTGCTCTTTTGGTGTACGGCGCCGTTCTGCAAGTCCGCTTCACATCATTACATTGGAGTGTTCGGGGAAACCATCTTAACACTGTTCACAATATTCTGTCACTAAAGTCTACAACTTCAGGGAGCTCATGGTCAACACTGTACTCTGGGTACTGCATGTTCAAGTAAATGTACTCCCAACTTTCAGTGTTATTTTCAGTAACACATGGAAATATGTGCAGTTCTTAAAAAAAGTACAGGAAATTCACAATGTAAACATAGAAATGAGGAGATGCACACAAAGCAGGCTGCATGCACCACGTTGACAACTCTCAATGCAGTTCACTCCACTAATGCAGTCTACAACATGCAACACAAAGGAACCCTTCTCACACGCTATCTTATGCTGAGTGAAAAGGCTCACTAGTTTCGAGCTGAACATTATCCAGTGAGCACACCACCACAAAAACATTTCACCACGAGGTATTCGAAATTATTCGAATTGGGCCTCTTCGGATTATGCAAATTCGATTCGACGTCTGAAGAGATTATTTTGATTCAATTCGCAGTGCAGGTGAAATATTCGCATTCGATTCGCAATGGAAATTTGGCTATGCGCACAGCTATGCACTCTGAACTTCACCGCATAGCACGCTCCTGGCCAACCATCATCTCTAATGATATCGTTACCGGCCCTGATTTGTTGAAAACGGGAGGCGTACGCCTTTTTTGTGACACTTATGCCGTTCATAATTGTCCCAAAAAAAGGCGTACGCCTACCGTTTTAAACAAAGCAGGGCAGATAACGATATCATTGGAGATGACGGTTGGTCAGGAGAGTGCCATGCGGTCAAGTTCATTTCTAAGAGTGTGCTTGCTACTAAGAGCAAGGAGCTAGAAACACTTGTGCGCTGATTGAGATGTGTGCTCGTTTAAAAGGAGCAAGCCGACTCACCTGAATACAACCACCACGGGGTGGAAAGGACGTTCGTGAGGCACCCATCTCACGTACGTTTCATTCTTCCGGCTGCTGTCTATGTGAGTGACAGCGCTCTGTGGGCACACAAAGTAACGGACCACATCAGGGAACGCCCCTCGACGCTGATCGACCAACCACACTTACGTCGGGAGTATCGTCACATCGAACAAATCGGACGTCCGGAGATCTCGTGTCTCGGATGAAGTGTCCGTTAAAATAGGACTCCGTACGTCCCTTCTTTTGGATTGCGCGAAACAGGAAACCCTTGTAGAACGCTTTGGTGTAGTTCTGGCACCACAGGTGGATCAGAAAGTCGCGGTCCGTGCGCTCGGCTGTAAACTGGAAATACAGGGTGTATGCTATAAAAGGTCAGTGACATTTTCGCGCGTGACACTATATCTATTTGAGAGACGGACTTGTGCTGCTATACAGTGAATCACTTATGCCAGAGAAACATAGGAAAAAATTGTGGTTACCATTCACTGCGTAATAAAATAAACACGGCCACGGAAACTTTCGTCTTCATGTGTTTCCTATGCGCAATACCGATGGATGGAGGTGAACGTTTGCAGAGTCATATTTATTTTGTTACACAGTGCTAGGTAACCACAATTGTTTCGTAGGTTCCTCTAGCATAAATTGTTCACTTTGAGGCGGAGGAAGTCTTTTCGTGATAGAGGTATAGCATCAAGGAGGTATCACTTCTTGCACGAAAATGTGACTGACCTTTTATAGCATACACCCTGTACATCGTTATCCTCTTTTGTTGTTGTTCTACCCTCTAAAGGGGGCAGAGGGGCATCAAGCTCAAATCGTGTCGCGGGCAGAGAGAAAGAGCTGCCTGACATTATAGACAGTGCGTAGCCTCGGGTTTGCTACTTTAATATCACTCGCAAAAATTAATACGACGACAATTGTGCATAACTGTTCAGTCTTTTAGAATGTCACTGCTTGACTTCTTAACCCCCACAGTAGTCACGGTGATAGTTTATCAAAGTGCACGCGATGATCAGGTTGCTTTGTCTGTAACTTGGTGAGGTTCATGAGTCGTAAGAAGTGCTTACATGATAAAATTCTGCGTAACATTGACAGGGGCAGCAGCAGAGGTAACATCTCATTACGGCCGGAGATCATTTAATCCACCAAGTGTCTCCTTACGGCCAAGATCCCATTATGGCCGAAGGTAGTCTTATTTCGGTCGAAGATGTTTCATCACGGCCAAAAAAAAGGAAGCATCCACCATATTAGAAACCGCTGTATTTTATGCTTCCCAAAGTGTATTCGAGGCGGTGTGCCCCCACGGCTCGCCTTACACTCTTAAAAATGAACTTCACCACATAGCACGCTCCTAGCCAACCCTGAACTCCAATGATATCGTTATCTGTCCCGATTTGTTGAAAACGGGGGGCGTACGCCTTTTCTGTGACACTTATGCTGTTCATAATTGTCACAAAAAAGGCGTACGCCCCCCGTTTTCAACAAATCGGGGCAGATAACGATATCATTTGAGATGATGGTTGGCTAAGAGCATGCTATGCGGTGAAGTTCATTTTTAAGAGTGTACGGCCGAGACATCGGCCGTAATGAGATACAATCGCACCAGGCCGGGTTAGGCTGAAAACAATGCCTGAAAATCGTTGGTTTGATTCCTGTTTTTTTTTTCTTCTTTTTTTCTTTCTTTGTTTTTTTTTTTTTTTTTTTTTTACGAGTGTAGCCTCCTTCTCCTTGGTGGTGAAAGGCCCGCGGGCCATGGACTAGGTCAAGTGTGCTATAGCAATGCAACTGCTCCAGGGGACGCTGAGATGGCGGCGGTTGCAGCCGGTTTAGGTAAGGTTAGGCCAGGACAAGTTATCTTAGGTTCCGCCCCCCCCCCTTTCCCCAGACCCCGCCCTAGGCAGTGTCAGCACTAGACTGTCTAGGAGATGTTCGCACAGCTTGCGGATTGGGCATAGCTTGCGCTGCTATGTTATTTACGTATTTAGCTTGCTCATTTCGGTCCATTCGCCACAAATATTTCGAAGGGTGTTCGTACAAGTGCCGTTTTGTGACATTACGCGTTGTTACTTTAAAAAAATGCGTGTGTCACAGGGTTAGGTTAGTCTAGCAAGCGTTACGCATTTGAATCGCATCGTAAAAATAGAAGACTGGGTGTAGGCCTCCCCAAACTTTGCAGACTGATAGCCATTTGTCTGAAGTTTCATTGGAATTTTTTGCGAGCAATTTTCTCGTATAGAAAGGAGATTAACAACAAGCAAAATCTCACCCCATGCATTTTCAATGACCTATCTCGCACAAACACCACCATTTTTTCTCGTGTCTGCTTCATATTTACATCACCTCACACACGCGGCGCTGCCTACAAAGTGCTCATGCGCTGACATTATGCACTCATCCTTCTCTTTCAGAGCCCTTATGGTGAACTAGAGAGCCCTACAAACGGATCTCTCTTCTTTTGATGTTGGCGCCACCTGCGTGTGATAAAACTGAAATGAGGAGCACGCAGGACAAAAACGCGACTTTTGAATGAGATGAGCCATAGAAAATGCATGTAGTGAGATTTTGCTTGGTTTTTAATTTTTCGTCTACAGAACCATAACTCGAAAAAAAAAAAAGCAACAAAATTGCTGACAAATGGTTGCCGATCTCGTGCAAAGTTTTGGTTTGTCTAAACCCAGCTGTCTTCTATTTTCATGATGCGATCGAAAGGTGTAACGTTTGCTGGACTAACCCTGTAGTACAGGGTGTTACCCTATAAAAGTCTACCCGTGCCGCCATGCCGTACTCGCCAATTACTCAATGCAGGTGGCACATTGTGCGATCTTCATATAAAGCTCATAAGGACATTTAATCTTGGTGAATTTCGAAGTGATTAAGCGCCGCAACACGAAGTTATAACTCAAAACGTGAAATTCCCGTAGTCAAAACAATCAAGATGGCGGCGTTGAGAAGAGCACTTGCCATGCTGCTCCCCAGACGACGACGTGTCGCATATCCTGCCAGCCGGATGGAACTGCAGTTTTCATTTCGCTTTCGTGTAACTGTCGTATTTTGCTCAGAAGTAAGCAACATGAGGTACGAAAAATGCCGACGTACTCAGCAGAAGACACCCCAAAGGGATGTCGTCTGCTTACTGAGAGGCGCCATCTTGGCTGTTTTGCCTACGGGAACCTCACGTTTTGCGCTATAACTTTGCATAACGGTGCTCAATCACTTCGATATTTGCCATGGATGAATGTCCTTATGAGGTTTATACGAAGACAACACATTGTACCGCCTGCATTGAGTAATTGGCGAGCACGGCATGCCGACGCGGGTAGACTTTTATACGGTAACACCCTGTATATTCGAAAACGCTGTTATTCACCACTCTTAAAAATTAACTTCACCGCATAGCAGGCTCCTAGCCAACCATCATCTCGAATTATATCATTATCTGCCCTGAGTAGTTGAAAACGGGAGGCGTACGCCTTTTCTGTGATAATTATGAACAGCCGATAATTGTCACAGAAAAGGCGTACGCCTCCCGTTTTCAACAAATCAGGGCAGATAACGATATCTTTCGAGGTGATGGTTGGCTAGGAACCTGCTATGCGGTGAAGTTCATTTTTAAGAGTGCATCTTCTGTAAGTACATAGGTGCCCATGCTATGTCTCCCAAACCTGGCCGAGCCACTGGTACAGTGACAGTCTGAAAGCTAGCTTCGGAGCGCGTCGTGAAAAGGACCCTCTCAACTCAGAAACCAACAAATCACGAGAAGTATGCGTACAGCAAAATAAATATGGCAACGTAAATCACGACTGCCGCCTTTATGAGATATGGCACTGGACTTTCAGGAACAGCCGCAGAGAGGGTAATGTACCACGGAATAACTAGACAGCGTCCGGGTGCCTAAAAATTTCGAGCCCTACTTACACTTCGAAATTCTAAATTCGTCAGTGAACGAAAGTCATTCACTCTTAAAAATAAACTTCACCGCATAGCACGCTCCCAGCCAACCATCATCTCGAATGATATCGTTCTCGCCTGTGATTTGTTGAAAACGGGGGGCGTACGCCTTTTTTGTGACAATTATGAACAGCATAAGTGTCACAAAAAAGGCGTACGCCCCCTGTTTTCAACAAATCAGGGCAGATAACGATATCATTCGAGATGATGGTTGGCTGGGAGCGTGCTATGCGGAGAAGCTCGTTTTTAAGAGTGTTGAACGCAGCAAGATAAGAGAATGAAAGAAACACGAAAGATTCGTATTGAGTACACTTCGATATTGCATACTGTTATTTACCCTGTACGGATGGAAGTTGTCCTGAAAGTCTACATTATGCTTGGGGTCCATGCCTCTGCACGCTGCCTCCGGAGAGCCGCCACTGTGAGCAGCGCTCCGACCAGTGAGAAACGCAGGAACCGCGACCACGCTGAGAAAGAGATAGGAGATGTGCATGGCAGGACTCGTTTGTTCCTGAAGTGACACGACAGACGGTGCTGACGCTGTATGGTCCGCTTTCTCACGAAACCCACCCCGGGATTTGGAGTGCAAGCGTCGTGCGTTCTCAGCACGTGCCACGATGTCGGAGTGGCTGAAATCCCGACGAAGAAGAAGAAGAAGAAGAAGAAGAAATCCCGCGGAGCTCGCTCGAGTCATCACATGTCATATATGTCATAAGATACTTGGATCCGACTTGGCCTTAGCTCCCATCATTACTGCACAGACATAAACAAACACCTCACGCCCCTTTTGTCCTGGCCAATCTCCCTTAGTGGCTCACGGCCATTATATCATTGGTAGAAGAAGAAGAAGAAGAAGAAGCCACGCAGACGACACTTTCTTATGAAGCAGACTCCCATTTACAAGAAAATATAGGGACTCCGGCTACGAAAAATTGGTGTTGGATTCCATGGAGGGACGAGGTCAGTTGGTTGGTAAAAAAAAGAAAAGAAAAGGCGATGATGACGTAACTTAACGTCGGCTCTATTGCAGTCAAACTCCTTTACAACGAAACTCAGGGGACAGCGAAAAAAAATCGCAGTAAAGGTATTTTCGTTAAAAAGGATGTCCATTATTGGACCCTTTTCACCGCCGTTATCCGAGTAAGGTGAGCCATAGGCCCATAGCCTCCTATATACTGACGATACTACTACTACTACTATTATTATTACTGTACCTTTCTTTCTTTCCTTTTCGTTTTTGTTTTTCTTCCTTTTTTATGGAGTCTCACCTTTTCCCTCTTCTTCCCTTTCTTTCTATTTATTCTTCGTTTTCTTTTCGTTTTTTTTAATGGAATAGCATGCCGACCTCAGACCTTTCCTTTCAATAAATATATATCCCCCCCCCAACGGGACTGTAAAAAAAATTCGTCGTAGTGGTATTTTTGTTAAAAAGGTGTTCGCTATAAAGGAGTTTGACTGTATACGCTACGTTTAATTATGAATCACAAAAAGGAAGACAAACGCGCAATATGTAAATTTTGCGTACGGCTGAGAAGTGCTAAACATATACAACACCAAGAGAAAAGTTTGGGGGGGGGGGGGGGCGCATCTCGCCGTTGAACAGGGCCACGAGTGTTTCGGGTGCAGAATTTGGTTTGGGGGCTCCTCATTTAATCGATTCATTGAAGTTTAAACTAAATCCATTATATTTGAGTAATTTAACCCAGTGCCAAATCTGGAACGCCAAGACGTTACTCGAAATTTCGTACGTGTCCGCCACGTAAACGATCCGAAAGACGTTACTTCTAAACCACCGATATGATTCTAAAAAATGGAGCTCTTCTCCGACAGCTTTCAGTAACCAGTGAACGAAATATGTGTCGATTTACAGCTCAGTGGCATTACACCGCCTGAGACAAGTGGACTCTCCCAGATGTCGGCATTGCGGTGATATGGAAGATTTAGAGTAGCGTTTCCCAAACTTCTCGTTGTGTCGGACCCCCAAAACCACTGAGAATCCATTTGACGACCCCCCGTTCGACTCATGTTGACATAATTAAATAAGGGACGCGAAGAAAGGAAACAAGTCACCGCCGTGCAGGAAATGAAGCAATATATTTCTTATATCTCTTATATCTTAACGCTTCATCGTCGTTACGGTCGTTACAAGCTAACGAGTAGCGGGAAATTCAAGAAGGTGCACTCTTAAAAATGAACTTCACCTCATAGCACGCTCCTAGCCAACCATTATCTCGAATGATATCGTTATCTGCCCTGATTTGTTGAAAACGGGGGGGGGGGTGTACGCCATTTCTGTGACACTTATGCTGTTCATAATTGTCACAGAAAAGGCGTACGCCCCGTGTTTTCAACAAATCTGGGCAGATAACGATATCATTCGAGATAATGGTTGGCTAAGAGCGTGCTATGAGATGAAATTCATTTTTATGAGTGTGGGCCCGCGACACATTGCGCGTGACGTGTACCACGGCCTTCACGTATTGCGCGAAGAGCGCCGTGCACGTGTTTTATCACGTGCCCACCTTTTTAAATTTCCCGCCCGCTTTTTTTGAATTTCCCGCCACTCGTTAGCTTGTAACGACCGTAACGACGATGAAGCGATGAAGCCCCCCGCACTCTGCGGTGCTGCACCAGACGGTCTGCGGGCTGTCTTCCATTGCCGCGGACCCCCCAGAAACACTCTCCAGTCCCTCGGGAGTCCGTGGACCACGCTTTGGGACCCACCGATATCGAGCACGTCGACTTCTCCATCGCTCACACTAACAACCTTTCAGAATCACACTTCCACTGTCTCGAAGTCAGCCCTCTCACAACGTCAAAAAAATTGCTCGGTCCATGGCCTAATACAGCCCACCAACGCTCTGTCCTCAAAGCACTTCTGACCTTTTTGGACATCGTATAGGACTCCTTGCTGTGAGGTGACTCATTATTTCATTTCCAACATGACTACCAACAATGGGGTGGTACAGTATCACCCCTAGCGATGAAACTTCCCAAGCATAATAATAAAATAATGTAGTCGATTAACGGCTGGGCACTTTCCGAGCAAATTCTTCATCATCGATAAGGAGCTATTGGTCAACCTATGGGCCTGTTGCTCTGGGCCAGGTGGCGCGAGTGAGCAGCAACATCAGCGCCCCAAATCATGCAACACTCCCCAGTTTAGCAGACGACGCGGCACTTTCAAGTACACGGTTTCGAGTTGTTCGTGCTTTTCAAGAAGCATCGCTTTTTCTGTTGATTTCCTACAGGTTTTGTAGCTTCCTTGGCACCATGCCGTTTAACACACCATGCAAAACCCGCTGATGGAACTCCTTACTGTTGTGATCCGCGGCCGTTTGGGCCCGAAATGGCGCTGTGCAAACTTCACTGCAACAGTCCTATACCCAACGCACTTCGCAGAAGTTCGCACTCAGAAACGAACGTTCTGCAATGTACTTGCCGCACCAAGCTACTCAGGACGCCACTGAAGAATATCTTCAATTGTTCGTGCAAGCAGGCCCAGATGTATTTTCTTTATTTTTTTTCTTTTTACGGTCCCTTCATTATGCTTAGCCGGCGTCCCATTTCCTGTTACGCATTTTTGATTTTCCCGCCAGAGAGGACAGCAGCACAGTCGTCGCAGCACTACGCGATGCCGTTCGAAGATGGCGCCACCTGTGCGTAAGAAGCTACGCTGATAGATGTGTGAGACTGGAATACAACTTAACCCTTTCGTCTGCTTTATCCGCCTTGTTTTCGAAGGTCCTAGCCAGAAATACCGACTCTCCCCTCGGTTAAAGCTTCCATTTGAAAGCACGTTGTTCGCCTCCCTCAAAAGTGCCAGTAGACCGTCACCGCTAGTCCGGTACCCCGCGTCAGGTTCCGCATCTACCGCACCCAAGCAGCAAAATGTACTGAAAGTCGAGTGCAATAGGGGTGGACGGGTAGGGGGAAGGCCTTGAAGAGACTCGTGAAACTAAAGAACATTGATAAGACACATGCCGTCCACCCCTATTGCACTCGACTTTCAGTACATTCCCAAGCAGCACAATGTACCGAAAGTCGAGTGCAATGGGGGTGGACGAGTAGGTGGAAGGCCTTGAACAGACTCGTGAGACTAAAGAACATTGATAAGACACATACCGTCCACCCCTATTGCACTCGACTTTCAGTGCATTGTGCTGCTTGGGCACCCTATCAGCAGATAAGATTGTGTGAGGCATGCTCTTTGTCATTGGTTCCGGTAGGCACGGTAAGGTGACGTTATCAGCGCTGGCGTTCAAGGTATACTGAAATACAGATTGTTGGAGCGCGTTCATTATAAGTACATTGGGGCGTAAAACGTTTGTAATGGTGAGGGGGTGCGTCATTGCAATTACCTAGTGTATCTGCAGAGTCAATGTATGACCAATAACGTTTATTACATTACTGTTTATCAAATAGTGGCCACTGGGAAATGAAAGAGGCTTAATAATTCGTGGCTTTAAAGTAGCACAGAAGCCATTTTTAACACCCAGTTTTCTTCCTGTAAAACTGTTAAGTAGGCCAGTAAGATGCACTATGCGAAGTAATTTACACCACAGTCATAATTATCGCAGAAATTGAATTTATAATACGCCGCAAAAAGCGACCGTGCGCAACGGTGGTGAAGAGCAGTACCAGCCTGTGATCTGCATGGAACCTCGCGCAGACGCTATAAGGAAGAACGCTCGCTGATTGGCCTAGAGAAATGCTGTCTGCTACTCCGCTGTCGTCTGCTAGTCGGCTGTTCGGGGTTCTGAAAAAGCCTTTCTCCTGGCTCGGTCGGCTGCTCCTTCTATCCCTTATTCTCCGGGAAAACTGAAAAAACTGGTTTACTGCGGTAAAGGGACAAGGCGGGGGGGCTCACCCCAACTGACTGGCGAACCAGAACGAGTTCTCCTTATAACGTCATCGGTGACGTGGCATCATACCTCCTCATCCTCGTTATAACGGAGTCATGCCATGTGAGTTTTTTTTCTTTTTTTCTGGGAAACAAATTGCACACATCAAAACCTTTCGCGCCATTCGGTATAATGACACACACACTTTCATCAGATGTCTTAATCTGAATTTTTTTTTTTTTTTAATGGCCCTCTGTGCTCCTTTAAGTCGCTACTTGATTATGATCATGAACATCGCCATAGTGGGCGCCTCTGTGGGCGAATTTTTGTCCACACGGTGGTTCTGAGTGTGGGGTGGTGGTGGTGGTGGTGATGGTGCTAATGAAAGAGCTCGTCGTTGTCTGCCTCATAGAGGTGGACACAAGAGGTTGGGTACCCGCCTAGGTCCTGCCTAATAACGACAAGGTAAAATGGTCTTGACCTTCTTCTTCTCCTCCTCCTTCCTCCGTACCATCCTGCCGTCATCCGAGTATGGTGAGCCATAGCCTCCTATATACTAACTATACTGCTACTACTACTATTATTATTATTATTACTGTATAGGATACTATCGGTGAGCTATACATCGAGGCCATAAAGCGTTAGGAAGAAGAAGTGCTTTCCAACCTTGGTCTCCAGCTGCCCATTCTCCGTGGGAAGAAGAAGCATATATATGTCATAAGTTACTTGGATCTGACCTGGCCTTAGTCCCTATCATTACTGCATAGACATAGACAAACATCTTTCGCCCCTTTTGTCCTGGCCAATCTCCCTTAGTGGCTCACGGCCATCATCTCATTGGTAGAAGAAGAAGAAGAAACAGCTGTGTGTGGTTAGCGTCCAGCTCGCGTGGCTCAGTGGTTAGCGTGCTAGCCATGTCACGTCGAGACTGGGAGGTACCCGGGTTCGAATCCCGGTGCCGGCTGTGCTGTCTGGGGTTTTTCCTGGGTTTTCCTCAGACGCTTTCAGACATATGTCGGCACAGTTCCCCTAGAAGTCGGCCCAGGACGCACATTTCCCCAGGGCGTCAGTCGTGACGTTGCCCACATACGTGAGGCCGACAACGGCAAGCCCTTTCACCATCACCACCACCACCTGGTTAGCGGCCACTGCACTCCTGGCTGAAGAAGAGGAAGTCGCAGCAGCTGTGTGCCACGCGCCCACCTTCTGTTCTTGACCGAGGAAACAACCCCTCAAGGCACTTCGGTAAATGTATATGTCCTTTACCGATTCCAATTCCTTAAATCAATCAATTAAAAACCAATTACTTGAAGCATCAACTTCCTTCGCCATCGAAAGCAATGGGTAAGCTAATATCCCTTACGACACTGCGAGATACGCCTTCTTAAGTCCAAGTTTTCTCCCAGCTTTCGCAAGTATTGGCAAGGCCAAGCTGGTTTGCATAATCTTCCTTGTAAGCACGTCTTTATGGCGCCTTTCGAGACCATTTGGAACCTTCTCTTACTATTTTCAGCTGTGCAGTGTATTTCGCATTGTTGAGCTGATCGTCATAAGTGCCTACCCTACTGAAGAAGATAGATACGGCCAACGGGGTAAGTGGGATGTTTCGAGCAAATGTATTCTAAACATTTCTGCCCTCTTTAGTGGTGCTCCTGGTGTTTATCTTTCTGAAGGCATCGTTCGAGTCTGTCAACTGCTTTGCCGACATCGGACTATTCTTCAGTATGAACAATGTAAGCGAACCGTGGCCCTGTTATCCTGTTATCTGACGTGGAATATCACTTTTCACTGATTTGGCGAAATAGTAATGATAAAAACGAATGTTCTCATCGCCCAATTGCGCATATGCAACATGACTTATGACTTATATCTATACGGCTGAATTACATGTCTGTGCGTCTAGTACAGAATTTAGTTTTATTTACTGTTTATTTTTCCTTTTATTTTTGCCCACAGTTTAGCGTGTACGTTACGGCGCTATTCGAGCATGTATGCAGTTCCAGCATGAACACGAGTGACAAGTCAAACCTGCCTCGAAGGGTTAGGATTCCGTTTGCAGGACCAAATTCGAAGGCGCATGCGGAGCTATGTAGTACCTGGGTGTCGCACGGGACGCGGTAATTTTTAAATTTACTTTTCAATTCGCTTTCACTCTCCTTTTCTTTCTTTTTAGATTTTAAAAAGTTTTCCATTGTTACTTTCTAATTTACTTTTAATTTTAATTTACGAGACCCAGTGATAGTGGCATTGTAAAGTTAAGGGCGTCGTTGCCTGGACAGAAGCATGACGGGTGCTGTGAAATGCTATATTGTCAACTGCTGGATAAAAATTTGGCCGTAAATTATTTTGTCTCGGCGAATATTCACGCGGTGCCAACTGCAATGTCGCGGTCCTCACAAATTTATCCTAATGTGCCTTGTGGGCATTTTTTCTTTCACTTTCTTTTTCTTTTTTTTACCAACGATAAAGTACTCAATTTTTTGTTTCTCACTGAGGACAATCTAAAATGTGCAAGAAATTTGCTGGGATCTCAGGCCTGCAAATTTCCGCATCAAACATTTCGACCTCTTTCTCGCAATCGCCAGTACGTGTTGACGGCATGGGTACACAAAAGGAACCACGTGCCGCTCACATTGAGTTGTTGCTCCTTGATTGGGACCAACGAGGTCGCTCCATGGGTAATAGGGGAGAGAGGGAAACTGCGCAGACAACTGACCTACTTGTACAGCGTGCGCTCCAGACTTGTACGTAAGGCGTTAAGTGTAACTGCATTACTCGTAATGAATTCTATAATTTCGAGTAATCAATTACCGAGTAATTACTTTTGAAGTAGTCTGGCTCAAAATAACAATGCTCTGTATCAAATTTTCTGTGTCTTTGTTGGGCTATTCTACTGTAATAAGCAAAACAAAATATTATTGCTATTTCAGCTGTCCCGATCACGTGGGAGTCGCGTTCTCTCTCTTTTTTTTTCTTTTTTCGAAGCACGCAGGGGCGGAAATTTTTGCATGAATTGAAAGTAACGACCCGAGTAACGCGTTACTTGTATACTCGTTACTCAATTACATTTTGAGTCGAATAATTTGTAACGGTAATCAATTACTTTTGCTAGAAGAGTAACTGTAACGGTAATCAATTACTTTTTTGGAGTAACGGGCACATGTCTGGTGCGCTCCCACAGGGATTCCCGCGTCAACCTCAGGTCGTCATGACGTCAACCTCACTCATTGTCTTATGTGCTCTGTGAAAGAGTTGAGGGGTTTCTGGAGTATATACAAGACAGACCCGCGCGCAAGCGAGAACGCTCGCTGTTTCGAAGGCTACCCGCCGTAGCCAAAAACTAAAAAAAAAAAAAATGTGGAGGAATATATTTCACTGGTCCTTTAATTCTGCACGTTTTTCAGTTTCAGGATTCTCATGCGCCTCTGAGAGTGTTTATTGTTTGGCATTTGTTGTCGGCGATCGGCGGCGTCCCTGTCAGCCTCTACATATTCTGGTACAGACACGGAGACACATTCCAGCCGGTACCAACATTTTTCACCTCGTTTATAAGACTGAACGTGCAGCGTAGCTAGTGAAACATGACGAAAAGTAACCCCGAGACGGAACGACGTCTTCTTCTGTCTCTGGTTTTTCCTTTCATTTTTACCTCGTCCGCCGAGACTGTTTGCACGACCTCGTCAGTGTGAACGGCTGAACAGATTGGTGGATGGCATATACTTAGGCAGAAATAGGGCTTTTTCGAAGCTCTTACTGCATTAATTAGATCGTACCATTCTATTCGTTATTTGTTCCACGCCAAGAAAGACCCAAGGACGACGATTCCAGCGATCACAACGCCGTCTACGTCTCCGCCTCCAGAAGAGAACACGTTCGTAAGTTCGTCGGACGCTCCGTTAGATATAATGCAAAGATCTACTAGAGCAGCAAGAAGTGACATTTCACGTATCTCGGAACCGTGTCTCATTCATTAAACAGTTTATGAGGAGCCACCACTTACAACTTCTTCCCGGAGTGGTGTATCGTCATTGCGCTTACAAAAACGCCCGCGGAGCAAGCCCCGAAGCAGTCACCATATCATGGCCCGATCTTCTGGTGTGACGTCAGCAGGCCCCTGTGGCATCTCGCATGCGTGGCATCTCGCATTGACGTCGACTTCCCTCGCTCACTTACACGCTCTTCGGGGGAGTTGAGGGTATCTAGAAGGTGTGCAGACTAGAGGCCTCTCGCGGGCGCAGTTGGCGTTCCTTCGTAAGAGCTCACGTATGTTACTTCTCGCGAAACAGGCCCCACTAAAAACGAAACACTTATGAAAGGTCACTTCACTGCTCCTTTAAGATCAATCAGGGTGAATACTTGCGCTTTCAAATGACGAGAGAAATAACGTTTTCCGTGCACGTCTTCTCAGGACCTCACTTCGCTCGCTGAATCGGGAGCTAAGCTGATGAATGTAAGCACTGTTCGGAGGGACGTTACTTGAAACGCTACTCGTACTATTAGACGATTAAAATTGTGCGATGTATTACTTGCAGAAAGAGTACTTCATAGGCAGCGCCGTCTCCACCCTGATCGAACTCCTTATAAAGGTACAGTAGAACTCTACCGCATCTCATACAGGGAAACGTAGATTTCATGTAGGTTGCATCAGACTAACTTTTGCCGAGAACTGCCGAGCAGCGGAAATACGTAAGGTTACTAAGACATGATTACGCGCGTGAAACTAAAATGTCGACACTTGTCTCCGTAACAGTTATTGCGTCCTGTCAGTAATACATAGGCTTAAAGTGCAGCTCCGCTGCTGTTCCGAAAGTATGAAGACGTTGTGATATTCAGAACCGTGGTCCCAACTTCATTCATAAACGCACATTGCTTTCCAAATTTCCATACTCCTTCGTGAGAAATTTGAGAAAAACTACCGGGCGGCGGTTCCACTTGTGACGTCATACTTGGAACTGCGCGGATTGGATAGCCACACCTAGCCAGCTCTGCCTGGCAACCAGTTTGTGTTTACACTCCGTCATTGCCGCTGTATCGTGCTGAAATAGCTGTCACGAGCTATCGGGGACCACCGCACCGTTTTATCATGTTTCTTAGGAATACTTCGTCTTCGAGCACGTTCTCGTTCTCAATAGCTTTGGTGGTGCTTTCTGCACGCGCAGCAAGTCCGCGCATAGTGCGCTGCCAAAGCTATTGAGAATGCGTAAGTGTACGTCACACGTTAGGTGCTAGGTCTTGTTGGTAGCATGAAGCACAGTGCGGGCACAGAATGTCCTATCACAACGGCCGTCGTTGCACAACGAGGCCATCCTGTAAGGCTTGTTAAAGAAGACCGGCAAAACTATCTTTGAGGCGATTAACGACAGCAATTATCACGGAACACACCCAAAACATTCACCTTCGCCCATAGATCTCCGCCATCGCATCGACGATTTGGCGTTAGCCAAGCCACGAGCGCGGCTAAGCCAGGACGAAGCCGGGATTGGTCAGGGTTTGCCGACCACAGGACCGCCGTGCCAGGGAAATTAAAAAAATTGTTTTCTTAAAAACTACAAAGAAATGGGTGAATTTTTCACATGTATGCTCCCTGTGCGGAAACGAACGCACAGCCCAAGCATGGCTCCATTCTGTCGCAGTCGAAAATCGGCGGAGCTGAGCTTTAAAGGGCCACTAAAGATGCCGTTACCATGGCAACAGCACAAAAGGAGCGAAATTCGTCCGTTGCGACCTTCGCGGTTTATGAACGAAAGGAAAAAAACGTACGCCTTTCTTCTCCCTATCTAGAACACCGACAGTGCGGAGCTGGCTCTCATTGGTCTCCTCGTCAAACGATTCGTCCAATCATCGCGGCAGATCGTTTCAGGAAAACCAATCGGAGGCCTCACGGCACTGTCGCGCTTCCCTCAACGGGACAGAAGCTAAGAAACGAAAAAGAACGTCTCTCACGCGCCTTCTTTCGACGCTTCATGGCACCGTATATCAGCTTACGTTTGCATTTTATGATATAGCGCTTTCGCTTCCGCGCCGTAACTGAACCTAGCTTCTGGTTTTACCCTTGACGCAGGCGCACGCCCTAAGCGGCCGGTAGCTCGCGCTTACATCAACGTGAAGCTGTAACCGAAATCTTGGTCAACATGTTGGCTAGTCTTCCTCGTTTATTTCAAAAGCTACTGACTCTACTGAATGTATAATGCTAGAAAATAGTTTACGGAACACGCTCCAGCACACTCCTTCCTCAGAGTGACATGCTAGCAGCGGATGGTGCCGTACGAACTTGCACACAACTTGTGACTGGGTTACCTAGGTGCATGTCGGCACTAGTCTGTACGGTCCCATCCACTGCTTGCGTGTCACTCTGGGGAAGGAATGTGCTGGAGCGTGTACTGTGAACTTTTGTCCAGCACTGTACAAAGTAGGATGGGGGGCGTACACTAGCGGGTGTATGCCTTCTTGTTTGCATCAAACTAAAGGAATGACGTCTGTTGTACTAAATTTAAGTTTGCGTGCGACAGCTATACGAAATTTTCGGGACATGCTGCATGAAGCATGAGTGGGATTTGACGTTTCTGACAGTTACGTATTGATGTGTTTCTTTTTTCTTTCTTTTTTTTTCTGTACCTCTGCACAAAAGGCTTGTTTTCCACAACCGTTAGATGCATCGTCCAGCACAGAGCACCGGAAAGCGTGCTCTGCCGCAGTACGACGTACAATGTGGCAAAGCTATCTTGCGAGGACGACCGCACGATATTACGAACTGAGGTTACGCGGTATCTTGTATCACTAGAGAGTTTTAGCGCATTGTACGCCATCGCCTTTGCGTACGTAAGGGATAGTGTTGGTGGAACTGCAAACTGCGCGTGCGCAGATCCACCAATGCTATCCCTTACGTACGCAAAGACGATAGCGTACGATGCACTAAAACACGTTATTTTTAACCGATGGTGATCGAGGCCATGAACTCGTTGCTGGGTTTCCGTTAAGTCAGTGGGGGGTTCACTCACACGAGAGCTGGACAAAGCGAATATTTCATTCACTTTCAAGAGGGCGGCCACAAAACTTAGCCCATAAGCCATAACTCTCTTTTTGCCTCTATTTTACTGTCCATTTTGCATTTGTGGCTCGTCCCTGCTAACTGAAAAAAAAAAAAAAAAAAAGTTGGCTTGCGTACCACACGCCAGCCCGCTTGCGGTTCGAGAGTTGCCTGGTTGCTATAAAACCGCAAAGAAAAGCTGGTTTACCTCCGAACTGTACCTGTATCGGTTTTCCAGTTCGACATCATGACACACAGCTTTCTCGCTCTTACTAAAGGAACAAAAACGGAATGTTTGTGCACGTATCGGATACCTAGGCGTTTCATGCAGCACACGGGTTAAAGGAACGTGTAGGCTTCAAAGAATGTTACCTCTGGATTCTCCTTTGACAGTTATTCATGATGTACCACTTCATCACCTTCTACAACCTGCGAGTAGCGGAAAGAGCGAGGTTAATAGCTAAAGCGGAATCACATAACTCCAAAGGGAAATCAGCACAAGCACCACACCCCGATAAGAAACCCTCCGGACTTCCACTGCAAGAAGCCGACCATAAAGGTTCGGGACTACGACCACCTCCGCCGCCACCACCGCTGTCACCTTCGAAAGCTGAAGCCGCGAAGCCGAACCCGGCTGGCGCTCCTCCTAAAGGGTGACTGTGCGGAGCGAACAACGCCATAGACTCTCTTCTTGTATCCATTCATTTCATTTAGATAGAAATGCTGACCGAGAAGGAAATTAAACTAAATTTCCCTAAACTAAATTGTCCTTCCGGCTCTGGCTTTTTGTATTCCTGTCTGGTTTTTCTGTTTACTTTGTTCTGGAAACCTGCTTTATTGTATCTTTGTTTGTTTGGTTATATATATATATATATATATATATATATATATATATATCTGTGTCGCAAATGTCTCTGTAACGCGAACGTTGTTAGTTGCTCCTAACTGTTTTCATATTACGTTTGTGAGTCCCTCAGCGCGGGCTCCTTGATAGTTTTGTTTTTCTTTTTGCTGCTGTTGTTGTTTCCCATTTCGACGTATAAATTTCCCTGCAAGGTTTCAAAATTAGGGCGCGCGCTATAAAGCGACGCAATAAGAGAAAACCTATAGTGTTCTGCTAGCGCGTATGACGGTCGTGCTGCTTTCGTTATCATTTTTATTATTATCATATTTCGCTGTGGACGCTTTTATATGTGTGCATCTTTTCCGCTTTCGAGGCTCATTATAAGGTTCATAAGACGAGGACCTAGCAAACAGTCATTACGTGTTTCCCAGAGAAGCGCAAAATCGACTTTTCATTCCTCAAAAAATTTCTCTTTGTTAACATACGATTTATCCCGTATTCCCGAAGGGAGGGATGGAATTAACAAAATGAAGCTCACGCAACGTATTGTGATGGAGAAATGCTGGGTTTCACACGCAGAATAAAGGAGCACGTCTGGGGTATTTGCGTTCGAGCAATGCCTGGAGATTACATTTCATTTGTAGAGTCCGAATTTCATTTGTATAGTCCGAAGTATGTCGACATTAGGTAAACGGAAAAAGAGAACCATTGTTTCTCTCTTTAATGATTGTTGAAGAAATGATGAATTGATGGAAGTTGAAATGATGACGTTTGTAGGGTGCCGACGGGTCGGAAGAAGAGGTTAGTTGGAACTCTGGAAGCGAAGAAGAATAAAACGAAGGTTCTTGTGTTGGGAATATTACAAAGTTTCCCTCTTTCTCTCTACAAAGAGCACTCATTCATTCACACTGAACGGCTGAAGGCTACTCAGCACCATTAGCTACGACGTGAATTCGAACTTCACTGCCTTCATTTTTAACAATGCTCATTATGGCCCAAACTCTACCCCACACTGCCAAACCAACGTTTAAGCTCATAGTCCCTGTGTGTGTAGCCAAACTGCCAGTGCCTCATCTCGAATTAAAGCAAGCAAAAAAATAAGGAAAAGGGAAAAAAAAAGAGACACCGTAAGCCTCCCACCAAAGCAAACATAGCCACCGAGCTTTTTTATCATTAAGCCGATGCAAGGACATTGCTGCGCCACGTAATAATAAAGCCGTAGGCCGATGATGATGCATTCACGGGGTCACGATGGGTGGTTTAGGGTCAGAGCAGAGGCGCGCACAAGCACGTCCAGCACAATGCATAAAGCCCGCCTTCGAGGGTCGAGGCAGCCAAAACGAGCGAGCGTGACGCTACGTCAAAACTGGGTGTGGGTTTAACTTCGGAGGCCGTAAATGAAGCGTCCGGGATGGTATACGCGCGCGCGGGCGGGCGGGGAGTTCACGCGGGCTTCGTACGAACGAGAAAGAAAAAAAAGGAGCCTTATTGCAGCACGCCCGAAACGTTTTATTTCTTTGGTACACAGTCGTTTTGTTGTTCATGCATTTATGCGTTTCTGCCGAGCGAGGTATCTCCTCTTTGGACAGTACAGTTTCCGCAAGTGAAGTTCACCACCATGTGTGTCCTGCATTTGGTGTGGCCGTCAATTGCGTTCTTCGAGAAAGTCGTGAGGGTTGTAAGGAGTGTCATTATACGCGTCTTCGCGTCCGCGGTTCAAGTGGAATGATCGCGCAATGATTTCAGCCTTCATTATCCCGTTATCGGCTTACGGTTCTTACTGGCTTCTACTTTCTACAGCGAGCTTAACACAGAATAAACCCATCAACGGCGTCAATACAGATCGTTTCCACTGAAAAAGAACACACTGACAGCGCTTGCGTGTTACGTCTGCTGACAGTCAACGTTGACGTTGCAACGGAACGTCCTTTCGGATCGAACGCCGTAAACGCAATGTGAAGCTGTTCGGCCCTGCGGTACTGGCACCCGTGTGACCCAGAAGATCATATATATATATATATATATATATATATATATAGAGAGAGAGAGAGAGAGAGGTACTAACAAAATATGAGGCAGACAACGAAGATGTAGGAAGTAGAAAAAGGGGGAGTTATTTATTTACTAGTGGAAAGTTAAGGGGGAAGTCAACGTTACGGCGGAAGCTCCGCCTTCGTCAGGACAGTCCTGACGAAGGCGGAGCTTCCGCCGTAACGTTGACTTCCCCCTTAATTTTCCACTAGTAAATAAATAACTCCCCCTTTTTCTACTTCCTACATCTTCGTTGTCTGCCTCATATTTTGTTAGTACCTATTTAATTTCGCGGTCGCCCGGACCCCTTTCTTCCAGCATATATATATATATATATATATATATATGTTCAACGTGACTTTAAGGACCCCTCCTGATAATGACGACACAAAGTTAGCTACAATCTCAATGGTGATTGGATTGGCTATAGTACATAAAGCAGCTGTGTTCAACCGTCCACGTGATGCATCGTATTCACTTCACAAGGGAAACGAGGGGCAGCTATCAAAAGAATCAACCCTTCTCTATCTGTTGTCTTAATATGTACGGCATCTCGGGAAACGAGATAAATTCAATGGACCTTTTTCACATACGCGTCGTACAACGAACCATGCTCGGCGCGTTTCGAAACAAATCCACGTAGATAGCACAAAGGACCAAAACCGGTCCGGAGTGGGGCCAAGAAGGTCGCACCATTCGTGCGGTCTCCCCACTGGTCCCCACTTCTGTCGTCCCCATAGTGCGCCATCTAGCGATGACGCAGATCACCGTCTCCGGCGCCTCAACGTCATGCGCATGCGCATAGGCCATTGTTAAAAAACGTCCATTAAAATGTCGCATTCTGTCGTGTGCAGATGCCGTCGTTTCACTTCCGCCTGTTGTCTTCCCTATTTACGTCATTACAGATTTCGCCGCCAGGGTCCAATTCAGCTATCTCTTCTCCAGTTGCTCCGTGCGTATTTTTTGTCGGCGTGCCCTGCACGCCGGAGCACGAGACTCATTAGGCCGTGTATCTTGTGCTGTTCATCGCAGCATAAAGGGCAACCTCCATGGAGCGAATGTACAGCGAAAAAGCTGCGAACTTCGCTCAGCGTCAGACGCCCTGCGCGAGGCGTCAAAAATGTGAGCGTCCGCCGCCGATCTGCCCATGCCAGATATTTTCGCCCAGCGTCCGCGATTCCGGAAGCGTCAACTGCAGATGAACCAATCAAAGTGCTCTTCCGCTACGAATCTACGCCAGATCGCCTGTACGTGGTCGTCTGCTCTCGTGAATCATCATCCTCGTCTTGCAACTGGATGCGTCGTCTGCTCGCTGTTTCGCCAACTGCATCGTTAGAACGTGAGGCATTGTCTGCCAATAAACATGTTTTCCCTTCGCAGTAGTGAATATGCATTTCGGTACGTTACTGGGCGCATCTTTTCAGACAGTTGTTGGATTTAGTTGCAAAATTTGTGACATTAAATGCACTTTTTCGAGCGATTGATTTCACTAAGCTTTCACCTTATACCCTGGCAACAGTGACATCACAGCATGACTTCCCGACGCCGTCCGCTGGTTTTTCGCTCCATGGAGGTGGTGCCGGCGAACAGCTGGCGGCGGAACGCGCGTGGCAGTCTGCCGCGCGAACTTCGTTGCAAAAATTCGCTCCATGGAGGTTGCCCTTAACACATCCTATTAGGATCGCTCTCTGCGTTTAATTTAGCACGCTTCTTGCGCAAGATTGGAGAAGGTGGTCTTGACGTTTTGCGCTTTGAGGTCTTTCTGTTATGGGCGTGCGCAGAAACATCAACGCTATCCCTTACGTGCGCAAAGTCTATAGTGTACGAATTACGCAAACTCTCTAATATCGTAGAGTAATTGAACAGGAAAATGAAACGGCAAACTCTGGTGTCGGCGCCTTATTGAAGGTAATAGTATTTTTATAATTCGGGTTTACGTCGCGAGACAACTGAGATCATGAGCGACGCCACAGCGGTCGGTCTGTGGATTGCTTTTGCCCAACTGAGGGTTCTTGCGATGAAAGCTCACCACACGGCACCCCGTATTCAACGTCCCTCGCGGAAGACGGCGTGTCTAAGCAACGTGTACCCTGCCACCAAGTTGCTGGCGTCCTCGGCCGGGTGCGAACCCGCGATCTCGGGTTCAGAAGGCAAACACGCTACCGACTGAGCTACCGATGCCGCTTCAAGGTAATAATGGTGCGCGTGCCCACATTCTACAAAATAACAAAAAAGTACTTTATTTGAATGATGATGAGTGGGAGTATTTAACTGAAGGCAATATTTCGTACTACATTCAACTGATTCTCCGTCAACCAGAAACTAAAATCTTTGCAGCCCACAATGGGTAGACCCAAGGCCAGACCAAGGAAGAGAGCCATGTGGAACCGAAACAGAATCCTTACGAAAACAGAAACTGCGCCCAACCAATTTACCCGAGCCTACTTCACCAACTGCATGCACGTAAATGAAATCAGCAAGGGTGGATCGCAGAACTCAACTCTCAGATTTTCATTTTAAATTCGTGGTAAGTAGTTTAATCTGTAAACTGAGAACCGGCTACATCCCCACTTGGCGAGTACTTAACCGTTTGGCGTTAAAACTAACGGACATGCATGAAATATCAATTCATTATGGACTCCCAAAGCAAGAAATAACATTTTCAAACTAAACGAACACGGGTTATGTATTATTGCTTTCTATCGATGAATCATCCTCTTCCTCTGTGTTAGAGAAGCAGAACCAGAATGAACCCTTTTCTAAAAGCAGCGGTCGTCTTGAGAAATTACCCGACACGACTTAACGTTTTAATCAAGCCCATCTCCTATCTCTACTGGAGGCCCCCCCGCAAGTGACCACGTTTGCAGGCCGCAAATCTTGTTCGCAACGTAGCCCCCGCAGAAACGTTTACAAGGACACTCAGCAAGAAGAACAGACAATTCGTTGACGCCATAACTTCGCAAGCAAACTTCAACTCCTCACTACATATTCATGACGCTCAAATTCTTCGCTTAGGCACAGCGGGGGACCGCGAATAGCATCCACCACCGCATCTGAGCGTGTATACTCCCCCTGAGAAGGGGGATGCGTAACCTTAACATGATGGAACTGCCATGACTGTCTTGAACTCTCGCAGCCGGAGGCTTGCCGTCAAAACAATTTCCTTTACGCGCGGTGCCCTCCCACACCCAGTGTTGCCAGACCGTCGGGGTATTCTCCGCCGGATTCGACTTTAATCCGGGCTAAATCGGAGTGACGTCTGACTGCATCGACCCCTGTCAGATCTGAAGGTCGAGAATGTTCTCCAGTGTTTGGCGAAGATGGAAGACTACCGGCAAAGGAGGGAACCGACTTGGGAGGGAGGAGCAGTGCTGACAACGGGCGCGACTTCATCCCTTTTTCGCCGAAAACAAAGCTGAAGTGGCAGTGCGCGTGCACCGCATGCCTGTATTACATACCACACGAAGTACATGGGAACGTTTCCTTTATATGTTTGCAGCGCATTATGTGGTAACCCGTCAGAATAATCTATACAACGAGAATATTGTCTGAATCGCTGGGACAGTTCCTTGGGGGACGTGTTTTCTTTCTAAACGGCTGTGACGAAACAAACAACGAAAATAAAAAGAAAGAAAGAGGGAAGTGTTCAAGAACACCCACCAGGGGTCTGCGATACGTTTTAGTTTCTCTGTGGAAACTATTGCTTTCAAACTAGCAAGTATTCATTTTGCAGCTTCATATCTGTAATAAATCCGACATGTCTTGCATGGCGGGGCTGCATTCTACTTGAGTTCTCCCACTGCTGGACCTTTATCACCCTATCAACGCTTTATATACAAATACTCAATACTAATCATACATCCTGAAAGGAGACAAGATTACGTCAACGAAACAGTTGACCAAAGCTGTGGCTCGCCGGTTTGTATACGAGCTAATTCGCAAAAATACGTACTTAAAAAATTAATCAGCGTGTCCTTTTTACATAGGCGTTAAACCTGCAATTAGTGATTACGACTAACTAACATTGGCGCGAGCACTTGACATTCATGGATAAACACACTTTTGGAGCCTGCAACTGTATATGGAACACGTCTAATCGCCTGGCACATCATTAGAACCCAATTCGCGAAGTGTAATTCTGTGCCTTTCAGTCCCGCGGAGAACGCAAATTGGCCATCCGTTCTCGTTAACAGTTCCATGCATACCGGTACTCTTTCTACCACACAGAAATAACGGTCTCCCTCTCGGCGACAAGGCATTGATGAACGAAATGTATAGAAATGCGTGAAGTGCAGACGTTAGCAATCGTTTCGCGATGCGATATTCTGGGTGCGATTCCACGTGTAAAGGCTATCCTCCTTTGGTGTAGGGGAAAGGAAGCACGCTCCGGACACGAGCAGCTCACAGCGAGTTCGACGGGGCGTTATAGTGCATCAGAAAAGAAAGCTTTTACTGGCTCGAGAGTGTGCATGTTACACTGGTCGCTCCAGTGCAACATGCGTCACATTTCATTGGTGGTTCCGTTCCGTTCGCTCTACGTTCGTTTCGACAATAGAGGCTATCACCTTACGTATACGTAAAGGATATCGTTGGTGCTCCCGCACACCCGCAAAACATAGAGAGAGGTTCGCGCATTTCTCAGAACCACTACGCTATCGCTTACGTACGCAAAGGCGGTATAGCGTATGATGCACTAAAACTCACTATTGACTACACTCACTATTGACTACACTGGACTGCGGGAATTCGCTATTAATCGCACAGGTTTCATGCGGATGCGAAGTGAGTATCGTGTATCACTGCGTCATTTCTACCGCGTGTTAACGTAACGCAGAATCTCAAAACAGTATTACGTTCATGGTAGCTTTAGCACTTTGTGTAACGTTCATTTACTCTGTGCAGACGAATATTGGATAGGACCAATAACACAAAGCAAATGTGTTTTCTACGCCTTCCTGCTATATACCTTCAGTACGTATACCTGGAGAGTGCCAAAAAAATCGTTGGCATTTAGAATGGCGAGACTCCCCATTTACTCGTAAAGGCGAATTTCTTTTCCTCGAGCCGCAATTGGCCCTTGGGACGAACTGCTGATCCTCACCTCTCAAGCGTCAAGAAGGTCACATTTCCAAGCACCTGCTTTCTGAGTACCTATTTATATACTATTCTCCAGAGGAACGCCTCTAGATCGATATTTATATTAGCCATCAGGACACTGTCAGCAACTAACAGCTCTCCAAGTTTCGATGATACACGTGAAACTAGAGTATTTATCGCAACTTTTTTTTTCTTTCCATTTTCATTCTTTGCACACTAGGATAAAGGCTAGCAAAAAAATCTGACACCATGCTATAACTTTGGACAGACTGTTCCTCGAAAACAATCGTAGTCATGGCGACGTATTTCGAGTAACCTTAACCGGAATCACATTGAGGAACACGTGGAAGCAAGCGTCAATTACCCAGGGAACTTCAGGGTCACGCAATGTAGACTTAACTATTAATAATTTTAATTCAAAAAGGTACTGTTGTGTCAAAGTCCGCCGCATGTGGCAAAGCTGTGCAGCGCAACCTCGGGCGTGACGCGCGTGACGCGCGCTTCCGAAACGCATCAGCGTCTGGCATTCGTTCACATTGTCTATATTATTCCGTCATTGGACCCCCGTTTATTGCATTGCCTCCGTGAAGACTCGCAAACGTCGGAACGCACACGGCAAATGCCGAGAGAGCACCAAAAGCAAACTATCATAAAGAAATCGGCTTTTGGCGGCGCATGTAATACCCTGCGGAATTTGAGCGTTTATTCCCTCCTACGGATGTTGCGGTGGTGTATGCTTCTCTCCGACATGGTCGTCCCCGTGCTGGGCGGAAAGAAAGCAGCCGAAATCCGGTTCTGGGCTTCTTTCCGAGATGCCGCGTGTCCCACCCCCCGCAGAGCGGCTGACCGGTTGTCCCCAGAGATAATTTCTCGCCGCCGATCTGAAACTGACACTGACAGTTTGCCCCCTATTACACGAAGGGGACCTGCTGTCTCAATAGACCTTTCCTGACGACCATCTACACGCCCGAGTAGTTATAGCGAATATGGCAGCGATACCTGTTCCTTCGGGCACTTCTTAACGTGAAGATGGCGTATACAGAAAGATAAACGGGAAAGAAAAAGCTAGCCTTCACAAATGCAAGTGTCTCGATAGGGTGCGGTCTATATTTGTGTTTGTTCATGTGCTCTTGGACGGCGTATAGAAACGGCCGGCAGTTAATTGTGATTTTATGTAAAGTGAAGCAGGTCTGTGCGCTAATGCAGAGACCAATGCCTGTGCCTGGATCATTCGGTGAGATGTATTGCGAAAATGTCGCCTCAACAAACTCGCGCAAGAGCTCGCAAGAGCTAGATTAGCTTTGGTACGTAAAGTCGTGAATACATTATCTCGTTGCACCAAATATCATGCATACTTCATCATATTTACTTCAAAATTCCGTTGAATACCTTTCGCTGTTTCCACTGCAATATTTTGTTATACCACGCATTGCTTTGAGACTGTCATGTACGACACGCAGAATCATATATGTATATAGTATGTACCACCCATACCCACTCTGAGCTCTGCTGTGAGTACAGACGACAGAAAAGAAAAAAGAAAAACAAAAAAGACAATGTAGAAAAGCAAGCCTGACGGAACACAGGCGTATATGCATTGTGAAGTTCAGGCAATTTCGCACAGTCAAGAAACGAAAATCGTATTCGTTGTTACGCACTTTTGAAAACAACATTTCGATTTTGCGAAGTATATAGAAGGCCAAAATATGTGTTGCGCAACCATTTCCGTTAAATATAATTAGGGGGTAGAAATGGACCTTCGCGCATGTACGCTCTCTTCGCTCAAATTAAAGGCGTCCCTCGAGTTGCGAGCAACCAGCAGGAGGGCCACGAGAAAAAAAAGGGGGGGGGGCACAAAGCGCGGTCATTAATATGTCTGATCGTAACAGACGGTGCAGTACTCAACCTCGAATACAAATGACGCTTCATTAGCTAACGAGTGTTGAACGGATGTTTACAAGATGCATTATGCTCAGCACCGCAAACATAACCATTTGTATTGCTCAGCTTTTTTTTTTTCCTCTTTCCTCTTATAATTTGTGGTCACCGTAAAAGAATATAAAAAAGGCGAGACGAGCTGCAACGAAAGAAAAACGAAACCTCGTTTTTGTTTCTCAAATGCCTTCCACGCGCACACATTACCTATGAAAAGAATAGAGAGAGAGAGAGAGAGAGAAAAGAAAAAGAAAAGAGAAGCAAGAAGAGACGGGGCAAAATGGAAAAATTCGTTAATCATATAGTATATACTTCGCTAGCGCCATTACCAGCAAATGTTTCCATCGAACAGGGAGTATAACAAATAAAAGTGTTCTCTTCATGGGGTGCTCAAAAACCGTTTAATTTCGCGCAATTACAGGAGTTTCCCGCCAAAGTAACTGGATTAAATTAAAGTGACTGGGGTAAATTAAGGATAGGGAATGGTAGGATAAAACGATAAGGAAGATGGACTCACTAAATTTGTGACTCATCTAATCAGTCAACCATACGAAGTAACTGGTGCAAGTAATGTGGAGTCGCAAGCCTCACACTAGAGAAGCCAAAATGTCCATTGTATTTTTTTCTTGAAATGATGTGGCCTTTACAGCTCAGTGGCGTTACCGCTCGAGACAAGTTGACTCTCCCACCTGCTGCCACCGTGGTGTTCTTGAGGATCTGGAGCATATTCTTCTTCATTGCTCCCACTACCAACCCACCTTCCCGAACCACACTCTCCGAGTCTCTTCGTCAGCTGTACTCTCGCCCCTTCTCCCTATCGAAATTGCTTGGTCCCTGGCCTAATCCAGCCCAGCAACGCTCTGCGCTCAACGCTCTTCTGACATTTCTGGACACCATCGGACTTCGATCGTTATTTTATTCCCCACATTCCCACCAGCAATGGGGTAGAGTATCGCCTGTGGCGATGAACCTCCCCACTCTCCAAAGCCAAAATAAAGTTGTTGTTGTTTCTTGAAATCAATCAATAGATCACGGCCTAAATTTCTTCGCGAATTCAGCGCACGGGCAGATATTCGCGGCTAAGATTTCCTCAAATTCCGGGCGCTAAAATTCGTGGCTTAATTAGCTTACTTCGTCATTACGCCCGAAATTGCAAGTATATATATCACATTTGATAAAAGCGACATTGCACATTCTTGGGCCGTGAACAGTGATTTATCCAGAGCCCAGTTTGAATAGGGAAACTCGGCTATGGATATTTCACGGTCGACGGGTTCGTTCCGGGTTATTTAAAAGATAGAAAGGCTTCGAACGAGGATTGACTCCCATTCTGCTATATGGCTTTTGCCAGAAATTCCCTAATTACGCAGTTAATTAATTTTAGGTAAATAGGCATCTTGCTGTTATATGCTCTCTTCGAGAGAACGTCCCCCCGGCCGTATATAACTCAACTGCAAAAAAAAAAAAAAAAAAAAAAGAATACAACAACAACAACTACTATTACATTAATGATTATGGGATGAGGTGATTCACCGCAACAACTGCGGTGCCATACCTCAGTGCCTGTGGGTTACTGCATGAGTGGGATGACGATGAAAAAGATGAGGCATACACTCTCGCACACGCACACACATGAGAGACGCAACAACAACAACAACAACAACAACATAGATGAATGGATGATGATGATGATGTGGGATTGACAGACGCAAATGAGACATCACACGCGTGGGTGCGTCGTCATTGATGGGACGTCTATGCTGCTCGCATAGCATTTTCATAAAAAAATCTGTAATGAATAGAAACCAACACCCTGTATGTGTAATTTTTATTTTAGTTTGCGACGTATTTGCAATGACCTCAACTCCAACATACGAACAGTGTCTTGCCAAAAGATAAAAGTTTACAAATAACGAGTAATTCACGAAAAAGCCAATGAGTGCCAGCGCCAGTGGTTGAACCTGGACCCTCTTGATTATCGGTCAGGGACCCTTCTACCAAAAAAACTACGACGTAGGGTTATACCAATTAACACGGTGCAAAAACAAAAGTCCCACGTGTACTGCAGTGCAGGATGCAAATCCATAACCGAGAACTGAAGGAAGAATAAGTCTGAACAGCAAAGGCATGCATAAATCTCGCTTTGCGGGGCAACGCATTCCTCGTTTACAAGCCATATCCAAACCGCGCTTTCTTTGGAAGAAAAGCACGCGTATCAAAGTAACGCGAATTCCTCCCACGCAAGATGCACTTCTTCTATGGCGTGCCAAATGGAAGCTGACAGCAGAGCGAACGGAAAGAGAAGGATAACCGAATCTGACAAGTGTATGCAATCCGAGAACGGCGTCCTGTCTGCACTGATCTCAAGAAATCGGGCCGTCATCCGCCACTTCGGATTCATATTGAATAAAGCACAGGGTGGATCTCCTGAGAGCGACCCGATGACTCTGACGAGGCACTTCCGGGGAAACGGTCTAATTGTGATGAGTGCAGCAGGCGTCATTTGAATGATGGCAGTTGAAGCAAGGGTACCGGCAGTGGGCTTTTTCTTAAAGTGAGGCTTGTGCAGTGTTTTGTTCTTTGATTCATCATGTTATCAACGCAACAAAGGTGCAATAGAAAAAAGATTTTTTATTTTATTTACCACTTCACCATCACCAGAAGGAAGAAAACACCAGTCATTAAAGACTGCATGAAATACGTGACCATCGCCGTATTCTGGAATCGTCGTTGGCCTACCTGGATAACCGCCGGAGCTCTTGGGTGCTACTCGATTCTCATCTATGTACTCGACTTTTCCGCCACGTTCGGGGTGAGTGGCAAATCATGCTCTAGCCAGCTCGCTAGGGCTGTCTTGCCCTCCACAGCGACTCTCCCGGATTGTTCGTTTGGTATATGGCCAGTACGAAAAACAAACTCTCCTAGGGTGTGTTGCTATATCTAGCTTGTAGGATTGTAACATGAAGTTAGTGTCTGTGCAAAGGGGACTACCTCCATATAGGTAGTTCTCCTGCTTCATGACAATACACACCTGTGGGTCACCAACTGACAGTTACGCACGCGATTGCGCAATTTTTGAAATCATGTTACCTTGTCGGCACCTTCTGAAGTATCGGCAGGTCTCGGATACTATTCTAAGGGCTGGGTACGCTACACCTTGCATTGATGACCATTGCTGTATTTAGCCGACGAACTTCTGAACTATGGTCTCATTAATACTGGACTCGCTAATAAGTCGGCCTCCATTTGTTTTTGGTTATCTGTCTCGGACATCTTGAGTTGAATTTGTTTTGCTCTTTCCGTTGAGTTTTTGAGTTGTTCTTCTACTCTGTCTTCTATTTACGTGTCTTGGAGTAGCCTTTTCCGAGTTTGTCGGGGCCCACATCTCCATGCATTTCTTTTTCGACCGTTCAATCGGAAGGTACAAGAAAAAGTAGCAGAATGACGTTCTCGTTGTCACGTGTCTCCGAGGCCACTGCGACATGCAGTTACACTGTGGAGGACGGAAGGAAACAGAATACGGTTCGTCGCCTTCCTCATGGTCACAGTCTTGCGTCAGCCCAGTGCTGCGGTCAGTCCATCCTGTTCAAGGACCTGCCGCTTTTCTGTCCTTCCCCAAGGACTGTGCCTACCTGAGGAGGTATCCATGGAACATGAAACAATGTCTCTCATGAGCATTCTGTCATTCTTACCGATGTCCGTGGTATATCGAATATATTCTTCAGCAATGTCCCAACAACAACAATAAATGAAGGAGAAGTGATGATGGCACGGGATGTTTCCCCGTGGTAGCCACAGGACCTTACCCCACTTCGCAGCGGTTATTATGAGAGGGTGAATTATGGTGAACGCGAAGCGACGACAGGTCGGAGTTCTGTTTAAAGCTCTTCGAGGAGTCCAGTGGCTTGCATGAAAGTAAAAAATCAGCGAGGAGCCCGGCACGGATGTGCAGGGGAGCTCCATGGGCCAAGTACTTTGGACAAGCTGAATGGTCTATATGGTGAAGGAACTCAAGCTGGCGTCGAAACACCCACTGTTCACACGTGAACAGGTCACAGTCCTCTATGAAATGGGGGATCATAGGGTGTGACAAGCTGGCACAGCGCCGTGTTACTGTAAAGGGCGTTTCACGCTGCAAAACAAAACACCAAACAGCGACAAGACACCTGCAAGACTCAGAACTGAGTGACGTCATGGAGCCATTGCTGGCGGGCCAAGGGTGTTATCTCCGTTGGAGAGGATAACGACATTTGGCAATGACATAATGACAGTGAGGATAATAATAATATTCGAGACGATATGGTCTCAAACTTCAAAATCTAGCCCATAACCATCATACTTCAACGACTTAAACTGAAAATCTCCTCGACGTATTACTCGCAACATCACTTTCATCTGTCGCACGGCTACACATAAAACCTTCTGGTCCAAAACTACCAAACAAAACTCACGGCAGCCCAGGCATTTGACCCAGGCAGCAATTACGGCTTCTCGAAACTTCTACCCACGACACGCATAAAATGCTAACACACACACACACACACACACACACGCACAAAGAAAAAAAAAAAGATTAACCTTCAAAACAAAGCAAAAACACCGCGAACACCAGAAAAGAATACGAAAACGGAAGTAGGCAAAAGGGCTTTAGCGCCAACTCAACTTTCGCGAAACTCTCTCATCCACAGAACTCCAACACACACAAGCACACAAAAGTTAGAAGCGCCACACAGCCACCACTCAGAGGTCAAAATTTATGGCCTCACGTCCTCTCCGTACTTACGCTCATAGGAGGAAAAGAAAAAGAAAAAGAAAAACCTACCAATTAGTCAACGAGCTTTCGCTTTATAAAAGGGGGAGGCTCCGTGCCAACACAACCAGATATTCCGACGTAACCAGCCTAAAGACCCACGATTTCGCGGAATTCCTCGCTCCTGACGGACACTGGGAGGAGCCGGGAAAGTCATTAAGTCATTATCGAGTTCATTTTGAAGCGTTTCACTCCTTTCAGAAACACCAGGATTCGTTAAAGTACCGCCGGGCAGATCCGTTTAGCGTTTCAACAGATTATACGTTTCGTGTATTAGAAATAAAGCGAGTGTACGAATTCCGAACTGATGACGCGCCAGATGCTCGGGTATTTTTTTTTTTTTTCTCACACTCTTTTTTAGTGTTCGCTCGTGCGCTTATTAAAGTCGCATTAAGATTGTTCTAGCTACAGCTGTCGCTAATTTCGCGGAAAAGTAGAGTTTCGTTGCACTGCGAAAGAGGGCGACATTATGGTGAAAGTTTCTTCGATTGCTCCCGACTGGGATGTTTTGAGGCTTAATGATGGTTATTAAATGCGCCGGGGGAAGATCAAGACTGTGGCCGAAGGCAAGGTGATGTATTACGGGACGTACGCGGGATCTGTTGAATTAAGCAGAAAGTCGAGAATCTGTTCCGTGAAGAAGGCGTATAATGAGCGGAAGTGAAACTGCGTGCCTCGGGTGTTTTGTGGGGCGATCTTTAAGGGCACGATGTTGAACGGGTATGTCACATTATTCTGCTTCAGCGCGTGGTGCACTGAGACAGACACCACGCTTTAGCCTATAATTGTCATCTCTGTATGGTCATTACAGGCCACGCATGAAGATACAGAGGCATAAACCAACACCTCTTTCGGTAGGCTTTTAAAACTACTGTACTTAAATCTACTGTAAAACTGGAATGCGGGCCAGTGCACAATGACCGCACAACGCCATTCTTGTGGTTCTCTAATTGTGGTCTCTTTCTTATGCTTCAAAAACAAATAATAAGTATAACATACGTGCGGTTTCGGCTCATTTGCATAACAAAATCCGGCGATTGATAGAAAAAGACAGAGTAACTTTCGTCCTTTTGGGGACTATAAATGCAGTGCCACAAAAATTACTCCCTTCAAGGAGTAAATGCACCAGACTAAATGAATGTCACAGAGTGGGGACTGCACGTCACGCGCTGTTCTATAAGAGGCCCAGGTACGTACTTCGTGTGCATGAATGAAAATGCTTTGAACTGAACCGTCAACCGATGTCGAGTGATATAGAATCATGCGACAAGGAACAGGGCACGAGTTCGCAAGAAACAAATGCGAATTATTCTTTCTCTGTGTGGGAGAAAAATTGCTGAGTTCGATGAATTATATAGCCTTATTCCATCAAATTCGCGAAGAGCTCATATTTACGCACACCCTTAAAAAAAGGTGTACAGTAACTCCTTTTTGGTGAGTACACCCTTGCCCCATGTGTCACTCCCTCTGGAGAGTAATTGTACTCTCTAAAAGGGAATGATATATGTGGCAAAGAAAAGGAGTTAAAGTACACCATTTTTTTTAAAAAGAGTGCATATGGACTGTTGCATTCAGGAGACCATTTCCGAAGTTCAGTGACTATTGACCTGCAGGGGGAGTAAATATCGAGGTTAGGGGACTAAAATTGGGAGTAATTGCAATCTAGGAGACTCGAAGGACGGAGACACCAGGCGAAGGACACACACGGACAGCGTGCGTGTCTCCGATCGTGTTGCCTCATCATGTTTTACATACGTGCCCGTTTAAGGATCTTAAACAACAACACAAAAAAAAGGAAGAAAGAAAGAAAAAAAAAACAGTAATGGTTTTCAACGAGCATTGCCTCCCCTTCTGCGCTATCCCAGTTTTGCAGGAAAGTCTCTCATTAAAGAGCGTATTAATGAATTTTACATAATTAGTCATCCAACACTTATAATGCTCTGCTCCAAAGAACTTCCGACTTGCCATGTAACTCAACTGTAAGAACGATTGATTGATTGGAAAAGGTGCAGATGTTAGTCCTAAAACACTCGGGACGCGTAAATTAGGGCGCACTATATATGAAACAAATGAACGAAAAGGAAGGTGGGGCAGAGAGGAGAAGGCCACAAGTACACTTTGTGAGGCACACAGGCCCAGACGCTAGCAGACACACACAAACAAAAAAAAATGTTGTAAGAATGACATCTGTATGCTGCACTCATCGCTTTCTTATAAAAAATTTGTAACGAATAACAACAAACACCTTGTTTGTTGCCAGTGGCAGTTTTCTAGTGTATGGTGCACCCCGATATGGGGCAGGCAGTATTTACAGGGTTCTGTGGACGCGACTGCTGCATGCTGTCCACAATCTAACATATAAAACATTCCCCTATTCTACCACACGTACGTGAGTTTCTTGGCAACCGGTCGCACGATCTAGAAAGTGGGCGACGAATACTATCCGTGTATTCACACGAGTGACATTCCCCGCAGAAGAGGAAGACGTAAAATACCTTTCTGAGCGCGAGTGCTCATCGTCCAGTGTTCACGTACACTGCCAACCGTGGGGAATATCCTGCGACACAGCCACGAGATGTTCCGTAGCAGACGACAGGAAAGGACGCTGACGGTGTCGTCTGCGAAGTGTCGTCTGCTAAATGCGCAGTACGTCACTCCCGGTATTTCGCACCGTGTGAATGCTCACGTAATACGGGACGAAACATCGTCTCTGTGATCAGTATTTTTGCTCTTCCTTCCACTAGAATCTTACGTGAGGATGTCGTTCGTGGGAGTAGACAGTATAAAGAGCTTTCTTTTCTTCACAGGACCGGAGAATTGTCCAATGCGCACGGTATCAAAGACGAAATGCATACAGCAAATGTCTCAGCACAGAGAAAAAAAAACTTTGCACAAATGTGTTTAACGTATGCTGCTATTGCTCGCGCTCTAACACAGACAGAAATAGCGTGAGTTGTATACTTGCGACAGTTCCCCAGAGCGTCTCTCTGCTAATGAGGGCCCACGTATGAATGTAACACATTCATTCTTGTCTCTCCTTCAACTTTAGCGCGATACGTATAAAGAAAGCGAGCAGACACGAGTGAAATATGCAAAACAAGTTATTACGCGCAGACCACACCGAGTTCTTGGAAACCGCATTGTGAACTGTACTCAAACCGCGAAATAGAATGAAGTGTTTCCACAGAAGAATGAAGTTTCTACGTTTAGGAGTACTTTGCTCGCATCTTTATGCCGCAATATAACGGTAATGAAAAAAAAAAAAGAAGAGGAAGGAGAAGAAGAATACTTATCTGGCGGAGAGAAAGTGGAAGGAGGCAATAACATCACTTTGCAAAACGACAATGGGAATGAACGCTCCGTTGAAGGTCCAGAGAGAAAAGAATCGCAGGCGTGAATATAACGCTCGCGATGAAAGAAAATGTCCGGAGCGAATGTCTCCGCAACTTCAAAAGGAAATTTGTAGCGGAAACAGTTTTACGAAAAAAAAAAAAGAAAAAAGAAAAGAAAAGTAGGATGAAAGAGGACGAGACATCATTGTTTGTGCCAAGGCGACCATTTTTGCGAGAGGCTCCAGAAAGGATTATGCAACGCCATGCGGATAAGTATCCTCGCATCATCTACAGCATACTTCCTGGGAAACAGAAGAAGAATAAAAAAATTGAAAAAAAAAAAAAAACTGGAAGACGGCACCCAACGTCTCCATTCTTTCGAGAAGAAAGGGTGCAAGAGGAATGCCACAGGAACAAATAATAGTATTTCTGCTTTCCGCTCATCCGTCTCCGAAAACTTGGAGACATCTTCTTCGGAGGAAAAAAAAAAAAAAATCGCGTTGAAGACCTATAATGATAATCTTCGTTTCTCTCTCCTCTTTCCTCTAATACGACGGGCCCAAACTGTTTTCTTCACGCACCAACGAAAATTAAAAGACTGTCAGAAAGAGCTTCCTCCATGTTTTTTTTTTTTTTATGGTGATGATGATGATGAAAAGCGGAGATTGCGGTTCGTCCATCTTTCTTCCTTCTATTCACGCATGGGTTATCCCGTCGTTCTGGCACAACGGAGAGGTTATGCTACACACGCGATGAACCGAATGTGTCGAAAAAGTTTCTCGAACTTTGTCGCTTAAGGAACGTTATATGTTGGGCGATGAATAGAATATCTACGAGTGGCAACGCATTCGGAAACATAATATGGATTGTTCCGAAACTGTCTTCTTCTTCTTTTTTTTTTTTTTTTTTCGAACAAGGTTTATGCCTCTACGAGCTTGACGTCACAGCGTTTCTGATATCTACAGGGTGTTACCCTATAAAAGTCTACCCGCGCCGACATGCCGTGCTCGCCAATTACTCAATGCAGGCGGTACAATGTGTTGCCTACATATAAAACTCATAAGGACATTCCATCATGGTAAATATCGATGTGATTGAGTATCGTAACGCAAAGTTATAACGCAAAACGTGAGGTTCCCGTAGTCAAAACAGCAAAGATGGCGCCTCTCAGTTAGCAGACGACATCCCTTTTGGGTGTCGTCTGCTGAGTATGCGTCGGCATTTTTCGTTCCTCACGTTGCTTACTTCTGAGCAAAATACGACAGTTACACGAAAGTGAAATGAGAACTGCAGTTCCATCCGGCTGGCAGGATATGCGACACGTTGTCGTGTGGGGAGCCGTATGTCAAGTGCTCTTCTCAACACCGCCATCTTGTTTGTTTTGACTATGGGAATTGCACGTTTTGAGTTATAACTTCCTGCTGCGGCACTCAATCACTTTGAAATTTACCAAGATTAAATGTCCTTATGAGCTTTATATAAAGATCGCACAATGTGCCACCTGCATTGAGTAATTGGCGAATACGGCATGGCGGCACGGGTAGACTTTTATAGGGTAACACCCTGTACATTCAGAGCAGAAGCTAATCGTACAATCAAAGCACGTGACTGCAATCCATTATTCAGTTGCTTATGAAGCAATTATTGCAGTCTGCATCGGCGTAAGAATGCAGGAAATGGTCTCTCTGCAGCACGAGTTCAGTTTGGTTCACCCCTTCTGTAGCTCTAATGAGTGCATCCCAAAATTTTCGTGAGTAGATTACTTTTTTCTGCTTCATTGGAGAGAGGGATAAGAAGCGAGGTGCCAGCTGCTGTAGCGCGGCAACCACGTCGTCGTCGCGGAGAACGTGCTGGGGGAAGGGGTGGCGGCGTTACGGACAGACGCAAAGGGACGGGACAAATCCCTAGTGAAAAAGAAACGTGCGTGTGCCAATCTCTTGATTCTGTGCGGTTCCATAAACTATCCCCGACCCGTTTCCTTTTGCGTTTAACGGCAATGGGCCATCAGCGCACAAAATTTATAAGCCGCTCAGCGATTGCTAATATGGACTTCAGTGCGTTCGCGTTATGGGTGGAGTTTTCAGATTCTATCTCTCTCTCTCTATGTGTGTGTGCAAGGTGCGCGACGCCTTGGTCTCTTTATGTGCTTTAATGCTCTTCGCGCTGTTAATGGACACTTAAAATATAATGCAATAAAATAAAAATAAATGTCCCGAACGGAGCGGAATTACTATTGACAATCACAAATAAAACCCAGCACAGTGCACACAGCATCCATCCGTTGACGGTGATTGGATTGGATTAAGAACAATATGAAGACTAGGGCGGCAAGGTGTGGAGCCGACTACTCCACCTAGCATATGTGCAGCTAAAGGGAACATTGACGGTGACTCGAAACTCATGTCAATAGTAAGTAGTGTCGGGGTGGATTCCCAGAACCGGCTATTCCGTTCAAGGTTTTCCATGGCTTCTCCGACGGACCTTTTTCCGTGGTCGGAACGGTTCCCCCTGAAGTCGGCCCCGAAGGCATACTTACCCTTCTGCCGCTCACTCTCTCCACCTGTCAATGTGTGTATGTCGCATTCAGTAACAGTTGCTTCACCGGCTGTCCTATCATGGAAGAAAATATTAAGTTTTCTTATATATATATATATATAGAGATATATATAGAGATACTCATTGAACGATGCGACAGCACCAGAGGACACGTGTTTCGCCGTGTTTGCGGCTCGTCGGCCCTGGGTAGCTGCGCATCGTTTTTCCCCCCCTCTTTATATATATATATATATATATATATATAATAGTGCGCTCTATAAATATATATGATAGTGTGCTCTTTCATCCTCTCGTATTGGGGGCGAAGGAAAGACGCGTCTCTAGAGATGCGCAATGAACAAAATAAAGAAAAAAATGGCGTTCCTTCACGAATTTTTTGCGGACGATCTATCGAACGGATTTTTGTTCTGAAAACGGCTTTGGTATCTGGTAACCGAAGAGATCAGATGTTCTCATTGGAGCAACTTCGTAGCTTTTATAATTAAGAAGTTAATTATTGAAAGTTAATGAAGACATTGCCTTAGGAGTCTGTTAATGCCCCCCTAGGGAGTGCCGTTCAGCATGCGCTATATTGCAATTGATTTCATCTCGGAAAAAGTGATTGATATATTTTTAGAAAATCCGTTCACACTTAGTGTGGACACCCTGTATATTTTCTTCCATGATAGGACAGCCGGTGAAGCAACTGTTACTGAATGCGACATACACACATTGACAGCCACAAAATCTTCGTGGAGTAAGGCGGCAACCGCATGGAGCACTTTTGCCAACTGAATGGCAGCAGAACTTGAAAGGAACGGTGACCTACTAAGCGAACAATAGACGACGGACCGATGAGCCGGTTTCTGCCAAGGATAGATATTTACTCTGAGGAGAGGAAGTGACGCCACCCGACGGAACCGTGTGCGCCAATGAAAACACGCTTCACAGGAAATGCCACAAGCACGTGACAAAGTCACCTGTGACCATTCCTGTGACCGCTTCTTTTTTTTTTTTTTTTCATTTCGGGCTTTGCTCTCTTCGCCCTGCCTCCTAGAAGGACACGCAGATGACCCGTCGCGCGGACTTCGACGTGGATATATTAATATGGAGGCCACCCCTTTGGAACTTAAAATATATCCTTTGGTAGGAGGTGGCAAGGTGTGTGCAAGCAGAAGGTGACTAAATGAAACATCAAAATATTATTTGCGGCACATGGCAAATCGGAAATGTGTGAGGAGATAACGGTAACAAAAATGCAGTCTGACATTTCTTTAGTGAGCATTGCTAGAAACACTCATAAGCCAACATTCTCTTCGTATCTCAATTTATTGTAAACACCTGATTTCTAGATGTTATTAGCACCGTACTTTTTCAAGAACCGCTAAAGTATCATTTATGTTACTAAACAATGCGTACAGCAGTTTACTACAATAAGCATTGCCACTTCGCGTGCAACAAGCGGGGGTAAACGCTAGGCCGACGCTTCACCATGACAACCTCAACGTGGACATTCTGCTCCATGCGGTTGCATAGCTTCTATACCGTTCCGTTCACGCTGAGTTGGCGCTCCGCTGGCCCGATTCAGTTGGTAAAAGTTGCTCCATGCGGTTGCCGCCTCCCGCTCGCTACGACGTAAATTGCGCAATGTGGACTGCTATGGCCCGAGACATGCGCGATTATTCGGATGATGACACAGAAAAGAAACAATGGGTACGTTAAGTCGCAACAAAGTCGTGCTAGCCTACTCCCGAACACCTATACACAGAGACGTATGCGACACGATTACATCAGCGGTAGACTCGTGCTGGTAGCAATTTTTAAACACAAGAGAGTACGATATGAGTGGTCTGTAACCAAAGAGAATACAAACTGAATTTTTTTTGTTTACGTGTAAGCGCCCGGAAGCAACTGTGGCTTTGAGCGGTGATAGATGTGAACAGATGGAGAGAAGACAGCACGAAGGAGTGGGGGACAGGGGGGGTTAGTATGCGTCCTTGCCGACATTCGTCTGGAAAGTCTTCGGAAAACCCAGGGAAAACCTCAGACAGCACAACCAGTTCCAACACACCACCTCCCAGTCTTCACTCTTCAGTACGACCTTGGCTACCGCCCGCTCGACCTGAATATCGTTATGTAGCCGAAGCGAATAGTTATGTAAGAGCTATGCATGTTATGTAACCGAACAAGGCTATATCGGGTGCCCAATAAGCTAAAGTCCACCAGGGCAAAAAAAAAAAAAAAAAAATTGTAGAGGAGGTGGTGTTCCTCTACATGAGTCCTGACCGGCGATGATGGAATGTCCCAGCGGGCAGATGGGCGTGGCCTCACGCTTGGACGGTGCCGGTAGAACTGGCTGGCAGGCGCAGTGGCGCGCGCCAGCAGAGGCACGTCGTTGCCATCGTCGTCCACGGGCCGCCACATCACTCCCCCCCCCCCCTCAGACGCGGAGCGGTGCATGCGGTTGAGGTTCGCGTCGATGCCATGAAGAGAATGATGACGGCTCGTAGATGGTGGACGACTGGGCACGCGGCTTGTGCTTGTGGCTGTTGATGCAGCAGCAGCGGGAACAAGAGCGCTGCGAATCGGGCGGGTTCCAGTGACGGGATGTGAATGCCGATTGGTTGAGTGGTTGGGCACGTGAGTGGTTGCTGAGTGCGTTGAGCCCTTGTTGAGTGCGCTGAGTGCTTGCCGCCGAGCGTTGATTGTTGCTGAGTGCTGATTGTTGCTGGGTGAGTGCGTTGCTGAGTGGGCGACAGTACCGCGACCGGTACGACAGCGTGAATACCGGTTGCCGCCAGAGAAGTACCGGGGAGGACCATCATGAAGCAGGTGGAGGCCTGAGAGTCAGCTTACTGTAGTCTCCCTGCGGGACCCCGATGGAACAGTGGTCCCCGTGCGCCTTGCCTGCTAGAGGGTGGTTCGCAGCTCGTTTGCCGAAAAATTTAGGATGTTGCATGGCCGAATTACGCCGAACATGATGTTCGTTGTTCGGGTCACCAAATGTAGAGGAGGTGGTGTTCCTCTACACGAAACCTGACCGGCGATGATCGAATGTCCCAGCGGGCAGATGGACGTGGCCTCACGCTAGGACGGTGCCGGTAGAACTGGCTGGCAGGCGCAGTGGCGCGCGCCAGCAGAGGCACGTCGTTGCCATCGTCGTCCACGGGCCGCCACAAAATAAAATAAAATAAACGCGGCGTGTCGTAAGCGAATAAAAACTCCAGAATATTGTAAGGAGTCGCGTGTTCTAATCGCTCGTATATTTTTCATGGCGGCTGATTAATTAGTCGGACGTGCATTAGCTAACTTTTTACTTATTCGTCTTGAGGCCTCTATATGAACTGGAAAGTTGTAGAGTGTGTCGAGAAACACCCATCGCGATTGTTTCCTAAAGCGTACGCCCTGCGTGGAGTTCTCTCTCACTCTCTTTTCTTTCTTCGCTTTTTGTAAGAAAGAACGCGCGCGGAATCTCCGAAAATGTACCACGTGACACGGGGCGAGCGTACCCACGTGCGGACCGCGATTTCAGAGCTTTCCTAGGCGTATAGAAGCCGTTCGGCGCGTCAAGTAGCGGCACCGGAGCGTGCTCCTTTTTACCAAACGGGACGTCTCCCTTTGCGGAGTTTGGCACTCCCGCGCTTTTATCCACAGGTTGGAGTGCTACTCAAGCTCTCCACCCTCCTCTCCGGTTGAACCCACCTGCAGCTAGCCGGATCGGAAGACGGCTCAATCCCAGAGGCCTAGAGGCGCTTTGCTGGCGCAACGTGCATACATCATGTGCAAACGCAACGTTATCTTGGCTTGAAAAGACGTCTAGCAGAGGCTCCGGAGCGAGAGTGGACGGAGCGCGCTCCGTTCAGGTCAGAGTTCACTTGAAGGTCGCTTCTCTGCAGATAACAGATGTAGCAGTTCGTCTGTTCGCTTGGGAGCTCTGAAATCGAGGCGCGCGCGTTCTTTCTTACGAGGAAACAATACTCCACGCGAGCCGTACGCTCTAGGAAACAATTGCGTTAGGTGTTTCTCCTTACGCTCTACAGCTTCCCAATTAACATCTGGGCCTTAATTAAGACGAATAATTAAAAAGTTCGTTAATTATTTGCGCCTAATTCATTAATCAGCCACCGTGAACAAATAAAGGCGATCAGAACACGTGGCTCCTCACAATATTTTGCACTTTTCATTCACTTATGACCCGTCGTATTTTGTAGACTCCGGTGCACGGTATATTGGACACCCTGTGTACAGCCCAAATAGTGATAAACAGTCTGTACGCGTGATATGTACATATGGACATTCGTATGAATCATCACTCACTTTGTTTTGTGCCCTGTCCTGCCCTGCCCGTTGTTGCCGAGGGCTAGGCCCACGCACCGTTGCGAGTGGTACGGGCGTTCAGCGGCTGGCGCAGCGGTGCGTTTTCCAATCGCTCTTCCAGATGGCGTGCGCCGATCGCGTGGCTCAGAGCCATTTATAGGGAGAGTTTGGCCATTCTTTGATCTTTTGCCGCCTCGTGGGTGGAGCCTATTTTGACGTCAGAGTCGTCGTTGCACCGCCCAAAAAGCCTGAATCCAAGCAGAATCCGCTTATAAGCCATCTGGTGCCCACCATATTGATGCAGTCCGTCAGCTTTTTTGTCGCAATGAATGTAATCTACAGGATTAAACCGGCTTATGACCCACAGCCGCCTGTGATAAGGGGGGCTTTGTTGCCAAACTGAAAGAGTTCAAGGACAAAGGGCTTTCGAAGGACAATGTACACACGTGTCTTGCCGCATTGCATCGTAAACAAAGACCAGCATCAACATGGCGTAGGCGACCGGCTGACAACGGGACAACAATAGAGCACGGCAAGGGAGGTGGATTAGCCGTGACATCGCATGACGCGCTTCAAGTTAGGCTCCTCCTAATGGCCAAACTCTCCCTATAAACGGCTCTGGCGTGGCCCGAAGCTTCTGACGCTTTAGCGTGGCCGTCCCATTGTCAGGGTCTGGTAAAATGGAGTCAAAGGCATATCGCCGATTTATTTCCCTCTCCCTGCGCTGCTACTGACCACCGCGCCGGGCCATACGGTACCGCAGATAGTGCGATGCCACTACTGACATCAATTGGACCACCCGACGTTGTGACGTCACAGCGCGTTTACGTCATTTCCTTTTTGCTACGCTGTCCGTAATCACCGTCAACGCCGCAAAAGTTTCCTGATCCAGCTATCGTTTCAAAAATATTTCCAAGAAAGATGGCATACAGAATATGCGTTGACAACAACTACTTCAACTGAAAAGCGCCGAATATATCAGTTTCGTCCATGTGTAAGTACTACGAGCCAAGATGATGAGCACGGTAAAACAGAAAAGCAAAACAAAAGCCTTACGCGATCGCACATATTATGCTCCTACCCTCCCTACTTCAGATAGCTAACAGACTCTCATTACACATTTACGATAACCAGGCCGTGAAAAATCACACCCAAGAAAGAGATCTCCCGATAGCCCCGGTGCCTGTACATCTACGCGAAACAAGGAAGAATCTCACCCCATATATATCGTGCGGCAGCAAAAATTTTCGGCCCTTCCAATACGTATTACGCGCGTCTCCCTGTACAGCAAACAAATCCGCTATGGGACCCGGATGTCAAGCAAACTGCGCCACTTTTTCTCAATTTCCAGTCTCACGAAGACGCCATCCGAGAAACGAAATTGCGAGAGATTGAGGTCGCCGCGTGAAGACCGTTCAGCGACGCGTGAAAGTGGTTAAAGACCATAGTCCTGGCTCATTTGATCGAAGCACCGCGCATTAAAAGAAGGGAGGAATTTAAATGGCGCTTCTAAAAGTTGCCCGGATCAATCTTCGCCAATGATCACAAGAAGGCACGCGGGACATAAATTCGGGGCCGTTTCTTTACAGCAGCAAACGAGATTACACTACGAAGGCTTTAAACATTTGCCGATATGGTCTGCCGCCATCATAATGCAAGATGGAGCAAATTGGCTGCCAGGCAAGCTTACGTAAACAGACATATATGCACGAACTTTTGAGCAAATAAGCGTGCATGTATTTATTTTCCGAAGTATCACAGACAGAGTGTCACAACGCCTTTAGTAATCACCAGCCTTCGTACACGTTTTCTATTTCCATTTACTTTGTTTAATTTCTTTTACGGAATCTCTTGCACGTTTCGTGCATAATACGAATACAGTGGGCCAACATGACAAAGCGTCAATATACTGCCATCTCCATGTCTTCTGCCTCCTCCCAAAGCCACATTTTTTTAGAGCGCACATTCGTGGCGAAGACTTATTCATCGATGGTAAGGGCACCGGTGTATTTTGCGGTAGCCCGGTAGCGTCTGTGCTGTCTGGAGTTTTTCCTGCGTTTTCCTCAGACCCTGTCAGACTTATGTCGGCACAGTTCCATTAGAAGTCGGCCCAGGACGCACATTCAACCATAGCGTTTAGTCGTGACGTTGCCCAACCCATCTGTGGAGCGGGAACAACGCCGAGCCATAGCCTCCTATATACTGAGTATATAGGAGGCTATGGCCGAGCTCTTTCATTAGCGCCACCACCTTTGTTGTAGCTGTCTCCATCCCATAGTTTCTTATGTATCTCACAGTTGGTAATGTTGTCCATCTATGCTTTTGACTAGAGATAACTACGTAATTATAACTGCAGCTTGGGAACGCAAATAATTTGTCGTTCTAACAACAACAACAACAACAACATTTTATTTCAATGGTGACGAATACGTCATTCTAGAAGTCAACGTCATCCAAAGAAGTTGACAACGACGAAGCAAAAGTGGAGATGGCTGACACAGACGACAAGCCGTTGGTGTCACAAACAACGGAAGAGATCGGCCTGGGAGCAGTAGGGGCCCTCGCCCTGGGCTCCCTCACCTTCATCCTCTCAAAACCCCCATTCGTCTTACGCAAAACCATCGCGGCAGCGTGTCTGGGATTTGGCATCACAGCAGCTGCAGACGCTGCTCTGCGACATCGTCAGAGGGAGTCGAATCGGCGAAGGCAGCATAAGAGGCAACAGAGACGGGATTGAGATTATTGTAACTATATTTTCATCGGTGAAGCGTTCGCAACGGCGGCGGTGCCCCGCGGGACTCTTGCCCAATCCATAGCAGATTTACCAGTGTATATGCGTGCCACCGTCCATCAGAATCTTCGTTCTACAAAGAAACGACTCACCGTGCATGTGTTCGTGAATATTTACGGATCTTCTTGAATATATTTTCCTATACTATATAGTCTAATAAAATCCTTTTAGTTAAATTCGCTGATAGGTATATAGTCACAATGACATATTCCCGCTGTTATAGATCTATGAACTGTATATCTGCTTGTCTCAACTGTCGGAATCTAGCCTCGACTATAGCGGCACTATTAGGAGATTTACCTAGATTTATTTATTACATTTAGGTGAATACAATTAGCTGAGACCCTGTAAGGAAAATATCCCAGAGTAGTTGCAGCTGCTAGTCCCCTATAGATTGCAATTACTCCTCTCGTAGTCCTTCAGCACTGTAAAAACTTGGCTAAGCCTGCATACATTTAGTCTGCAAAGAACTAATGGCATGGACTATAGTGGCAATGCACCTATACCCCAGAATGACAACTCATTTTCTCTCTCTCTGTCTTAGGGCGTAGGAAAAAAGGATAGAAGGCAGAGCATATGTAAAGCGTGTCGGTTAATCTCCAAATGATAGTACGGAAGAGAAGATGATACATATAGACACGGGCAGCAATGCAGCAACGTTGTGGACTGCCCTGCAGCGGATCTCTATACAAGACGTCTCCCGAAAAGTATTATTCCCGGTTATTAAGAGCCAAAACCTATCTGCCATAACGCAACACTTTGTGCTGTGTTATTTCGGTTCTGCTTCCTCAGTTCGACGCTTACGCCTACACAGGGTGTCACAGAAAACGTGTCATTGAATTATAATAAAAAAAACTACGCCACCTAGAATCATGCGGTCAACAGCATTTGTTCTAATTAGGTTTTTGTCACCTCCTAATGTGAATGTCATGTAGTCCAAGTTTAATTATGTAAATATTTGCGAACTGAACTCGGAAATTTGCCAAGTAAAGGTCACTTTTTTACCCCACCAATATGAAGAGCGTGCCGAATTCACTCAAATTCATGATAATTCACAGTGATGTTCACGAACTATCCCATCGAAAAAAAATAGCCGAATATCATGCTTTTCGGAGCACCGGACCATAGCGCGCGATGACTTTCTGAGCGCATTCGCTCTCAATGCGACGAAAGGAGGTTCCGAAGCCAGCCCACAGAGTGATAGTAGAAAAAGTAACAGTTCCTAAAATTGGGAGAGGGAAAGCATTATCCCAGCGAAAGTCGGACGTGATAAGCCGTGCCTGTTTTATCTCTTTCTGCAATGTCGGGGAGGGCTGGTTTTCCAACCTCCTTTCGTCGGACTGACAAAGATTGCGCTGAAAAATTCATCGTGCGCTATTCTGTTGTACGACCTCCGTAGAGTATGAAGGTCGGCTATCTTTTCCGATGGGGTAGCTCCTGAATATCCCTGTCAATTATCATTAATTTGACTAAATTAGACACCCTCTTCACATTGGTGGGGTAAAAAAGTGACCTTTACTAGGCAAATTTCCGACTTAAGTTCGCAAAAATTTACATAATTAAACTTACGTTAAACGACATTCACATGAGGAGGTGGCAAAAACCCAGTAAGAACAAATGTCATTGACCGCATGACTCTAGGTGGTGTAGTTTTTTTTTTATTATACTTCAATGACACGTTTTCTGGGACACCCTGTACGTAGGTCAGGTTAGGTTTGACGACATCATAGGTTAGGTCGCCTGGGGCCGTACGTGCAACACTAATTGCGGGATCAAATCCGACAAAAATACCCGGTGTGAAACACGTACTTCCACAGAATCGAACAAAGGAACCCTTTCCCCCCTGTATACGTTATAATCATACCACTTTCAGCAGCAGGTGGCGTTTATGTGCAAACTCATCCACAAAGAATACTGCGGAGTTCCCCTGGGAACCTGCTCCCAAAATGAGAACGGTGCATCCATAATATACCGCGGGCGAATGATTTGCATTGCAGAAGAAGATCCTCTTGTGAGTTCCAAACCTCTTTGATGTTGGAAAGCCACGACAACAGAATGGAGCCGCGTGTCCCTAAACAGGCTGCGCATACGGGAAGCACCTTTTTAGTAAATCACGAATAATGTTTTTCGCCGGAATGAGTCGTCCCTGTCGCAACGAAAATAGACGTTTTGGAGTCTCGAAACATTTTTTCATGCAAAAATACATATAAGCAAGTGCAATTCTCGCATTCGCGACATCCAGTTAACGAGCGCGTTGTCTTCCAAGAGACACATAGCGTGCCCTTATTTTGACAGCGACTGAAGACGACGTGTCAACTGAACCAGACGAGTTTGGCATTTGAGCCTATAGTTTGTAACAATATGTACGGGGAAGAGCAAAATACGATTATGCAAACAGGAGTATGTCGTTAGTTGTCCGGGTATATTGCACTGCAGAGATGGTGAGTAATGCTTTACCTGCAACGCATTACATTTTGTGGAGGAGCAATGTTCTACCATTACATTTTGTCCGGGTAACGCTTAATGACATTACCCAGTACTTGGGTTGAAAATTCGGGCACTGTCTAAAAACAGTAAACTGTTTTTTCCGCACCACCTCTGTCACCGACCAGGGGACCAAGGAGGACACTGAAGAACGCCCCTGCTGAACTTAACAACAGCCCCTTTAATGTTAAGGAGGTACTGCACGGGGAGCAGGTGTGTTGGTAGGTTATTAAGGATATTCGTTTCAAACCGATCCAATACAATGCAGTTTCCCCAATATGGTGGCAACTATAGGAAATAAGGGCGAAATATAACTTGGGATAGCACGCAATAATACTTATGATCAAACTGCGTTTCGACCGATGACTGGCCAGACACCTCAGACAGAGTTTCAGGTATAGTCAGGTCTCATTAATGGTCAGAATCCCTTGGCCAAGCTATGGTGAACTATAATCAAGAGACGCATATACCACCACCTGTGGGAAAGCCTGCGAAACCCTCTGGTCTGGCGACAAGGGTGCGGTTACTGTACTGTACTGAACAAACTTGACCTTATACTGCCTTATTTCGGTGTCGCCATGCACGACAGCCGCGCCAATTTGTATTCATTTTCATCCATACTTATTCATTTTTATTGCGTAATGGCGCCTCCAGGAACGTCTTCGTCCGTATGGATCTGCAGAATATAGACTGCAACATAGTTAGTCTCGATTCCATCCACGAGGTCTTTATTTTTTATTTTGTTGCTTACTGCTATGCCCTGTCAAGCAATAAGCTGGAATATGCAACCAACTTGCTATAATCCTTAGCGTCAAAGAGAGGTAAAAGAAGACACTTCCGAAAAGGAAGAAGAAGTAGTTCCCGGAGGGCCTTCGGCAGCAACGGGACCAAAATTCCACCAGCCTTTAGGCTGCTGAGGTAATTCCGCAGCTGATGACAACCACTTCCACATCGAGGCGTTCGACGAAGCTTGCGTATAGGTCTCGGTGTACCCTCACCAAGGCGCGCGCCAACGTCCACTAGTCAAGGCTTCTCGTCTCTATTCGGTGATGCCGAGCACGGTATGTGACACCGAGGCTCCTCATCAGAAGGTGATGGTACCCTCCGTTGTGTGTGGAGTCGCCGTCGGTGCCCTCCACTTCATGCTAGCCCGACCGCCGAACGTCATGCGAAAGTGCGTCACTTCGGGCCTCGGGGTCTTCCTGGGAGCCTCATTGCTGGGGTACTACTACACATGCGTCTCATGCACAAGTCCCGGTCCCAGGGCTCCAACCTGCGCAAGTATTCCATTCGATGAAATACCGAGGAGGTACCGCGCTGACTCCGAGATGCCGAGGGGACCGAGGGAGAAGAAAATGGCGACAGATCTTGGAGACGTACGAGGGGATGATGCCTGATACTTTGTTATCGTTATGGCACTATGCATATACACCGGCGTGATTGTGGAGCTAGAAGAAAGCCCTGCACGGGATGAAGCAAGTTTTAGCAGTGCGACCCACGGGGAAAACAAAGGGAATAAGGACACTAAAAAAAGGAGAGAAAGGTAACTGCTCCAAAAGGCTGCGGAAATAGCAAATCTGATTAAAAGCTGCCCGTCGTAAAACAATCAATAAAAATGAATGTGACTGACAGGTTTTTTTTTCTCCCCTTTTGAAAGTCACATGTGCGGTATCAGACAACAAATGAAGAGATAGAATGCGAAACATGTTGCGGATGGTAATATGACTGGGTCCGCATGGCTAGAATAGATCGCGAAAAAAGCATGTTAAACAGCTCCGTCCTGATTATGCCGATCGGGATAGTGAGCCATAGACAAAGGACAGCGGGGAGAGCCCATCGCCATACACGCTAAACTTTTTTTACATCTATGTTAGTGTAAGAGGGATATATTTTGCAATATACATCCAGATAACGCCGATCGGCATAGTGAGCCATAGACAAAGGACAGGGGGGAGAGCCCATCGCCATACACGCTAAACTTTTTTTACATCTATGTTAGTGTAAGAGGGATATATTTTGCAATATACATCCAGATAACGCCGATCGGCATAGTGAGCCATAGACAAAGGACAGGGGGGAGAGCCCATCGCCATACACACTAAACTTTTTTGCATCTATGTTAGTGTAAGAGGGATATATTTTGCAATATACATCCAGATAACGCCGATCGGCATAGTGAGCCATAGACAAAGGACAGGGGGGAGAGCCCATCGCCATACATACTAAACTTTTTTACATCTATGTTAGTGTAAGAGGGATATATTTTGCAATATACATCCAGATAACGCCGATCGGCATAGTGAGCCATAGACAAAGGACAGGGGGGAGAGCCCATCGCCATACATACTAAACTTTTTTACATCTATGTTAGTGTAAGAGGGATATATTTTGCAATATACATCCAGATAACGCCGATCGGCATAGTGAGCCATAGACAAAGGACAGGGGGGAGAGCCCATCGCCATACATACTAAACTTTTTTACATCTATGTTAGTGTAAGAGGGATATATTTTGCAATATACATCCAGATAACGCCGATCGGCATAGTGAGCCATAGACAAAGGACAGGGGGGAGAGCCCATCGCCATACATACTAAACTTTTTTACATCTATGTTAGTGTAAGAGGGATATATTTTGCAATATACATCCAGATAACGCCGATCGGCATAGTGAGCCATAGACAAAGGACAGGGGGGAGAGCCCATCGCCATACATACTAAACTTTTTTACATCTATGTTAGTGTAAGAGGGATATATTTTGCAATATACATCCAGATAACGCCGATCGGCATAGTGAGCCATAGACAAAGGACAGGGGGGAGAGCCCATCGCCATACATACTAAACTTTTTTACATCTATGTTAGTGTAAGAGGGATATATTTTGCAATATACATCCAGATAACGCCGATCGGCATAGTGAGCCATAGACAAAGGACAGGGGGGAGAGCCCATCGCCATACATACTAAACTTTTTTACATCTATGTTAGTGTAAGAGGGATATATTTTGCAATATACATCCAGATAACGCCGATCGGCATAGTGAGCCATAGACAAAGGACAGGGGGGAGAGCCCATCGCCATACATACTAAACTTTTTTACATCTATGTTAGTGTAAGAGGGATATATTTTGCAATATACATCCAGATAACGCCGATCGGCATAGTGAGCCATAGACAAAGGACAGGGGGGAGAGCCCATCGCCATACATACTAAACTTTTTTACATCTATGTTAGTGTAAGAGGGATATATTTTGCAATATACATCCAGATAACGCCGATCGGCATAGTGAGCCATAGACAAAGGACAGGGGGGAGAGCCCATCGCCATACATACTAAACTTTTTTACATCTATGTTAGTGTAAGAGGGATATATTTTGCAATATACATCCAGATAACGCCGATCGGCATAGTGAGCCATAGACAAAGGACAGGGGGGAGAGCCCATCGCCATACATACTAAACTTTTTTACATCTATGTTAGTGTAAGAGGGATATATTTTGCAATATACATCCAGATAACGCCGATCGGCATAGTGAGCCATAGACAAAGGACAGGGGGGAGAGCCCATCGCCATACATACTAAACTTTTTTACATCTATGTTAGTGTAAGAGGGATATATTTTGCAATATACATCCAGATAACGCCGATCGGCATAGTGAGCCATAGACAAAGGACAGGGGGGAGAGCCCATCGCCATACATACTAAACTTTTTTACATCTATGTTAGTGTAAGAGGGATATATTTTGCAATATACATCCAGATAACGCCGATCGGCATAGTGAGCCATAGACAAAGGACAGGGGGGAGAGCCCATCGCCATACATACTAAACTTTTTTACATCTATGTTAGTGTAAGAGGGATATATTTTGCAATATACATCCAGATAACGCCGATCGGCATAGTGAGCCATAGACAAAGGACAGGGGGGAGAGCCCATCGCCATACACACTAAACTTTTTTGCATCTATGTTAGTGTAAGAGGGATATATTTTGCAATATACATCCAGATAACGCCGATCGGCATAGTGAGCCATAGACAAAGGACAGGGGGGAGAGCCCATCGCCATACATACTAAACTTTTTCACATCTATGTTAGTGTAAGAGGGATATATTTTGCAATATACATCCAGATAACGCCGATCGGCATAGTGAGCCATAGACAAAGGACAGGGGGGAGAGCCCATCGCCATACATACTAAACTTTTTTACATCTATGTTAGTGTAAGAGGGATATATTTTGCAATATACATCCAGATAACGCCGATCGGCATAGTGAGCCATAGACAAAGGACAGGGGGGAGAGCCCATCGCCATACATACTAAACTTTTTTACATCTATGTTAGTGTAAGAGGGATATATTTTGCAATATACATCCAGATAACGCCGATCGGCATAGTGAGCCATAGACAAAGGACAGGGGGGAGAGCCCATCGCCATACATACTAAACTTTTTTACATCTATGTTAGTGTAAGAGGGATATATTTTGCAATATACATCCAGATAACGCCGATCGGCATAGTGAGCCATAGACAAAGGACAGGGGGGAGAGCCCATCGCCATACATACTAAACTTTTTTACATCTATGTTAGTGTAAGAGGGATATATTTTGCAATATACATCCAGATAACGCCGATCGGCATAGTGAGCCATAGACAAAGGACAGGGGGGAGAGCCCATCGCCATACATACTAAACTTTTTTACATCTATGTTAGTGTAAGAGGGATATATTTTGCAATATACATCCAGATAACGCCGATCGGCATAGTGAGCCATAGACAAAGGACAGGGGGGAGAGCCCATCGCCATACATACTAAACTTTTTTACATCTATGTTAGTGTAAGAGGGATATATTTTGCAATATACATCCAGATAACGCCGATCGGCATAGTGAGCCATAGACAAAGGACAGGGGGGAGAGCCCATCGCCATACATACTAAACTTTTTTACATCTATGTTAGTGTAAGAGGGATATATTTTGCAATATACATCCAGATAACGCCGATCGGCATAGTGAGCCATAGACAAAGGACAGGGGGGAGAGCCCATCGCCATACATACTAAACTTTTTTACATCTGTGTTAGTGTAAGATGGGTATATTTTGCAATATACATCCAGATCACACTCATATTACACCCCTTCGAGGCTGATCCTCTCATAGATGGGTGTGAATTGAGCGCACATCTAGATTCGTGTGTTAAGGGTGTACTATGGATGTAAAGGGTGCAATGGTTTAAGGATATTTCGCCTAATTATAAAACGTGTAACATTGTCATGGAATATGAATGGGGTGTACACTGAGCCTTAATTTTCCCTCATATACCAAACGATTGAAGAAACACAAACGCTATCTTGTTGGTGAGTTGATACACCAAGCAATTCCTCAATTCAGTGCGGTCTTTTTTTTTTTGTGTGTGTGTGTATAATCAAATTAAACTTAGACATCTCACCCTTGGGTTTCACTGGAATGCGAGCAGGGCTACCGAATTTGCAGACGCTCGCAAGAGCAGGCAATGTATATGTATAGTATCTGTTTTGCTCTTAGAAAGGAAGTGCCTTTCAAAGTCATCTTTTGGTTCGTCGTCCCATATATGTGATGTTTCAAATTTATCTCTAAATTTAAGCGTGTATATTCTTATCCGTATATTGGTCCAATATGGCACCAGTTCGTAATTACTATATTGGGAGAACACAATGCTTTACATCTTCATGTTATGCATTTACTTTGGCTGATATGTATGGTACACTCATCATTGGAACCAAAGCTGCTCACGTTATCGCCACATCAAACATTGAATCAGTTTCAGTTACAGGGCATCGTCCAATTACCAGTGCATAGACCAACAAGCCGCACACCCGCTATAGGTAGATGTTATGCACCCTGTCAGAGGAGTGTATGTGTGTGTGTGCGTTGTGAAATACACCCTGAGAGGTAGGTGTGTTGCGTTACACCTACCAACCTTTACACTCAAAAGGGTGTCCAGTTATGGTACACCCACCTTACACTCAAAAGGGTGTAAAAAAGTTTAGTGTGATAGAGAGGACGTACATTTATAAAGCCGCGTCACACGCCAGGTAACATGACACCTGCTCTCTTTACAAGGGTGATATTACCCGGTGAGTGCACTAATATGCAGCATGATCGAGCTCACCGATACGACATGTCGACCTTCACATCAGTTCGTAGCCGCGGCTCAACTCACGCCTTATCAGATGATTGTAATCGTGAGTTTCGAGGCCCGAAATGCCAAGCTATGATGAATGCATCTCAAGAACACCACCGCCCCAAGTACCGAATGAATGTGATAGAACATGCACAAGGGAATAACTTTATTGTGAGATGATGAAGGTACTTGAACGATGTGGTACTTAAAACGGGCCGGGCAGGACATCACCCAATAACAAATAGGATTACGAGGATCCTTGCGCGAAATCTTTCCCCACCCAGTGGAACTGGCGGGTGATTTGGGTATGATCTTCGAGATTCCACTCCAACAATACCCCAAACACCACAGCCGAGTGAATCACCCTCTTGACAGCGGCTTTACCAGGGAAGAGCCTATAGTCACTGTAGGATTACTAACACCGCTACCCACTATCATACCCTGTATCCCTGCATGCAAACGACATCTGCATGTGGGCAACAAGTAAGAATCTCGCACGGTACGAGCCATACAAGGAGGAGCCAATGCGGTGAGCGACAGACGATAGGCTGCTGTTTGGTGTACGTCATAGCATGTATGTCCGTCAGGTGTCGCGACCCGTCGTTGGCAAAAGGAAGCCGGTGCGTTGGCAGCCGCTGATCGCACGCGTGAGCTTGTTTTCCCAACGATCCACTCTTTCTCAATCACGTGATATCTTGGTGTAACGTGGCGCGGCGGGTGGTTAGTCTACTGAGTGACAACCCAAGCAGCACAATGTACTGAAAGTCGAGTGCAATAGGGGTGGACGGTATGTGTCTTATCAATGTTCGCTAGTTTTACGAGTGTGTTCAAGGCCTTCCACCTACCCGTCCACCCCTATTGCACTCGACTTTCAGTACATTGTGCTGCTTGGGAAGTCCGCAGCTCCAAGAGCAGTTCGTACAACAGGCTGCGGACGACCTTGCTTCACAGATCGAGAGAAGTCGCTCACCTATATAGAACCACGAAGCGGTCCGCTTCCTGGACTATGTCCACCATGCACAGTGCCAACACGACTCCAAAATGGTACGCGGGTAAAAGAACACACGACTAGACTTAGTTATTCAGAAGGTATCTGAAGGGTACTTACAGGAGCCCCACGTGAAGCACTCAAATCTTCACACATGGCTCAGTAGACACAAAAATGCTCAGACAGATGCAGCAGCTTTCTGCGGACTTACAAGGGGGACGCCATCGTCCACAGACGCTGAAATGGCTGCAATTCTAGAAGTACGCACCGATGACCTCAAAGGAAAACCTTGACCCTCGGTTATTGTATAAGGTACAAAAGCCGCCATAAAGACAAAGTACAACCTCAGAACCTGCAGCTGGTGCTACCATACAACAACAACACCGAGAGAGGACTGCTCTGGTCAAGCAGGAACTTTCACAAAAAACGCTCGTTATTGCAAGTAACACTCACACGCGGAACGTCATTAACCAACACGTAAGGCGTTTTCGCCCAGATGCAAGAACATCCAAGAAACGGCTCCTCTGCATCGTTAGGCGCTTCTCTAGGGCAAAAAAGACGTCGTTCGTAATGACGTTTGGAACTGGAAACGCAACGGTGAAGGAAGTCCTTTGCTGTACAGGATGTAGTAAAGACACGTCGTGCAGCCCTTGGGTAGATCTGAGAAAGGAAGAAGAAAAGGGAAATGCAGGGAAAGGCAATAACAAAACACCGGAACCCATCCCACTCCATTTCGGGAAATATGGTCACCGGAAAAAAACCTCTCACAGAAAGAATGAGGTACTCAGGGCACCGAGCGTCCCCGGTGGAATGATGGACTGACACCCCGCCGGACCAGCGTTAAAGGAGCCAGTGAAATGCCCCTCCATAGTTGTAGGCTTTTGGCTGTGGCGTATTGTGCAATAAAAGATCACGAAGGAACGACGAGCGAAGCTGACGTGTAGTGCGCGCGAGAGGCTTATCTGATCTGGACACCCTGTGGAAACCCTCCACTCCTTCGAAGAGAGCGTAAGTGGGCGAGGGAAGCAAGGTCGATCAGGTGACTCGTGACGTAGCCCGGTGCGGCTGAACCGCGGTAGCAACAGCAGGCGAGTTTTCGGCAGTCAATGCCACGAAGGTCCGCTGACGTCGGAAGAGGATCTTGGTGGAGCCGATGGCTACTTTCTCCGGGTGCCTTTTTTAAGATTTGATTGCGCTCTGACAATACATGATGCAGCGACGATATCCTGCATGGTGGCTCCTCACAGAGAGCTTGATTGATGAGACAATGAGTAGAGCCGTGTTTGATTTCTGGCACGAAAGTGACCTCAAGGGGTCCTTTCAGTTTTAACTGCGAGGAAGATATATTCTCTGTTCCTATCGCGCTACGTAAAACAGAAACCATATCTTAAATCAAAGAGAGCGCATTACAAAAATTAAAAAGTGACCACTGAGCTATACCTCTCGCAGTGTTCGTGTGTGTGGTGTTTGTTCCATATAGCCACCTTCCCGTCCTCTCTCAAACGACACGTCACCCAGGCGTCACATGTAAACGTTATAGAGCCACATCTGAGACAAAAAAGAAAAAAAAAGAAAGAAAAGAACTACAAGAGCTTCGAACTGCCTGAAAGCCATTTCGCAGACAGCCACGAAGAGGCCCAATGTGAGGAGCAAGAGGGTTGTCCTTTTTCATGTTTAATACCGCGTTTATTCCTGTCCATTTCTTCCCTATACCGACGCATAAGTGATGTACCGTCACTGAAACTTAAATCTCCGCACTCATTCGCTTCATAATGTATTTCACGGAAACCCTTTGTATCGCAAGTGAAAATTGACGCCTTCACTTCGGAAGCTGAACGAAACCTGCCAAACTGCGACAACTAAAGCGGCAAAAAGTGACACATCAGAGAGACATTGTCCCCTCTGGGAACTCAACCCGCTGTGAAATTGGAATTGTCCTGGGGATTTTCGCGCTAGAGCTTTCCGGCCGAAACCACTACTTCGCCCCCACACGTTCATGCACTTTCGAGTGTACTCTATGCCTTCCGACTTTTTTTTTTTTTTTGTTTCCCCGTTGCGCAAAATAAAATTCTATAAACTTTACATTCGGCACCGTCCCCAAGTGTGCCGGGCACTCACTGTCAATTCAGCTCAGAACGCTCGCAGTGGCTACGGGGAATAAAACAAGGATGAAAATTTTTCACACGGGGCAAATCGGACACGCTGGGATAGAAAGAGAGAGAGAGAGAAAGAAAGAAAGAGAGAAATGTATATATAAGGAGACGATCTTCTTTTGGCAGAATATTAGCATTCGTAAATAGGAAAGAGAGAATAAAGGAAACGCGACGGAAATTCGGAATTACCATAAAGGAAGCGGCTGCTTCCGCCTCTCGCTTACTGACGAAACAGAAAAGGGTAAACGAATAAAAAAAAAAACGAAACAGAAAGCTTCATTTCTATTTCCCGAATCGGCGATAAACGCGAAAGTCTGCAGTATATTTTTGTTCTTGCAAGTGGGGAGTGAATTAGGAAAGCGGATGTAGACACTTAGGCCGATGCGATTTGGTTAAGTGGAATCTACAGAAGGAAAAGAGGGTTGCTCGAAATCAACTGCAGAGGGGGTAATGTTTCTGTGCGGAGGCGGAAAGCAAGCTGATAGCCTCGTAAAATGGCTTTCGTGAGCTTGACGACATATCAAACGTTAGAGGTTGCAGCCCCTATATATTTAAGGGGAGTATCGCATCGGTCGCGGTCGATTACGGTGCCATTGTACTCTCGTTCATCACCGACAATAACGCCAAAAAATCCAACGAGAATTAGTGGAGTCGTTTCTATGCAATTGCATGTAATGTATTGCAAGAGCAGACGACGGATGTTGAGAGCACTCCGGAATTCCCTCTCTGTAAACGTCATTTGGACAAGGCCAATCAGGGAGCGGCAGAGAGACCTTGACGTCTGACCGCCGGGCGGGAGTGACAGCGTCTGCGGTTGTGGAGAAGTCGGAGATCAGCTCGTGGAATGCAGTTTCTCGTTGGCGTCGTACGTGTTTGTACAGCCAGAAGCGTAACACCGTGTTACACGGAACATGGTTACGTCAACACTGGTAAGCGAAAGTCGGCGTGGGTTGCCGAGGTATTTTCACTTAGTATTTTGCGTTGCGAACACGAAGCAGACGATCTCGGAGACAATCACCTGGGCTGCGCTCCCATTCGTGTGCCTGGCTGACGTGACCATGATGCTACTATCGATGGAGCTTTCTTAGCTGCAGAGGGAGTGCAACTCTTTAAAACTCGTTTGTTTTATAAGTAACCTGTTTTCGGAAGAGAACAACTTTTCCAAGTAAACTGCGAAACCATGCCGAACATTACTGTGTTGGTGTCATACACACCTTTCCGGACGTGACAGTCCCTACTTAGCATATACCTACTTTTTTTGCGAAAACTGGAATACCTGTTACCCAGCCATCTCCTGTAATGATCCGTGATGTGGATCAACAGTATTGCAAATGAAAAATAAAATAAAAATAATACCATCGCTCGAGATAGTTCTGTTCGTGGTCAATGGACTGACCAGCCTATTTCAAGGCTTTTTGATTTGATTTGATTTGACTTTACCGGCGCAAGGATATGCCTATTTCAAGGCGTTACGTTTAAAAGGGCTTACGCTTTGTGTTGACAACGGTTTTCACTGTTAGTCGATATACGTGACGACGTCATGGTCTCTGCGGTCGCACCCAATACGAGAAGCGTGTAGTGGGTTTTTCTTGCACCTTCCATTACTTCGTCTATAGTCGGAAGGTTTGCGGTGGAAGATTTTTGTAATTGTTGGCTCGATAACATGGAACGGGAGGAAAAATCCATGATATAACGGTTGGTAACTATTCTTAGGCTAGAGCACTTTTGTTCTGTTTGTGGGATACATGAACACAGCACGTGCGTCGAGGAACCAAGAGCCAACACTTTTTCTTTTTTGTGCGCATTATTTAACCAAGTGGGCACCATCCGCAGCAATGAATTATTTTGGCCTCGGGGGGTGTAGTATTCACTCACAACGACTCATCACAGCCACCCGTCAACTGCACCGCTTTCCCCGTCGTCAAGCCCGCGTGCCGGCAAGAGCACCGCAGGGAGTCCCGCCGTCAGACGACTTCGAGAAAACTTAAATCCGTGCCTTCACGAAAAGCATCTTCCTTGTCACTAACATCTTCCATCAAGTTCATTGGCTCAGAATAAACATACAGAAAGAAATAACCGCTCAAATTCGAGGAATAAGGATGCGCTCCCCTATACGCATGGATATTGAGGCAAACCTCCTCTGCAACACATCAAGAAAGAAAGAAAGAGCTTCTCACGTCAACCACTTCCCTCCTACACAAAATCAAGACCACCCGTCACTCACACACCGGCCGATGCTCACATCTTATGCATGCAACAATGAACCTCTTATGCGATCCAAAAATCCACTTGCTCCCCCTTCCGTCCATTCCCACATATATTCGGAAGACGCGTATCCGTGCACTTTTTGATGATGTACGCGCGTCACTGTTCCTATCACACCGTGGCCCGAACGTCCCCGTGTCACAGGGTCTGACACCTCCATTAGTGGGGCCAATCGGGACCCCCGGGTATAACCCTCACCCCCCCCCCCCCTACGTTTCCTGACACGGCTTCTCCGATTGCACTTTATTCTGTTTTCTATTATATACCCGCGTCGTTCACATCTAGAGGACGACCTCTGTGGCAGCGGATGGTCTTCTTTGACCTCTTTGCCTTCACGGCCTCCGACGCGTATTTTTCTTGCTGCGTAAAGCTGACATCCTTCTGAAAGATGGTTTCTTGTTACTGAGATGCTAAAACTTTCCCCGAGGGACACCTTTATCAAAGTTGAGGGGTTTTCTATAACTTTTCGCGGAGGTGCCTAGCGGGTTCTTTCCTCGTAATGGATCGAGCCGTTTTCTGTTTTTAAGTTTGACGGGTTACTGGATAGCTTAATTGGAGTGTCGTGTTTCGTGCATAATATGCTCGGTGCGCTCCAAAGTGCTTTCTTGGAGCGCATCTCTCTTTTTTTCTTTCTTCTTCTTCTTCTTCTTTTTTGTTAATTTTAAGAGGCAACGGAAATTTCTCAGCTGTACACGCGCGACGTCACTTGACGATGGCTGTACCTTGCGACGTTAAAAGCTTCCCCGTTTAGTCGTCATTTTCGAGAGCTCCTGACTGAAACTAGGGGCTACGAGGTGATCGTCAGGCGTGTACCGCTTGCTCAGTTGCCAACACCCTGGCGCATTCCGTCTGTCACCTCATGCGAACCAAGCTCAAGAATGACTCACGGAATTTATCCTTCATCCATTGTTAACCGCGTTTTCTACGAAGCGAGAGGTCGCACGAGGAAGGGCCCGCATGAAAGAAAACAACATGCTGTTATGTTAGCAACGCAGGCTGCGCTTCGCCAGCCGCATGACACAGACTAGGTTTTCATTGTTAAACGTGTCGCCAATCAAAAGAAGAAAAGAGTAACAACTGACGTCAGGAACACGTGTAGTGTGCTTACCGTGCATTAACACGCGCGATATTCTCCAGAATACTCCAGCGGAAGATACGCAGAACGTCATAGCGTTCTGTGCTGCGTGCGTTCATAGCTGGCACCGTTGAGCGCGAGCGCTCAGCGTCTCGTCCTTTACATGGAGAATATCTCGCGGCTCAGCAACAAGATATTCCGTAGAAGTATCGTCTGCTATGTGCTGCGTAGTACGCCAGTCCCGATATTCCGGTGCCGTGGGAATGCCCAACATCGGCGGGGACTTCCGCCCCATGAGCAGTTATTTGTTTTTTCTTCCGCTGGAATATTCCGAGCGGTGTCACTCGTGCGGATACACGGTCAGTGCAACTGGATGCAACGGAGAAGCAATTTACTACGTTGCGTAATGCGCGCCGCGTCGTGGTTGCTCAAGTCCCAAGCCACGAATGTCGCCAACTCACTCTCCACATTTTCTTCTTCAAACCACACCTGTCGCGAACCAATGCAACTTCCACCTCCCCTGTAAATATCTTCTGCCCTTTGCTACGTTTCCATGACCTTTGAGGGAGCAACCTCGCATCATGAAGAGCCCAACGCCCCGCACGAATTCTCCGGAAGCGAAGAGACCGTCGGAACCGGAAGCCTTCCGAAGAGGCCGGCGTAATTGGAAACGTGGGCTCACCATTCATTAGTGCCGATCGACTTGAACCCCTGCCCTGACTTGGCGGCATTAGCTAGCAGGAAATACAAAACTCCTCCGGGAGTTGGCTGCAGACCCGGAGCCCCAAAACCCCTCTGGATATCGATGACCTTCGAGCCTTTCACTTGCGTTCATCGTTCGTCTAATTAAACCACGAGCTCAAACAAGCCCTTCCCGTGTGCTTGAACGACTCCGAACAAGCCTCATACGAATGGAGACCGATCCATTTTTCGAGTCCAATTTTTCCAACCTGCTGGAAAGACGATAAGTGAGAGCCGTATACCCTCTTTTCATGGTGAGCGTGAAATTTTGTTCCGACTGTTTTGCTGAAATGACCAGTGCCGTGGCTGCAAGATAGGAAGCGATTCCGACGATGTTGTCGAAGGATCACGTTACGTGCGTTGGGTTCACGTATTGTAAGGATAGAACCCCCCCCCCCCCCCCCCCCACCCCTCTCCTTTGTTCCCTACTCTTGCGCCTACTGCCCTCTCCGTCTGTCCATGTGTGTACGGCACTCATAGCCACAGGTACGGCACTCAGCCACGCTAACACTGAATTTTAAATATATATATATATATATATATATATATATATATATATATATATATATAGAACAACTTTATGCGCCAGCTAATGCTATGAAGAAGGTTCATAGCAGAAAGCCTTCAGCGAAAATACATTGATTAGGATTACCTTGAGTAAATTGAGGATTACCTTGTTCGTTGGAAAGAAAAAATCCACAAAACCGAGCTCTCGCTTGCAGTCTAGAAACGATACATGCACGATCAGACATCACATTGACATTATAAGACCAGTTACTACATACGATAACGCTGACAGCACGATTCATAAGAAGAAAAGAAACAGCGACCAAAACGACACTATGCATTTTTACATCCAAAACGGAAGAAAAGCAGTGAAATCTAACACGTTTTTAAAAGCCACATCCGAACGCATACAGAAAAGTACTCGTTGAAGCCATAGCTATCAAGGATTCTGAAAAATATATCAGCACGAAATCAGTCTGTATCGCTGACAGAGAACTAGATAAGATTAGAGGCACTCTAATGGTTGGTTCCGATCGCTCTAGAGCGCATCTGGGGCGACGTTTCGTCTTCGACTGCCTAAACAGAGCACTCTCACTGCATTCGACTACATAGTTCATGTGGAGCTCTTTCCTCCAACTCGGAGAGCTCTAGGGTGCTCTCACCAACGCCGTCGGAGCGGGTACCGGTCACGTGATTGCGCCAGCTTCCGCTGAGTAGTGCTTCTGTTCCGCCAGGCCTGCCATGTTCTGCATTTTGCGTCGTCGTCGTTTTGACTACGATGGTGAGGATTTGGTCAATCCAAATCCTTATCTTCACTTTATCACAATCAACCAAATCCTTATCCTCACTTTATCGAAACGCTATGATCAGGCTTTTTTCTTTTGTGTGTGTGTGTGTGTTTGTTTGTATGGAGTATGCAGCTAGTGCCATATTTTAGGTAGAGTACGTGTTTAGGCAGCAAAAGAAGTTTTAGCATTGTTCACGCAGCCCTTTTAACAATATCACTCACCGGATCTCACTTGCCATTATGTTATGTCATTTGTGCATTGGGGGGGGGGGGGTCGAATTGTTGGCCGCACTCGCATCGTCACAACTATAGCCAAAAGAAAGGAAAAAAAAGGGGGGAGAAGAGAGTTGACGATTTCAAAGAGAGGCATAGGTAGGGTTAACCATACTGATGGGATGGGGGGGGGGGAACTAGAGTGGTCATTTGTGCGTGCCATCCAATCCTCATCCCATCGTCCTGCATGCAGCAGTTGTTGAATAATAATACTCTTCAGGGAAAGGAAACTGTCATGCCTGCGAAAGTTCGTCAACGCAAAATCCAATAGAGGAGCTATCATTCAAATTAAGGAAGCTGAGCTTCCAGCACAGTCGACGTCGATTGTCGTCAGCGAGGCGAATATCGATCAATGTAAACACACCCGTTTCCGCGGGACGAACATGGTACACGGTAGAAAAGGAGAGCACATATCAATCGGTGCCTTCCGCGTATTTGCCCGGGAGGAGCAGACGATTGCTGCCAAGCTGGTCTCCTCGGCGAGACGCCACTGCTATTGGAATAAAGCCAGGAAGTGAGGTCAATTACGTTTGTTTGCTGGAGCGAGAGATCCCGAAATCCTCTTGGGAAGCATCGGGTTCTCCATCCCCGGGAGTCCTGCTGTCCAGCGGAGAATTTATAGAGTGCGCTTCTCATGGACGTTGTTTACGCGACGTCCAAGCTATCCGTTCCGCTGCGAGCCTTCTGTCTCGTCCCGAGACATTGATGTTTTGTTTTGGATGTTGGGAGGTCATCACGCGGTTCCTATCGCGCGGTACTCTACTGGACTGCGTGGACGTGTCTCTCCATTGACGCACGAGAGGGAGATCCTGCTACGACTATGTACATACAAGCATTTAACGTGTATACATGCCACATCACCTACAGTGAACGAAGGAAAATCATTTCAGGTGTTTCACCATACTGTGTCGCTGCCTCCTATGGAAGCCAGTGACGGGAAAGAGATACGCTGCCGGTGCTAAGTAAAATATATCGGGTGGACCAGCGGCGGAGAAACTCAATTTCAGCCAGGACCATTAATTGCGCTACGCCTCTAGATGCACGATTTCTGCTTTTTGGAGAGACAGGACAAGAGCGTATACGTAAGACAGATACTTTCCTGGGCGACTGCTCTATACACCGGTCGCGCCACAACATATGCCTGGCGCAACTATATCTCAAATCTTATCGCACACAAATGTAGCGCCTTCTGCGCGGTATCTAAAGAAGAGGAATCAACTTACGAGCGACCGGAAAGTCTTTGCCACCACGCACTCGTCATGCACGTGAACAACCGAACTGACTGGCCGCTGTTATGTCACTCTGTTAAACATTGCACCTGTTGTGACACGCCGATCTGCGCGGTATCATTCCACAGACGACTTCTCTAATTCCACAGATTGTTCCTCGAACGAAACAGTTTCCCCTCCGAAGTGTAACCGGACACCCGTATGACATTAAGGGAAAGATGTACGTTTTACTCCGCTAACTGTAACTGGCAAAACATCATCCAAAAACGAGTCAACTTATAGACGAAACGTTTATTTATTTATTTCTCGTTTGAGGCATCTTCATTTCGGGAGTGATCACAGAAGTGAACGATCAAAGCACGAAATTAGATTTTTTTTTTTTTTTTTTTTTGCTCAGTGCGAACGTGGAAGAGGAAGAAATCCAAACTTGCCCGCACGCACCCCAGTAATTTTTTTTTATTGATTTGATGCAAAAGTTACAGATGGTAACGTAAGTATAAAAGTATAAAACGCGTAACAAAACAACAATAACAACGGCGCATCCTGGTGTCCTGGTAACACTATACGTACACACCAAACAGTAAGTTCGGTACGGCAAAGACCTCTTGTGTCTATTTAGATTATATAGTTCCCGTAGGCTCCTATACTCCCGTCCTGAACTCCCGTTTTGGTAGAGACATGTAACTGAAAACCATAACTGATCATCACAAGTAGTGTACTACACGCGACACTATATACTCAACATTCAAAGGACGCTCTCTTCCTACCCCACCGAACAGAAAGGGATAATTCAACTATCAGACACGTCATCCACCATTTGAACGAAATTCAGTTTCGTGTCACCACTGCAAATAAAGGAAAGGGCGTCAGCGTACCGGATATGACGTCAGAAGAGACGAATCGAAATTAATGCGACTCTCTTTACACTCGCAGGGGTACTTATTATTACGGTACCCTTTTTTTTTTTACATGAGGGTATGAGGGGGAGATGCGATCCAAGTGACATCTGCCGACAATTACGGGCGCCGTACGCAGGTGGAAGAAGTAGCGATACTCCCAGCTACAAAAGACGGGTGGATAAGGGCAAAAAATAAATCGAAGAGAGAGAGCCATCTGCAGCCGACATTTTTCACCCGAGCGCTGTGAGGAGAGGGAATTGTTACCAGCGTCGTTGCCTTCGATTTCTCAAGTTTTGCCTCCTGCATGCAGAGATACAAAAGTAAAAGATGTACATAAAAGAAACAAGAAAAAAAAATAGCGGCCCCTAAAATGTCCTTTCGAAGATGCGCTTTTACCGAAATGTGGAGGAGGGAATGCGGGAGATTCAATTTTGCCTTCGGTGTCTGGTTTTCACTACTTCGATATTTTAATGAAGGGTGCCTCCTATTCCTGGAGAACAGATTCGGTGGCTTTTTGGGTTCAAGTGACGGCTCGTTACAATAGCGTGCACGGATTTATTATTATTATTTTTTTTTTTTGAAGCTCATCTTCTCTGCGTACCTCGACTTTGCGTGTGTGCAATTTGTTCTGTGCACTACATTACCAGAACGTCGTACGTGTACGTCTCTTTTCCACACAGAAGCAAAAGTATGTAGCTAAAAATACGTGAAGCAGTAAATTTACTCTTCCTTCCGAGTTTTCGGAAGCCTACAGCAGGCTCCTGGTGTTGAGAGTAGCATCGTTTTTGAGGTATGGTGCCGACGCGATATTTCTCTCCACGCGACGGTTGCGTTCCCGACCATTTCAAAGTAAACGTCGACGGCCTGCGGCGTGCTGACGAGGGCGGAGCCACTGCGAACAGGCATAACGGCGCAGCTGTCGGGAACGCGCCCCTGGACTTGCGTCTCTTTAGTGCACTTCGCTGTGGTGAACGTTAACAGTGATTCAAGAACGCGAGGTGACGAAAAGACAGCGGGTGCCGACGGCAGGAGTCGAACCCACACCTCTGTAATTGACGGTTAAGGGGACGGTCGCATCCTGAAACCCATTTATGAATCCGACGCCACTATGTTCCGCATCGGCCGACAAGGCTAATTTTTTCGTCCGAAAAATGCTCAGATATTAAAGGAGCACGGAAGTGACCCCAAAAATATTTTTAGTTTCTCGCTGCGACGTCTTCTACAACAAATAAAATGAGCTGCTGCGAAAGAACGATGAGCGCAGGTAACCCACAGAGCACGCGCAATGCTCTGCAATGCTCTCCACATCCGAAGAGCGCCGAAGCGAAGCCGAAGACGGCGTGACGTATCACGGGCTACGGCACGTGACCAGTGACGTCCGGCGGCACCGAGCAGCTTCTACGTCACGCGGGGCTCGTGTCTCTCGACCGCGACTGCCGTTCTCAGACTGTCTTTTGTAAATTTTATTGCGCAATGACAATAGCGGATCGGAAATATTTTGCACGGTGACTCCTTGTGGACAGCTTCACAAGTGAAGCAGGATTTCGAGTCACGTTAAATGTCACTTCCATGCTCCTTTAAATACACGGATTTTAGCGCTGCTCCTGCAGAGGCTCCTGCGGCATGACGTCACTCCATAGCTGGAGGAGTGAGAGGGTGGCGCTCAGAGCAGAAAGGCGCCGCCATCTAGACGCCGGCGGCGTTCCTTTGTTCAGGGTCGCGCCCTCATTGGTTCTTATAGGGAGTGACGTTTTCTCGTTTTACCAGAAAGGGAATTCCGGCATACTCTCAACATCCAGTGTCTTCTCTTGTCATGTATTCCATCGAATAACAGTGAAACTACGCCACCATTTCGCGTGGCATTTTCGATGACGTGGTCAGTGGCCCACGAGAAATAAAATTACACTATAGTTTCGAACCTCGACCGTCCCTTTAAGTCTGCTACCATTGCACTACCTCAACTGCCAGCGTTATCTTTCCCATTAATATATATTTACCGATACCTATGTCGAATCTCACACACCAACAGTAAGGCACGACTCTTCAACTTGGCGATATACTAATGGGTTGTCCATGGAGACCTAAGCAAAAATACATTTATTATTGTAATAATTATCGCGTAAAAAGAGAATTTAACTCGTGCCCTACTTCAACAGCGAATCCAGCGATCACCGGCGAAGGCGCACCAAAAGCTTAATTATCAATAAAGATCTCGTGAAATCTTAATCTCTTCGCAGTTGATTACACTTTTACGTCTCTGCTACTTAGAATCTCCAGCCTATATGAAATATGAGGGTGAGAAAGAAAGGACCCTCCTCGGAAACCCGAACGTCAATTTCCCCAGCAATATAGTGGGCTTTTGAACAAACTCACACGACGGGGTTCAACGATAACTACATAGAAGGAAACACAAATCTGCTCCTTGCAAACTTTCCTGTAAATACAAGAACGTCATAAGCGCGTACATTATTTTACTTCAAATCTGTTTCCCCGACGTTCATAAAAGCTTAGCTTTTCCGCTGAGCAAGGAGTGCTGCGAGAAACCGTAAATGGCAGCTCGGAGAGAATCAGTACAGCGTACTCGACAGTTTTCAATCGAAAGCGTTTCAAGCCCCAAAGAAACTGCTCGGCTCAATGAGAGACAAACGCAATAACGTCGGAGACTTATTTCGCTCCGGCGGATAACTGTTCTCATCCGGAATCTCTCGTTTTGTGGACTGTGGTCGAAATTAAAGACCTAATTCTCCGCTCTTTTTTTTTCCCCTAGTCTCCAGTAATGAGTCTTTCTTATGATTGGTGCAATGTGTTTGCGCATTACCGTAAGATATCTCGTACAACGTTCATCGTGCATTGAGTAATACTCCAGCTATACGGCAAGATCTAACACGCGCTTCTCCATAAGATAATCAGGAGAAAAAAATATTTCAAGTGTAGTGTGAACGAACTTATACGGACTGTTTGAAAGCAACGGATAAGATGGCACGATGGATGTCAGCTCACTGTGCTGGCTGCGTGTTTTCCCCGGGTTTTCCTCAGACTCAATAAGTCAAATGTCGGCACAGTTCCATGTGAAGTCGGTCCAGGACGCACGACAACCCCCCTTTACCGAGCAACATGCCACCACACCGGCAGGCAGATCGCTCGGAAATGGCACGCAGCCACCACCACCATTTACAACATTAAGGTGACGACGGTGTGATCACGATTCCATAGAGAGGCAGACGCTGAGAGGTGTGGAAACATATCAGCCACAAAATGACCTTATTACACTGATAAGCAGCTCATCAGTTCGTTACTCCACTATCTTTTAGAGGATATATCTAAGGTTCCGCGTTTTCAGTTTTAATCGAAAAACACCGAAAAGCATACACCGGGTAAATTTTCACTCATTCGGTTTTAATCGAAAAACACCGAATATAGAGGGACATTGAAGGAAAGACGACAGAGATATATTGCTGCACATGCCCAGCAAGTTGATGCAGATCAGAAAACCATACAGATATACGATGGTTGTGAAAAATGTCCGTGTTAGACGCACAGCGCTGAAATTACATTGTAATTTCAATTGCCGATAACTGTCGGGTAAACCATGTACACGTTTAGGAAAAACGTCGAAAAACGCTGAAGTTCGTGAAAATCAATAAACACCGAGAAACATGCGCCGAATCCGCTCAAAAATAAAAACCGAAAACGTGCAGCCCTAGATATATCCTTGCAACGTTTTAAGATTTCGAGCGCAGAAGTAAGGAGAGGCGCCTCTGCTCAGCCACCATGAAATGCTGCACAACATAAAAAAGCGGCAGTGACGTTCAATGTAAGGAAACCGCACTAAACGCTTTGAAGGCAGTATCTCCTTGTTGTACTTCAACTGTGCATGCACACGTTATTTTCTATTATCATTATGCATTTGAGCTGCAGCAGTCGTATAATGCTTTTTTTTTAAACGTACCTAAGCGGCCTAAGTCACGCAGCTTCAGTAATGATAGGAGGCTATCCTAACCACTCCACTGTGAAAAGTGACACAAAATAATAAAAAAAACGGCCAAACAAGCGACCTTAAACGATCACAAAATGACCCGTGAAGTGATTGGATCACCTCAATCCACCAAACAGCTCCACTCTCAAGGGGGTAAAGCTTTTCCCCCCGACGAAGAGAGCTGTGAAAAAGGGGAGTCGTTTAAGTGACTCGCATTGGAGGAGTCACCTATGACGTCATTTTTGTTAAAGGTTGTAGCTGTTGTAGATTGACACGTTCTAGCACATCCGTCGTGATCGGCACCCGCAATGGAACGACTCGATTCGGCATACTGTCCTCTACCACCTCCCGTGGCACAATGGTTAGGATGATCGCTTTCGACGCCGAGACTGGGAGGTGACACGGGTTCGAATCCTGTCACCGGCCGTGCTGTCTCAGGTCTTCCCTGGGTTTTCCGAAGACTTTCCCGAGGAATGTTCCCCCTGAAGTCGGCCCACGACGCATACAAACCCCCCTGTCCCCCACTCCTTCCTGCTGTCCTCTCTCCATCTGTCCACGTCTGTACGCCGCTCATAGCCACAGTTGCTTCGCGGCGCTAAGACGAAATTTAAAAAAATATTGTCCTCTATAGCGGTGGTTGAAATTCTCCGCCATTCATTGTCCGGAAAAAAGCGAAAGAAACTGTGCGTTTAAAAAAAAAAGTTCACGTTTAATTTTTACGTTAATTATTTTTTTACGTTTTACTGCTGCAGCATTCACGATTTGCTTTGATCAGCGAGCGCACCTTGATATAGCTTACGCTACTATTTTTTAACAAACATAACGAACAAATTTTGCAAGTTATCGTACATTTGTACGTCAAACGAGATCCCTATTCTCCCTGTTTGACTTAACGCCCACGGGCTCTTACGTTTTTCCTATATGGAGAACACAAAGTGTGATTCCCTGCGCTTTGTCCTACGTTAGCGCACGCCCTTTTGTCTTCCCTTAACTATTCCTTCCACTGAAAGAATGGATCACAAAAGGAATACGGCTGCTGCACCAGCGCTCTTGCTTATCGCTAACAGACCGAATAAAGAAAAAGGAGGAAGAAGAAATAGAGGGGAAGAAAAAGAGGGATGTCAGGGAGTGTGGAAAAAAGGATAGCAGGGGCTCCGCAGGAAATTATTTATTCGATACATCGATTTTTGTCAGCCTATATACTATGCCGGGAGATGCGACGGGGAAAGGGGAAAAGCGCGAGAAGAAACAAACAAAAGAAGGAGTGAGTGAAGAGACAGGAAAAAAAGAGACAATTGCAGGCTCATCAGTTACTCCAATAGCTGTCCCTGATGGTGAGAGAGAGGTAAAAAAAAATAACTTTATAGAGTTACCGTTACTAGCAAAGAACAATCAACGGCATAACGGTGCCACTTTCTCCCTTCCCCCAAGGTTTATATTATCTCGTCTTTCTCTCTCTTTCTGTCGTTGTTATGAGAAGCCAACCACTTTTCCTATCTTCTTTTTTCTGTCCACCGAAGTTTTCGACCATAAAAAAATGATTAAACTTGGAACAGTATTTCCGATAAATACTCTTTCGAGATAGCTATACGATCAAAAAAAAAAAAGAGCAAAAACGATACAAAAGAACGAGATGAAATTTAAGGTCGATACGACGTTGGCTGTCATTGGACAACAGCCAATAATCTCCCACCGCGCCACGCACAAAGTTTTGACAGATTGTGAATTAATTCCTAAATGAACGACGCTCACTCAAGCATGTATGTACGGCGGAAATTGTGAGCACGCCTACGTCGAATTAAACAACTGAATGAAAAATGAAGCGTTTCATTTTTATTATACGCTTAATTAAGGATGATATGGGGGGCTTCCCAAACGAGGTCTCGCAGTTTTCAACGAAGGCACTGCATCTAACCGAAATATGCGAGAGAAATTAACCTCCGCAATACTCGTATCGAGCAGTTCCTTCATTTCTTCTTATTTTTTTTATTTCTTTCCACGCTATTTTATTTCCTATTCTTTCTTATACGTTCATTCGTTGAGGAACCGTCGATGGGAATGACACTCTCCGTGCGGTAATTAGTCGTAAAAATAAGCTCGGTACGGAATTGCCCTCGACGTCTAGGAGTTCTAGAGTGGCAGTTAAGTAAGGGATCCTCAAAAATGTCCGCCATTCCGTGTCGGTATAAAGTGAGAGCACTCAGGGAAATGTGAAAGCGGAAGCAGGCAAAATAGAGGGCGATATAAGCACACGATACGTCGCGTGGTATAAGTATAGGGTTCCTGGTTTTCGGACGTTATAATTTTTTGGATCTCCCGAAACGGGCGGCAAATACGAGCGCAAAACCAAATTACGGTGCTACAAATACGAATTATTTACGAACTCTTAGTTATTTTATTTCATTCCATTTTATTTTTTCTTAAAACCAAACGAAATACGAATTTTTTATATAACATCACGAAACAACGAGACAACTTCTCCAAGTCACCTATATTCACCCTACCATATTGTAATATCCAAGAAAATATATCACGGAATCAGAATATATAACCATAAAAAAAAAAAAAACGAGAAACCCAAAAGTTACAGTCGATGCAAAAGTGATTCGAAAATGGTCTGTTCGCTCCCAGCACGTTCCAAAGAAAAAATAAAAGTACAGAAACCAAGGAAGACAGTCACAGAGGCTCTTTATAGGTACCCGATTAGATCCCGTGGCTTAGTGGCTAAGGTCTTCCACGCCGAGACTAGGAGTTGAACCGGGTTTCCCGGGGTTTTCCTTTGACTCCGCAAGGCAAATGTCAGCACAGTTCCCTGTGAAGTCGGGACGGAGCAAACGAACCCCCAGAGCAACATTTTGAGGCAGATCGCTCGGTAATAGCACATCATGCAGCCAACCGGGTGAACCAAACTTACGCGAACCAACGTCATATACTGTGACCCGGAGTTTATAACAAACCGTTTCCAAGATGAGTGAATAAAACGATCTAAGACGACGTTGCTTCATGTAACGTCCTTTCAACTGTTCCGGTGTTCACACTCTTGCGTTCCAATGCGTGCACGTACTGGTTGCCGTAGTAACCAATCCGTGCATCGCCCCGCGCATCACAGGCCATCATAGGCAATCGTAGGCAGCGCTCCAGGTAGAAGAAGAAAAAGAAGAATGTCAACACATACGCACGCATTGGAACGCACCAGTGTAGGGTGTGTTCGTTTATTAAACTCGCGCGACCCGCGAGTCGGAGTCGTGACGTATGAGAGCCATCGTACGTCATCGACTCCAGCGACCCACCTCGAAAGGAGAGTCGCTGCGAGTCGACACTTGAGCACCTCTAGTCTTGAATCCTCGAATTTTAGAACGGGAGTTAGTGTCACGTGGGCGACGTCATGAAAGCCGCGCCGCGGCATTTTCGCCCACCAAGAGTCTCCTCCCTCGGCTCTTGAGGTGTTCGAGTCGAATAAACGAACGCAACCTAAACATGGCTCCTATGGCTACGGCGGCTGCACGGTTCAGATCTGACTTGGATTCGATTCGCAGCACACTACAGTCCGCTATGGGCCAACTGCGGAGCACAGTGTACCCAGACAAGTCCTATTCCGACCCATATTTGACTGCGGTATTTTTTTGTATATCGATAAGTGGGTCAGCATACGCCGGCGTTTGACACACCGAATAGGAAGACATACATGAGATAATGGCAACCTAGGCTCATCTGCAACCAACCAACCAGGAGAAGCGTATATATGCATGTCTCGAATCTGGGAAAACAATAAGCCCCAGCTTCTAATAAGACAATGCTCATTAAACAATTGAAAATCGACACACAATGAGAACGACTGTGTGGTGGAGCTACCACCCGGCGGAGCATACAGGAAGTTCCTCCCGTTAATTCACGCTCTTGCGCACTTTACCCTTGCCAGTAAAGATCGTCACTCGGCGTCTGACCTTATACCTTTATGTCGTCATTCGTTATTTAGCTCCACATTTGGGTGACCAGCTCCTGTGGCATAGTGGTGCATAGTGTGATGGCCACTAACTACTTCTACAGTAGTTTAACTATAACTACTAACTACTTTGTGATTGAGTAATTTAACTAGTAGTTCAACTACTTTTCAGGGGAGTAGTTAAAACTACTTTTTTAACTACTGCAATGTAGTTTAACTACATCTATAACTACTTAACGTTGTCCACCTACACCAATCCCATGTAGTGTTCTTGGACACCTAAATATGAATCACAAGCAATAATAAACTTTGACTAAAGCCATTGCTACGGTCGTCAAATACAAAGCTTGCAGCTGGATTCCTTCTGTGCCTACGCGATAAACTAAGTTGCAGAATTATTTCGCAGCAAATGAGGCGTTACTAGACAAGCATTAAAAGTGAAGATTTAGTACACATGCACGACACAATTGATCTGCGCCTCCGTTCTCATCAAACAAGTAGCTCAAGGTAAAAGTCGGAAGCACAATCGTGCCGTAAAGCTTGTGGCAAAATCGGAAGTAGTTGGCGCCTTCAGTAACCTAACTACTGTAGTTAACTACTTAAAATTGTAGTTTAACTAGTAGTTGCTACTACATTTCTGCAAGTAGTTCATAACTACTTTTTAACTACAATCAGGTAGTTTAACTAGTAGTTTAACTACATGTAGTTAACTACTGGCCATCACTGGTACTGATGATCACCTTCCACACAGAGAGTGGGAGGTGAGGCCGGTTCGAATCCCCGTACCGGCTGTGCTGTCTGAGGTTTTCCCCGGGTTTTCTGGCAGATTTTCCAGACAAATATGGGCGCAGTTCCCCCTGCGAAGTCGGCCCAGGACACATACTAACCCCCTCTGTCCGCCACTCCTTGATGCAGTCCTCTCTGCACCTGTCCACGACTGTACGCGGCTCATAGCCACAGCTGCTTCGCGGCGCTAACATGAAATAAAAATGAAAAACTTTTGGCGACCAGAACGTGATGTTCTTTCTATAACAGCGAGTCGATCTCCATTCGTACAGCGATCACGGCACGACATCTCCCCCACTTCCAAAACACCTTCGACCCTTTTCTCAATACAGCCATAAACCACGCAACGTTTAGCACGAAGAAGCACCCGAATGCCCAAGGAGACAAGTTCGCGCACCGAAGCGTATATACAGTTTCGCCCGCCTGCAGCTGTCGATACTGTAAAACAAAGCGCTAAAACGAGAAACCAGTTCTCGGCGTATCTCATCCAGATGTCATTTCGGAAATGGTGTAGGGAACGCGCGGGCCCAAAACAACGCTCACCCCCTTATTTACGACGGACGGTGATCATGATGAACTGAGATACAGTGATTGGATTGCCCCATCTTATACTGCACGGGGTGCTGCCGGGCGAAATAAAGAAACTTTCACCGGAGCTGTCTTTGACGATCTTGTCCGAGACGATGTAATTGGAGGAGACAATGTGATGACAAGAGAAAACAGCTCTCCATGCCTCCCCTAGGGACACACACACACAAAAAAAAGAAACGAAAAACAGATTTAGAAAGTTCGAAGCGCAGTTTTTTTTTTTTTTTTCACGACATCTCTTCCTGGCGAGAGTAGTACCTGCCGATTGGGTAAGTAACGTGTGTAGAACGCCAAGCCTCTACAAAGTGCCTTTATCCACTACATCACGTGACCCCTGTTACCGATAGCACAGCTCTGCGATAGCATATACAGAGGCGCCGCTTTCAGGGATGTACGTTTATGCGCAAAACCAGATCCCACGATCCACGTTTTATACTGTTCCATACTGTTAACGTCGTTGCTGACGTGTGACTTCGGAACAACTGTATCCAGTGACCCACGTGCCCTGACGGATAACTTGTGAATGGTTGACGAAGGCCAGTGGTGTAGCCAGAAAAAATATTTCTACGGGGACTTTATATGGGCGAGAAGGATTTCCCCTCGTTCCCCTCTCCCAAATGTGCTACCAAAGGTATACGATTTCGGTAGGGGAGTTGAACCACCGAAACCCCCCTCAGGCTACGCCAGTGACGAGAAGGCAATTTGTTATTACGCTACTAATGTCTCTTAAGAGACATCGCATCGAGCATTGTTTGCCTTTATTTTATTTTTTTTTTTACTTTTCTGAACCACTGGTCTTCAGTGGTGGGCACATGACAGTAGTGGGCGAGAAACACGTTCGCCCGAAATTGCAATTTTTGCGCGGCAGTAGTAGCAGCGGAAATCAGGTACTTCGCTTTGCGATTGCCATTCCTGGTAGACTGCGAGCATGAACGATACCGCCTATACAGCAAAAGGGTTGCGTGACAACAGTCTTCTTCTTTGGTTTCATCTCAGGAATTTCCCTATTCAGCGCTAAATACTATACTCTTCAGCAAGACGCTAAAGTAGTAGACGGTCCCTGCGGGTGTACCACTAGTATTGTACACGGCAGTGATGGCCAGTAGTTAACTACATGTAGTTAAACTACTTAATTGTAGTTAAGGCGGTGCATCACCACCGACGCTCTATGGGAATCCCCATACATTTTTCAACTCCCGTAGCGCCGCGAAAATTCGGTTGATCTCCGTGCAACTGCTTTTAAATGGAAGAGGATGCTTAGATCTAGTGCCTGATCGAAGCAGATTTTGCGTTTTAGACTCAGAAATTTTTATATCGTCGTCGAAAGGCTTGGGAAAAGCTATATTTCGAGATTCCGCTCGCTTACAAAATAGAGCCGCCCAAAATCGAAAATCTGGCTCGATCACGCACTAGAAAAACATATCAAGAACCAATACCAACAAAAAGATTTCATCTATGTTAAGCCGTTGACTCGGCACACGAGTTTTTGTCAGGTATGGTCATCCGTGGAGTACGCCGCTTCAGAATGGGCAGCGCAGTGCTGCCATCTCTCATGGAGGGTATCGTCACAAGGCACAACAATTTGAGCGCTGGAAATGCTATACCGCTGCACGTGCAGGTGGACGACGAAGCCGACGTTGACTGTGACGCAGGAGCACGAGCACACGCAGCTTAGCCCTGCCGCAAATACGTGAACGGACTATACTATACATGAGCTGTTCATTCATCGATGTTTATTTTCTCGGGGGGAGGGGCGGGGGAGGGCATGAACGTGGCATGTCATTCCCCCATATAACGCCGGGACGATCGCGTTCAGCCTCACTTCATTGGAAATTGTGTATTAAAAACAGGAATGCAAGAAAAAATTCAGAGCACCAGTCAGCCATCGTATAAAGGAAACACTTGAAGCAAAACCATTGCGGACAGGCACGAAAGCTTCTGGCTGTTTGAGATATGGAAATAGCGAGTTTTAGTATACCGCTACCGGGAGCCCCGTAGGTTACCGCGTCTACCGCACTCTATCAACAGCTAAGATTCTGTATCACGCACGCTGTCATTGGTTCCGGTGGGCACGGTAACTTGCCGGCGACGTTACCAACGGTATACTAAAACTCGCTAATAATTCATGAGTGCAGAACAGGGTTGCGCACTGAGATCACACTGGAGATCACTGAGATCACACTGAGTCACTAAGTCACTTAGTCACTGAGTCACTAAGTCACTGAGATCACACTAAGTCGTGTTGCAGGCAATGCTCGCAGCTTGTTGATGAATGTTGACAATAACGCCGCCGAGCACTTCAATTCCGTTATCGCGAAGTTTGTTATATGCGACTTCCAGACGAATGGGACATCAGAGACCCAGTTCGCGGCATGCTGATCTGTGCTTGGGTGAAGTCTGGGGCCGTGGTTAGTGACGACCAGGATGAGCACAACGGACCCGAATTATACAGACGACCAAACTGGAAACCTCCATTCGCACTTTACGTTCCAAGCAGCTGTATGGTCCAGGCAGACACATTTTTCTCCTCTACCCTGCTTTTCTTCCCTTTTCTTCTTCTCTTTTGCCTTTTTCCTCCTTCTCCACTGATGTCCAAGGATATGGGAAACGTCATGCAGCCTCTTTGCAGTTTTATTTCATTTCCGCTGACTGTGCAAGTAAATGAAGTGTTTTGTACCACCACAACGTGGTCTGAGATTTGTAAGCCCAGAGTAACAGAAAATAACAAAAACAGGTTGCGGCTTCGTTTCGCAATTTCCGCGTAATGTCGGTAAGCTATAACATGCCGACACCAACGTGTTTCAACCGCGTCGTGTCCAACCTAGGTTTTTTGTGTTACGAGGAATTTCATTTATTATATGCGAAAGCATTGCCGAAATCACACGAAACGACTGGTGACTAACCCTTCGCCCGACAAGAACACAGCACGGAACAGCAACAGATCGACGAAGAAGTTCAGGAGACAGCTGGACAGCCTGGGCGCATTCAAAAGCCGCGCCACTAATTGTTCCGTCTGGCTGAGCGCGATATGCGTGTTTACAGTATTGGACTTGGCATGGGTGAGCACGAGCGGTCATATGTTTGCACAAGATTTCGCTTGACCCGTCGCGCGCAAAGAGAAAACAAAAATAACAGAATAAGAAGACGTTACATCAGCGGTACCGCATTTCCAAGCAAGCGCCAAAATGTTGTGAAGCGGTGTCTGCGCGAACCATTTCGCTCGCTGCGCCATCCCTCGATTGTAGACGACGAAGTGCCGGCTCTGATGCACCGCCTTAAAAAGTAGTTATCAACTACTTGCGGGAATGTAGTGGCAACTACTAGTTAAACTACTATTTCGAGTAGTTAACTACAGTAGTTAGGTTAGTGGAGGCGCCAACTACTTCCGATTTTGGCGCAAGCTTTACGGCGCGATTGTGCTTCCGACTTTTACCTTGAGCTACTCGTTTGATGAGAACGGAGGTGCAGAACAATTGTGCCATGCATGTGTACCAAATCTTCACTTTTATCGCTGCTTGTGATTCATATTTAGGTGTCCAAGAACACTATAGAATGGGATTGGTGTTGATGGACAACGTTAAGTAGTTAGAGATGTAGTTAAAATACGTTGCAGTAGTTAAATAAGTAGTTTTAACTACCTCCCATGAAAAGAAGTTGAACTACTAGTTAAACTACTCCATCGCGAAGTAGTTATTAGTTGTAGTTAAACTACTGTAGAAGTAGTTAGTGGTCATCACTGGTACACGGTACAACATGGAACTCGCGCACAAAGACGGTTCGTACAGCGTAAGGACCCCCAATACGATAATCGACTTCTGCTTTCGGCTAGAGAAGTGAATACCACCAGTCCAATACGAAGTTTACAGCGAGCGAAGTGCACCTGTATTTACTTCCTCTTCATAGTGCTTGTTTAGCCCATAACAAGACAGCTGCAGAACATTCTCGTCGAAACTGTCCCGTCGATGGCGATGAATTCTAATTCAGTGACACTTTTACTCGGTGCTTCGGGAAGAGAACGAAATAGCGGGAAAGGTTCTGCACGTTTCCTGAAGCTTACCCTCGCGCTGTGTACTCCTGCGTCTAATAGACTGCAACTTAGAGGTACTAAAAGATTACGCGACAAAAATTACACGCCGTCCTCGCGTATCAACGCTCTGCTTTCTGTTTGTGCATCGTCTCCACGAGACCTTCAGTGAGACATAAACGCCCAAATTCATTTCGCATTCAGACTAATCCCAAGCAGAGCTCTAAATCCTCTCAGTTGCCGCCGGAAACGGATCCGGAAATCAAAAAGGAATCTAATCCTACCTTCCTTCCTGCGTAGCAAACATTCGCCGAATGAAGATGAACGTCCGACGAAGCAGCTCATGTATGTTAGATGTATAGAGGAAAGAGATAACTGAGGAGGAATTAACCCAAGTCATTATTGTAGTGCGTGCTCCCAGTTCATCCCTTACGGACGTAGAAATGATATAAATAGTTATGACCTTGTGTACGGGGACCAAATACTGAAATGAAACTTGGACGCAAACGAAAATCAAAAATGGCTGCTTCATAGACTTATTTGCCGACAGCGCCCTCGGGCGTTCCCACCATCACGATCAGGATCGCCATCGCCACTCCGATCCTCATCGGCATCTCTCATCGTCGTCATCGCTCATATTACACCTACCCACTTCATTGTCAAAATACAATTGTTGTTGATGTTGTTGCCTTATAGGGTACAAAATACCACGACAAACAAAACTACGCAGAATGCACAACAACGCCATGAATAGTGAGCCTCTTATTCGGGTCCTGCGGGTCAGTGGCTTTCTGGATGAACTGTGACCAATTCATTTTTTCTCTCTCTCTCACTCTTTCCTTTTTTTTCCCCTTCTGTCCTCTCTCCATCTGTCTACGCCTGTACCGCTCATGGCCACAGTTACGTCGTGGAGCTAACACGGAACTAAAAAAAAAAAAGAAAACACACACACGAAAAATCATTCTAAATACAATAAAATTTCAGGCAGATGGCTATCAGTCTGCGCGATTTCTGGGGTCCACGTTACGTTTTTGAGACGCGATCGAAAGGTGCATACTGCATGGCTGCTAAATATACCCTGTATTATCCCTACAGCTTCGCTATTCTGCCGAACCCGTGAGTGAACTGCCGGCGACTATCGGCGCTTTCCGCGTTGCATACCTAGAACGGGAAACCTTAAACATCATAATTCAACAACTTTCCATTTATAAAGCTCAGAGTCTCTACTCGCAGGCGACACGAAATACGCCTCTGTTCGAACGAAATCAGAAAAGCAGACGTCTACACAGTTTGAGCATGATGTGGAAGGAATAAGCCATCAGAAAGTATACGCAAGTTACACTCGCAAACCGAGTGTCATATTTCTAGATTTCCCAACAGCATTTCTCAGTGAAAGGACATACGAGTTGCAAAACACTCACTGTCCACTGCCGTCCTGATCGGATTTCGAGTACGTCGTATTTGCAGTCCAAACGGAGGGACATATTGTCGGGAAGGTGGCGTTACATTTCATTGGATGACGGAATATGCTTCAGTGCACTTAGCTTCCTATGTAGTCGAGGGCTTGGGAAGATTGAGGCGAACTCCGGGAAATGCCGTCTGTCGTATAAATTGGATGTCAACCCTATAAGCTCGGACAGCTTGCGATCAAGGTTTCGCTTGTGTCACTTTCGGAGGAATATTTACGCGGTGGAATCCCGTCCACGATCAACACGCAAAGTGCATATACAGTGAACCCTCGTTAATATGACCCCCGATAATCTGACATACGCGCTTTACGACCATGCTCCTGGGGAACAATGCAGTGAAACCTCTGCAAATTCCCCCGTTAATATGACAATTCCGCATTATGACCAAATTTTCGGAAGCGACCATGGTCATAATAACGAGGGTTCACTGTATATACGTACACGTGGAGAGAGTTGAAAGTTTCTGCTATTGCAATTTCCGGACATTAGGGGTACGCGAATGATAATTTTAAAACCGAAGCGAACAGTTAAATAACCGAACCGAATTCACGGATAATATGTAACTCTATAGTTTTCAACAGCGCGGATTTTTGAAAATGCTACACATTTCGATCAAGTCGTAAAAATACAAGATAACGTCTCTGGCGCTTCAAACTTTACAGACTGATAGTCATTTCCTTTACGTTTTTTATCGGTATTTTTTTAATGCTCTCGCTTTGTGGGAAAAAGTTAGAAGCAAAAGCAAATTCTCACCCTATGCATACCGCCCGGAAACCGCCATTTTTTCATCTGTCTGCTTCACGTTTATATCACCACGTGTGTAGGTGCAGACGAAGCAAAACCAAAACTTATGGAACAACCAACAGCCAGAGGGACCAGATGCAGGGTTTCGAGGCACCGCCACCTATGGGAATGTGAACAGGATGCAGGAAAATATTAACGGTTTGCGGGCGGTAGTATGCCATTGGAGATGCATGGGGTGGGAATTTGCTTTGCTTCTGATTTTTTTTCTACAAAATGACAGCATTCGAAAAAAGAAAGAAAGAAAGAAAATATATATATATATCGATAACACTTCGGGCAAATGACTATGAGACTGCAAGGTTTGAAGCGCAAGAAACGTCCCCTTCTATTTTTACGACGAGATCAAAAGCGTGCAACGTTTGCTAAATTCACCCTGTATATCTATAGCAAAAACACGTGACAGCAGAAGTTTGTGGTTTAGTAGTCTGAAGTTCACGACAAAGAGGCATGCAATTGTGGACAACATATTCCCTGTGTATGAGGAGCAACAGAAAAAGAAAAGAAAAAAAACATACACGAAGTATTGTCCCTACATGCGTGTGTTTTCTATTGTTCCTCGTTTGTTTGTTTGTTTGTAAGGAACTAGGAGAAATTGTATTGTGTATGAGGATCAACACACACAAAAAAGTACACGATGTATTGTGCCTTCATGCGTGCGTTTTCTATATTGCTCCTCGTTATCAAGGAATACACTGCCCACAAAGTACATTCCACCAGCTTGCTTGCCTCCTGTATTCCTGTGTTCAAGCTTACAATCTTTGAGGTTCAAATGTATGTAACTCAGCGGATTATGAAATTATATACAGGGTGTTTGCTCTAACGTGTCCAGAAAGGCAAGAGGAGGAAGTGTCCTCGCCTTCATTTGTTTAGCTCTCTTTGGCATAAGACGGTCGTTTGGTTTTCTTTGTGATGAGACGGTCGTCACCAGCATCAAGGTCAAAGCGTGGTAAAAGAAAGGTAAAACAAGAGGCGGGAACCCTTCCTCCTCTCGCCGCACCTTCCGAGCGCGCTTTTTCGCGACAATCAAGCAGGAGGAGCTAAACCAGCACTTTGACTTTTTTTTTTCCTCGACTATTTCTGTTGCTATACTGTGCATAGTTGTCGTTGGGTGTGCTGTTATCGGTGGAGGACTTCATACTTCTGTAAATAATAATAAAAAAAGGAGAGAGAGAGAGAGGTGTTCGCTTGGCAATTTTCAAAGTTCGATTGAAAAAAAGAATTCCCTCAATTAACAGTTGTCCAAAACAATCCTAGATGGCCGCAAAAGTTTCCAGAACGTGATTGCCAAAGGTCGCCAATTAGAATTTTCTGCCACCTTATACGTGAAACACCCTGTATAAGACCAGCAACGTCAGGTGCTGCAATGCGAACCTTAACAGCAGAGTAGTATGTCCTGAGCTATCCTGCCTAGACGAGGGTTCGGTCCTCCTTTGCAAGGGAAACAAGCAAAACAAAAACAAATGAAAAAAAAGAAAAGAAAGACACGCGATCGCATCGATTGAGTCGAGGGAATGCCGTCCCCTTAGGTTCGGCTTGCTTGGAACACACGGAATCCGACGCGTATGCGCTGCCCGGAGCCGCTACACTGTTATGCAATCGGCTTAGCGACAACAGTTCCGTAACAACAGCCCTCTCGTGAGAATAATGAATAAAAGATGAAAGCTTCAAAAGCCTTTATCTCAAATCCGACGGCAATACAAAATGCTTATAATGCAAACGATGTAACGGTGGATATTACAGGATGCCAACACAAAACAAAAACCGTATATCTCCTGGTTTATTATAGCATTCTTTTGCGATATAATCAAATTATTTGTTGGATTTGTTGGAAGGTGGATATGGGTCTCGTGGTACAGCTCTCTGCAACGTTAACTTTAACGCGGTAACGGCTGGCGGAGCAGTTGGAGAGCGACCGACGCTAAGTAGAACTATAAGGAGGAGAGCGTTGTGGGCTATCCCACTCAAGCTTGGGGATGGTCGTCGAGAAGCAGACGCTCCACTCCGAGCGGAAGAAGGTTTACGCTTAGAAGGGTTATCGTCTGGAGGAGGAGGCTTCTCCAAAGACACCCCCAAGCACGAGTGGGATAGCCCACAAGCGCCGATAGGGTGGCTCTCGAACTGCTCCGCCAGCTGGCGCCACGTTACATTTAACTTTGCAGGGAGCTGTACGTATTCAGCGTTGAAGGTGCAATTTTGCGGCAACCCAAACACTCGAACCTCCCCTTCCTGAAAGCCACGACCGCGAGCATCGAAATAAAAACGCATACAAAGAAACTGCTATAAGTTGTACTAAAACATCTGCAGTACAAGCTTCTCGTGACCCAAACGGCCCGTCACGAAGACAACAACGCTTTATTCTGTCTCACAGCCAGGCGACAAAAGTCGTTCCGCACGCACGCAAGCAAGCAAGCAAACACCATACCCCCCACATAGTGAAGGACTCATTACGGTAAACCATCCGCTCATCAAGAACCATTACGTGCATCACCCCACTTGCACACATACACACACAGGGTGGAACAGGAGAACGGCAGGGTGGGGAGACAACCTGCCTTTAATCAGCGGCACCGACAAATTCTCAACTTGGGCGACGTTTAATAATACATGGTGTGTCGCTTCCCAGGTAATTACATCGTTACCTTGTCACTGCATGCAGCAGCCGCGGAGCCTCCGTCCGGCGCGTACACCGTGTGATAGCTCCCATCAAAGTGGTCATTATTCAGCCGGCTATATGGATACGCAGGTATAGCAAGGAGCTTTCGCTGTGGTGAGATCAGGGTCTCGTCCGTCCATCGCGTAACGATTAATTTGTGCTCGACATAGTACGGCAGTCACGCGGGACGTAGCCCTCGGTTTTTTCTTGGCAAGGAGCTGGAAGCATTTCGATCGGTGTGTGAACCATGTGTGTAAAGGAAAGCTGCTTTTTGGATCGAATTTGTTTTTCTTCTTTACCGAAAAGCAGTAGTGGTCATTAATTACTTGCGGGTCCTCGGATATCTTGTGCACCTGCGTGAACGTTTAACTTCGCAAGAAACTCGTTGATTTTTTCCTTCTTCACAGAACAGTTGTTATTACTGTTAGCCAGAAGATGTGACGAAACATGTTGTGGTGATGACGTTAAAAGATTAGGCTCGTAGTTGGGATGAGGTGAGAAGAAAGAGCGCGATGTTATACGGTGATGCAAGGTACTTCACCAATGGGGTAAAAAAATAAATAAGAAGAAAACGAGGAAACAAGTAATAAAACAACAGATTGCAACTGTGACTAACTGCAGTGTCTATTCAGTGGCTCATTCCGTGATTATTCAGTATAGTGAAAGAGTTACGACCGAATATTTTTTGTAGGAGAAAGCACATCAGTATCGTCATCCCTACGTTTACTTCTTTTTTCCCGTTTTTTCTTTTTTTTTTTTTTCTATGGTCGACGGGCACCCACAAGACCGCGGTGGACGACACTGTGATCACGATAAAGCGTAGTATAGAATTAGCGCAAGAACTGCGTTACTGCAGCAATATTACAGCATCTCGTCTGTTTTTTTTTTTAGCTTCTTCTTAATACTGTTCTATCTGACTTCCGGTCTTTCTTTGCTACCGAGCCAACCCACCCTTTTTTTTTCTTCCAAAGGAATCCGCCCACGTGTCACATATCCACACTCTCGGGCAACAAAAGCATCACAACCAAGTTAGTGTCCGCAACCTCCTACATGAAGAAGAAGAAGAAGAAGAAAAAGACACTCCCTTCAACCTCCAAGACAGAAAAGGAACAGAGCCGGTCACTTTGTATGGAAGATACCCCGCAGGAGCTCCTTCCTATACCACCCCCCGAGATCCTTCATGCGAATCCTTCCCCCGATGCCTTTACTATATATAAGACGTAAATGTTCCCGACATGCGTCATGACAAATTACTCGGCGACCATCAAACCATAATAACAGTTATCATGTACTCCGATACTATCCGGTCAATAGCAACAGCTCCGAGCCAACGAATAAGAAAAAAAAAAAAGAAGAAGGAGGAGGAGGGAATCAAAGGCACTTCGTAAATAGAAGAAGCCAGTGGAGGATCTACGAAAGAGGTTCAACTTCTCTTTTGGGAGACAAAGCCCTCCAGATAATTAGCTGTATTGTGAGCCACAAAGGGAACGACCGCCGTTCATAAAAGCCTTCATCCGATATCTGCAGCAGCCATCGGCGGCGGCGCGCGCTGCTCAATTTGATGTGTCTTGCGTGCCTCTGTCAAAAAGGGGCCATCAATTAAGCGACGATTAATTTTCGATTTCAAAATAGTAGCTAGCGTGGTCGTCATTATCAGTGGCTGAGGCACGCGAGATGAAAGTCATGGGTGTAATTAACCTTTCGCGCTCTTTTCGGAGTGCGGGGAAAAACAAATTGGAGCCAATCGAATGGACGGTGTTGAACGCGCGGTTTGATTAGGTGATAACGAAGAGCTCTGGGCGGGAGATTGCACAATGAGAGAGCCGCGTGAATGCGTGGAGAATGGAAGCCGTAGGTGGGGCCTTCGATATAGCTGCGATAAGGGGATGAGACTCGTGTAGCCGATTCATACATCTTTATTCGTTATTGTATGCGAAAGGAAAAAAATATTTTAATGAAATCCGAACGGAGGGATGGCTGGTGAAAAACAGGTTGCAGTGCGAGTGTAAAATCCGGCAACCAACAATATTTTCTGTGGAATACGCGTAGAACAGAAATGACATAAATGAGGTAGGCATGAAAGGTGTTAGCTTTAACATATAACGGAGAAGAGGCTGGATGACACACTGTATAAAAAGTGTGAAAACAGTACCTGCAAGAATATAGAATAGACCGTCTGAAAAATGTGTTGTTTTCACTTTTTTGTTGTTATTGTACTTCGAAATGAAAGCAAGTTATGGGAAACATGCACCTAAAACTTTACCACACCATATCTTCAGAGGGTTTCTTTTAAACCCGTTTCCAGAAACACATGCTGGAAGACATTTTGTTTACACTGCGGACATGCCATCAATTTTTAATACTTGTCAGTTTTCAAAGATGGCCGCTGTCTGCATTCAGTTAGGCTAATGAGTAATTGAAACACCAGTATACAGAACAAAAGCCTCCCGAACTTTAGCACGCATTCTCATTATATAATGACCCATCGCTTGTTGGGCAATAAATGTTGCGCACCATAACTGAATAGCCAACATTTCTATCAACTTATCACCTCATGCGAAGCCAGGGAACATTCATCGAAGAAAGCTCGAACGGTCAGTCAACTGAACTTTACATTCGAGCTCCAACAAAGCAGCTTCGCCCCCTTGAAACGTCAAGTCCAATCCCACGCTCATTCTACCAATTAAAAGCTTCTTCAGAATAAGGCGTAGCGCAAGATTGACAGGCGAAACGACGCGGCCTGCGATAAGGCCGAACAATTCTCCCTTTTCACACGGTCTTTGCAAACGGAGCGCAAACGAACGCATCCATTGTCGCTATCATTCCTTTTCAATCGGTGAAAACTCTCGGAGACGCGTAAAATGCAAACGAAGGACGAGTGTTTCTGAGAGGCTTTCTCAGTTGAGCCTAATGAGTAGAATGGCGCATCGGCAGAGCGTTGGATCGGTTTCTCTACGAGGCAGCCAAGTACATTCAGATACGCCCTGAGGGAGCAGAGCATTCTTGGGCCGATTCTGCTTGGGCGAAAATGCGTTAATAGGCGCAGTCATTAGCAGGCGGGCAAGAGGCGGGACGACCTCGGGGCGCACAGATAGATGTATACGTATATAGGAGGTGGTGTTGGTGATGGCGGAAGACAGGATCGGTCGTTGTTTGGACTCACTATATAGCGTGGGCAGCGTCACGACTGTAGCCGAGACGAGAAGGGATGAGAGAGAGAGAGAGGGAGAGAGAGGGAGAGAGAGAGAGAGAGAGAGGGAGAGAGAGAGAGAGAGAGAGAGGGAGAGAGAGAGAGAGGGAGAGAGAGAGAAATACATGATGACGATGATATGGGGATGACTTCCGCTCATTGAACAGAATGCTACCCCATTGCTATTGGGGAAAAATGAGAAGATGGTGATGAGGATGATGCTGACGACGCTGACAGGGTTTTAGAGAGAGTCGATCAGGCCGGTAGTTTGCAGGAATTTGATGCAGGAAGGGATGAACTTTGAAGGTTGATGTGCATTACTCGCTTAAGAAAAAAGAGTAAACTTCACAGTCAAGAGCACTATAGGTGGTCATGTCACAAGGTCATGATGCATCTGCCTAATAATATTAGTACTTTTCGAGAGTATAGATACCGCGACTGTGGATTCCTTTCAAGACTAAGTGCATTGCTGTCTATATATATATACAAAGTTGGGAGACTATATGCGGTGCTGCGGAGTAAATTTCAGGGCTTGGGGACTAAAATGGGGTGTAACTCTAATCTACGGCAGCGAAAGCTGCAGTTGTGCCCCATTTTACTCTATGTTTCATGAAAAATTGAGTAACTCTAGTCCTTTTGGGGACCAGGTGTAGTGCCTCAACTGTATAGTGCCCTTTCGGGATTAAATGTACGCAAGTCTATGTGAAGTTCAGGGGCTATTTGGGGTGCTGCGGAATAAATTTCAGGGTCAGCTGACTAAAATGAGCAAAACTGCAATTTACGGGGCTGTATAACTGCGTTCACTCTCTGTCTCTCTCACACTTTTTTTTCCTTTTAGATGGATAAACGTCGGAAAGTCCGATATGCAATATGAGTCTAGCACCAATGACAAATGCCTTTCAAGAGAAAATACAGTTAGTCGAAAGGCGTTTATGTCCCCCTGTCACACGACGACGGAGAATCTCATTTTAGGTACTGTTCTTCTTCACAAGAGGAGATGGGCCATCTTCTCTTCTTTGAATCTTTGCGACTGAAAAGTAGTATCTTCGAATAAAGGGCCAGCCCATGATTTGCATCCCATGAATATCCGACACAAAAATGTATTAGTTTAGTTTTTATGAACCGTCAAATCAGTTTTGCAAACTTACTGGAGCTTCATCACGGAATATGGGACGTGCCGCCATCTATCGCCAGTCCGTAGAAACGAAACTGGGTTCACCATGATCGCAGCGCATGCGCACGTTATATCCTGAAAATAGTCGGGAAGATTTAATTGGCCCGGACAGCTTCAACATTTTTTAACGTGGTGCGCGCGTGTCTTCAGTCTAGCCTTATACAAGGTGCATCAGTTAAATCTCCGGGCCAAATAATTCGCGAACCAGCGCACCAATCGAAGAACTTCCTTTTTACAAGTATCTGTCCGATACCGCCTACAACCTGCGCACCGTGTGAATGAGTGGGAGGTGCTCATTATTTAAATAAAAAATTCAATTGAGTTTCGTTAAAAAAAACTTCTAAAGCATGGCGCCGTCGGCATTCAAATGGATACCGCCCTTTTGGGACCTTCAGTGGACAGCTTTTAGAGAAAAATCTGCCACCAAAGCGTCTCATTTGTTGCAGGAATTAATTGGTTTCGGTTTACATATTTTAGTCGAGGCTGGTCGCAATGAAGCGCAAAAGGACCCTCTTCCACTCACATGTCCACCAATGAATTACACCAATTAATTACGCCGTTTTGCACTTCGCCGCTACCAACCGCGACAAAAATATGTGAACCGAAACCAATTAATTCCTGCAACAAATGACCCGCTCTGGTGGCAGATCTTTCTCTAAAAGCTATCCTCTGAAGGTCCAAAAAGGGGTGGTACCCGTTTTAGTGCCGACGGCGCCCTGCTTTAGAAGTCGTTTTTTCCCGAAACTCATTTGATTTTTTATTTAAATAATGAGCACCTCCCAGTCATTCACACAGTGCGCAGGTTGTAGGCGGTATCGGACAAATACTCGTAAAAAAGGAATTTATTCGATTGGTGCACCGGTTCGCGAATTATTTAGCAAGGTCATTTAACTCAGACACCCAGTATGTGCCTTCATCAACATCGTAGCAAGGGTCGCCGCTACTTTTGAGCTGTTTATAGTAACTTCAATAAATGTAAAAGAACGTACAGTCCTCAGTGCACACCTGGATAAGACGAGGGAAGTGCATGATGAGAAAGAGTTTCAAAAATTCATGGCTGCACTGGCAGTTTTGCGATAAATCGTACTTCAAAAGCAATAAAAAAAAAAACATGCCGGGAAACAAAGAAAAAGACCGCACAACACACACTCTTCAAGCACTTTTTTTAAAGTATGAACTACCGAACAGCCAAATTTTTAACTATATCCGATAAATCACTTTCTCGCCTTACTTTCTTCACAAAGTACAAATGATTGGCGGCTCAGCCTTGAGGGTATACGTGCACATGCACGCAGTATACGCGCAGCCAACAGCAACCTTATACCTTATACAGTCGCCCATGCAGCCCTATCGGGGAAAGGAATCCCGCCAAGTCGCTGGCTTCCTCGCCCCAAACAAAGACGGCGTCTCCTTGTTCCTCACAATCGAAGCTCGTCTTCAGACTCGCGAGAAGGATCGAATCTAGGCCTAACGTAAACACAAACTGTTTTCCTCTCTGGGGCGAAAAACCAACTTTTGTATCGACTGTTTACTTCTCTCCATCGAGGACGAGCAACACGATCGCTGCGACTGGTGAACAGAGGAGAACGAATGCGGACTTTTGTGTCCCAAAACAAGCAATTCAAAAAGCAACCCTGCGCTCGTGCAGACACGGCGTATTGCTTTGTGAAGCACGAAGCAACTGTGATATTTATCTTGCAGAGCGGCACGATAATGACAATGGGCTTGCAATTGAAAGAAATCAATGCAAATTCGCTGCCGGTGGTAACACCGAAACAGAGTTCGATGGCGAAAGATATTTGAACAATTTTTGACAACCGTATACAAGGGTGTGTTAATTTGGTGAACTCGTTAAAACACCCCGACAGACTTGTTTATCTAGTTATTGGGATACTTCAAGGGACAGGAGGCACTACGTCGGGAGTACATGCCTTCAACTTTTCTGTCAGAAAAACACACACATCAAAAAGACATCAAACAATTATGCAGCAAACAAGATAAAGAGATATTAAACACCTACGGAATGGGGGGGGGGGGGTATGTTTAATAGAAATAGGCCTTGTATATGTGTGTAATGGTATATGTTTAATGGGCTTTACAATGATAGTATATTACAATGTAATGTAGTAAATTCAACACAACACCAGAAAGCTACCCCCCCCCCCGAAAAAAAAAGCAGTATTTACGGTACTACGAATGGAAATAGTTGAAAAGTGAGGAACGAAAATTAGCGTTATCTGCGACATCGACAATGTTTTGTGGAAGATCTTGGCTTCGTTGGCACTGTGAAGTAACTAGGGAGGGTTATACGCAGATGTTCGATGGTTGGGATGTTTACACGCGTGGGCAGACTTCAAAAGGAGCCCGCCGAAAAAGACAGGAAAAACCATAGAGAGCAGGTCCGGCGGTGTGAATAGACCCTTCCACCACTTAGTCTTCAACATGACCTTGGATCTACCACCAGTGAGCACAGATGTTGTATTCATTCGACCACATGATGACTGGTCAGCCAGTCAAAGAAAGTGCTTCCCTGGTCACTGTGGCCGGCATCAGCCCCATCTCATCATCGTATCTTTATGTGTGTGTGTGGAATTCAATGCGGTCACGTACAAATAAAGGCCATTTATTTCCCCATAGAGAACGCAAAGAGGATGATACCTGAATTGAGACAACAAATGTGCAACTCTTCTTGGCTGACAGGATCTGCTCGATCTTCGCTGTTGTACAGGGTCGACCCTGAGCTATACTTCCAGGTGTACCTCCGTCGACTCCCTTGACGAGCAGCGTGTCTCCTGAACAGGATCAGGCTGAATAGGTTGCTCTACGAACTGGTCAAGTCACCATCTCCAAACTGCAGTGAGTGCGATGTTGCCGAGGGCACAGAGCACATCCTCCTACAGGTGCCCCAATTATGCCGACAGTCCCAGGGTACCAGAAGCAAGCACGCGGCCCGCCTGGACGCCCGGCCATTTCACCTTGTAATGCTCCTGGGTCCTCAGCCATTCAATCATCAACCGGCTGCATTGAAAGCGCTCCTATACGTTTCCTCGAAGAAACGCATCTGATTGACATTTTGTGACACTCTCTACTCCCTCGTTTGTGACAATTGTTCTTACTAGTTTGGGATCCTTGTCCCCCCCCCCCCCCCCCCCGCGCCAACTACTGAGTTTTCTCCTTTACTTTTTCGTTTTCAACGAACCGCGGCTAAGTGGTCTGGGCCGGGTAGCCAGTCTGCCTTTGTCGTGACTTAAATCCTCACTTTTTTATTTTTTTCCTTCCTTCCTTTTTTCTTTCACTCTATTAAACATATCCCCCCCCCCCCATTTTCTTCTTCTTCTATCACATCACATCACACAGTGCTTACGATACTTTTTTAAGAGCGAACAGAAGGGCCGAAAATCATGAATCATGTCACGATAGAACAGGTATCTCACAAAGTTGCTGTCATTTGATGCGCAAAGTGATTGGCATCAACATTCCGCTTATATGCCGGCACACGGTGTGCAGAGTTCGAGGCAACAACACCGGGGGAACGACAGAATGGTGTAATGTTCGCAGCTATTTTCCTTTCGAATATCTCGAGTGTTGTGTTTTTCCCGTTCCCAAGAACGCTTGAACAGGACGAACTATAGGCAATTCGACCCCGCACTTGGCGTTTTTCTCCCCTGTTTGTTGCTCTACAGTCAACCTGTTACGTGCGTCATCATTATCATGAATCAGCGCTGAAGACATGGTTGGAAGTGACGGAAACATACGGCGATGCAGGTGATTCACTTTGGCGGGAGCGTGACGCAACCTAGAGCCGCGGCTAGTAAGTCACGCCAACGACATTTCCAGCTGCTGAGGTATGTGAAGCTGGCGTTCTACGATACGAACCTGTTGTATGGCCTGTTGATACGAGAGTGATATGGTAAGTGTAGGTTATGAGAACTATTTTTATTCATTGATCGAAAAAGGAAAAGATATGGAGATGTGAGTCTCGACATCGAGAGGCCACTGCAGCATACGCAACATAGAAGATAGAAGAACAACGCAACCCTACGGAAAGCAAGATAAACGCAACCCAAGACGTTCCAGAGACATAACAAAATAAAATAAATAAATAAATAAAGAGACAGATACAGCGGCCAACTAATGAGTGACTCCAGTTGTTAACATCATAGTTCAACAGTACATAGACCATTACACAGCAATGGCCCTCAATGAACACCGCACAACGTACCCTGCCCTTGGAGCAGTAGCGGAGACTGAAGAAGCACCATTTTTATTACCGCCTTCGTAGCGTTACGTTTAATAAATTCATTGAAAAAGTGGGAACTTGAAGGTCGAGCAAGAACGAAGGAAAAGAACAATTAATCATTGCCCACTTTGTGAGACAAACTGATAACAAATAAATATGACCGACTTGAGACGAACTTTGTGACCCCTTTAATGAATGCCCTTCTCACGGCCGTCAATCTCCCTCCATTTTCCTGCCATTGCTCAGGAAACGGAAACAGGAACTCGGAGGCGAGAAAGAATCAGAACCCGCAGTGATTCGGATGCACGTTCAATTTTGGACAAAAACCACGCAACGCGCGTACCGGAAGTGACTCGCCTCCATTGACGCAACCACACGAATCGAAGCCCAAACGTCGAAGCAACTTCCGCTTTTGAGCCGGGGTTCTTTTTCCACACCCACCCCTCGGCGCGGATGTAATGTGGTGCTGAATGGAATGAGTGCAGGTGGCCGGATACATCCGATAAGGGCAGTCGGAGCGAATGGCGACAAAATGCGCCTGAAAGTACGGCTTCTCTGCAGCGACCGTTATACTGGGCTGCTCCGTGAATGTCGCTGTTTCAAAAAATGTGTTATTAGTTCAGGTTCCAAGGACGAAGGACGCCATGCTCCGTTGATTTTCGCTGATATTTCGATTCGTGTCATTGATTACGGCTATACAACGTTTCCAGTTAGCAGCTTTGACAGAACACGCAAAGCGACGGAACAACGCTTGAATTGGCGAGAGTATATTTACATAACGGTTTCTGTACCGCGAGTTCATGCGGTGGAACACCTCATGACATAGGTCATCACGTGTTTGTAATGCTGTCCATGATGTTTAATGTGCCGAAGTACTACAACAACACATACAATGATGATGATGATGATGATGAGTGGGGAAATTCGCCACCTGGGTTGTGGCCCACTACCCTAATGCCGACGGGACTGCATGAGGTACACTGCCAAAGTACACTTTTTTTTTTTGATTGGGTGTTAGCGCCGCGAAGCAACTGTGGCTATGAGCGGCGTACAGAGGTGGACAGACGGAGAGAGGACAGTAGGAAGGAGTGGGGGACAGGGGGATTAGTATGCGTCCTGGGCCGACTTCAGGGGGAACTGTGCCGACATTCGTCTGGAAAGTCTTCGGAAAACCCAGGGAAAACCTCAGACAGCACAGCCGGCGGTAGGATTCGAACCCACCACCTCCCAGTCTACAGCACGACCTTGGTTACCGCCAACGAGCAGACGCTTTAGCCCACTCGGCCATGCCGCTGGTCCAAAGTACACTGTGCACAAAACTGTACAATCTCAATCTCAATAGAATGTAACACAAATGTATTGCTGTTGTACACCAAGCAACAACAACAACAATTATATTCTGACGATGAAGTGGGGAGGTTTTCCACTCTAGGAGCACCAAAGAAAATTTTTGCAAGATGTCACTGATATGTGTCAAATGACACATTCAAGGAACCTTATTGGGTTCTTAGATATGGTTTGAGTATTTCGAGGCGTCTTCGCGTTCCTCGTCCCTTGGTCAGAAGCACGAAGAAGAGATGTACCTGCGTTCCCCCAGAGCAAGATAAAAAATGTTTCTGAGGTAAGTAAATATATTTTCGGTACTTTCCAGTTATTATTTATATTACCGGGTGCCTATGCCCTATTACTAGTGAGTGTCTGCGTGGGGGTGTTCGTAAAAAGGAACGCCTCGGGCAGGTAAGTTTATACGTCGAGTGGGTGTTATGTTATTGGACTTTTAACACGAAGGCTGTTCCTGTCTCACAGAGTGTATCTCTCGGCGAGGCCCACACATGTTTCTTCTTCTTCTTTTTAAGCCTTCCCGTCTCTCGTCCCGTTTCCTCTGCGTACTCGGCATCAAACGCATTCGAAACCGAAGAATCGGATTACGTTTTGTGAGCTGGCAGCCATTCTATTACTCATGGGAACGGGGTCTCGCTGATCTTTCAATCCGAAGCGTTTTCGAGTCCTTTGTTTCGCTTCTTCCCGTGGTATCGAATTGGTGAAAAACGATGCCCCTGAGACTTCACCTTTGCACTGCTCTCTCGTGACAAATTCGAGCGCGATCACTCGACTCTTTCGTTGTATCCAGCCGCTCACATTAGCCCGAAGAAAGCGACAAAGTCGGAGCGCGAGATTCCCCACACGTTATGTGTCAACTGATATCTTCGCATATTTTCTTCTCACTTGAGGGAAAATCAGTCAGACGACCATTAATACTAACATGTCTGGTCACTATAGGAGGATGGTTCCAACTTTGAGACGATGCGAAATCGTCACCATCGTGCTTCCAAATATCTATTTTAAAAATATGGCGCGTAATTGTCGGTAAACGTGTCCTATTTGTCCTTGTTCGGGTCGCTCCTTGCGCTCACACAGTGTTCTTTTTACATCTTTCGAGTGTAAATTTCTTGTCGAGTGATACAACTTTGTTGAGTAAGTTTAATACCCGATAGAGAGGGTTGTTTTATGAAACACTCTTCTAAATAGTATATTCTGCGGAAAACGCCATTGCAGGGGGTGCATTCCATTCAGGTGCTTTGTAAATTCCTTTTTCCGACACTGTTACTACACCTTTCAATTGAGCCAGCGGTACAAAAAAAAAAAAGAAAAAAGAAAACGTATTTCTTTGCAAAAGCCTTCTGGTTACGCGAAAACTGTAAAAAAAAATAATGAAAAATGTCAGTGTGCATAGTTCATATTCACAGACAACTATATCTCTATCTCTCCATTATGGATCTCTACAGATTATGGAGAGTTCTCGAATACGGTACCGAAGCCCTTTGGGTCCCTAAAAAAAGCTGGGGTCGCCGTTGATACTGATCGTCGTCGATATACTGAGATAAAGCCCACACGTCGTTAAACAAAGAAAAAATGTTACGCTGTGCCCAGTACTTGTCTAGCTTGCAAGCCATCATCTTGCCAGCAGTCGCATCCCAAAAACTTTACTTTATTGCACAATACTTTACTTTAGATGATGAATGGGGAATTTCATCGCCAGGGGCGCTATGCTCTACCTGATTGCTGGTGGTGATGTGGGAAATGAAATAATGAGCCCCTTCACAAATAAGGATCGAAGTTCTATAGCGTCCAAAAAGGTCAAAAGAGCTTTGAGGGCGGAGCATTGGTGGACTGAATTTGGCCAGCAGGGACCAAAGTCGCATCCCCACTTCAATGCCGCTGCTGCAAAGCTGACACTTAACACGTGTACGCGTGAAACCACACACTTCATTCTCGACTTCATGTGTCATCGCCAATCCGAGAAGACCGCAGAAAATTTCCCGAAGATAATTTCGAGTTCTCAGTAGCGCCACGTCGTCAACGAGCGCATAATCGCTCGGCCCATTACTGCGACCGAACCCCGACGGCAGCCAGCTGGGCTATACTATACACAAAGCCACCACCCAACCCAACGAGAGCGTTCGGATGCCAGCCTTTCTCCCTTCCGGCGAAAAATCGCGGGCGCGCGACCGACCTTTAACGAACCCTGGGCTCCTACCACCCCGCTTCTCTCTTCTTTTGAGAAAGTCCACCACAAAATTAGCGTGTCCATCTTATCCTCATCAAGCCCCAGAGACCGACTTCTGAAGAAAACTACGAAGCAGAGACCGAAGAAAACACGGGAGGAAGAAAACGGAGACTCGACGCGAATTTCACGTGCGACTGACCCAAGGGGAGTCCCCCCCCCCCCCCCTCTCTTGGCTGCATGCGGATGAGAAGATCTAAGGTGGAAGAGGAGGGGGAGTAAATAAAAGAGGTTGCTTCCCGCCGAGCTGTGTTGTTCGCTCGAGCGGTAAACGAAGCAGTTCAAATTGCATTCGTTACCGCGCACTCTATAAGGACACAAGAAGTGAATATAGGGAGGGACTAACTCAGCGTTTTACTCCACTCGCGCACTTTCGTGGTGGGTCTTGCTTGTCCTTCACTAACCCTATACAGTCAACCCTCGATTTATGAACACCCTCGGTTCCCCGAAAAATTGTTCATAAATCGAGGGATTCATAAATCGAAAGTTCCGTTACTATCAAGCAAATGGAACAGTATTTCCGAGTTGATATTGTGTTTATAATGCAATATATTGTGTAATTTTGCTTTGGACCATGCCTTCTGCTGTATCAGTCTCACAAAACACAGATGTTGGCGCATTCACACTCTGTTCATTATGCAACACTAAATAGTTTAATTTTGCTTTGGACCATGCCTTCCGCTGTGTCAATTGATGTCAGGAACACTTCTGCAAAAACCCATTTGTTGTTCGGATTTCGAGGGGTTAAGAACAGAGGGTGCAACACCTCGAAAACGTTTTGTCTGTTCAGGTGTCATTCATAAGACCACGAATAATCCCTTTGAAGGTTTTTGTTGGCCTCGGAACGATCCGTTCATAAATTGAGGGCAAAAACGCTGGGCAACTCCTAGTTGGTTCCCAGAAATTCCATTCATTATTCGAATATCGAGGTTCATAAAATGAGGGAAAAATGCATGTAAAAAGTTTGGTTCCTCGTGCTAGTGTTCATAAAACGAGGGAATTCATAAATCGAAGGTTCATAAATCGAGGGTTGACTGTATACATAACCTGACACGCTTTAGCGGTTCCCCGCATTGCATATTTCGAACAGCTAACCATACATAAAAACATATATAAGAGCGCGATACTTCTTTTTCATCTTTCTTATAGTCTTGTCTCGTTTTTTTTACGCATCCGAAATTATCCTTGCAGTTCCAACATATTCTCTGAATATATCGAACACGTAAGCGGTAACACGATTTGGCGAAAAAGTAGTCCAAGCAATAGTGGTCCAATATTGGACCAATATTCGACCAACAACAACAAATAAATCATGACTGTGGCCTGGGGTGATTCACCGCTTGAGAACAGTACACTACTCCATTGCACTGCGAAACATGAGATGTGAAATATGAAAATGAAGTTACGTGCAAGTACAACTCTTGAACTCCCCAATATTCGACCAGTGTGGTCATATACCCAGCCAATATTGGGTCAAGATGTAGTGCCGGTTGGAAAGTTACTAATCGACGCGACATCGGGCAGTTCACGCTTATAAATGGCGTCTGCCGTCTGCGATTGCCACAATTTCAAACTCTAAGACACATCTTCGTTCAGCAAATATTAAAGCGTCATTATAACAGTCAGTGAGAAAATAAGAAAAGCGATTATCCCACCGGTATCTTCATTTTTTTAAAAAAACATGTCAAAGCTGACACATTTAACTTGCGCCCATGCAGTCCCCATACTCTAGAACGGTCTGGGCAACTTATCCTGTCGCAGAGCGTGTCCCCTTGTCGGTATGAATAGAATCGCAACAAGAGGAACAAAATAAGCGCTCTCGGTCTATAAATGTGCATTCCCGAAGGACAGACTCAGCGAGAGTGGACTCTGGCAAAGAATCGGCTCAGCGATTCTGGTCCAAGCGATGTCCATGTCCCATAGGATAAGGACGACAGCGCGCAGTATATGGTCGCGCACACAAATAGGAGGACGCCGTGACAGCTGTCTCAGGTTCATACGTGATAGCATTCCCTTCGACGTGGTTCTTGGTACAGGGTATAAGTGCGCGGGTCATTAGTTGCGCCGCGTGATTCGTTGAGTTGCGGGAGTCCCTCGTGGTAAATCAAACATACGTGGAAGACCATATAGTTGGGTTTTGATCGTATTCTTCGGAAAACAGCGTTGGGCCTGTACGGAAATAATTATTCTTTCTTTTTGTTTTTGCGGTGTGTTTGCGGGATCGACTGCGAGGCTCCTATACGAAGGGTCAGGTTTGTGTGTGTGTGTGTGAAAATTCCTCGGCGAGTCTTCTATTTGAAAAGGGTTTCCAGCTAAACGAATGAAATATCCATTTTTTATTTTTTCTCAATTTCCACGTTTCAGTGAATATAGCCCTATCTTTTTCGCTATGTCTAATATGTGCAGTTGAGCCAACGCACAGTTCATATTTTTCGTTTAACCAACCAACCAACATCGGCCATGCGAAGGAAAATGTACGAGACGTATCCTATTTCGTTCTTTTCTCTACTTCCATCATCAACCTAATCATCATTTGAACATTACTTTTTTTGTGCGTTTAGCGGCATCACCTCTGCGAGACTCCGTCCTAGACTTTCATTAGTATTATTACGCCATCACTATTATGGTTACTGCAACTTGATAAGTTAGATGCAATTATACTTCCATTCTCGTACTGACGCGTGTACGATAACTCGCACATAGTGTACGAGCTTGCTTCGTCTGCACACGTTTTCAATATATGAAATAAAGAAAATGAACGAAGAAAGAACTGCACAACTGTGCACTTGAGGTCTTGCGTTACGCACAATTAAGGGCCAAATAGTTCAATCTTCCATTTCAACCGAAACCCGAAAACATGTTTTACGATGAAAGATGAAAGTCACTGAAAGGTTAGCCAGCTGTAGGACTCGAACCCACATCTTCTGGATTACCGGTCCAGGGCTCCTACCAATTGAGCTAAGCTAACACACCTCCACAGCGACTTCCAAGGGCGCGTTATCGTAAGCGGCAAACCAACCACTCTCTCTCACTCATCTTCTTTTCACTCTTAGATTATTCTCACTCATACACACAATCATACGACGGGATCGACGCAAGCGGCAAATGTTGAACGTGAGAGAACTGATGTTCTGAGGCTGGATTAAAACATAGAAAGGACAAATACATACAAGCCTCGTATGTGTTTGTCCTTTCTATGTTGTTCCAGCCTCAGAACATCAGTTCTCTCGTCATCAACATATTTTAGGTTTCCCTCCGGAGCATAAAATTTTGTTTCGGTTTTCGTTCCGTTCCGGTTCACACAAACATCACGTGTTTCTTTTCGATTTTCGGTTCGCTCCGGAACCCTGGTTTTGCACGACACACAGATACAGAAAGAGAGAGAGAGAGAGAGATGGAGGGGGGGGGGGACAAAATCTCGCGTGAAGCTCCGACAGGAAACGAAAAGAAAACTTCCGATCGCAAAAAGGGAGGACTGTCCCCGTTCAACGATGCTCACTTTGCTACAATATTCCCTGACATCGCAAATGTTCCGACTTGAACATTTGTAACCCTCGCGAGACAAAACAAAAGCAGCGCTTAACTTCTTCCAGGTATAGCCGTTTATAAAACACTTCGGTCAGGAAATGCCTTCCTGCACTCAGATACAATGGGACGCTAATTGCGAAGGCAATCAAGTGTAATTCAGTTGGACACTCGTTCAGTCTTCTGCAAACGTTTAACCGACTTACACCCTCGTTACACTGTTTTCCTCCCTTATTAAAGTGCTTTTATTAAGTTCTTTTTACGTTCCTCGGAGAGAAGTGGGCGGTTTCGGCAACATGACGGCCTCGTCTTTCTAGAAAATAGAAGTAAGAGAGAACGCGAGTGCAGCGAGCGATCGCCACGCCCCCACTTGAACTTTGTTCGCGCTAATAAGCAACGTGTAAGCGACGGCTTTAATGGCAGTCCACGCCAAGGATGTCGTTTAAAAATTACGGTTACGCCTCTGGGCCTCGCGCTAAAAAAACATAATCAGATGCACTTATTAAAAGATAACAGAAAAAAAAAATGCTCGAGGGGAGACGCGAAACCCGATACGTTAATTTTTCCGCATACGAGCACAATGCGTATGATTTACGAGCACAGAAGAAGCTGCGAAAGAAAACGATTCACTTCGTTAAGTCGGCTTCTGAGAGCAAGAATTTACGAGTTTATTAGGCGTGTAAAAAGAGCGATAATTAAGTGGCGGGTGACGCGAGTTAGGACTAATTTGTGCTGTAAAGTCGTTATGTCCGGCTTGTTGCTGACGCATGTGGTCATGTTTTCTTTTGGAAGTAAGTGCCGTCTCCAGTTGACACTCCAGTTTCAATCGACTGCTATTGAGGCTCGGAACATGACGATAGTGCACAGGCACTGTGGTGTGGGCCTCTTGGGCCTGTTGGTACAATGTAAATGGGGCTAAAGACACGAACACCGGTTGACCCATCTTGACACCGCGTTTTCGCACGGCGAGTTCTAAGGCTCACGAATTCGAAGAGCTGTTTAAAAAGAGGCAGAAACGAGACTCATCCTCGAAAGAGCGGCTCATCGATGTGCAAAGATGAGGATGCGTGAAAGCGCTCCTAACTTGTGGCAACGGAGAGCGGCGATCTTCACCGAATACTGTGCTTGCTACACTTTAAAACAAAAATTAATCCAGACGAAAAAATACGTCTTGCTCACTGAACGATACCTCGCTTGAGGGACACTATGCCACGCGAATGTTAAGCACCCAAAACGAGGCACGTCAGCAAAGGTGCTGAATCGCGTAATGAACCACCACGACAGAAACAAAATGTCTTTTATTGTCATGGTGATCTCCGAAATCTCACACATTCTAAGCTCTGAATCGAACCGAGGAGTTTCCGAAACCTGCCATGCTTTCCGCAGACCGTGACTTACGTTAGGTTGGGTTAGAAAAAAAAAAAAAAACAAGAAAGAAAAAAGAAAAGCCAAATTGATCTCGACAGCGGTACGTTGGTAAATACACCAAGACGCAGCGTTTTCGGCAACTTTATAGTGAGTTTGTTATGGAAACAGTGTATTAGACTCGTGTGCAAGGAATGTCTTATCGAGTTCCTTGTACTGCCCTCCATATTTTACTTCTTGTCATTGCGTTCTCCTTGCACTTGCAGCAGTTCGGGGAATGGTGCGCGTGGGGGAAGAGGGGCAGAGTAGATTAATTGTAACTTCCTTTTCTTCGTTTTTTGGAGGTCTGTTCAGTCTGGAAGTAGCAGAACTTATAGGCTGACTTTAATTCATTCTGTAAAAAGGGATGTAGTTTGAACAGCAGCAAACCCACGGCCTCGGTGAGAAATTGGTTGCGCATTAACTCCATATTATTTTGTTTTCAGTCCAGTTCTATGGGAGTTGTGGAGGATTTTCAAAATGCACAAATTGTCGTCATCTACTGTCCTGGTTGGGCCATAACTGAAAGGCATGACTGAAAGACGTGCCATAACCGAAAGACGCGAGTTAGGACTAATTTGTGCTGTAAAGTCGTTATGTCCGGCTTGTTGCTGAAGCATGTCGTCACGTTTATTTTATTTTATATATATATATATATTTTTAAATTAGTGCCGCCTGCAAACGTGACACTCCCGTTTCAATCGACTGCTAGTGAGGCTCGAAACATGATGATAGTGCACAGGCACTGCGATGTGCCCCTGTTGGAACATTTCGTGACGTAAAAGGGGATAAAGACACGAACACCAGTTGACCCAACTTCACAACGGGTCGATTTTTTTTTTCCAGCTTTCGATTGTGCCTTCGCCGAACCTGCCTTTCAGTATGTGATCAACGCAATCAAAGAAAGTGCAGATTTGGCAAGTGGGTTCACATCTGAAGATAAAATGGCCAGAGGGGGGGCTGTCCGTTGTTCGTATCTTCCTTCGCGCCATTTTGTCTTCAAAGGTACATATACCGCCCACATGTAGTGCTGTAGCGAGCAGTGACCCCTGTTGTACAAAATACGAGGCATTAAACGCTCTCCACCTTTCCCATCTCAGAGCTAATCCAGACACGAAGCCGCAGCATGCATGATATTACGATAGGTTCCCTTTTATTCTTAACCTCTACGAGATTATATGTATGCACTCCCACTCGATGATTTCCATCGTCAAATATTTTCGTTTCTTTCCCAAACAATACGAAGGCTTCGGCGAGAGAGAAAAAAATAAAAAAATAAACGTGACTGCGCGCGAACAAAGGGAAGCGTATCGAGGCTTCCAATCGGCCGGGCATATATAGGATGCAAAATAAATAATGAGCCGGCCAGCGTGAGATAAGGAGGAAAGAATGCGCCAAGACCGTGAGATCGCGTCCGGGGGCGATATTTGCACGCTGCGAATAATCCCATATTGTTCATATTGGACGTGCATGGGAGCATGACCGGTCCAGTTAAGAAATAATCTTTGATTGCACCGCCCCAACAAGACGCCGCCCACAGCGTAAAAAAAAAAAAAGAAAAAAAATGACGTGAAAGATGCATCCCTTCAAGGTGCCTGGATATAATGAGCGTCGTTCGCGCAAATGAGGGCTAATGTTCAACAGGGCAAGAGACTGACGAACGATTCTTTGAGAACCAGGCGTGTGCTCTGTATAGGGGTCGTGTCTCAATTAGCAACACACTATAGCCGTCGCTGCCATACTCCGCAGTAAACAGATTGGGCGTCGAACTTGCTCGCCGATGTCATTCCACGTCGCACACCCTTCTGATGAGGTATTAGTGAAGGTTTAACTTGGTTTACTTATTGCTTAAATGTCGAATGCAATGTCGAATGATGTCCTTTGCTCTCCCACCAATCATACAATCCAATCGGCAATCATTTTTTTTAAAATCGGCATTAAACATATAACCCCCCCCCCCCTGGACGTCCCGCAGTAGAGCCCTGGACAGGCAATTCAGAAGATGTGGGTTCGAGTCCTACAGCTGGGTAACATTTTCAGTGACTTCTTTCTTTCTTTCTTCATATCCCCTCCCCCTCCGCAATGATGGCGACGCACATGCAGACTGGCACGTCGTATAACGATGAAACAAGAAAGTCACTGAAAAGGTTAGCCAGCTGTAGGACTCGAACCCACATCTTCTGGATTGCCGGTCTAGGGCTCTACCAATTGAGCTAAGCTAACACACTTCCTCGGCGACTTCCAAGGGTGCGCCATCTGGAGGGACAAACCAGCCCACTCTCTCTCACCCATCCTCCTTTCACTCTTACATTTTTGCTCACTCATACACACATTCATACGACAGGGATTGACGCAAGCGGCAACTGTTGAACAAGAGAGAACTGAGGCTGGAACAACATAGAAAGGACAAATACATACAGAGCCTCGTCGTGTTGCGAGGTACCAAGAAAAGACACGCAGAGAGGGTGGATGCCTTTCCAGGCATTACGAGTACGAAACGCCGCGAGGTTTCACCCCACAGCCTAAAAACATGCACATAACCACAAGCAGCCTCGAAAGAGGATGTTTTCTCCCAAATCAACATAGCGGCCGTGTGCAGGTGGCTGCGCACGCGCACTTCGAAACAGAAGTTCCTCTTCAATCTTCATGAGCAGCCCAGCTATCCACTTTGTTTTATTGTTCCACCAAACCAACCAACGTGGTTCACGCAGTATACTGACGGTTATTTGCCACTTCGCAAATATATGGTGTTGTTCGAAGGGATGTTCAACGTGTGGCTGCTCAAAAATGTCACGTGATGCAAGATGCTGCCATTCGCTGGGGATGCTGGAAGTATAGAATCCTCATAATAACAAGAAATCAAGTCAGCAAAGAGGAGCATCTCAACAAGTCAGCAACCAAGATAGATACGGTGTCTCCTGCGAGTTCTGTGCATCGTTCTCGCATGCCGCAGCGCTAAACAGCACGATACTCGTTCTCTTTCTTTCTTTTTTTTTTCTTTTTGGGAATAGCAAGTCGGCCTTGGCCACTCTGACCTTTCCCCCTTCTTTATCTTAATAAACATATCCCCCCCTCTCAAGCAGGCGCCATGAGAGCAGACAAAAGCACACGGCATGACACACGGAGCTGAGCGGAAGAAAGCACGACTGGGATAGACCTCTACCCAAGAAACGTCATCATGACGTTGGTAGACACAGTGAAACCGAAACAAATCGGGAAAGGAGGGCAGGGTTTCACGAATGGACACTTGTTCGCTGCCTCCTGTTGAAGGAAAAGTAGGACCGAAGGTCGCGTCCCTTGCAGGGACCATCGTAATCCCCTCAAGACTGTGGCTTTCGGGCGCGATCTTGTTCGCCCAGCTTCGAGCGTAGTTCAACTCTACCAAATTGGTGGCGCTGTGGAACAGTATGACGTCATTTGTTTACAAACAGGGAGAGGGGGATTGGATACCAGGGCGCGGAACGCGCCTGGTCTTCACTCTTCACGTGTGGAAATGCTGCGGCCGAATCCACAATATCGATCATGGGGCCTCCCGGACATCGACGCCGGGAGGAGGTACCGCCTCCGTACAATCCTTTGCTCTCCCCAATTATATTCTTTCCCTGCTTTACTTTTACCCTCTCTCCTTGTGATTTCTATGGCCGAAAAAGACACGAAACTGAAAAAAGAAAAAAAAAAGTTCATCGCGGAATAAAAAATACCGTTACTTTGATAGCAACACAAAGAACTGGATCCTCTCCTCTCCTTCTCAAGAAGCCGGGCAATGCGGTAATCATGACTCAGATTGGTCCCCTGAAACGATATCCCGCGATGATTGGGTAAATCGTTTGATGAGGAGGCCAGTGAGAGAGCGCTCGGCATTGCCGGCCTTCTTGAGAAGGAGAGAGGGAGGGAGGAACTGTAAACTTCACGTTCCTTCGCTCATGAATAACGAAGGACGCAACGAACAGACGGTGCCAACGTGATGTGATTAGACAAGACGGTTCTTTCAAATCTCTCAACTGGCCCGCTCACCGATTCAGTGGACGATCCCAAGCAGCCCAACGTACTGAAAGCCGGGTGCAATATAGGGGTGGACGGTATGTGTCTTATTAATGTTCTTTAGTTTCACGAGTCTGTCCAAGGCCTTCCACCTACCCGTCCACTCCTACTGCACGCGACTTTCAGTACATTGTGCTGCTTGGGATGTAAGAAATCGCAAAGCACCATGCCCCTTTCACGCGTTCACCACCTCTGCCTCTGAGTGCCGATCCAATACTCGTTGCGCGACTCTTTCGTACTCTTTATTCTCCAGAAACACTGGTCACAGAAGCACAGTCACAGAAAGCACAGGTTTCGGCCACTCTGATGACTGCAAATTATCAGAAACCCGTGTTTCGTCACCGGCGCCGGGGTCGGATCGCCTTTCGGCACCACGTGCCCATTGAGTCTCGACCTCGCACCGATGTCTCAAACAGACACTCAAGATTGGGCTCTCGAAAGGCGACCTGTCCCCATAAGACTTCGAAGGTTATACTATCCGCACGTCAAGGAAAAACTCACTGTGAGTTTCAGTATAGACCGGAAGCACTCAGAAAACGATACGCGAGAGGAAGCTGCCGAGGGTGGCTCATCGTGCTTTCAGAGGTGATCGTTAACGCCATCCGATCAACCAACACCCGCCATATTATCATTGGATAAAAAGTGTCCGTTCAGTTGTTGCTTATGCTTGCTCGGTGTTATTCGTCTCTACAGTGGAAGCAGGTGCCCTCTGGATGACCAATGACGAAATGGGCTGGGGTGCTACCGATACGATACCCTTTCACGCAGAGTTCGAGGTAACTCGTTACAAGAAACTCGTTACTGTAACTAAGTTCTCTCTCTTTTTTTTTTTTTTTTTTGTAACTTGTAACTTAACTCGGTACTTTTGTGCCGTGGTAACTTTTAGAGGAACTCGTTCTTTTTTCAGATAACTTTGCCACAGTAACTTAAGTTCCAAGTTACTTTTAACTCGCTTTCCACTCGCGTCCACATATTTTCTTGCTTTCTCTCCGGTTCCTTCGTGGCATTTTTTTCCATAAAACGTGATATTCAATCAATGACAGTATTTTGTTCAGGATGTAAGAACCGCTGCCATTGAAATGAAGCTGAAGCATTGTACGTCCAGAAGGAGTAAGATGCATAGCGTTCGAATAGACCTCTACCAGAGAAACGTCACAATGACGTTGGTAGACAGACTGAAACCGAAACAAATCGAAAGGAGAGGGCTGGGTTCCACGAACGGGCACTTGTTCGCTGCCTCCCACTGAAAGAAAAGCAGGACGAGGGTCGCGTCCCTTTAAGGGACCATATTGTAATCCCCTCAAGACCGTGGCTTTCCGGCGCGACCTTGCTCACCTCTAGCTCCGAGCGTAATTCAATTCCAACAAATTTGTGGCGCTGTCGAACACTATGACGTCATTTGTTTACAAACAGGGAGACGTCTATTGTTGAACATGTACGAAAACGATCTAAGCGTGTTGCACTCCTCCGCAGGCAACTCAAGGTCTAACTCAACTGCTCACGCGCGCTGCACCCGCGTAATGCTATTTTGTGTCCAAAGTAACTTGGAAGTAACCCGTTATTTATTTATTTATTTTTGTAAGTAGCTCAGTAACTGCAAGTTACATTTCAGGCTGAACAACTTCGTTATTAAGTTAGTTACATTTTTCACACGGTAACTTAACTTGTAACGAGTCCTTTTTGACAGGTAACTAGGCTTTCACGTGCCCAGTCTTCTTTTACTGCATTCCTCCTTTACCACCGACTGCCTTGTGCAACCACCGTTTAGACCTGCTGAAGACGACGCCGGCGTTGTAACGTTTGTTGTAATAAATTCTTTCACCAACGTGAGACGACAAGCTTATCGAACTTGGTGTGATATTGACTTCGGGAAGTCTTCCATCAAGATAAAACAGCCTTCGCAAAATACATTCGTGTTTTGGTCATAAAGCATGGAAAACGTTTGTTCTGAAAGCAGACTTCTAGTTCCTGTTCAAACTGCTCTCTCTCTCGCTTTCCTTTGCGAGTGTCTTTCGGTGACGTCACCGACGTTTCGACTGACGTAGATGTGATCGCCATCAGCCAATCACCGCACCTCAGCTCACCACGCCGTATCCGAAAGCAACTCGAATCCTGCCTATCGAACGTGCGTGCACGCTACAGGATTTCGGCAGCTCATTGCGAATTTGATTAGGAAACCGCCTAATTCGACGGGCAGTCTGGTTTAGCGTTCCGGAATTCCGGCTCTCTCGGAAAGCGAAAAAATAAATAAATAAACGAGAGAATCGGACCTTTCAATGATGTCCTCTTACAGTCGTCTGAAGTACAAGTCATGCCACTCATGATGCACATAAAAGCGGATGGCAACGGATAACGCACGATAGCTACAGATCACGTCAACGTCGAAAATCAACAGCCAAACAAGCCAGCCGGCATTCTTCTTCCGTGCACGATCACGTGACCAAAACTGATCGGCACATTGTTGCCTGAATTCGTCGTGCTGCGCGGAGCGGACGGCGAGATTCTATGACATTAAGTTTCCAATTGTTTTTCAACGTTTCTGAAGAAAACGTTTCTGGCATATACATCTTAGGCGACCGCGATCCTACACCCACCGCAGGCTCAACTACTGTGTTTCTGGTCCGGACACCACCGCCAGCTTCGGATGTTTTCTGTTTTCATTATTTATAAAATGAAATAATTTACATTTTCTACCTGTACCGTAAATTACCTAAATAACACCTAAATATAAAACGTTATATTACCCTGCCTTATCTACCTCGCACACACCGCACCTATTATGCGGAATCGCTCGTAACACGGCACAACCCGCGCGGGATTACCGATGTCATTCTCTCCACATCTGCGAAGCGCTCGTGTGCATCTTGCAGAGACGAATAGTAGGTGCATCATTTCCAACGGGGCGCACAACGGAGCTTGATCGAAAACGCATCTTACATCCTCTCTATAGACCTCTTGTATACGAGCATATATAGGGACACACACATCCATACATATATATAACTGACATATGGGTAGCACAAAAGAAGCGAGACAGGAAAAGAGACGCGTGTCTGCCTATCGGAACAGACGGAAATTCTCATTTGTCAGGGTCGATGCTTCTCACGGAAAAGAAGGCTCAAATATAGGGGAACCAACACAATGGCTGGAACGTGCAAGGAAATTCATCTCGGCACCCTCCTTCCATTCCATGCAGATATTCCGCGGCGAGAAGGGAAAAGAACAGCGGGATAGATGTACCTCGTCCGTGGAAGCAGATTTCACTGCTTCTATATGTGAGGGGAGGAAAGTCCCGTCCTTATTTGAGGTGGTTGACTATAGGCACTGTTGAGGAGGACACGTGAAGTAATACCCTGTCGCATGGGATTAATTTAGTGTAAAAGCAGAAGCATCCAATGGATATTCAGCCGGAAGGAGAACCATAGCAACGATGACGTAGCAATCGGGTCAACTTTGCAGTGTGTGCGACTTCTACCCCTATGAGTACTACAGGGATTTTCTCATTGAGCTGGACGGTTGAAAGGCGATGTTGCCCAAGGCAAGAAGTCTTCGGACGAAATTCGCGGTGCATTTCGGTAGCATGCGGTGGTACAGAAAAAAGTTCGCTCCCGATTTCGGTTCGGTCAGGTTTTCGTGCCATGCGGTTCAGCCTTAATAGACTGTTCTTTGTATCGATGTGAACCTGCATTGAAAGTTCCACAGCGAAGAGGCTCATAGAAGTGGAGCAAATGGGCACCGCGAATACCGAAACTCATGCGACTCTGACGTCACAGCGCTCGCCGCTGCCAGTGAGGCAGCGCGCGAGAAGGCCGGTGCCCACGGCTGCCAATGGGAATGGGCGCAACTATGAGCTCTGTGACGTCTGCGCTTCGCTCGGGAGTGTATTCGAGGGCTTGTATCTCGCTAAGTACGGCACGTAGCAGAATAATTCTTTTTTCCTCGGTATTCTGACATGCAGTACAATGCGTCCATGATGCAATGAATCACGTGTATGAAAGTGTCCCAATCCCTTTAAAGTAAGTGATGATGGTAATTACGATAGATAATAAACGGCGGCAAAATTTTTAGGTGAGCGCCACAATACCTTTCTGATAATGGTTTTCTTTGATTTAGAAACAATTGTTGCAAATCTTAACTTCCAACGTAAAACAAATTGGCCTCAAACATGTGCCACAACAAAAATGGCCACCGCCGCCTATGGATCGCCGAGAACGCGAAGTTTTCATAGGCCGTTAACGAGAGTAATGACATTTTTTTTGTTTGTTTTTTTTCGGCACAATGTCACACTGTACTAAAATCAAATAAACACGTTGCTGAAAAAAAAAACTTGTTTAAAAATATTGTGGTGTCTGGTCCCCTCGCTTTTTCTCACTATTTTTGCCTGTACCACACAGCCTGCCGTCGAGGCTACGCACTCGATTCGCCGAAGCGAAGTGAGTTTTGGGGAACTCACTAAACCGTTAGTGCACTTTCTCCCGAGTGTCACTAAAGGATGCCGCGTGACAGCACACGACTGACACTAACAGCAAGTATTGCACATTGAAATTGACACTAAATTAGCTCGTGTGGCAAGTGTTAAGTTGATATAGGCTGCAAGTTAATCAAAATGCTGCGTGATCGCTGACGCAACTATTTCTGTTATAATCGAGCTACGCTTCCAAGTACCTCCGTCGTTTCCTCGACAAGCAGCGTACCTCCTGCGTACACTCTAAGAAAACAAAAGTAGAATTTTGTATCCACCTCGGTAGAGCTGTATTGCAACCACATTTCTGCTCAAACCAATTTTACCTTTTGGGTATAATTGCAGAGTAGAAACAAACTATAGGGTATAGAAACTGTCGTTGTACCAGCTTGGGCAGGAAATTAGAGCAAACGTGAGAGAGAGAGGAGGAAGGGAAAGGGACGATCGCCGCTTAAACCCGTGTAGGAGAAGGCGCACGTGAGGATTGGACCGAAATGGTAGAATTACCGCTGTTCTACCAGCTTGGTAAGGAAATTCTACTTTTTTTCTTCTTCTTCTTCTTAGAGTGTAGGCTCCGGCTGAATGTCCCGTACAGCGGTCGGTTGCTCTACAAACTGGCCAAGTCGCCATCTCCAAACTGTAGTGAGTGCGATGTTGTCGAGGACACAGAGCACGTCCTCCTCAGGCGCTCCAGGTATGCCGACAGTCGCAGGACAGCATGGACGCCCGGCCATTTAACCTTGTAAAGCTCCTGGGTCCTCAGCCATCCAATCACCAAGCGGCTGCATTGAAAGCGCTCCTTACGTTTCCTCGAAGAAACGCACCCGATTGACATTTTGTGATACTTTCTAGTCCCTCGTTTGTGACAAGTGTTCCCACTAGTTCGGGATTTTTGTCTTCCGCCCCCAAAACTACTGGATTTTTTCGGGGTTTCTTTTTCCGTTTTCTTTTTTTCCTTTTTTTTCGTCAAACTGCGGCCACGTGGTCTGGGGTAGCCAGTCTGACTTCGTCGTGACTTACGTTTCCATTTTTGTCTTTCTCTATCAAATCACATCACATCGCAAAAATAATGTGTTAAAGCGGTATTTTTTAACGCGAAGGGAAACACGAAATGAAGCCAACCTACGTCCGTCCGTTCTTCAGATGGCGATCGTAAGGCCAAGTAGAAGACGAAGGAGACGATGATAACGGGAAACATCATCGCACACAACACTTCTCGATCTTGAGACCATCGATTATCAGTAGCGCCCTCGTGTGTGGTGGAATCTTCAAAAGTGCATTAACGAAAACGTAAAACGAAAGGCTTCGGATGGATTCCCGCGTGACAACATCCAAATGGCGCGTATGGAAAAAGAACTAGAGACGGAGAAAGACTGTCTGTGACGCTTCCTTTCAGGGATAGGAGAACGTCAGAAACAGACAAACAAACAAAAAAGGTACGTCAAAAGCAGACCGTCTGTAACCAACAGCAGATGGAACGACACCGGCAAGGAAACTCCGTCAAGAGCTGACCGGTCGATGGCGCGAAGAGTCGCCGTCTATTGGTTGGAAGACGCACTGTGGAACCAGCACGGACATCCGATAACGAGAAATACCATTTTCTAAGGCAGGATAGGTCTGTGCAAACAAGATATATCTCTTTTTCTGCCGTAATTATTGGTTTGCAGCATGCATACGAGCCGCCTTCCTTTTTCTCAAAGTAGCTGTGGCAAAGCGCGCTTTAAGAGATCGACCTCGAAAGCAACTAGCGACACGCAAAGGAGAAATAAGTAGGAGGAAAAACTCTCACTACAACACGTGCCAGTGCACCGAAATAATAGTACACCCTCTCCAACAGAAGAAGGAGCAGACAAATCCGCCTCATCTGGTCATCTAGAGTCACCCAAGTAAAACGCATTACACAAAAGCCGGAAGAAGCTGCTGCACCATCTTCGAGAAACAAAGCCACACGCACGCGACCGAAATCCAAAACCGAAACGAAAGCGCGCGCGCGCGCCGCGCACTCGAGCGAACCACACCGAAACCGTAACTCCTACCCTTATTGGCCGGCTCGCCTTTCAGCTGCCTGATTGGCCCGCTTACTCGCGCCAGACGGTGAGCAGAAGGTAAGCGAAAGAGAAGCCGACAGGAAAGCGTTCGCGCGCGTGCAGCAGCTTCGATTCACAACCCAGCTTGACTTCAGCGGGAGCGACCGGCGAACGTTGCTGCACGCTAACGTTATTTTGAACACATGTGATCCGCTCGCGTCACTCCGCGCCGTTTGTGTTCGTGTGTTTGGTTTTTCGCGTTCGAGCTTGTGTTCTTCGTTGCTCACCTGTGAGTGGTCAACAGGACGTCAGTGTACACTTGGCGCTTCGAAAGTGTTTTGTTTCGCAATCTCTGTTGTGGATACCTTGTGGCTATCGTTCACTAGTTCCAAAGTGTGTCTGCAAAGTCTGAACGTATTCCGAAGGACGGGCAAGTGGTGATCGCCTTTGTTTTCTCTCTGTTCGTCCGAGTGGAACGACTTTGTCATGTTGCGGTGCCTATGCTGAACCGGTCGAAACGAGCATCGTGGAGTTCCGCCAGTTGAGCTGTGAGCACGGCAGCATGGCCCGTGTGGGGGTTGCGGATCCCCCGAGCCTCGTGGGCACGGGTCGGAGTTCGGGCCGTCAGTCGTACGGACCGACACCTCCACCGCCTCCCATCTGGACTGTGCATGGCAGCGTCGGTGGGAACTACTCGCCGGACTCGCCGGGTTACGGGACGGTGCTTCCTCCTCCCCCGCCACCTCCCATTGTGGCCGCCGTTACGGATACTAGGCGAGCAGGGCGTGAGGACATCTACGGAGTTGGGGTAAGTTGACGACGTTTCCTCTCGCTGCTCGGCAGTCAGGAAAAAAATTTTAGAAGTGGCTATTGCGAGGGTTTCTGCGAGGGCGCGTGCATATATGGTGCTCCCCGAAGTCCGTGCGAAAATCAAGTCCCTTCTGCCAACAACAACGACAACAATGTTCTGCCAACGTTAGTAGCTTATCCCGCGGTGAGCGGGCTCACATCTTCATATTTTTTCTCCTGCCATCATCTTCATCATCCTCTGCCAACGTTAACGTGACTGAGGTCTCATAGACTAAACATCGTCAGACAGAGAACGAAAAGGCGAAAGAAGAGAAAGACTCATGTGAAGAAAACATTCTATTTAAAAAAAAGACAGAACTACGTTTAAAGTATATCTACTTGATACCCTACCTTGTGGCTATCGTTACTATGATATACATTTTCATCACTACATAGTATATCAGCATTATTTCGCTGTATATTACAGCCATTTTTATCGCTTCACCCAGCTCTATGGCTGCCTGGTTTCTCCCCAAGCAGCGATCATCGGCTACCTGTAGGATGATATATTATGGCGAAATTTCCTCCACTATCGCATCCTCTCGTCTCTTCACGTCCCTACTACATATCTATACGTCTTACCATGTTGTCTTGCTGTTGTCATAAGAAAATTTAGCAACATCAGCGATTGGCGCTGGTTGCCCTGCTGGGACTGCCTCTACTCCAATACAATATACGCTATACAATAACTATACAATAGCTGCACAATGCGATTAACTAACTATAAACTTATGTACATAGCTACAAGATGATATATGCATAACGTATGTGTAGGTGCTTATATGTACACTAGACACTAATATGTACAGTCAATATGCACAACCCCATTGGTGACTATACGTATACAGATGAAAAAGCGGGACGACAAAAAGGAAACGAGATTCACATTTCAGGGAGGGACGCCAGTGACGGTGACACATTCACCACCTAGAAGAAGAGAAGGGTGGAAATGCTACCTTCGCAGGAACCCCTCTTCACCAGGGGCGAGCTTATTGTTAGTCTCTGTTAGGTGCATCATGGCCACAGCGAGCCGTTCACGCTCCATAAAACTCAGCCCAGCAGCAGCAGCTCCGACACAGAATTCCCATTAAGAACAAAAAGAGCAAAATTATATGCACGAGGTCTTACATCGAAGTTTCCCACTTTCACAATATTATTGTCATCTGTGTGACAGTGTCAGTGTCATCTAGTGTCATAGTGTCATCATTAGTATTAATGTAAGGTATGTACATCTGCACATTTCGGATTCCCCCCCCCCCCCCCCCAGCTAAGCAACCCCTGGCATATCGCGGTGCCAACAGCTGTCGCGTTTGTTGCCATTCTACCGCGCCAAGTTTTCTTTGTTTTTGTTTTACTCTCTTCCGTTCCTCTTTTTCTTTTCTTTTCCGCGCTGCAATTTCCTCGGCTGCATTTAACCCGTGGAGCCGACGACCGCAGTGCATGCCCCTTCTTCTCAGTCGTAGCACGAAGACATCCACTCCATCCTACTTTACTCTGCCTATCCCCAAACTCAATGCTCAGCACAGTCGTCGCTCCACAGTCCGTCCATATATATTTCGCTTAACGCCTCTTCATTTTCTTTTACCACGCGTTCGCACGGGCTTTCTCGTTCGAGAGATGAAATTTCTTCAGCAACGCCTGCCCCGAAACGACGTTAGCTAGGCCCGTCACGAGGTCTTCAAACCCTCAATGCACGTACATGCAGACACTCGCAGTTTGAATGGGAATATCGATTAATTCGCGGACTATACGACACTTTTCTCGCGGAATGAGCAGAATTGAAACGAGGTTCCTTCGGGAATAAGCGTCCGTTGTTACGAAGCGTGCCATCACACTATTTAGGAGTGGGGATCCAAAGGAAAACGAGGGGCTAATCGGGTGCGTGTGCGTGAACGAAAAGTGAACAGTGCGTTACAAAAATGCACTAAAAGAGGAAGTTACGAAAAAACGACGATTGGCGCATTCTCTTCTCCAAAGAAAAGTAATTTCCAGCCGTATACTTGGAGCGCAGCTGGGGAAAAGCTGTCAGTGTCAGTGACTCTATGAGATGTCAACTAAGTCTCCGACAGACAGTTGAGCCAATAAATCAGTTTTAAAATTCGCCGTTCCCTCAGTAGTAAATGTCTGCACAGATACATACAAACACATATGTATACATACAGGGTGTTCAAAATTAAGCTTTCACTAGCACTTTATAAATAGGCGAACAAAAGAAAACTGGTGCTACTTTTTCTGTTCCTTGAGTAAGAAACAGGTGCTACATAATTAGCAGCACCTGTTTATTACACAAGTAGCGTAAAGTTATCATCCGGTTTCCTGTCATCGCTGTGTTTGCGTAGTGCTCGTGAAAGCTTAATTTTGAACACCCTGTATACTATACAGCAATAGCGGTGCCGTAGTCTGCCGATTAAAATAGATAACTAAATTATGATTGCGCGGCGTCAACTTGACAGCTGAAGGGGGTATGTGTGGATGCTACACCCCTGACAAGCGCACGAGAGACGGATCTGCACCACCACTCTGTGCTACTGGTGGTCTCTCCAGGGCCGAGGCTTCCCTCCTTCTTCGCATCCGTTCTCGCAGTGCCTACACACGGGCCCACACGTCTTCAAGCTCGGCCGTACCCCGAACCGGCCCTGGATGCCCGCACTGTGGGGAAACAGAAAAGGAGGAGCACGTGATTATGGATTGCCACATCGGATGCAAGACGCAGGCTTGCAGAAAGCTGTGCAGCCTACCGGCAAGCCTGAACTCGAGGAGATTTTCTATCCTCGTGGCAACCTCCATCGCCGGAAGCTCATCCAAAGGGCTCTTCTGGACTTTTTCAAGGTCGTCGATCCACAAAAGGGCGACTGTAGGAACACGAGATGCGTAGCAGCAACTAGTGTAACTGTCCCCCCCCCCCCCCCCCCGAGCAACATGCCGCCAGCTAGGCAGGCAGACCGCTCGTCTACCAAACGTTACCCCCCACCCTTGGGAATAGACAACTGGCGGTGGTCAATTTGGAACAGGGTATGTAGCGGCAAAATGGCGGGAAAGATCTTGCGTTTCTTTCATTTGGTATAGCGATATCGGCATCGCCTTACATTTTCTCGTCTGTAGCGACGCTACTGCGCTACTTTTGAATGGAGAAGCGGTAGTGGGTATAACGCAGGCCACAAACGAAGGCGTCAGGAAACGGCAGCCCCAAAGTCACTGAATGGAGACAGCTTTTTCGCGGTGTCTCCGCTTAGAACAGTTGTCCCGATTTGTCAAGATGACAACTGCATTGTACCCCAAACGTACTCATCGCACGGAAATGAAGCTAGAAGGATGATCATCTCCCAACCGTCCAGTACAGATGCAAGAGCAAGATCGTATGACAGATGGACGTGGAAAAAGCAGCGGTATATCGAAGGCGTCGGCGCGTAAACTCCGATTAATGAAAGGGGGTACCCGGTGTTGAGAAGCTGCATCCGCGCGTTCCATTACGGGCGTATACACATCTTCTCGTGGCCCCTTCGTTTCCCTGACTCTCCCATCACAGCTGACAGTGGGCATTCATGCTTCAAAAAAAAAAACAAAAAAAAAAAAACCAATACGTATAGGTTTCGCGGTCTGTTTTGGGGTTTCGTTCCCTCGACAAAAAGCTGGTGCGGGAATCCCAAAATGAATATAACACAGATGCCAAACGTATAGCGAACTTCATTCGCAAAATTCAATTAGGTGTTCCTCAAAAGCTTACGTACAGAATAAACTACTTTCGGGAAGCCGAAGAAAGCGACTTCTAGCGGTACAAGTAAATTGTCTATTAATTTCCGGCCCTGTCCATTCGGCGCCAATTCCAATTGAATCGCATTCTGCGCGGACGGTTCATAATGTATACAGTACCTGCAGCCTCATCAACACTTCAACATTCGGTTTCATTAATTTAACGGCGGACTGGAACAAGAGAATGCGCTCTGCGATCCACGAGAACTCTATAATTTATAGAAACCTCTCCAAAGACCCACGAACACAGAATCCTCGCAAGACAGAGCGAAGGAGGGTAATCTCTCGATGCTTGTCCTTGCATAAAAGGGCGTGCTGAGGGACGTGATGCGGGACCGATAGATCAGCAGAAGCAGTAATTGTGTTTGCTCCCAGCGATGCTCTCAATCACAATGATGAAAGCAAACCGCCGCGCAGTTCCATATATATGTATTGACAGAACAGAAGGAGTACGGAACAGTATACAGGCAGCAATCTGGTGAAACCCAGACGGAAAAGACACTCGCTGACGGACAATACACGATCGAACCCTTATATATATACCACCATCCGCGGCGGAGAATAAATCATCCTCCTGCGAGGTTACGCGTCAGTTTAATCGGATATACAAAGAAAGGTTTATCCGACCTGTCAGGTAAATATACGCTTTCTCATTATACGATGCATCGTTGAACTGAGGGTTATATAGATTTGCTGTCCCCACTGCGTGCTTCGTATATTACACTCAAACGTTTATGCGACGGGTTGTCCGCTAAGATGTATTGGCCACCAATTGATTTCCAATCAAAATAAATCTGTAGAAACGAAATTTGTTCTTTGTTTTAGGAGCGAACGTTGTATCGGCAGACGTTATGTGTGCTAAAGAAATTGCGTCATTTATGTGCACATCCACGTCGCGACGCATGCTTTTCTCGTTTAGGATAATTCCGCAAGTAGAAGGGTAACTCTTCACGTTGTTTTTTTCTTTCTTTCTTCCTTTTTTTTTCATTTACGTTTCTTTTTTATTTTTTATTGGTGCCGCTCTTGCGTTGAGACACGCTTCATGTCAGCATTGTCACACGTATATGCTGCTGTATTCTTAGGCCCGAGTCCGCGAAAATTTTCTAGGGTAGATTACCCGTCTGGGCCCGATGGCAACCTGCCAATCTGCTTAATTGGCAACTTCCAACCTTGGCAACTTCAGGAACACATGTTTACACTATGCATGATTGCGCACAGTTTATGAAAAAAAGGCACGCTGATATGCTACCGCTGTGCACCGACTAAGCATTCAATCGATGAATTAATCGATTAATTGGTCCGAGTGCGACGAAAGGAGGAGGGGGCCCTCTTTTTCCCGCCGATACGCCTTCCAGTGCTCAAGCTGCCGTTTAGTTTAAGTGTGCATTATTTTGTCTTCGTCTTCATCTTGGGAGCTATCTTTCATCACGAAACAGGCTCTGCTAAGCCGCGACAGCGAGCCAATCTAGATCTAACTTAGAGCGGCTTACCACATGCCCCAGTGAGACGCTAAAAATACGCTTTACCTGGTCCAGCTTGATTCCCGCTCGGGTATATAGCGCGAGCCCGTACAGTGTTCTAATTACGATCTACTAGATTATAACGACCATGTCATCATAGGTCAACCCTTATGAGGAGCCCGTCAGCACGATCCACTAGTGGCGCTACTCATCGGCCCGTGATATCTACATCGTGATTGGACAACGGAAATTTGAATTTTGAACGCGCAGAAGCGGACGTATTACTACCGTAGCAGACGACAGCGACGGCTCCTATCAAAACGCGTAGAATGATGATGATAATCAACTTTAGAAAGAAGCATTTCCCGAGGAACATCCACAGCTTGTACAAAAAAAAGTATTGCGGAAGTTAAGGAAGCAATAACCGGGCCGATGAATAACGCCACCACTATCTTCCAAACGCGGCGCTGGGAAGGGTTGCCTATGACATGCTCGTTATAATGTAGTAGGTCATGATTCTAACAACTGCGACCAATTTTTGTGACGTGTACACAACCTCTCGACACGTGGAACATCAAAAACCGCGAAGTTCCGTTTGCCGCAACACTCCCCTGTCTCGATAAACACTCCTCTTGAATCTCCAGTCAACCCATATAGCGCAGGACCTAAACAAACACACATCCACCCGTCCGTGTTTTAGTTCGCAACGTAAGCACCGTTCGCAATAAAACGTCCGCCGCCTTTATCGCCGCGCAGCGCCTTTGTCGTCGGCACTCTACACATAACGCCTTCGTGGTCACAACAGAAATAAGGCAAACAGCGCACGGGGAACGAGCAGCCGAAAATTCAGTGACTCGCGGGTGGCCGAGCGCTTTTGCTCGGCTTATGGCCAATAAATGCGTTGGCTCGGATCAAAGAGAAACACCGCCCACGTGCAGGTCTGTCCTGCCTCTATATGTGCTTCTAATGGAACTGACGCTGGATGCATGTATAGAGAAAAACGGAATGCTGCGGCACGTATCTCACTGTGCGCTATATAGAGAATTCATGATAGTGAACAGGACTGCAAAGAGATGCATTTCGCTTTTTGGAAATGTTAGTTGCAGACGACTGTTGCAGAGTTAATTCTGGTCGGGCGTGACGTCGCATTCAATTCGGGAACTGAATAGAAATGGGCTCGACGGCGATAAAGTGTTACGAGACATCGTCGCTGTCCACGCATCGACGTAGCATCCTCGGACCATCACGTGTTGCAGTTCGTTCTTTTAAATTTCCTCTTTGTCGTTTCATTAAGAAATTGAAGCAGCCATATACACATTCATGCAGGAGAAGAAGCAGAAACACTTCACACAGCTGTATCGCGAATTAAATATAAAGTAAGACTGATTCTTTCGCCGGAAACGCACGTATTGGTGATGCTCCGATTACACTAAGCGATATGGGAAGAAAACATATCATGTTAACGACGTCGGGAGTACTATTCACGAATTGGGAAATATGGAAGATGTTGAGAGAAGACAAAACGACGATGGGCGAGGATACAGCTACTTTACTGAATTCCGTAATCACCGCAAACAATCTCACGTTGCACGATTGCTGCCGGCTGTTTTGCTCTTGAAAACGGATACGTCTCTGCATGAGCGCGGATAACACAAACAGTAAAAATATGCCTGGAACGATTAATGATTTCAATAACAATTTTCGGGCATTCACCACCAGTTGATCAGCATCAATTTAAAATTTGCCCCATTGGAGACAGGCAGCGCTGAGAAAATGATTGCGCCAAAACTTTCCAGTATTAAAACGAACCCATCTAAGCGGCACTTTCATCACTGTCGCCGTTTCGAAATGACTCCGATACAAGCACTTAAACGAGACCTCCTTTCGCCTGTAATGAAAAGCTTGGCGGATGTAAGATAACCCAGCGTCTAATTTAATATTTCGACCCAGTTTCGTTCGACGAGATAAGGGACGTCACGATTAACGCCCAACTGATGGAGGACAGCCCCGATACGCGTCGGACTTAAAGAAAGCCAATCCGATGCGAGGATTTAAAAAAAAAAAAAGTGAGAATGCGTTTGACTTCCGTGTATCGCTGACACATGCGCAAAATACGGAAGTGAAGCGGAAATTATGAGTGAAATGAACGACCGAGGCAGAGGTGTGCCTTTGCTGAGGACTCGCAACGCTTATCTCATATTAAATACCTTTTCCTTTCAATGAGAGCGGCGTACGTGTCAAATGGAAATGACTGTGCCACTGACTGACGGGTATTATCAGATAATATGTATACGGAATTGAGCGTGTTATGCAATGTGCAACATATTACGTTTTCAAAACTGTATACTGTTTTGTAAATGCGTATTGGGCGAAAAGTATAACGAGGGTTATTAGCTTTTTAGTTCCGCGTTAGCGCCGCGAAGCAACTGTGGCTATGAGCGGTGTACAGATGTGGACAGATGGAGAGAAGACAGCAGGAAACAGTGGGGGGGCCGGGGGCGGGTCAATGCGTCCTGGGCCGACTTCAGGGGGAACAGTGCCGACATTCGCCTGGAAAGTCTTCCGAAAACTCAGGGAAAACCTCAGACAGTACCAGCCGGTAGTAGGATTCGAACCCACTACCTCGCAGTCTTGAGCACGACCTTGGCTACCACCAACGATGCTGGTCCACGAGGGTTATTGGCTACCAATATTGGCATAGTATTATTGATACACCGAAGTGTTGAGCTAGGAATTACCTGGAGCGCGCTCACACACGTTTTCATACGTCAAGCGTACTGGAACAGCTGGTCGCACCAGTGAGACCTAAGTTTCCATTTTTTTTTTTCTATCTCTAGCTCGAGCGCACAAAAAAAAAAAAAAAATCGTCTAATCTTGTGTGACAGTCGTGCCATGATATAACTCAAATAAGTGTGACGTAAAAAGTGATTTCGTTCAACGCGTCCAGTTCAGAACATATAAGAGACCTCTTGGTTTTCCTTTTTTCTTTCTTTGTTTTTTTTTTCGCTTATTGTCGAGCTCCAATAATCAGATGTGCTTCCTCATTCCAGGATTCAGCCGTCTACAGGGTGTTCAAAATTAAGCTTTCACTAGCACTTTATAAATAGGCGAACAAAAGAAAACTGGTGCTACTTTTTCTGTTCCTTGAGTAAGAAACAGGTGCTACATAATTAGCAGCACCTGTTTCTTACATCTTTTTTTCTGTTTCTTAAAGTTATCATCAGGTTTCCTGTCATCGCTGTGTTTGCGTAGCGCTCGTGAAAGCATAATTTTGAACACCCCGTATAATCCCAACTTTTCCCATTTCCAGCGTATAGCTTTCTTGCCCCGTTGGATCGCCACGTAAAATTTTTGCTCGTTCAACAAGATCAACGTACTGCAGCGCACATTAGCTATATATGCTCTTAAGTTCATCAACATTCGCACTGGCGTTATTATATCTTGAATGTAAGTATTTTTTCCCCCTCGCTACCCACGCTCGAATCGCTCCTCAATCGGCACCCTGAAAACGATTCCGCGCGTATATACAACACCCCGCGGTGACCTCTCGCACAAGCCCACAGCTATGTGAGAGAAGGATGGAGCCACCGAAACAGAGGCACCCCTGAAAGACAGACGGCGGTCGTATACGCACCCAACCTTCCGATCCATAATGAATAATGGTTCTCCAGCGAGATCTATGACCGAGGTGGAGTCCAGATTTATTAAAGGCCTCTCGGTCAAATCACTCACCTCTCGCCTATGTGTTCAGGAACTCTGCCGGGAGTCCCACACTATAGTTGCTGCGGGCGACTCGTCCTTGATACGCTGAGGCTAGTATAAGGTGCAGCAAAGAGGAGGAGGGGAGGGAGGGAGGGAGGGAGAGAGAGAGAGAGAGAGAGAGAGCGTATTGGAAAATGCTAACTAAACGCGTCTCGTAAATGCCGATTAACGTACAGCACGGGATTATATATGCGAGGAGGTACTGAACGGTGCGCGCGAGCCACAAAAAAAGTATATGAAGGGTCCTCTAGTGATGTTGAAGAGGAAGAGAGATTTACCGTAATTTCACGTGTATAAGCCGCACCGCAGATATAGCCGCAGGACGCGTTTTTAGGAACGTTTCGAAAACTTTCTGGCAGATAAGCCGCACCGGCAGATAAGCCGCGGGCTATACGAGACGACTGATTGGTGCGACAAATGAGACCATAAAGAAGGCCATAAACCCTGTGGTCCATACTCCGAGTCGGCATAGTGTACAACAAAGGAGGTCAGCTCTAGAGTTCTACAAATATCGGATTGTGCCCTTGTTCGGCGTTTTTCATGGATTGATGGGTCAGTGGTCTTCCAGTAGAAGTGAATCACTGGCACCACTTTCGTTAAGAGGGGATATCACCGAGGAGCCATCTCCGATTCACGACTTTGTCGCATGTAGATGGCGCCACACAAACATCCGGGTCTCATCAAGGTGAAAGTTCTAATGAATACCCCTGTTACGAGTTTCTCCTCCGCGGGATTGTGTAGTTCCATAAACACGTGTGACCTCCTTGACTATTGAGGTGCAGGGATCTCCCGTCTTGTGTGGGTTGCCAAGGTCAACTGAGCTAAAGGAAAAAAGACAGGTCCGACCAAGGCGAATTCTTCTTCATTGTCCCTTTGTGGACAGCATCTCCTGACTTCTGGGGTTGATATTTTCTTAGCTTTCCTAAGCTTTCCATGTCTGAGTTCTTCGACACCAGCACGCAAAGTCGAAGTGTTACGTTTCGTTCGCCGCGCTTATTTCTTTAAAATTATATTGACCTGCTGATGTTTCTTTGGCTGGGAGTTGCAAAACATTTCGCAGATAGAAGCTAGGCTTTCGTAAAGCCAAGTGCTGTGTATTCACAGAAAAGATGTGGTGCATTGATTGATTGATTGATTACATTACCATATAGAATTTCTCCAATCTGCAAAACACACACGCAAGCGAACCTATGCTTGATTAACGATGAAAGGAGAAAGTCACTGAAAAGGTTAGCCAGCTCTAGGACTCGAACCCACATCTTAGTTCTTTCATGTCTATGCTTGATGTTTACGAGTCTCGGGATCCGGACAAAATGTCCGCGGACAAAACGTCCCCGGACGAAATCTCCCCGGACAAAACGTCCCCGAAAATGTCCCCAGATGCAGTCCGGTTGCACAGCCGTTGGTACCTCAAATGTGACAAATGTTTTTCATGCTATCATGTGGAGGGTTGATTGATTTAAATCAGCCAGATTTAAATCACCGATTTTAATCGCGATTTAAGTCATGAATATTAATCAAGATTGATTTAAATCACCTCCCTTATGTTAGAATTCGAATATGTTTGAATTCGAATAGTAACATAAAACTGGAGACGCTGGGGAAGATGAGACTGAGCCTGGGAATGAACCACAGCCTGAAATATATTATACTTCAGTGACTTTTAGCACAAACAGCGTCACGTGACCCCTTCAGTGGCTCTCCGGTACACTGGCAAACAATTTGGTTACACATGGCGGGTGGTCATTCCACGAGCGTAGAACTTTTCCAGTTATTTCTTTTTCCTATTACTATTCGGTGTAATTCATAATATATAGTTTTCAAATAGATCTGCATTTGCATTAGCTAGTAACTGTTAGCCGCACTGTTAGAAGTCTAGACGCCCTTCTTTGTATGTGCTCAAAAAGTGATTTCGCTACTACGAGGTGACACACGGAAGCCATGAGGTGAAGATCTGTCTTAGAACACAAAAATCAACTCAGTGATTTAATCAATATTAATCATATTTAAATGAAAAAAAATCTGAATAATTTGATTTTTTAATCCGCCGAACAAGAACGCAGTTGAGGACTGGCAGACGGCTGAGTGACGGCAGCTGGGGACATTTTGTCCGAGGCCTTTTCGGGGGACATTTTGTCCGGTGACGTTTCGTCTGGGGACATTTGAACCCACAGAAGAAAAAGAAAAGGCCATGGCAGTAAAAGAGTCGCAGTCGGTAAAAATGTGAGCGATCTCGTTGGGTGAGCTCTTATCCGATGAGCGATTGTCGGCGCCCTGGTGAACTTCATTCCGATAGAAATTAATTCGCAGCGGCACTACATGCGAAACGAATTGTAAATAGCTGTATTCGAAACGAATATGCGAAATTTTTCTTCTTTCTTTTTTTTTCTTTCTTTGTTTGTTTGGTTTTTCAGCTGAAGAGGGGAGACCACTGGTTATTTTCATATCTTTGTCATTCACGAACAGCACAGCGGAATAGAACAGTGCGGAACAATCACGCATACCAGTAGGACACATATTGAAAAAAAAAAAAAAATTACCCCAAGCTGGGTGCAACCTCTATATTTTCTGGGCACCTTTTTCATTGGTAGGGAAAGATCTGAAATGGGATAGCGATATGTGCGCGTAAGCTACCCGAAATCTGCGGGTGCTATACGAAGATAATTTCGCCATGGTACAACGAAAAATAATGAATTAACAGCCATATAAAACCTTAGTTCAACGTTGTTTATAGTATGCATCTGCAGTCTTTTTCGATTTTCGGATTCGGTGAATCTGCCTTTGATGAAACGTTCATTCGACGTTCATTCAGCCTTAGTTGGGCCGTTCTTCTTTTTTAGTGACTCTAGTTCTACTATAGCAAGCGGAGGTCATTGTAATAACGTTCTGGAATCTCAGGGTCGCTCTCCCAAATCCCTTCCTATACCAGAGGTGTGGTACATGAAGCTTTTGGGGTTTAGTGAGTCATGGGGAAGTTCCACACAATGTTCTCCCACAATCGGGTCAATGGCTTCCGAGGCCATAAATACAGTAGCCGTACAGATCTACCTCTTCTACGCGTTTGCGTTTTTTGCTGTTCTTCAGCTGTTCCGCTGTTGAACAGCTTTTTCTTTTCCTTTCCTTTCTTTCTTTTCTTCTTTTTTTTTCTTGGGGCACACAAGGACGGGTATAATTTGCGTGAATGTAGAGTAACGACCGGAGTAACGCGTTACTTTTCTACTCGCTACTCAATCACATTTGGAGTCGAGTAATTGGTAACGGTAATCAATTAGCTTTTGCGTAGAAGTAACGGTAACGGTAATCAATTACTTTTGTCGAGTAACGGGCACAAGACTGCTTGAGGGGCCATTTTTTGTCGACCATTTTTTTCTATACCCGTACGCATGGTATCCACCACATGCGAAATCATTATTCAGCATGAAACGGACGTAATCTTTAAATTTCCTTATCAACTTAGCTTATCTTGCTACAATTTACCTAGACGTTTCGTGTCCTCCGTTGCTTTCCATGCTGGAGCAGCGCTCACATTATTTTATGCCCTCTAAACGTGTGCAGCTTCGGCATTATTGAAATGTTTCTCCCTGGTTTTCTTTTAAATAATAAATCAATCAATTATTGAAATGTGTTCGGTTTGGAAGAAACATCGATGCGATTAGGAATTCGAACGTTGAATTGCATGTTTGATTCGGAATTCAAACAGAATATACGACTACTCGCTTCGGTTGACCTTTCCTTTTTTCCCTTTTTCTTTAATTCATCTTCATATCCCCCCCCCCCCGTGTTTATTCACACTGTAGCAAAAAGCCGACGTCCAAAGTGAACAATCCCACGCGCATCAATATTGGATGTCCCTCAGGGGACATTTTTTGTGTGCACATTTCTTCCAGCTGATAATTTTTTCAGTGGCATTTTGATTATTTGGGGGGTGGGGGCATTTTTTCCTAAAACCCTGCACCGGAGCAACTAATAACAAAAGCAGTGCCGATTTTCATACTCAGTGCAATTAAAAACTTGTATGCTTTCAAAGACAGCACCATATAAAAGTAGGATACATGGTCCTTTCACCGAAAAATTGGCGGCCACTGTGCACAGAAAACAAACAAGGGTGATCGACATAGCTGCAGACTTGCCTGCCGGAAAACTTGCATTGCCATACCGATCAGGTCGGAAAAACCCTAGGCAGGGAACAGACTGGGAGATTGCGACACACATACTATCTCCAACAATCCCAAACAGCAGACGCTTTTGTCATTCCCTTACCTAATCTCCCATAAAGAGCTGTTTCAAAGACTTCATCAGAGGGAATGGAACCTTTCAGGAAAGGGAATCTAGGATAGGGTGTTGGATTTACGCTGCTGTGTGGCGGAGGGATTCTTTGTACCCCTTTATCCCGCGATATGGCGCCACAGGAAGGCGCAAAATGCAGCGCGTTACCAACCTTCACATTTTATCATATATCGAGAGAACAGATAATCGGATGTGGATGATCCTCGTGTTAAAATGCTCTAGAAAGATTTTTGCTTTGCCGCTCCAGGAAAATTTCCGCATAGGTCTCTTAGTTTTTTTATCAGAGCGTGTCAAAGCTTGAGTATCCAATTTTGGTAATTTTTTGTACTTCAATAACGCGTTTAGAAAAATGTCTTGAGAAAAGCAATATTTTTTCCTGAAGCGACAAAGCGCATTTCCGAATACTATCCAACAATACCAGTCTCGTGAAAATCGGTTCATTATTTACCGAAAGAGACTGCAAAGTTTGTCCCATAGAAAATACATGGGGCCGCCGGAGGTGGTATCCCCTCTTAAAGCTGTTTGGAGGAATGCACCAGGAAGATCAATCTACTCGAATGTGGACCCGTCCCTGCTACGCACTGTTCGTGCATCGGCGGGGCAGTGCTGGTCCAGAGACACTGTCGATCCTTTGTTAAAACCGCCGTATGGGGGAAAATGCCGAAAAAAAATAGTCATCAGATAAGCCGCACCGGTGGATAAGCCGCGGAGCGGCCGTGAGAGAAAAAAATCGTGCAGAAGCCGCGGCTAATACGCGTGAAATTACTACTGTGTCTGGCACGGCAGGACTTTTCGCCTAGGGAATTATACTGTGCACATATCTTATATCTCATACATATATTATATCTTATATTTCGGACAAAGACTGTTCGTAGAGAGAGCTCCAGAGACTGTATATAAACAGTAGTAATTAATTTTCGTGTGGAAAAGAAGAAAAGTATAGAAAAGTGTAACTTGCAAACGCATTAATTTCACCAAGTCGAAATGACCCACTGAGAGCGCAATTTATTGTAGCACTATTTTAGTGCACGACGATTAACACACTTTAGCAATATTTACATTACTGGACATTGATTCCACTACTCATTCAAATATCATTTCGTCATTTTACTCTCGTTGCCAACTCGACAACGTATACGTTTAGTTATTGTACGTTACGTTAGTAAGTGTCGCAGAAGCATGGACAATGGATCTTTTTCACACTCGCGTCGTATCCTATAGCGGCTGTCCAGCGAAACACGCTGGTCGCGCGCCAACCAACCCACAGCTGGCGCCATCTATTGCTTATGTAGGGAACCCCCTCTGGCGCCGTCAGGGTCACAGAGCATGCGCAGAAGCGTTGTGAAAAAAGGTCCGTTTCCGTTACCTATATATACTGGCGAGGCCTCAGACAGTCAGCATTCTGACCCAGACGAGCTCCGTGGTACAACCGCATAGATAGAACGTGCATCGGGAATCAGCCACTATTACAATATTTCGCAAGTGCGGCATATTACAGTTGTCCATGCCCGCATACACACTTCCTACCGCACACTATATTAAGACTAAGAAAAAGAAGAGAAAGAAAAAATATATCACCGCGGTCGATCGATGCGCTCGCTGCTATTTCAGAATCCCAGCCCAAATATTTAGTTCACTTGCCGTGCTCCGATTCTAAGCCGTGTAGTTATAAGGCCCCGGAAGGAGAGGAGATATTCGCTGCGGCCACCGGGTCTGAAATTCATTAGCCCAGAGATCTTTTCCTTTTCTTCTTTTTTTCGGCCGCGAGACTTGAAAAATGAGCCGTAAAATAAATGGTCCCGAGCAGCGTCGAGGACAACGCGCCAAAATGATTCCCACTTTCTTGACTCTTCTTTTTGACGTGCCAGCGATATGTGCGACTTTTGCTCGTCGCTGCTCGACACAGAAGAGAGACGAAAGTGTTTCCTTTTCACCCGTTCTATTTCTCTTTTTCTCCTTCGTTAATGAGCTTTTTTAGGCACGCACGCTGTTATTTGAAATTAGGGCGCTAACGAGTGTAGCGAGTACTGACTCTATAACGTATAGTTCGAGTAACGGCAAGGTCCGGAAGGAGGAGGATGTGGTTTGTAAAAAAAGAATTAGGACTTCGTACTTTGCATTCATGGGTTGTTACTGCCAGCAAATTAAGCTATGCGCTGCAAAATGAAAGCGGTTGGGGAGTTCAGTTTGTGCGATGTATCACATTGACATGATCATATGACACGGTTAAAGACGTGGAGGCCAGTCTTATGTTCCTAAGGAAATATCCGAGAGATTCAGCTGTCAAACATTCCAGCGATGGGTTGCCTCAAGGATCAAGTACCACTTTTCCAAATGTTCCCATTAGTTCGGGATGTTTGTCTCCCGCCCCCAACTACTGAGTTTTCTCCCTTTTATTTTATTTTTTGTTTATTTAATGACTGCGGCTAAGTGGTCTAGGGTAGCCAATCTGACTTCGTCGTGACTTAAATCTCTTCTTTTTTTTTTCTTCCTCTATCACATCACATCGCTAGTACCACTTTCAAACGTTGACCTTGCTGTAACCTTGGCTATGGACAAACGCAAACAGGGCCACTGTTGTTCGTGGACAGCAGAGTGGGAGAGGACGTGCTCTGTGTCCGCAAGCATTATGAAGGAAATGTTCGCGCGAACATCAAGCAAATAAAATGAAACACCCAGACACCGGAACGGAAAGCCCTACATTCGATTCGATTCAATCAATCAATCAAGTGGAAAATCCAGTGACCCGGTGAAAGTAGATAGCAGCGAAAGCCTCGAATCTATATAAGAGCCGCCCATATTTCGAACAGGAGATGGTTCTTCTACTAATAAACAGTCTCTGTTCGAAGTATCAGAGTCTTCCGACCTGTGCTATTTGCTCTAAGCGGGTCTACGATGCAACAGAATGTATAGTGTCTTGGTCCGCTTGCTGCACAATCGTTGGCCGTAAGGAAAACTTAAGATCGGGAGCCCCGATATTTCGAACAGACTCTGTTCTTCTACAGTAGAAGTAGTAACTCGTCTCTTCGAAATATCGGCGTCTCCCAAGATTACGCTTTTGCTTCAACCTACATTCGTTTGTACGGCAAGCAGACCGCGACATTATACGTTCCGTTATATCATACACCCGCTTACAGCGAACTCTTCTGAATGCGCGCCATGATGAATCCCAGAATCACCCCTTACAAATCCCTCCACGAAGCTCAAACGTGTCCACCCTTTTTACCGCCATCGTAATAACGTTCCTCTCGACGCGATAATTATATACTCTCTTTACAACTGTCGGAAGACATTCCATCTCTAAAAAGAGCCCTGTGCTCGCTGCACACTCACACATGCACGGCCGACTCGGTGTCGAACTGTAATACCCACACCGCGTGCCAGAACTCGGTATATACAACAACTATACAGAACGAGTAAGTATAATGCTAATGCGCCGCGGCTTTAATGCTGCGTAATGTCCTGGTTAAGTGGTAGTGTTCGCACGCAAACCTTCCATCTAACTGAGCTAGATACATTAAACTTTTGTGCCGCGCGCTTCCACGTTTGCGTGCCCTTGTCGAGCTATATACGCTCGTTTTGTTAACACGGACTGGAGCGAATGGACCTGGATTCTTATGCAAATGCGACGTCAAGTTGTATTATATGCACTCTGGAGTGTTGTTATGCCGCGCCACCCATCGCACGGGGTAAAGAATGAAAAACCAGTAAACAACGAGAGGTTCCTTCTTTTCTGTGCTCAGCTCCCAGTTTGTTTCATTTTTTGGGCTTTCGCAGTTTCGAGCATTTCTGCATAATTGAGGGTGTAGGTTGTAAGGGCTCTTTTGTGAACATGAACTTAACATAATGTGGGTCTGCGACAGGAGCAACGTTACCCTATAGCGCATAAGCGATGGGAATTTGGGTAATGGAGCGCGCGAGCATATGGACTTCTTCATTTTTTTTCTCCCTTTCTCTCTCTTTCTTCTTCTCGTTAATGCGGGAAGAAAGGCACTCCCGTGGAACCGCACTGCGGATGACGCAGGGTGCTGAATTGCAGGTATATTTAGTGTCCGATGGACACCTCATTTAAGAATGTTATCTCGTTTTTTGTGTGTACATGCAGCTTTCAATACGCTTAAATTATGCTAAAAGCTGTAGTTCGTGGTAGATGGTTATTAAGTGAATCAGATAAGATTATACAATGTGAAACCGCTTATCCTGAAGGAAACTGCCGAGCCTCCCCCCCCCCCCCCCCCCATTTAGCCTGCGTTCACACTGGGAGCCGTATAGGAATCGTACACTCTCAAAAATGAACTTCACCACATAGCACGTTCCTAGCCAACCACAATCCCGAATGACATCGTTTTCAACAAATCAGGGGCGAGAACGTTGTCATTCGGGATGGTGGTTGGCTAGAAGCGTGCTATGTGGTGAAGTTCATTTTTAAGAGTGTAGGCACGGGTAGTGACTATGAGAAGTAGCTGTGAACACTCAGAGCTATCCGTAAAGCCAGGTCCACTTGAACCACTCCCTTCTTACATATAAATCTACTCCAAATTATTATTATTATTATTATGCCGCAATTCATTGTCACGTGTACGTGTGTGAAGCTGCGTAATGTTTACCTCAAAATCGGACCGATGCACGATTCAATTTTTTTTTCTTTCTCCGACACACACAGCAGTTTCAAGAACTGATCCTAAAAGACGATGTTGCCCTTACCTTCCAAGCAACCCCTACGCTATTTTATTTCCCTCTCATGTATGGTAACCCGTTCAGAACACGACTCTTATCCAGGAAGGAAAACAGAAAAAAAAAGCAGGACTAATAAAAAGGCAAAGAAGGAGCAATGGAACAGCAAGGTCTCCACTTGTGCGGACAACACACGGTGACTCCTCAAAGGAGATAAACTAAAGAACACCAAAAAGGCCTTTGTGCCTGCCTTTTCAGCAGCAGGACTCGGTCAAAACAAAGGCGCCCCTTATCTCCTTTATGCAAGGAAATATACGAGGCAGAAAACGCCCCGGAACGGCTTCTATAGTAACGGCAGCTTGGACAGACAAGGAGGGTTTTCAAGGGCTAGCTGAATTTGCGCGAACATCCGTTAGGAAAAAAAAAAAAAAAAAAGGATAAATACATTACGGTGTTAGTTACAGTTTACACGGACCAGGAGACTGTAAAAGGAAGGATCTATGATCCATTCATTAAGGTAAGCCCGTTAAGAGGATAATACAAGGTGAGTAACGAGAACTGAAGCTCATTTAGTGACTCTAGTAGATATCGTTCACGTCAAAGGAGAGCAAGGCAAGACATGTGAGCAGGGGACGTGTAACATGTTAGGTTAGGTTAGGTTGGGTTGGGTTGGGGTAAAACCGACAGGAGGACTGCCGGTTTTAGTCGCTACTGAAAAAAAAAGAAAAAGATAATAAATAAATAAAGAGGAGGGATCGACTCCAACAAAAGACGGCTAGTCCATCCCAGAGATAATTTATCCGACATCAGAATATATCCTAATATCCTCCATTAATATAGCCACTATGATTATAAGCCAGTGTGAAAAAACTCTGACAGAGAAGAGTCAGTGCTTTCCGCGCGTATATATATTATAAAGATAAAGGAAGAGTCTGCTGCAAGGAAACTAAAAAAAGAAGAAGAAGAAGAAAAAAGGACACCGAAAAAAGAGAGTGGTCATTTGTCACTGCCAGCAATTATTTCAGAGCTGCCCGGGAACTATCAGACACACGGGTTTCTCTTTCGTTTCGTTTTACGCCATTCCGGTAGAGTGCAGATCACTGCTCAGCAGTAACCACAAAAAACACCGACGCTGCTCTCGCGTTCTTCTTGTACATCGTTACCGTCGAGCGACCAAATGACGAGTGAAACAGCAGCCCCCCCCCCCCCAAAAAAAAAAAATAAACCATCTTTCAAACACGAAACCCGTCGCCATTACCCCTTTCCACTCGAAAAACCCCTATCCCTGGACCTTCAAAGCATGAGGATACGATACTGCGCGTTCCGTCATTTAGTGTTTGATGTTCCGGACAAAACATACAACAAGTATTCGGCAAACAGCAGCAAATATGGTGTTTGTTTCCTCTCTTTGCTGTGCGTCGAAATACCTCAGAGATGACGATAACGGCAAACGGACCATAAAACCACAGAGAAACATCCATTCCGCTTCCCTGAATGGAAATCAATTTCCACCAGTGAGCTTGCTTCACTTCATCCCGCTACGCAGTAAGCAACGAGCGATGTGTGTAGCTCCTCTATGAGCTTCATATCGCGATACAGGTCCGTTTTTGCTGCCCGCAGTCGTCGAGAGATATGGTTTATTTTATTTTCATTATTGCCGTAGCACGGCGTATTTGCACCGCGTCGCAGCGCCGCACGACACTTCCTCGGAGAGCGTAAAAAAAGCGAGAAAAACTTATCCGACCGAGCCAAGCATAAGCTGCTGTCTAGACAAAATTTATAGCGGACTATCGCCAGCTTATAGGGAAGGAATAAATTATGACGGTAGTAAAATTCTCCTATTCTGCCGAAGTTGCACCGTATATCTATGATATGCGGGCAGGCTTACTCACTTGCAGAACTTTCCCCGCGTATTAGAAAGTAAAATGGGAAGCGGCGCAACTTCAGAACTTTGCAGACCATAAACTCCGACGTCCTATTCTAATGAACTCCGACTTTTCTTTTAAAATCAATCAACTCCGACTCTTAAGACGGAGACATACCGAAATGAGCTTAATACCTGGAACGTCCGGTAGGCACCCAAGTCCGATATTAAGGAGCTGCTCTTCCTCGGAGGACCTGAAATCAAACAAGAAAAGTCATCAGTGCTGGTAATTTAAACGGGCAAAATTGTCTGTTTTGTCTGTATATGAAATTCTCGTACTGTGCGTTTGCCGAGACAAAAAAAAAAAAAAAAAGAGAAAAAAAAAAAAGCAAGCGGAAAACATTCCTCAGAATCCGCTTCCTGATCACCACGCGCTTATTCACTCTATCTTATTCTTTTATACATCAGTTTAATCTTGCTGTTGTATACCGTTTTGTCGGCAGAAGATGTCAACGCTCCGATACATCGCCACCCTAAAATTCCGAAGGAAAAAAAAAAAAAAAAAGAGGAATGCGACGCAAGTGTCTATCGAAGCGCTTGGAACAGCGCGTGCTGTCGTGCACAACGCTGACAGCGACGTTGTAACGTGAACGTTAAACGCTGACAAACAACACGCGCCCGACGACGAAACGCTTCTTCTCGGAAACACATAACAAGAAGACGTGTGCCGCTCGTCAAATTACGAAATATTCGAGCCAACGGAAACGTATCAGTACCGCACGCGACAATCTGTCGCTGCGCGCGTCTTTAGAAAAAAAGAATATGTTATAACGTTGCCACTAGTAAGATGAGGCGTCAATCAAGGCGCATTTGAGCGGCAAATTTTGCCGCGAATCGTGCACCGTCAGCTCAATATGTCGTAATATGTCGACAGGCGTACTGACGCACAGTGTGTCCTTAGCGTCGCGCTTAGCGTCAGCGCTATGCTGACGAATAAAAGATGACGACGACGTTAAGAGGGAGGAGGATTTTATATTCCGAACGAGTTCTCTATGGTGTCCTCGCAAGCTTTTATATTCCGAGTGGATGCATTGAAAGGAACGGCAAGCGCAAACCCGGTTATGGTCTTCACAAGATTCGCTGATGAAAGGCGGGCTTCGATTATTTGGCTTTCCTTCTCGTCCCTTATTATTATCATTATTATTTCTTTTTTTTGACGCTTCATGCAAGTATAAAAGTGGGACGCGCGTGACGTTTTATCGACGAAGCGAGAGCTCCTCGTTTATGAAAATAACATCGTCGCCTCCATAAAATCGGCGTTTCAATTTGATGGTGCTCGCGTCCTCTCAATAGTCTGTTTAAGGGTGGCTTTAAGAAAATGTTGCCTTATATGACGACGTGGCACGAGAAGTTTCGAAAAGCGCTCGACGTGGATTATGATCCTCGCACGATTCCCGACATAGTGGTGAATTCGGATAATGAATTTTCCAGCTAATTCTGCGCCAAGGGCGCTTAAAGAGGTTGGGACACTTTCATAAATGTGGATCACTACATCGTGGACGCATTGTACTGCACGCCAGAATGCTGAGGAAAAAAGAATTTTTCTTCTACGTGTCGTACGTAGCGAGATACGAGCCCTCGAACACACTCCCGAGCGAAGTGCAGACGTCAGAGAGCTCAGAGTTGCGTCCATTCCCATTGGCAGAGGTAAACACGTGACTCCTCATGCGCCGCCTCACTGGCCGCGGGGGCGGCGGCGAGGGCTGTGATGTCAGACCCGCATGAGTTTCGAATTTTCGCATTTTCTCCGCTTCCATCACCCTCTTCGCTGTGAAACTTTCAATGCAGGTTCACAACGAGCGAAGAACCGTATTTTACGTTTATCTGGGACGATCTGGGATGACCTGTCGCAACTCCTTGTGAGAGCGCTAAAGATTTCTCCGCAAGCCTTATGAGCTTCAATCCTTGCCGCCTAGCTAATGAGTTGAAGGGAAGGTACAGTCCATGACATTGTTGAAACAAATACATCTGAGAGGCGTATTTCACTCCAAAGAACTCCTTTTCGAGCGTCAGTCGTTAAATAATAACTGATAGCTACAGATGTCCCATTCTGTGTAAGCCTATATCAAGTGGAATACGAGCAAATCATGACTATGGCCCCATTTTTCGCATTGATTATTCTGAAAAAAATGGTTCTTTGCGGACGATTAGTCGCAAATAACTGCAATCATTATACACAGCGAGCCAGAAGCAAGAGAGCCACAGAAGTCATTTTTAACATCCTGTTTTCTTTCTATAAAACTCTAAAGTAAGCCGGTAAGATGCACCACGAGAAGTAATTCACCGCCATTCAAAGCCATAATTATCGCAGAAATTGAATTTAAAGTAGGCCGAAAACAGCGACCGTGCGCAACGGTGGTGGAGAGCAGAACCAGCATGTGACCCTTCGCTGACGCTACACCGTCCGCGCTCGCTGATTGGTTCAGATTAATCGTCTGCTAGTCAGCTGCTCAGGGCTCTCAAGAAGCATTGCCCACAGGGAAACTCCCGCGGGACAATGAAAAACTTCCATGCCCACGGTCACCCTTTCAATTCCTAATCCCCCCCCCCCCCAGGGGAACAGATTTACTAAACGATTTGTACTGCAAAAGAAGAAAGCCCTCACACACAAAAAGAAAAAGACAAGCGCTGACCTAGACTGACCGCGCTGACTTTATGACGTCATAAGCCGTCCCTCTCCTCCTTGTTACACCCCCGCGGGATAGTTGAGCGTGAACGAGCCCGGCTGTGTTTGTGTACGTTCATTTCTTTTCTTTTTTTTTTCCTGGGGGAATAACTATATGCATCAAAGAATTTTGTGCTGTTCAGCAAATTGACGCATACTGTATCAGATGACTCGGTGACTCCGTTTTGTTTGTTTGTTTGTTTTGCTTCTTGTTTGTTTTCTTTTTGTTTTTCTTTATATTTGTCTTTCCCTTCCTTTTTTCCTTTCTTTTCTTTGGGAGCGAAGAGATCAGGTTTCCCCTCAGGTTCTTAGAGTTCATTCTTATGCCCTGGTACGAGGAGTTCTCCACGTCTACAGCAGCATATACAGATGGATCATTCAGAAATTGCATGTCTGCCTCTGCATTCGTCATAACATCTGAAGGCTTTTCCGGGGAATAGCAAGCCGCCGTAGCGGTGGCTAACCTTTCCCTCCTATTTTTTTATGTAATAAACATATCCCCCCTCCCCCCCCCCCCCTCAACGTGAAAATAAATATTCTGTATGGCCCTTCTGTACTCCTTTAATTCTCGTTCGCCCCCCCTCGAGTGTCCATTTCTTTCTGTTGCCACTTCATGGAAGTCATTCTTGCCATTTGTCCTCCCATGTACGTAAGAAAAGGTATGTCAGAATCCGTCCTAAAAAGGACGCAGAGAATGCGGACTTCTGTAACGAGAACCCTCATTATATGCGAAGAGCCTGCCTTCTCTATAGCCGAGAAAGAGAGAGTGCACATCCGTCCATGCCCGACGGTTCTTCACAAAGGAGACCATCGTTAATAATCTATTCTATCCCCGAATTATCCGCATAAACTGGAATTCGTTGGTAGAACTTTTCTCTCGAAACCGCACAGGAAAAACTGGAGCCTCGTTCCCAGGTACCGTCCATTAGCAGAAAAAACTTGTCTCGCAACAATGGGATGCCGCCATCTTTTGTGCGTGGGGGTATCTGTCCATTGGGCCTGCCGCTTACCCTTTTTGTCGCGTTCTCTACCAAATGTGTTATCGAACCAAGGTTGCCTTCTTCTTTGTTTCTCTCTTTCTTTCTTTCTTTTTTTTTTTCGAGTGCACGACAAGTGTTTCTTCTTTTTTCTTTTACTCTTCTCAATTTTTCAGGTTTTATTTTGATTGCGCGTTTCTAACAAACTCATGTCGTGGTGGGCGAAACTCATCACCCGTGGAACGTTTTGGGGGTGGTGCACAGCACAGGGGGTGGTGATGGTGGTACATTAGCTTGCTGTTGTTAGCCATCACAGCACGTATCACAGGTGGCAGCTTACATCCTTTATCTTCATGCAATACGAGTGCATTGCAACACACATACATCGCTACGAGAGGATACGATGAACGATCCTGTAACACCCTGTACGCACCATGCCATTCGACCTATAGGATCAATCCTATAAGTGCTCAACTACACACAAGCAAAACGCTTCGAAACCGGGTCTACTTAGCTATATACAAGCTCAATCACGTTCGTCAACTACTGCGCACCCTTCTCGCAACACACGGTAAAGCACGGCTGAACCAATCAAATAACTCCACAGTGAACAAGGATAAACCCCCGCCTCCGGGCACGACCGTAATTGCAGCCCCGACCATCCATAGCGGCAACCGTAAATCATTTACGCTTGATTTGTCTCGTACGCAATAATGCGACCATTAAAACGAGAGCGCGGCCATGCTTAAGCACCAGATAAGAGTGGTAAGTAGACCGAGTGTCGCCGGGTTAAAGAAGATTTTGCAAAGCAATGAGCCGTGCTATACTCGAGGCAGCCGTGACCACTGTCGCCTCCTATTAGATAGTCGGTATAGAATAAAAATAAGAAAGAAAAAAAATCCCTGCCTTCTAATCGTTCGGGCGTGGTGGCGCTATAGCTTCGTAAAATTCGGAACGTCACATCGACGAGCAGACACGGAAAAGACATTATTGTTGTAGAAGGCAATAACTCCGGGGGGTTTTATTCCCGATTCGGGTTAACTACGTGCAGTGTTGCTTTCGTTGCCCGTTGTCTTGGAGAGTACAGTGCTCGTTTACGACGGCGTAAAAGTGCGAAGAGGCAGCGTTCGCGTGATTTACGTCTTTTCTCGTCACCCATTCGTCCTGCCTTGGCACGCAATCACAGGTCAGATTGTCACAGGACTGCGTCAGACTGCCCCCTTAGATGGGGCTCGTTAAATAATCGTCCGCTAATTGGCTCCTCGTCATACCTTTACGGAGTCCTCTCACTTTGGAGCACAACCAGACAGATAGTGCTCAAGGTTTACGTGTGGCGAAGTAAATGAAAGGAAGTTTGCCTGCGTCCCATCTGACGACGAAAGCGATGCTATAAAGAAGCGAGGGAATAACATTTCACAGGGCTCGGAAAACTATTTTCACTCACCCGGTCAGGAGCCACAGTATTTTCGCCGCTCAATTAAATTTGCAGAAACAGCCAGACAAAGCAGTCATCGGCGCCGCACGAGCTTCTCGCGTGACGTCAGCAGGGACTGCGAACGTCACGAAGTGACGCGACTCCCCTCGTTCTCTTTCACGCTCTTTGAAGAAGCGGAGGGCTCCTATATAGAGGGCGTGCGGATCTGTAGCCTCGCTCTCGCGCTATAGAATTCAGCTGCGCTCGTCCGTTCATCCGCAAGAGTGCATGTTATTTATTGGACAACACGGCGCAGCAAAAACTAAATAAAATAAAATGAAAACGAAAAATACTAATGGAGGGGCATTTCACTGGCCCTTTAATATCATAGTCGTGACCTTTGCATGCCGCATTCGGAAGGGATTTACCCATCCGTAATCGCCTCTCCCTACAGATATGGCCAAAAAGAACTACTTCATGCGAAACGTGCTACAACCACATACGAAGAATGGGAAAAATAAGAAATAGAGGAAATGCGCGTTATTTTCCAACACTTTGTACCACCCAGTCATCGCATTCCCAGTAAATCACGGAAGCACACACCCACACACGCACCTGTACTTCAACTACCCTCTCTCTCTCTAATCGAGTCACAAAAGCTCCAAAGAACACTCAGGAACCGAGCGGTGTCCCCCACACCCAAACCACGAATAAAAAGAAAGGTTCGTATATATACGGGATGCTGCATTCCGGTTTCGTTTCGGACAACGCCAAAGTGGTTGGGGGAGGTGACGTGCACATATACATTCGCTCAAATTCAAAACAGACACTTAAAATAAAGAAAGTGGTGGAGGTATCGAGCGGGCTTCCAGATGCGAGATCACGCACGGTCGCCATCAAAAAGCGTTTTCCCCCAGCCTTATACCGTGTGTGTGTGTGTGTGGTGCGAGACACTCGTGCCGAACATTCCTTAGAGGAATTCCCGCTCTCCTTTCCCTCGCATCTCGCTCCTTGTGGGCTTTTTTTGCTAGTGTCTTTTGATAATCTACAGATATCGGTCGATGGTATATGCTTCGCCATTTTTTTTTTTTTTTCATCGACATTCGAATACTATATACAGAAATATTGTGGTACGTCGCCAATGTATATCTTAAAAGTCCTCCATCTGGACTCGGAATGTTCTCGAGAAGACATTAGCGCAGCCGGCTCAGGTGCACTTTAGAGATAGTAAGATGGTTTGCCAAAAAATGCGACCAGTTTTCTGATATACAAGGTTAGCGTGTTTTCTTTTGGTGTATGCGCGCAGCAAGGCAGTTCTCTGACTCGAGGATGATCTTTCGTATGTCTTATTTACAGCGGTTGTATCGAGTCAGACCTTAAAAATACCGTGTTTTCGTGTGTACAGCGTGCGCGCCACTAAAAGTTCGCTGAATTAAAAAATGTCTGACGTGAAAAAATTTTGTAGCGCGAACCACGTGGGTGAACCATAAATGGAGAAGGTACCCGTCAAAAAGAACTCGTTATACAAGTAAGTTACCGTGCGACAAAATCTAACTAAGTTAATAACGAAGTTCTTCAGCCTGAAATGTAACTCGCAGTTACGGAGTTACTTAAAAAAAGAAAGAACGAGTTACTTCCAAGTTACTTCGGACACAAGATAGCACTGCACAGGTGCAGCGCGCGTGAGCAGTTGAGTTTGGCCTTGCGTTGCCTGCGGAGGAGCGCAACACGCTTAGATCAAGAGATAAACTGATGTTCTGAGGCTGGAACAACAAAGAAGGGACAGATACAAACAAAGCCTCAAATTGCCTAAGAAATCAACGATGAAAGATGAAAGTCACTGGAAAGGTTAGCCAGATGACGCACCCCGAAAGTCACTGGAGAGGCGTGTTAGCTTAGCTCAATTGGTAGAGCCCTGGACCGGCAATCCAGAAGATGTGGGTTCGATCCCTACAGCTGGCTAACCTTTTCAGTGACTTTCATCTTTCAACGCTTAGATCGTTTTCGTTTATGTCAAACAATTCGAACGCTTTGCATCTCGGTCCCTGTGGGCGCACAATCGTTCAGCTTCATTTCAGTGGCAACTGTTCTTACTTCCTGAATAGAATACTGTCACTGATTGAACGTCACGTTTTATGGCATAAGATGCCACGAAACAAACGGACAGAAAGCAAGAAAATATGTGGACGTGAGCGAAAAGCTAATTAAAAGTATCTTGGAACTTAGTTTAAGTTGCTTTGGCAAAATTACCTGAAAAAGAAACGAGTTCCTCTGAAAGTTACCACGGCGCAAAAGTACGGAGTTAAGTTACCAAAAAAAGGAACTTAGTTACAGTAACGAGTTACTTCGAACTGTGGAAAATACTATAGCGCTCATAGCGCGCAGAACATATAAACATTGATAAACAACAACAACAACATTCTGAACAGAACATATAAACTGCACACAGCTAGTCCAGAGTCATTACTAGTAATCTCTATGACTCATATTGCTTTTCAACAACGCTGGTCACTGCCACCTAGTCCAATACTTAGATTAGATTAGACTAGAATTAGAGAAGAAAAATATGGAGATGGTGGCTCCTATGCTTCTTGAACGACTATCATCTTTTGTTTTTTTTAATGGCAAGTGGCATATGGCGATTCACGCCTGCATCCAGCGAGGCTAGCGGTTGCACGACGTCCTCTTAGGAATAACTCTTCCGGAAAAAGTACCGATGCATAACGCGCACTGATACCTTTTACCGTGCATACCACGTGCGTGACCAGTGATGGGAAGTACTCGAAGAACCAAGTACTCAAGTATTACCCTAAGTACATTTCTCAGTACTTGTACAGTGTTGGACAAAAGTTTACGTAACACGCTCCGGCAAATTTCTCCCTCAAAGTAACACGCTGCTAGCGTGCCACTCTGAAGAAGGGATGTGTCGGAGCGTGTTTAAAGTACTCTACTAAAGTACGTTTTAATTTTTGTACTTTATACTGTACTTTAAGTACATTCTTGGGTACTTGCCTTTCAAGTATTCAAGTACCCAATCGGCAATACAAGCACAAAACTTTCCCGCAAAATCTTTTGGTTGATATTAATGAGTCCAGCTGTAAACTATCGAAATATAATTACCTCACGTTTTATCCCTACTCAGTGTTGAAACGTCAAGCGATACGATCTAATTTTGTAATGTACTTGAGTACTTTAAAGTACTTTGCAAACGACTTCGTAGTTTACTTTACGTACATATGTAGTACGGTACTTTGTACAGTACTTAAAGTACGACGAGCGCTAGCTACTCGGTACTTTACTTAATAAAGTAAGATTTTTAGGTACTTTGCCCATCACTGCGCGTCACCACCGGAAAACGCGGTACTTTCCTTTGATTCGTCATTACAGACGGGAACAGGGGCAAAAGATTCCAGTGGCCAAATAACGTAAAAATCACGAAGGAGAAATTAAAAAATCCGGACCTAACGACATATAGTCTTGAAGTGGTTCCTTCTTGCAACTCCATCCAGTCCGACGTCAAAGCAAGCAAAAGCCAACCCAATAACCGTACTTCAATTTTGGCTAAACTTTTCGCGACCACCAACACGAAAAGTTTCTCTTCTCTCGCTGTAAAAATTTCGTGCACGCTTCATACGTGGCCTCATCCGACAATAATACGGACATAAATACAGCGCAACACGATGCATATCTGCAATCACATGTGCGCGACATTTTATTTTTGTGGGTCTCGTAGACCCTAGAGTCTATGGAAACCAACATGATACTTAAACTTAACAAACATTCATTTTATCGGATTGCGACGACATTTAAATACCTGAAATTAGATACAATTAAAAGTAAACTCGAATCGTAGCGGAATCTAGACAGTCGGCGTTATGTTTCCACTTTATCGCTTCATCGGAAAACATCAGCGGGATCCAGTGCACGCTATCCCATCAAAACGTTAGTGATGGTACATCGTACGCTACCTCTTTTGCGTACGTAAGGGATATGGCGTGGTGGCTCTGCACACCGCGCGAAGCTTTCGTTATGTTTTGCGCATGCGCAGAACCACCAACGCTATCACTAACGTACGCAAATGCGATAGCGTACGATGCCCTAAAACTCATCATTATATGTTGCCGGCGAAATTCATTTTTCCCCTCGGCGGACGTGAGAGGAAAACTTTCGCGGACTGCTCCTCGCCCGTAAAATATGACGCATTATTACTCCAAACATCGTCCTTCGTTCATTTTACTTACGGCATGCAGGCAACGAACGACTAATATTCGCACTGTGACGCATAAATAACGAGTTTAAAAAACTGTTGCCCCCATCTTCGATGAAACGATAGGACCCCGCCACGAAAAACAGACGCGGCAAAGATGAAAATATTTCCGACGCAGTTTTGAGAGCGCGCGTAAAAAAAAGTTAAAATAGATACGGGTCGCATAGTACCAGCATGCGTGTATGTGTGTGTGTGTGCGCGCGTCATTAATATTCCCATTTCAATGGTGCGCTAATTAATTTTCGGTAAGAGAGGCCACGCCCGATCCGACAGTAGCTCCCATCTATGGAGTTGGAAAGCGCTTCTGGCGAAATCTCGCGGGCTTTCGCATCAAAAACCCACGCCAGCGAACGATCGGTGCAAGGTACTGCTGAGAAGGTGCTGCCATGGCGATATATGAGCTCCCGTTTTTTTGTGACCTTCCACGTTCGGGAAATTCCCCGCTAGCTGAGCTGAGTTCGTTATATGAAGGGTGCATGGTCACAAATCAGCTCGCTGATCTCGATTGTTCTCACGATGCAGGTGATGTATCAGAAGGTTTTTTTTTAAGCTTCGAAATTCATTAATTAGGTTTATCTCGCAGAGGTAGCTGGAAAACCAAAATGCTGTGCCGGCGCGACACAGCATCGACTCTTGGAGAGCGTCACATAAAATGAAGAACCCTTGGCATGGTTGCATGAAGAAGTGGGGAATTTTAAAAATAACATCCGATGAACGGTCTTCGGTCTTACACAAGCTACTGAAATGAACGAAGTTGAATAAGAAACAAACAAAAAAGAAACAGTGATGGCGAAAGGGCTCGCAGTTGCCGGCCTCACAGAGGTGGCCGGCGTCACGGCTGACGCACTGGGGGAATGTGCGTCCTGGGCCGACTTCTAAGGGAACTGTGCCGACATATGTCTGAAAGCCCCCGTCTGAGGAAAACCCAGGAAAAACCCCGGACAGCACAGCTGGCACCGGGATTCGAACCCAGATACCATCCAGTGTCGACGTGACATGGCCAACACGCTAACCACTGCAGAGCCACGCGAGCCGGCTACCCCATGGGCTATACGGCGCGAGCGATTAAGTTTGGTGTCAGACTCAATGAAATAAGGCTCGTGCGTATGACGTCACGCGTAGCCTTCGAGCCACGTGACGTGGGAACCATGGGGATGCGTCACAGGCGTCATGCTGCGTGGCGAATGAGGCAGCAGCTTGCGTTTTTACAATTTCCTCTCGTAATTGCCCGCATACCGCAACAACTCTCGGCATGCCCTCCTACTGTGACTCCGGTGCGGCAATATGTTTTCCCAAGTCACGTGACCAAACGTGACGTCACTGCACCGCATCGCCTTGTAGCTTAAACATCTACGCAAAAAATGCGGTCTAAACACACAAATGCGTTGAAGACACGCAACACGACTGTTCGCACTTGACACTGCCAAGTTTCCTGAGCGATATCCATATATTTCGCCCAAAATAAATGAGCAAACAGCGCCTACGCCCCCTCTCCTCGTACCCGGTCATTCTCACAAAACCATCTCCTGCAGGTATACCGCAAGCACGTAACAACAAAGTCGCTGCGAAAACGCGCCTATAGCTTTCACCTGAAGCCACGTCACGACCCACAGCGCAACCCAACACGCAACTACACATAACGTGCGGCCGGAAAGGAAGCCGCCACAATGTAGCTCGACACCGTAAAGTTTATCGGCGCGGAGAGAGTTTCCGGCATCGCCTGGACGCGTCCGTCCGTATATGTCGCGGGACGCAAGCGCGAACAACGCAGCCGCCAACGGAGCGTCGTGTTTCCCCGGCGGAAATTGTCAGATCCGCAATTAGTACTTCCGTTACAACGCGTTTCCGACGCCCGAAACGTCGGCGAGTTCCTCGAGGAATCCCAAATGAAATGCGACACTGCGAAGGTGGAGAAGTCGCGGCGCGAGAGACAGGAAATTAGATGAGTAGTACCTAGACACTGGATGAGAATTAGGGAGCTGATTAGGAGTCGTTCGTTAGGTTTGACAGGCGCTAGAAAGAGAGGACACGGTAGAGCAACAACGTGCGTAGTAGTAATACGAGAAAGGAATGTGTCAAATACGTTATCCGAAACTATAGTTACTTGCGGTCTTGTCTTATTGAGCGAGTATCTACAAAATGTGGTTATTCTCCGTATCGTTGTAAAAAAATAAAAATAAAAGTAAAGAATAACAATATTTATTTATTGAAACCGCAGGATGCGCAAGAACGCAATATCCGTGTATTACCTACGCATATAGGTAAATTATACGCAAAACATTGCGTAAGCCTCAGGTGGAAGTTCACAGGAAAGTAAAATGTTAGTATATTTATTGAAGATATTCGGAACGTGGAGTGATTATAACGATGGCTAATGGTACAAATAAAAAATATTGTTGACGTTTCGGAGGAAGCTCTTCCTTCATCGAGACTAAATGCCGTGATCTGTAGGCTGCGACTTGTGCTTTAGTTGACGTCACGATTTATCCGTTGCTGTTGTACAGACGTCATAGCCGGTTATGGGCTAGCCATCAGGCGACTAAGATTCAAGAGGGCATGTATTGTTCGTTCTTTCGTTGACTCACCACAAGGACGTACAATATTATTAAAACTAATATTGGCCTTCATTCTGTTCTATAGTTCATTAAAACACCAAAACGCTACAACGAAAGATCGATAGGTGTAAGCTGTCATAAAACACTCGTGTAACGATGTTGTGGGTGTGCGCGGAAAGGAGTCTAAAAGAAACACAAAAATAAGAGAGAAAGCGTACGTGAATGAGAACCCACGGTACGTCATATCACGTGGTACTCACGCTTTTGTTACTTAGGGGGGTGGGGACGTGGAGGATATACAGGACGATGTTCTATCATCATCGACGATCAGATGTTCTTTATTTTTATTTTTTATCTATGGCTTTCAACGAGGATTGTATCCCATTCAGCTATCTCATTTTTGCTGAAAGTCTCTAATTAGAGAGTTAATTACACTGAGGGATGGTACTGTTAATTACTTACTTACTTATTGAATTTTAGGTAATTATTCATCTGGTAGTTACATACGCTCTGCGGGAAGATGTCCGCATGGCCATAACTGCATAACGGCAAAACTGCAAAAGGATCAGCCATGCTGCTCTCACAGCTTTTAAAAATGCCGTTGCCGACGAAAAAAACAAAAAAAATACTGTATACGCATTCGAAGAACAAAGAGCGAAAAGGCCAGTCAAGCGAAGTGTCGACTTGCTCTTCCAAGGGAAAAGACAAAGAAGGAAAGGAGAAGGAACAAGAACAGAAGAGAAACAAAATGAAAAAAAAAAAAAAAAACTAGTTACACGTGTGTGTATTGGCATCGAGGCGGAAGACCAGTCACAGGGACTGGCTCCCATATAACTATCTCAACTAGCTAGGACTAAAACTAGAACTAGTGCAAACTAGTTCCACTAGCTTTTTCAAGCACTAATTCGCCACTCATGTGATTCACTTATGTTCATTAGCTGTGCCTCTCTCAGAAACTGGAGTACTGCTTTTGTCACACTCCAATGTAACGGGTGCTGCACAACACAAGTAAAATCAGCGTGGTCACACTCACGAGCAACTTTCTTCGATTTGTCACCGGCTGACAGAACTTAGTGCCAGAAGTTCTCGTCCGGTTCCTCCATTCCCGCGCATAAGAACATCATGCATCACCCATCGTATATAGTAGATTAGAGAGCTGCACTGAGGGCAGTTACTCGATTATCGAGCGGTGGGTATCCTGCACCTCTCGTGCATCTGCGGGTCGCCGTCCGTTTGCCATCCATCGATCCCTGGACCATATAGCCTCGCTGCTGCACCTGAGCTCCTTCTTGCCTGAGAGGGAAAAGTCGCCTTTCCCACGGTTTCGCGCCCTGGAGATCATCATCGTCGTCGTCGTCTTCCCTCTTTTGTCGGCACCGATTCCCCAATTACTTCCCCCTCCGAGACATCAAACACGCAGCTTGATTACACGCGCCACCTCTTGATTAACAAGCACCGATTGGCGACGTACGCACATCTTGCGGGAGAAGTCCCGCGTTTGGGAGCCGGTTACGCGACCGTGCTGAAAATATTCTGCGTCAGACCAGCACAAAACTTGCTCTGTAAGACAGAGTTGGGTCAGGGCTATTCCGACAGGGCACGTCGCTCTCGCTGTGTCCGTACTGAGCTAGAAAGCGTCCGTCACGCTGCTTTAAATCGTGGCATAAAGTCTCATTAGCTAGGTGCTGCCTCTTTTGACGACGACACTCTGTTTACAAACATGTGACGTCACGAGAAGACTGGGTCGAGGTTATATTTTGCTGCGGTGGGATTTAAGCGAGAAAAACGCGTCGGCTGATATGGCTGATAAAGCTGATAGTGCCCATCAGCATGCTTTGCGCGGCGGCGTTACGTAATCAATGACGTAGGGGCGCAGGTCGTTGATTCTTCTGACAAAAATGTCCGCTATTTCACGAAACGAGGGGCCTCCGTCCGAAAAATGGGAACTTCACCTACCAGATGCTGCGGTATGTTCGAAAACTGAAATAAACTTAAATTGAAATAACTGAATCTTAGTAAAAACAGGAAGAGGAAAGTACACAAGCAATGGGATAGGGTACCGCCTCAGAACATCCCACTACATCGTCATTACTTATTTTGTTGTTGTTGTTGTACACGCGTGCTAAATCGGTGTTGCCTTTATCTCATGACGGCATAAACGCGTTTGGGCTTGAGATTTTGGTTCATCTGTACTCTCTCACTCTCTGAGCGATGGAATTTATCCACCAGCTAGCCTGCATTTACGCCATTCTGTCAATGACCTTCTCTATCTCTCTCTCCTTTTTTCTTTCCTTCTTTTGTATGTGTGTGTGTATCAGCAAGACCAAAGGCATCTGACAAAAGGATTTATGACAGATATGAACGGTAGCCAATATAAATATTGAGGAACAACCCACTTTGACTGGGAGGGTATACGTAAGGACAGTTCGGTACACATCTGCAACAGTTAGAACCAAGAGCGCATGACCACCTGCAGAATCGATACACACGTGATGTTAGGCCGTATGCTACAGTCTGCACATCCCATCAAATGCATCAGAGGAAAATGGCGAACCCAATTTTGTGAAGTGATGCCGCCTGTGGCTGCATGAACCGTTCTAGCGTGACCTTTCAGTTGTCCATCACGAATTCAATGCTGCTCACGTAGCCCCCAAGCTTCACGCATGCGCACTTAAAAAAGAAACAAGGAAACAGTTAAAAAAGTTGCGCCTACAGAGTATCATTGATGCGTGGTTGGTAGAGGATGAAACAAACACGCTGAATAGCTGAAGCCTGTTCCGCTGTTAGGCTCTACGTCCACTGTCGGAGTTCGTCTCAGCTCACTAAATAAAGGACGAGCAGTAGATGTGAGCCGCTGCGATCACATTTTCATCCATAATGAAGCGAGTGAAAAAAACCTTTCGCATTAATTGAGCTTTAAAGGGCCGCTCCACCATTTTGGTCCTGAATGATGCATCTACGGTGGCGTTTTCGCAAGATGCTCTCGTATTCCGTATCCCGTGGGCTCTGTGCGAACGAAGGACGACTGAAAGTGCGCTTGCGAAATTACTCCCAACTGCTAAGCAGACGACAGGGTTGATGGGGGAGAAGGAGGGGGGGGGGTTATGTTCAAGAAAGAAAAGAGGGAATGTCGGGTTCCACACACAGAGACACAAAAGTTTGGGCTATTCCACAACACCTTTGCATAGTGGTGCATAGTTTGGTGGTTCCTCTAAAAATCAGAGTACGATCGCTGCATCCTGCCTTCTAATAGTCATATGCGTGTACACTGTAAACTTTTTCACACCTTTAAAGGTGTGCGCTATGAACATTCAACCTGGTTGCGTAACATTGCAGCTCCAGGATGATATCTTACAAAATTTGGAAAGCATTGCTAAAGATCAAGTGTCAGTGCAAATCTTGCTTTCATTATGTCTTGGATATCGTAGGTACGAGCTAATGCATATATGCATCGCTATCGATAATCGAGCACGTGCAAGTGTCTACAATACTGTTGAACAATGTTGATTTGTGGCAAGACTGAATTTTTGGAGGACAGACAACACTCGAGTAAAGAAAATTTGTGCGAAACCGTGCTCCATTATGATGTTACCAAAATTACACCTAAAAAGGCGTGCGCCATGCACGTTATTACACCTTTAAAGGTGTGAAAAGATTTAGAGTGTAGAAGGAGATATCTCACGGAAGACAAATTCTGCTTCATTCGCACGCTTACTTACATGTCATGATAGGCTAGAGTAACACTTTACCATAGCGTCATCGTGTGTGCGCATGCGCCATGTGCGCGTCTCTGTGTATGTAGGTGTGAAAGAAAAAGAAAGAAAGAAAGAGAGAGAGGGAGAGAGAGAGATGAACGCCCTCTCAGCACGATGAGGTGTAAACACGTTGTCAGTCTGTGTCCTTTGTCGCAATATCCTTCACGAGACAAGCAAAGCTGTCTGCTGCCCACTAATGGTTCCCTATATATCGTGTCCTTACATGTATTAGATTTGACAGATTTTATGGCATAATTTCGCGCAACCCATCCAGACTTTTTAATTGTCGAACCACGTTCTCGAAATTACATTCCTGTGATTTCGGCTCGTTACAGAGCAGCTCCTACTTGTACGGACTATACGAAGTTTAATTTTCTCAAATTTTTTTTTTCTTTCGTTTAGTCTGCAGTGAGTCAATTTTAATCACTTTCGGGCAGTGCAAGCAAAAAAGCAGAAACGAAGCAAGTTATTGCTCGGCGGTATAAACAGACCCCCCTGATAAAAAAAAAGAAAGACAAAGAAGGTTAAGAAAAAAGTGGAAGACCTTGAATTGACGCTCAAGAAATACTTCGACCTAAAGTAGAGTCAACCCTCAATATACGAACGGCCAGCATTTCTTGGAAATGGTTCATGAATCGAAGTTTTGAATGAATGAAAAAGGGGGCAAACATTTATAATTGAAACAGAACTCTGTGGAACTTGGTAAAAACACCATTTTGGAAGATACATGAACTCCCTTGGTCAGAGCGCTCCAATTTTTCTACCTTTCTTTTAAGCTCTCTAAAAGCTCTCGTATGCCCCTCCATTCGCGTCGTGTTGTTCCGACTGCGTGTGCGCAGTGGTAACCAGAATGTAGAGACCGATAAGTACCTGAGGGTTTACTTGAACAGCTACATGACATGGAACACAAAAATTTCATTAGTTCCCGCGTCCTCTATAATCCCCCGCGCATTAGGCTAATGATGTTAGAGAGTGCAGGGCACAATAACAATTTTTGCCCACTCCGGTGCAACGTGAAAGGTAGAACTCGAAATATATTACTGATTAAAGAGCACAGCGTATGGCAATCCATCCTACGCGCAACGGTCCGATCGCTTTCTTTCTTTTTTTTTTTTTTTTTCTTTTACCTCTCCCAAACTTTCAAAATCCATTTAGATACGCCGTTGCGTTAAAGGATTTCCGGTACGGCAGTTTCAAAACTCCAGCTCCTCTTTGTGCCTTTACCTGATGCGCAACCTTAGTGCCGCCTTTAGAACGTAGTAACGTAACATGATTACTTAACGAAATCGCCTTTGATATTGCAGACATACGAGGGGCGTTCAAGTCAAACCGGGACCTTTCTGTCTCCTGAGTGTCAAATGGCTCGCGCTACTTCTTTGTCGTCACTTTCACACGTGACAGGCCTCCGCGTTCACCACGTGGTGGTCCAAAGATGGCAAGATGGCCGACAACGAGGTGAGCGCGCACACGGAAGAGCGAATTGTCATGAAGCTTCGCGTGAATGAAGGCGTAAAGTCATCCGAAATTCACAGACGACTTCAGGCTCAGTATGGCCACGATACACTTAGCCGCAGCAAAGCGTTTGAGTGGTGCAAATGGTTCCGAGACGGCCGTACATCCGTGCAGGACGATCCCGGCCGGGGCGGCTCAGAGCCCAGTGTCAGAGTTCCAGAGAACATCCAACTTGTGGAGCGCCTGATCCTTAAGGACCGACGGATAACATGTCTCGATATGAATAGTGCATATAGTGCGATCAATAGTGCATATTACTACCAGGTTCTCAGGGATGTGCATAAGGTGCTGAAGCAAAAGCGGTCGGGCCTCATCACCAAAGGAGCCCTTCTCCTACGGGACAATGCACGCTGCATACCGCGCATCTCACGACACGCACCTTACAGGAACTTGGCTGGGAGTTGCTGCCACATCCCCCTTACAGTCCAGACCTCGCCCCCGCCGATTTCCATCTCTTCGGGCCACTGAAGGCGTATCCTTGGGGGCCGCCATTTCAGCTGCGACGATGAGGTCAAGAATGCGGTCCGATCATGGCTGCTACACGCGCCGGTAAGGATTTCTACGCTGCTGGCATCCAAGCCCTCGTGAAACGCTGGGATAAGGGGATTAGTGCAGCTGGAGATTACGTCGAAAAATAAAACTAATTTCTCGCCTGTAAGTTAATTTTACTTTCGCGAAAAAATGAAAAGTCCCGGTTTGACTTGAACACCCCTCGCGTACAATCGCAAGGACAACTAAAATGCTTCTAGAAACGCAAGTATTGCCATGGATCAGGAATTTAGCTGTTTGTGGCCTTCCCTCGGATATTGCTCACTTCCCCTTGTGTTGTACTTCCCTGTCCTTTTCTGTGTTCGCGGTCTCCGTTGTTTATTTGGTGGTTTACGTTGTTCTTTCGTAACATCTGCGGTTGACGTCGAGCCCAGTGACACAAGCCTTCGGGCTTAGGCGGGCCCTAATGCGGCTGGACACTTTCTCGAAATAAATTATCATTATTATTCCGAATTTTTAGAACAGTGAGAGAGAGAGAGAGAGAGAGAAAAAAAAACCGAGTCAAGCAAGCAGAAAGTCAATGAAATCACAGGCATTTCGCGGACGACGCCTTCCAAGCACATTTGTCACTAAGCGCCGAAGGTACCAACAGTCCGTGACCTCTTTGGCTGCAGCACTCCGCATACCGTACATGACATCGAGGTCTTCCAAACTGTCGCGTACTCCTTTTCGATACACACGGCGATAAAACGTTGGCGACGTCATTTATCTTGTCCAAATTTTGCTACGCAAATAATCAAAACTTGCGGATGCGCCGGAGCATGTATGCATGATGACAACCAAGCCCGTGCATAATCGAGTGTTTCTCTTCCTTTTCTTTTTTTTTTCTTTTTTTTTTTAAAGCTCCACTGTACCTCAGAGAGTTCCGACAGTCACGTTGTGTCTCCCGCTGTATTACCATCGCAAATTGGTAAGTCGCTGTTTCAGCGGGAAGCACACACTCCGAACAGCAACACGAACGTCAAAACATTCGGGGCACGTACGGCAAATGGACTCACCTGAGAAACGTAACGTTAAGGCACTGCACTTTCTAAAGCAGCGCAATACTGGAAGAGTAGTGGAGGCGGCAGCGCCTTAATTTTTCATTCCTCCATTCCTTATGCCCGTGCATTTGCGCCATATAGAAAAAAAAAACAGATACTATACAAAGAAAAGAGAGTCCCTCCAATTTTGCACGAAAAAGAGCAAACGAGCAACGATGGAATCGACGAAGCGGCCATACACTCCTCCTCCCGAGGGATACCGCGCGGACAGACAGTTGTGTATGTTTTATGACGCGCGTGTATACCTGGCGTGCGGACTGGACGAGCGGTCAATACACGGGCCGGAACAGAGTCTCCCGATCGAGTTAGTTGCGCCATTGCGAGAAGGATAGCGGAGCCTGTAAAGTCTTTTTTAGCTGCAGCACGTACGACAATATTACGTTACACGCACTGAGATGCGTTCTAGCGACGACGCGTACGAGAAGAGGAAAAACACGAAGAAAGGAGAGGGACAAAAGGGACGCTGGCGGGGGAAGGTCGATGGCGAGTACGTGCATCCAGTTTGCCGTGCTTCTGTTCTAGGAGGGATGTTTAGAATGTCTGCGCGAGGAAGGTTCTGCACAAGGAAGCAAAGGGATACAGTACGACCTGAAGTTCTTTATAATATCTACTTTTTTTTTGTTTGTGTGTGCTTTGAGAGTTTGACATTGAAGAACGGCAGTGGATGAAGAGCAGGGAGATCGATCCCGCTGCAGAGCAAAAAGCGAGTTAAGCGACACATGACGTTGACGTTGGCGAAAAAAAAAAGGAGGTATTTAATTCGTTATATCGTCATTCAATAATATTCGCGTGATCGTATTCACACATGTCACAAACTCCGTATTTTTGTTGTTGTTTTGTCACTAACGCTCAACGGTCGGTTAACGATGCTGTGCCATTCTCAACGCAAAAGTATAGTAAATAGGAAGAGTTTGGACAGGAACCGGGTTAGACAATAAAATCACCCGCCGCGCAAAAGCAAGAGGACTTCCCGTGAATTTTACAATTTCGCGAGCTATCACTTTCACCTTTACACAACTGACCGTTTTAAATATCACCCTGCTCAGCCAAGGAGTAAAAAGCAGGCTGCTGCCAGTTACTCAAAAAAACGTAATTGATTACCGTTACGGTTACCCTTCTAGCAAAAGGAATTGATTAACGTTACAAGTTACTCGACTCAAAATATAATTGAGTAACGAGTATAAATGTAACGCGTTACTCGGGGTGTTGCTTTCAATTCATGCAAAAATTTCCGCCCCTGTGTGCTTCGAAAAAAAAAAAAAAAAAAAAAAGCAAAACTCAAACTCCCAAGTGATTGGGACAGCTGCAATAGCGCGAAAGACCAGCGCGCGAGAAGTGATGTGATGTGAATAAAGAAAAAAATGGGGATGTAAGTTTCGACGAAGTCAAACTGGCTACCCCAGTACACTTAATACAGAAAGTTCAATCCGATGATGAGATGATGAAAACGCAAAAGGATGATGTCCAGAGACGAACAGAGATGATAATGGAGTTCAACATGTAGGTCAAAAGTTCAAGAGCTGCGCCCAAGTTAGAGTAAAGTGGCGGAATCACCGGGGGCACACACAGGACACATCACACATTCACCGTGTCATAGGATGTCCATAAGCCCGGTTTCATGCAAAAAGTCTTCAAGTGCCCTTAGCGCCTTGTCGGACGAAGGAGGACCTAATAGTTTCGTGATGTCGAAGGCTCGGGAGTCCAAACGAGAGAGGCTTGTCTCTAATGCCCTTCGAGTATCGACGTACTTCTGACACCTGAGAAGGATGTGTTCTACATCCTCTACAACGCCACACTCACTACAGTTCGGAGAGTCTCGCTTTCCGATTTTGAAGAGGAGACGTGCGCTGTACGGTACATTGAGCCGTAGCCTATGTAGGACAGTTGTCGTTTGTCGCGTAAAGGAAGGTGGTACTCGAAAGCGTAACCCTGGGTCGACCTTGTACAGAAGCGAATCCCGAGCCGATCCTGTTAACCAGGTGGTATTGCACATTCGTTGTTTGAACTCGTTCAGCATTCGCCCCGCGTCACCCTTGGTGAAATAAATGGGCAACACCTGGGCGCGCCTTGCTATTTCTCGCGCCGGGCTCTTCAACTAAGGCGCGAGAAGTAGCAATATTTCTTCCGCTTACTACAGTAGAATAGACCAACAAAGGCACAGTGAATTATCCATTATCATCTCTGTTCTTCTCTGGACATCCACCTCTGTTTTTTCATCATCTCATCACCTGTTTGAGTTTTCTGTGTGTAAGTGTACTGGGGTAGCCAGTTCGACTTCGTCGAAACTCACATCCCCATTTTTTTTTCTTTATCACATCACATCACACCACATAGTGAATTTCTCACAGGGCATTGTTATTTGGACTTCAAGAGTAGCTGTTCACTAGGTAATTCATTACTCAAGACTGTAATCGAATTACTCGAAAAATTACTTGTTTAAAAATGTGCTTGATTACTCGAAAAATTACTCAAAAAAGTAACTGATTACAAGTAACGCGATTCCTTGTAACGCGTTACGTACGAGTCTGTGGTAAAAAGCAAAGAAGAAAAGCAGAGAAAGGGAAACGAAAGGAGATTCACAGGAAGTGGAGCCGTGCCTAGAATTCATTGTCACACAGTTTTGCCCAACGTTCCGCCATCATCCGAAAGAAACGGATATAAGACTGGCAGCATTTCCCGTGGGCTTGCTCCATATAGTGCGACGCAGTTTGTTTTAATTACGAGCCTCGAAACACGGGGGAGATATATATATATATATATACGCTCCGGACTCTGCAGGATCCAAGAAACTATATGCTTCGCTGTTGATTCTGTTCCCTCTTAGAAGGCGACGAACAACAGCGCCTTTAACGCAAATTCCGGTAAGTGAAGAAAGAGAATCGCTATTCAGACGTCTTTCTTAGCGAGAGGCTTCCGCCTCGCGTTTCCCCCCCCCCCCCCCCAAAGTATGGAACAAAGGCCTTCTCAACGACTCGCGAAAGCCTTGTTTCGAGAGGTGCTCTTTATTGTTACGCAACACTATCAGTAACGTGACGCTCAAACGCAGTATCGGTGAGCGAAGCTAATGGCGATGCTTCCTTTCGCTGCCTTAATGTAAGCGCGTGCTTACGATGTGCCGTGAACGATCGTTAACGTTTACAGCGTTCGGAACAGGTTGTTTAAGGAGGGTTCGGAACGACGTTGAATATACCATAAGGCTCGCGTGTGATTGAGCTGCTGTAAAAGGTGATTGGGAGCGGAGGAACGAAATATAAAAGACGCAGTACTGTATCGCAGGTTGAGTCAGCGTTTCGTAGGTCCGCAAGTTTTCGCGACCATGAAAAAGTCATAACCGCAGCTGCCGCTGCATCACTACACTCTACTGGTTTCCATGCAAGTGGTCGTAAAATTGGATCAACACGTTATAAAACGTGTTTCTTGCTTCGATGCTCCTCACGGGTACCTTGCTGCCGACCAGCGGCGAGCGCTCTGTAGATGAGTACGATGCTGTAATGCACCACCGTCGTAGTTTTTAACACTCAGCTACGAAAGTTAATTATTAGGGCCGTGAGAATCGTCATTTTACGAGAGAAGCGAATACGAACCGGATATTTATATAACTATATAACCGAACCTTATATATATATGCCCTACATTCGTTCCGCCCGCTATTCCTCTATATTCGTTTCACGTTAGGTGTTTCACCTAATATAAAAATAAGTAAAGAACGTATTATATAAAACAATTTGTCTGAACATTATGGAGTCAACGCTATTTATCTCGGAGAAGATTTTTTGCCATTACTTGTGAGCGCCTTTATCAAATTTAATTCGCGTGAGATTTAATTTTCCCTTCGAAATTTGCCAAGTCAATCTTACGTTTTTTCTGACAGAAACAGAAAGCCCACAGATTTATCCCACTGCATTGTGAAATACATTCCCTACTGTTTTGGTAATAGCTGACAAGAAAAAGAAAGAAAAAAGAGAGAGAAAGCGATACTTGTCCCGCAATTTGTCGTCAAATTAATGGGGATGCGGCGAATGAAAGACGATTACCCGCCCCTTCCTGTTTCCTTCTCGCTCTTTTTTCAGATAGGTTTGCGTTGCAACCCTGCTGCCGTTATCAGCAGCTCGAATAAGGGGAAGTGAATGGAAAGGTATACGGCCTCCTGGCATCGCTTCTTTCGGTGATCTCAGCACAGCCGGCAATTTGCACGTCTCTAAACGACGCGTTTCGCTTTATTTTTCTTTCTTTTTTTTTTTTTTTTTTTTTTGCGGCTATTATGTTAGTATTAGTGCATGTATTTTCCAATAGAATTGGCAAAATCCGGCATGCGCTCTCAGTGTGCGTCAAAAAGTAAACGAAACGAAAATTCGCTCGACAAATTTCGGAGTTCAACTGGAAGGTGTTCAATTTCCCGCGAATTAAATTTTATGAAAGGCTAAAAAGTACGGCAAAATCTCCCACGACAAAAAAATAGCGTTGGTGCATGGTGCTCAGGGGTGGGGGGGGGTGGGGGGTGGGGGGGGGGTGCGGTAACGTCGGGTAGACAAGCGGTCTGCCTGCCTATGCTGGTGGCATGATGCTCGGGGGAGAGGGAAAAGGGAGGGAGGGGCCGCACATTTACATGGGTTGCTGCTAGGCATGCACGGTGTTCAGACAAGTGAATTTTTTTCTTGTGAATTTTTTCTTGTTAATTTTTTCACGTTAGATGAAACTTCCTGTATATGTACGCCAGATGTGCATGTTCCTTTCTCCCCATGAAGCAGCTCTCATGCACTCTGCTGCATACCCTCTCTTCTGGAGGTTTCGAGGGTTTCCAAGAGCAGCTTCGTAACTATTCCAATATATTCGGTTTGGAAGAGACCTTTTTTTTTTTTTTTTCGACTCGGAATCCGAATCGAATATTTGCACGATTATTCGCTTCGATATTCGTGCAGTATGCCTTCCTGCATTCATTTCGCCGACTAGCAACACGAAAATTTCAAGGCCAGTCTTGCAGTGCATAGTGGGGAATTCAGCGAGGGGAAAATATTATCCCTTTGACCGCACGCGGCACAATGAATAATCTCTAGCTTGATGTTCACTTTCGGCAACATGACGCGTATGTCGTACATACGAAAGACCATGCGCATAAATTACCGAGCAGTACACGAGACAAGCCATGTACTTTAATAGCGCGTCATGATTCACGCTGCTCATAAATCTACACGCCCTCACGTCATACACAACGGCTCCGAGGGAAAGAAGGGTAATTAATTTCCGACTGACTTCACAATCACTCATGTCATCGGCATTCACACACCACACTGCCGACACCATCCGTACATATGGGTGTGAAAACAGGAGAGAACCGTCCTTCATAAACTCCAATATGTTCTCTTCCACTTCATTTTTCACGGGGTTCGGAAAAAAAAAGAAAAGGAGGAGAACACGACAGCCGTCTTTCTTCTCCAAGCACACGAACAGGGTGGGGCGATTTCATTTCCAAATCCTCGGATTAACTCCCCGTACCCGGCCATCCACGTTTTAATCCTTAAAAATGGCATCGATCAAAATGGCATCGAGGCGCCTAAGAAACAAAAAAAAAGGAAAAAAATCCAAAAGATCGGTATATTATTTAGCCGGGCAAAAACAAGGCCTCGCTGATATCCGCTAGATATTTTTCCCTTGTCCTCGAAAAAAAAAAAAAATAGGGAAGTGAACAAACAATAAAATAAAATGAAGGACGTCAAAACATATAGCGTATATCCTTTATAAATCCCCTTGCGCGCTAGCTTCTATACTTTTATTTCTTCTGGCTCGTACAGCATTTCTTTCGCTTTCGACCTCACTGCATGATGTCAGTTTTCCTGAGTACACCCTGTAGGATTGCTACGAATTCGAAGCCTCGAAAGGTATCAGTAAAAACCGGACATACAGCCACGAAATGTGATCCGAAATGGCTTTATGCGCCATGTTTTAATATTTAGGCACATATATGAAATCCCTGATGGACGTCGCGTATACTTCCACATGCCATCTTCTTGATTCTTCGTGCTCGCACACACTTATTTACTTTCACGCATAAAGGCGGGTTCACACAAGAGAGTTTTAGTACGTCGTACGCTATCGCCTTTGCTTACGTGAGGGATAGCGTTGATGGTCCTGCGCTATACCTTACGCAAAGGCGATAGCGTACGATGTACTAAAGCATGGTTCACAGTAGTGCGTTCTGCTGCGTGCGTGCGCTGGTTACCGTGGCAACAGATACGTGCGCGACCTCCCGCAGCAGCACGCAAGGAGTTCGCCCGAGCGAAACTTTTCTGACGCACGCAGCAGCCTGCAAGCGGAGGACGAATCGCGAGGCCGCCTTCCGAGCGTGCGCAGGTTTCTCTCTGCGAGGCTCTTTTCAACATGGCGGCCATCGGAGTGGAAATCCCGCTCGGCGCTCATTGGCTTGCGGTTTGGTGACGCACGCATTCGGACGCAGGTGAACAGCGGAACGGACTGCTTACAACGCACGCAGGCGCCCGCACGCAGCAGAACGCACTATAGTGTGAACCATGCCTCTCCAATACTGCGTTCCAATGCGTGCGTGCGTATGCGTTTAACGTATGCGTTTGTGTAGCGTATGCGTTTAACCGGCCTTTAAGCCCGCTTCACACTATTGCGTTCCAACGCGTGCGTGAGTATGCGTTGACATTCTTCTTCTTCTACTTAAAGCGCGGCCCATAATGACCTATGATACGCGGGGCGACGCCCAGGTTGGTTACCACGGCAACCTGCACCTATTGGAACGCAATGGTGTGAACCGGGCTCAATGGTATACTTAAGGTAAAAACAAGAGCACTGAGCAGCAAGAGCAGCCAACGTGTCCATATTTTTCTTCCTGCACCGAAGCAAACCAAACCATTACATAACATAATCTCCGAACTCCTAGTTTTCTATGTGTTCCCAAGTTTCGAAACTTCCTTCGAAGAAGTCACCTTTACCTTGGTGTCCGTTGTTCCTGCTAAGGCTCGCAGAATACCATCGCAGCATTTTCTTAATAAGTACATAATAACCGTAACTGTATCAGACCTAACCAGTATTTAATCAGCTTCCTGCATTCTTCTGCGAAAGGCGTGTAAGGTGGCCTTCAACGTGCGACACGCATTCCACGCTGAGAACAAATAATCGTCGTCAAGGCTAACCTGCTCTACTTCAGTTGGACGAGGCATTCAAACAACCGCATAGTTACGGAGTCGATTACCACTGTGTGCAAAACTACAAGCACTAGATAATCCCCATTCGGTGTCCCTTGCGGCTACGGGACAATCGCTCGCGGTATATAGTTGACAGTCGTATGTATATAGAGAATAGTATCAAGTGTGTACCTGCATTGAAAGGAGCGAGTCAGGGCCACCTCAAACGTATTAATTTTCGCGAATTTCGCGACCGCTAAAAGATCGCGAAAGATTGTACTCGCGAACAGAGCTCGACGTTTGTCCCGCGAAAGCAAACAGCCCTGGAACCGCGAAATGAAATACTCGCGAATAATTTCGCAAATGGCTGAATGCGCGAATCGCGAAAATTAATTCGTCGCGAATAAAAATACGTTTAGAGTATATTATAGCTGGTCGCTTTCCCAAGTACACTGCGTTCTTAATCACTGCCTTAACTGTATCCTACCTGCAATGGCACCATACACCTCGCTTGTTTCAATAAACCCTATAGTCTTCGGTACCGTTCGAACCGAATGAGTTGCAAAACTTCCACAAGACGAGAGAATGTAAAATTGCTGCGGAAAAATTACCGTATTATCGCGTCTCCCTGACATCTGCTATCTAATTGTCAGCGACAATTATAGTTTCCTGGCGGTGACCCGTTCAAAGGTGGACCCTTGCTTTGTCCAAAATGCATGTCAGAATAGCGCTGTACTTCAACCCCGCGGGCACCGTTGCTGTTAAGGATCCCCGATATCACTCACTCACGCCCAGCCAATATATCCACTCCATTCTGCACATCTGCTCGACTGATTCATCGCCTCCCCCGCAACACAGAAATAAACATTGGTGCTTCATCCAACAATGCGCTCGTCCAACTCAGGATGCCCGCTGGATCGCTTGGGGGAATGTTTGGCTTGGGAGCCGCGATTGTTTGCAATCCTGACACGAATCCCACGCGCACTTTCCGAGCTCCATTGTGTGGCTTGCATTGAATTAAGTCCACAACTTCCGTGCCACAACTGTATGGGACAGACTTCTACCAGCCAGCACCGCTTTTGTTCTCGTATCGAATCTGGAAATGCTAACTGTAACGTAACTGCGGACAGGGGGCTTTGTTTAAAGCGTTACGCTGCGCGCAGTCTGCGGGGCTTCTGGGGATTATCGTCTCTCAGATAAAGACTGTTAGACACGACGGAACGTCGAGCTGGAATGTATCTTCAATCCAAAATCGCGCGACAGTGGCGACTTAATGGGGGGGGGGGGGGGGGGGGTGCCTTTTAAAGCGAGCCAGCATTGTGCAGGCTGATACTTGCTACGCAAATTGACATTTCCCGTTCAAAACATAGATCTGGGCGGAGGAAAGTCGAGTGTAATTAGGAGGCGTATCTGAGGGGTGGTGCGGACGTCATAACCCCCCCCCCCCCTCCACCCCAATTTCTATCGTGACTCGTGACCCCGTGCTTCAATTCATATTGACTGTATGGTAGCATTGAAATCGTGCGTATGGTGTATGGCTGTCTTAGTCCCGAACCCAACCCCCTTCTCCCCGCGCACATCCCCAATTTTAACTTAGAAATGTCGCAATATCCGGCACATATATGTGTATTAAGGGAGTGTCAACATCACAACATGTCTGAACTTCTCCCACATATTAAACAAAAAAAAAAAAAGATGAACAAACGACAGCAGGGTTTATTCGGCTATCTCGCTAGAGCACAAACTTAAGACGTTATGAACGGGAGAGAGAAAAAAAAAAGAGTGAATGAATCCGGGCCTGACAAAGGGCCTGAAGCGTTGCCTTCATACATCAGCTCACAACAACTTCATATAATATGCGGAAGGAGTGAACAAACTTTTGAAGGACTACTGGCGCAAGATCCACCATCGAGTGATACCGCGACCGGCCGGGATTCTTCCGGAGCCAGACGGGACGACCTCCAGGGATGATGTATGTCCCTGCATGTAGGAAGCACACACATCCCTTTCTGCAAGGCCCTAAGGGGTTTCCGCCGGGCGGTTTCTGCTCCAGAAAGCGATTCTCTCGTTTTGTGCAGCGCGGGTGCATCCCCGCTTGAGTTGAGACGGAAGAATTAATGCCGCAAGATTAATGGATGCTCAGATAAAACTGATGACGAAGACCGTGCGGGCAGAAGAAAAAAATTCGATTATTTCCGGCAGGTGTGTACGGTTCACAGCATCGCCTTAATTTCATCACTATACCGTCTGCTCCTTCATTCAGACGTTGCATGCTTCCAGCCTCTCTTTTTATATATATATATATATATATATATATATCTCAATCGCTGGTGGGGGAAGCCAATTAGGAGCCGTCGTGGAGGAAGGATAAGGCATATCTGCTGACACTAGAATGCCGTACGTTAACATAATTAATCGGCGAAAGATATTGAGAGTCGGCATAAAGTTTAGGCAAAGTCGGTGCTTATTTAGTTGCGCATAGAATAAAATGGTGCATTATTTACCGCACAAATAGCGACGCTCATTCATTGAACAGGTTGAAAGGCATTGAAAAAGCAGTGAATTTATAGCCGTGTTCGACCCAAGTACGTCAGTTTAAGCCCCGCCCTACGCTTGTGCATATTGGCTGCAATAGCTAGCCGCATCATTATACGTCAGGACAAGTAGCACCAGCTCCCGTGGCTCAGTGGTTAGCGTGCTGGCCATGTCACGTCGAGACTGGGAGGTACCCGGGTTCGAATCCCGGTGCCGGCTGTGCTGTCTGGGGTTTTTCCCAGACGCTTTCAGACATATGTCGGCACAGTTCCCTTACAAGTCGGCCCAGGACGCACATTCCCCCAGGGCGTGAGTCGTGACGTTGCCCACATACGTGAGGCCGACAACGGCAAGCCCTATCACCACCACCACCACCACCACCACCAGGACGAGTAGCGCACCCACACAGAAACTCTATGAGCCCTATCAGGCGGTACCTACGGTAGATCTCCGGTGGAGTAGCTCTGAGACGGATTGAAATTGCGTGGCACTCTTTGGTTGAACACGAAAATAGCTACTTCACCAGCGGCAGGCTCAATACTGCGACATCATATTTGAAAGGTGATCTTGCAAGCCAGCAACAACAACTATGTATAATTGACGATGGGATGGAAAGATTCACTGCAACAATTACAAGCCAATCACTTGCACGTGTTTGTAATTTTTGTACATACATGTTTGTATTTGTAATTTCAAAGATCTATCCCCCAACTTGCGGGTTCTATTTAGGACGCTTCCTGGGATCTCAAAGATTTCATTTCAAGCTAACCCATAAATCCGGAGAAATATAAACCTCCGCCAAACACGCCGAACATTCCCTACCACTTCATAAAGGCCGAGAGATACAGCCATCTTTCTCGCCGCTGTAAATCGAAAGACAGAATCCATAAACGAACTTCTTGTCTCACATTTTTGTTCCTATCGTACCCACTCTCGTGTACACCCACAGGAACACTTGTTCCCAGGTTTTATTTGCGATACACTCGTAAATCAGTGCCGAAACGTATCCTTTCAGAATCCTTGTACATTTCGAAAAAAACGTCCAAAGAATCCCTCCATCAATCGAAATACTGCGCGGCTCCATAACACCCATATACGTCTTGCAGTGCCCGACAAAGAAACATCAACGCGTCAAAACGCCGCGGGTCAAGCACTCCATTATAAGAAAGAAAGCAGTTTCAGGCGAAAAGAAAACACTTGGTAACACGAGAGGACATTCGCAGATACGTTCAAACGCAGATTCACCGATACATAATGCCCAAGTCCTAAAATAAGCGCCTCCACTCCGAGCAAGTGCACACAAAGTTGCTCTTTTTTTTTTTTTTTAAAGGCGATATTCGTCCTGTTTACAATAGCGTCTATACGACTATCCCCTTTCTCAAAGTAGCTCGGCTTGGTAAGAAAATCCCCCGACTTTAGTAAAAAGAACGGGATGTCTAAAAAGAGTATTTCGGAAAGTGGCTTCCGTTTGACGTCCTTTACACAAAGGCGCGCGTTATATGCTGCGTTAACTGTTAGCTCTACGCAGGAACGTCGTACTAATCTGCTATATACTCCTAAAAGCGGTGTAGTATAGCGTCTCGCCGAGCAGAACATGTGACTCGGGAGAGCCCATGCAGAAACAGAAAGATGATGCTGTTCACACCGAGATCGCCCGTCCTGCCGTTGCCTGCTCTATCTTGCGTCTTCTGTTACATGCGCTAAGTCTTTAAAAAAAACGTAAAAATCATTAAAGGGATATTTCGCTCCCTCACGAAACTGGACAAAACGTGCTGTGTGCGATAGACAATGAACAACTCTAGGTCAATCCCTTTCGTTCGAAGTCGACGTATTTTCGTGACGCTTTGTGACATTGCTTCAGGGCTGGCGAGAGGAAGCCGCATCTCGATGCCAGGGAAACGGACCGCCCTCTCGACGTCACATGTTCACGCGTCACCGGCTCACGCGTCATTCTCCGATGGAAAGCCTACTTGCGTGGTTCTCGTTGCTTCCAGATGCCTACAATAAATCATACCGCTCGATCTTGCACGATCAAATGGACGGACCTGATAAAGTTCGAAATGCACTGTCGCTCAGGCTTGCCTATCATGGAATATGTACTGTCGTCTGCAACAGAAATCAACGAATCGATGCTTGGAGAGAGAACTATCCTTTTAAATCAGTTAAGACGCTTATTTATGGCGTGCATCATTACATCATGCAAGCATTGTTTTTGCACGCCAGAGCACCGACAAAAAAATAAAATAAAAATAATATTTTTCTACTTGGCGCTAAGTCCCTGCGCGGATGAGCTTTTTGACATCCGCATCCGATCCGCAACGACGACCAACTTCTACATCCGCACCCGACCCGTTAAATTCGCGTCTTCCACAACAACAACAATAAATGAAGGAGGAGTGAGGAGTGATGATGACATGGGATGTTACCCCGTGTCTGTGTTGCTTCTTCCATAGAACGCTGAGATGGTTCAGTTTCTGGGCTCCATATATCTAGCTAATTTTCTAGCAAATAAAATTTATTTCTCGTCGGCACAAAATAGCACAGAAAAAAAGAAAAACTGATAATAAAAACTGTTGTCACCGAACTTCGTCCACACGGGCGACTCCCTCTCTCGTGTTCTGACTGTATGTCTATTGTTTTTACGTGCCGGCACCACGTCATGCCTCTGTCTAATGTCACGCTAAGGTACTCAAGGTACTTGCAATGAGGTTCGAAGTGCAGCGGTGCCTCATTGACGAACAATGGATACTTTTGGAATGAGCGTCGGACGAATGCCATGGCAACGGTGTTAACAGGGGAGACCGATCAGCCTCGGTCGGCAAGGTATTCCATAATACCAGGGGCGTTCAAGTCAAACCGGGACTTTTCATTTTTCGCAAAACTAAAATGAACTTACAGGCGTGAAATAAGTTTTATTTTTCAACGTAATCCCCAGCTGCACTAATGCACTTGTCCCAGCGTGTCACAAGAGCTTGTACGCCAGCCGCGTAGAAATTCTTACCGGCGCGTAGCAGCCATGATCGGACCGCATTCTCGACCTTGTCGTCGCACCTGAAGCGGCGGCCCCCAAGTAACGCCTTCAGTGGCCCGAAGAGATGGAAATCGCTGGTGGCGAGGTTTGGACTGTAAGGGGGATGTGGCAGCAACTCCCAGCCAAGTTCCTGTAAGGTGCGTGTCGTGAAATGCGCGGTATGCGGGCGTGCATTGTCCTGTATAGGAGGAGGACTCCTTTGGTGATGAGGCCCGGCAGGTTTTGCTTCAGCGCCTTATGCACATCTCTGAGAACCTGGCAGTAATATGCACTATTGATGGTGACAGGCAGAAAATCAAAATGAAGAACGCCAGCCTTGTACCAGAAAAAAGTGGCCATGACCTTACCCGCAGACGAGGTGCTTCGGAACTTCTTGGGAGCTGGTGAGCCCGGATGCTTCCACTGTTTTGATGCGCGTTTAGACTCAGGAGTGAAATGCTATGCAACTCAAACGCTTTGCTGCGGCTAAGTGTATCGTGGCCATACTGAGCCTGAGGTCTTCTGTGAATTTCAGATGAGTTTACGCCTTCATTCACGAGAAACTTCATGACAATTCGCTGTTCGATGTGCGCGCTCACCTCGTTGTCGGCCATCTTGTCCAGCACGTGTCTTCTGTTTTGCACAAACTTTGGACCACCACGTGGTGAACGGGGAGGCCTGTCGCGTGTGAAAATGACGAAAAAGAAGTATAGAGTCAGCCATTTGCACACTCAGGAGACAGAAAGTCCCAGTTTGACTTGAACACCCCTCGTAGAACCCAACGCGCATTGTAACCGGCGTTGGACAGTGTCTCGACGGGTGGCAGAGGTCCATATGCAGATGTCGTCTGCGTACAGAGTGATGCGGGTACGATAACAACAACAACAACTAAATCATGACTATGGCCTGGGGTGATTCACCGCTTGAGAGCAGTACCCTACCCCATTACACGAGAAGCATGAGATGTGAAATATGAAAATGAAGTTATGTGCAAGTCCAACTCGAACTCCCGTCGTCTGGTTGCGCAACGCTATACGTCGCACAAAAGGAAGAAGCACATGAAAGAAGCGCCAATGGTCCTTGAGATGCAGGGGTGGACCCTACAGCGTCTGGAGCAAGCCGGTAGCCAAGAGGAACTCCAAGAACATCAGAAGTCCTCGACGGTGTTGGACATGGCTCTGACATGGGCCAAGAATTGCAGCCAGGTTGAACGTCTGCCGGCTAGCACCACTCAGCTGAGCACAGAGTTGCCGCCTCTCCGTTTCGTAGAGCTTACATTCGATTAGGACGTGCTCAATGTTCGCTTCAACGCCACATTTGGAGCATAGGCAACTGTCACAGTATCCGATTCGGCACTTGAATTGGGGAGTGAAGGCAACGTTGAGACGAAGCCTGTGCAGGAGGGACGTGAAACAGCGTACGATAACGAAGCTGGGCGGGAAGCGAAGCCATTATAACATTAAAAAGGAGATGACTCAATACACTTCCCTGTGCGGAACACCACGACGGACGGGATGGAAAGCGCGGTGTCACCTTCCGTTGTGCGCACCAAGATGTGTCGGTCTCGTAATGGCTCTATAGCAAAGTGGTGGTGTTCCTATACAGTAGCAACATCACCACCTGCAAATAACCATTGAGTGCTAAATATCAAAGTATCCGAAGGCCAACGCTCGCCAGGGGCGGAGTTCATCCCTGTGTTGCCCTAGGGATTTTCTAGGAGCTACTTAGTAAAGTGCTCGTGCATGTAGCATCTTATCATTCGGAGGAGCCGCATCAAAGAGAATCCTGAATGATGATATCCGCGAGGGGCAAGGTCGGAGCTGCTCGGTCCCCTATATACTTCTTAGTCCTTCCATCTTAGAAGAACTTGCTCGCGTAACGCGCTCAATTTCTGCGCAGCCCATTTAACTTGGACGTATACGCAGATACATATTCCATCATTAAAGCAGTACCTTCGCACTGCACCGTTCCAATCGCCGCACGTATGCACATTTGCTACACCCTCCACATGTGGTTTTCTGAAGCCTAAAGCTTTTTTCGGCACCTAACCCAACCCAACCCAACCCAACCCAACCCAACCCAACCCAACCTAACCTAACAGCAATGCACATAACAGCAATGAACGGTGTGCTAAGCGAGGCCGCGTACCATTGAACAAGAGGTGGCATACGTCACCGCAAGCGTGGAACGTATTAGGCCAGGAAATAGCGGCTGTGTACGGCGCCGTTGTGTAGACACAGTCACGGCAGACACCACCACCGCCATAATGGTGCCCATAAACAACGCGGTGCGTGAATTAATAATTAGCCGCCAGGGCGCCTCGCTTTCTTAATCATCCTAATGATCATCGTCGTCAGAAACTGCCTCAATTTTCCACTCCTAATGCGCTTTGGGTGAAGAATTCAAAGGTGCTTCTCTTTTTCTCTCTCACCCTGTTTATGTTCGCGACGCTCGTGTTGGACTAGCATGGTTTATGCGTTCTCGTATCAGCGTTGCGAGAGTGAACATTACAGTCGTTGTAATGCGCTCCAGTTTATGGGCAATGTACACGGAACATTTAAATGTTCTTGATAATTCTGATAAATGGCTCGCATTGTCAAAACACCGTGCGGAATAAGGTACGATAGTGCGCTTCTTCTATATAGTGTCAGTACTCAGGAAGACGGTATACTTCTGGGAGCCGCAAACCAGAGCTGATGATACAAAAAGCGCGTTTTGAGCTACCTACACTGTAAACTTTTTAACACCTTTAAAGGTGTGCGCTATGAACATTCAACCTGGTTGCGTAACATTGCATCTCCAGGGTGATATTTTACAAAATTCGGAAAGCATTACTAAAGATCAAGTGGCAGCGCAAATCTTGCTTTCATTATGTCTTGGATATCGTAGGTACGAGCTAATGCACATATGCATCGCTATCGATAATCGAGCACGCGCAAGTGTCTACAATACTGTTGAACAATGTTGAGATATTGCAAGACTGAATTTTTGGAGGACAGACAACACTTGAGTAAAGAAAATTTGTGCGAAACCGTGCTCCATTATGGTGTTACGAAAATTACACCTAAAAAGGCGTGCGCCATGCACGCTATTACACCTTTAAAGGTGTGAAAAGATTTAGAGTGTAAGAGCCTAAAGTGGCCACAAATTCGTAAACCTGCCCTTGCAAACGTTCCGGCCAAGGATATACAATAAGATGCTGGTAGAGGGAAGCACTTGGCATGAAAATAAGGACGATGAGAAAAATAAATGACAATACAGCGACGGAATGTTTGCGCACAGCTCGGTTATTTGAAGTAACACACGCGAGGCACGTCAGGCTTACAAAGCGACTGGTAAGCAAAAAGAGCGGGATTCCTGCAAATAAGAGCGTTTCTTCGAAATAAACTTTGTTTTCCTGATCGAAGCATGTCGAGTTTCCGGGAAACTCAATTACGTCCTCGCCCATTTCTTATTTTCACGCTGTCACTGTACAGAAGCGATTTGGAAACAGACGTTGCAAAACATTTGTATTCTCGGATACAACGAGAGGAGAGTTTCAAAGTGAGTGGAAAAGTACGGGAACGTCGATTTCCTTGCTCTATACTGAAAAGAGCGGGAAGAAGAACATAAGGCGAAACATCGCAACATATACGCCGGTAGGTGCCTGCATCTATGGGTTAAAGCTAAATTAATGCAACCGACTATTAGGCTAATGACTACCCTTTTTTTTCTTCTTCTTCTTCTTCTATCACACTAATCACACCACATCAACCAGCTCCCATGGCATAGTGGTTAGGGAGGTCGCTTTCCACGCCGAGACTGGGAAGTGACACGGGTTCGAATTCCCGCACCGGTCGTGCTGTCTCGGGTTTTCCCAGCAGGCTTTCCAGGCAAATGTCGGCACATGAAGTCGGCCCAGGACGCATACTAACTCCCCCACTCCTGTCCTCAGCCCACGTGTGTAGGATTCAGGATTTTTTATTTATACACACATACATCGCAAAATATAAGGCAAGACTGCCAGGCCTATAGCCTGTGATGTAGTCACCTGTAGTGCTTATAGCCACAGTCGCTTCGCAGCGCTAACACGGAATAAAAAAACATCACATCACTGGAAGCATAGGTGGGTGGACTATATAGTCTCTCCGACGAATTCTGCCACCCCCAAGCTCATCCCTCCCACTAAGAAAAAAAAAAAAAACTTACCCATACGTATGATTCAAAGCAACGGTGTGGGTAGAGTTGGTAGATACTGACACAAAACACAGCGCAGAGACACTACCCAAGCAGCACAATGTACTGAAAGTCGAGGACAATAGGGGTGGACGGTATGCGTGTCTTATCAACGGTTTTTAGTTTCCCGAGTCTGTTCAAGGCCTTTCACTTACCCGTCCACCCCTATGGCCCTATTGCACTCGACTTTCAGTACATTGTGCTGCTTGGGATACACACACGGGGAGCAACCTAGCCATTCATTGCCGTGATTGCGGATGTCGTCCTCTGCTTGAAGACACTCGTGGTGTTAGGTCGATATCGAGATAAAAGGGCCAGGGACATCTTCGAAGCTATTCAAATTCATAATAGAGGTGATAACAGTGTGAGCATGCAAACCATTCACCTCCTTTCCCATGAGATCCAGTACGCCTACTCACGTCCTGTCACTGCGCTGTTTTTTTTGTGTCATACGTATGGTGACGTCACTTCAGCCACAACACTGAAATTCTTGTTCACTAGAGCTTGTCTTGCATTTAAACTTGCGCAAAAGATGTTTCCTTGGTTGCCGCTTTGGCTTTCAGAAACCTTCAAATTAGAAACTGGCGACCGCTCCTTCCCAAATTTACAACACAGAACCCCAATAATAAAACCCCTTCCACCGTTCCCTCGACCCTTTGGGTTTACAACTTTACCTGGAATACTCCACAGAGACACGCCCCACATCCTTGATTACCGGAAGTATTTTTGTCCGAAACGAAAACCCACCGACATTTTTGCACCAGCCAACATTTAGCCCTTCACGCTCGCTGCAATGTCATAGAGTCGGTACGAGCAGAGCCAGACGCGTAATGCGAGGCGCAATTTAGGTTTTCCGCGAAACCAAATAAAATCTGTCGCTCGTAGCTCACGGTAAAAGTCTGGGAAAAGTCGTAAAATCTTGACCTGCACGGATGCCGCGGTCGCCATTCACGTTGAATTTATTGGGCGTGAATCTCGCCCTTTGTGTGGGATAAAGCGCAAATGTTGTGCCAGACTCGTTTGGCCGCGAGTCTCAGTCTTCTTATTTCGCCGCCACGTTGGAACTGAGATTGTGGCAGCCCGCCGTACATAGCGGCATTTGTTATACGCGCTCAAGCGCGCCACCCCAGGAAACCTGCATTACGACGACCCAGTGGGGTGCCACGATACCGCACCGTTAAAAATCCATCGTTTAAAATCCCAGATTTCTAAATTAAAGCTTTAATATGAAGAATGACGCAATGATAGTGTTGAATAATACATATAACTCAATGATAGTGTTGAATAATACATATAACTCAATGATAGTGTTGAATAATACATATAACTGACAAACCTCGTAGTAGTGCGTGATTTTGACGTCGGTAGAAGTCATTTTCGTGAGTAAGAGACAGGTCTTTGGCTGCCGTTAGGCTTAGCATGGCAGCCACATCATGCAGATCAGCTGAAACAGTCAGAATTTTGTTAGGTTAGGTTAGGTTTCTTGTTTTCTTGTTTATTTGTTTTCTGGTGCTACGCAAAAGGGAACCAAATCCCTGTCTGGGCGAGAACACCAGGACAATATCACAAGGTTACACGCAAAGTAACACAAAGTAAAACGCAAAAAAAAAAAACAGTTAAAGATGCACAAGGAGGGAATAAAAAAAGAGTAATGTGATCATTGCATCAACGTCCGCATTATGTTTTTCTTGAACACAGCAAGAGAAACATTAGAAAATTGGTTACAATATTCGTTGTAATACTTAGCTACTAACACACTTATCTTATCATGAGAGTAGTTAGTACTGCCAGTGGGAACTCGTAATTTATATGAATGTCGGAGAAGATAAGGCACAGAGTGAGCACTCAAACTGAAGGATGAAAAAAAGGATTCTCGATTTTCAGACACTCCACAAAAGATCATCACTAACAACTTGTAGGTAAAAAGCTGCGTCACAGTAAGAATATTATATTTTTTAAATAGTGGTCCAGAACTGACAAAGTGCCCAGCACTATCGACTGCACGAACGGCTTTTTTCTGCACTCTCAACAGGCTAGATAAATGAGTAAATGCCACCGTACCCCATATACCAACAGGCAATAATACAGGTTAGGTTAGTCTATTTTTTATTTATTTTATTTTTTGACAATTCACCACGCGATTGGGGGCTCCACACAGCTATAGGCATGCGCGCAACGCTACGCTACAGCCATTTGGGATTTTGGATATATGGGATTTTAAGCGGTGGATTCTTAACGGCTTCATTTCGGCATATCACCGACTCAGTGTGGTCCGTATATCGTAAAGTGAGGCATCAGACTTCCCTCACCTCACAAGCCACGTTAATTTTGATCTGCGTCACGCAGCAACATTCGTCGTTTCCTTTTCGAGATGAGTGAGGATGCGTCAACCAATACACTGACTCATGAAGGGTTTTCAACGGTTGCACGAAAAAAAAAAAAAAAACGCACATCCTCACTCATTTCTCGCATCCCTCTGGTCTGTGAGACACCTTTATCCAGATCGTTAAACTAAACGACAGTCTCAGCTTTTCCCCCATGAATCCTGAATGCCGCAACAAAATTCAGGCCTGCTAACTACAGACCCCTTTGTACGGTTTTGTACTTCAAAAATATCCTTCGTTCCCGAGTATACATCCTCCTCAACGTATAATGACTCTGACACAATTATAAAATAGTTCCCAGCATTCTCTCCTCGAAAGGCGACCACCTACACACTTCCACCATCACTGCTAGCCCACATTGCGAGTGAATCTAAACCATCACGAAAGCAAAAGGCCGTTCGCGGACCTTCACTTCTACTTCTTCTTCTTTGTATGGGATGACAACCTACATCGTATACCCTCTACTAAAAGCCTGACCTCTCTGACCCAAGTCCGTCCGCGAAGCGAGCGGTCATCATCTTCACGAATTTGTCGTTGCACAAAGGAGTGCGTGACTCTGCCGAAGCCCCCTCGTGCTGTCTAATGGCGTTCACACGCACCTCAAAAACCCCTAACGCTTTCGGCCTGCTCTTCCTAAACCTGCATTGTCCGCGAATTAATAGTTCCTTCTACGCCGCGGCATGAGCCGTTTTTTATCCCCCCGAGATATTACAAAATAAGACGCAGGTCTTCATAAAACTATTTCTCTTCGGTTCTTTTTATTTATTCATTTTTTATTTTTACGTTATTTGCCGCTTAACGCGCGATTTTTGTCGGCATTTTTCATTGTCGTCCCGTCTTTTATGAGGCCCCGGCGCCTAAACGAAAAAAAAAAAAAAAAATCCCAGACAACCAAACCTGCGACAAAGAAAGTATGGAAGGAAAATGATGTCGTCCTATCCCACCCTTTCATTGCCGTCGCCACACCTTGCCGCGAGAGGGAGTGATAAGGTTAAGCGCGTCAAAACAGCGTTTCAGTTCAGAGCCGTATATCTGCGACGTTTCGGACCCCAGTGCCACCCCGCGGTGAGGTGCACAAAATTAGGCCCTCTTATGGTCCTCTATTGTCCATCTGTTTTGCATGACGGTTTGTCGTATATATATACAGTTCCTTCCTACCCTCCCCCATAGAGGCGTCGCGCGCAGCTGCTATTGATAACGATTGGGCTGTCGGGCTCGATCGAGTTTCTTGTACCACCACCTCCCGTATGTGCTTGCTTCAGCCATTCTCCCCGTGTATTCAGAAAGCGCCCCGTATACGAGTCAATGAACGTGAGCGGGAGCATTGTATCTGCGTGAATGGCAAAGTCCATCTCGCGTATTCTGTTTCCCTTTGTTGGAATCTGACGTGTTGTTGTTCCGAGAATGGACGGATATTCCGCCCAACAGTCCGCGTGAACACGGCGGCAAGGTTCAACGCATTCAAGAAGCGTTCGCTTATGTGGTTGGGCGCCTGGAAGAAGACGAAAAAAAAAAAAAAAAAGAAAACTGGCTCGAGTTTCGTCGTTCCCGCCCCGGTGGTTGAGATTAGTCGATTACATTGTACGACATCCGTGAATATATTGTTATAACGGCGACAGCAGCTCGCACGATGTGTGCGTCTCCCGTGTGGCCAGCAATAAGTTACGGTGACGGGACAGGGTTTGCGTTATCGTGCACGGGATCAAACCTCCCTCTTTGTTCGGGTCCGTGGGAGAGTTTTCAAATATGGAATAGTTGGCGCATGTTCGGGAAAAAGTGGACGAACTTACCCACTATATCCACTCGTGGAGTACAACACACATCTATTGGTAACCACTACGACGTCACCAAGCAGCTGGCGTCCTGGCTGATTACGAAGCCGCCACCTAGCGATCAGAAGACAGACTAATCACCAACGGATCAACTGAGTCCCCCCCCCGTTCTTGTCACAAGAAAAAACAAACAAACAAACAAAAACGGCGTAGCTAGACCATTTTGAAAGGTACAAAACTTCCAAGTGGAAGTGGAAACGACCATAATAACAATCTGTTCTTAACAACACTGTTTCTCTAAATTTAACCTTAAACACATGAGAGTTACTCGTTCTACTAACTTCTCACATTAAAAATTTAGGCCAACGAGATACACGGTTTCACACTTCTGCGACAGCATTTCACCGCTCACGTTCGCGGGCTCCAAACGATGCAGAACAGGCAAAGAAAAAAACGGTCAATCCCCTCTCCTCGACAATCGGAAAAAAACAGGATAAAAGGCACCCGGCCAATCGCGAAAAAAAAAAGAAAACCCCGCTTCTAGACCACAAACGTCAATTCGTGAAATCCACACTTTTTTTTTCTTTCTTTCTTTCTTCTTCTTCTCTAGTATAGCGTTCTATCGTTCACCGGCGGATGACCGACGACAGTCAAGTCGGCCAATTCTTCACTTTTAATACTCCGCTGTCCGCAGGCCGTGCCAGTCCGATAAGCGGGCCTCGTCGCCAGTACCTTCTCCTTCACTCAGTTTGTCGCCCGGCTGAATGCCTCAAAAGGTTGTATACATACACACATGCAGAAGGCCCATATATTGACGTGCAACCATGGTGTGTGTGTTCGATACCAGCGGGGGACATAAATAAAGGAAGCAGTTTGGAGCGGACACCCAGAGAGCGACCGTTATGGGCCAGGGCGATAAAAATGTCGGACGCGAGTGACATAGACATCGCGCTTGTGCGAGCACTATATGTCGCCTTGATTACATCCCGATATCAGTTTTGCGCGCGCTCATGCTGCGGTATATGTGGCGCAGTGGAGCAGCGTTGGCACTCTCCGATTAAGTTTGTTTTTTTTTTTCCCTGTCTGCGTTATAACTTACGATTGAATGGGGGGTTTTCCCTCACTCTCATACATACACACTCACATTTGTTGGTATTGACACTTCTCTATTTGGAATGGACAACACACGGTACACGGACAACATCGACAACGCAGCGTATTATTCCCCATGGCGTACTGTAGTTCTACTACTAACAGATGGTGATGAACATCTAGTGACGTACCATACCGTCTCGATTTCGTAACAAACTTTTTAGAATCCTGGTGTCGCTACATTTTGAAGTATATGCACAAGGAATTTTAACGCGCGCTTCCACACGCCAATTCGCGTGCTCTACGGACCGTTCCGGCGCCAAAACGCATTGCAACTTCGTAGTAATATTAATTAGTAATAATAGGAAACGTAATAGTAATTCACGAACACGTTCCTCGCTTCCTCTTTTTGACTCTCACCACCTGCTTTGGCTGGTATCATGAAATTCCGCTTCAGTCAACCGAATGTGAACTCCTGCAGGCGCACGCACTGAAGGACGATACCGCAGTAGCTTCGTTCTCAAAGGAAAGCGAAACTTAACGCGGTACCGGTACGAAAAATCTCCACAACTTAACACTCTCACACTCAACCAGGACCCATTATCCCATTTCCACATCCGTAATCGTTCGGAACGTTACACCAGTATATAAGTATTCTCCCATTACCAAGATCGCATTGAAAACATCTTGAATAGATCCCCAATAAATCCCTCACGAGCAAACACACCTCAGAGGCATTCCCTTTGAGTGTATTTCTCCCAGGAAGCACATTAGCTTATCTCAACAACAGTTCCATCAGGTACGACGACGTCACAGTATTGTTTTAAGCACACCCCAGACGGGCTTCCCAGTATTTTTAACAGTCTTTGTACCCCGAGGCTTGTTTACTCTTCCGAGTCTCGAGCTTTAAATAAACCAGAAGAAAAGGCGCTGTTTCAGTTTGGAGCTAATTAAATTTCTAGCATATTTGTTTAGAGCGTTCGGTTACTTCGAAGGGAAGGACTCGGAGAATTAGGGCTAAATAGGGGACCGTGCCGCGGGCTGTGTGAGATCATAAACATACTTATTCCGAACCTCGTTGTGTTTCACGCTGCATACATACTCCATATGTGCCTAATTCGGAGAGATGTCCGTTATATATACTTGTGCAGGGCGAATACAGAGCGAACATGCCGCTTAACTGAATCCCTGTGCAGAATCACATCACTGAGAGGAAGCATGTGCGCATTTATGTGCCAGTCACATACCGGTGTACCAGCTCCCGTGGCATAGTGGTTATGTAAATAGTGTAAATAATCGCAAGAAATTTTTCACACGAATTTTGCCTGATATGTGTACATACGAATGGTATAGATTGTGTACATGTTTTTAGCAGTGTGACATTCTTGTAACGATAGTTTGCACGAATAACATCTACGTTTTGTTACTGTGTTAGTTAAAAAGTGTAACCTGAGCAGTTACTTGTGTACTTAAAATATTCTGAATAGGATGATCGCTTTCCACGCCGAGACTGGGAGGAGACACGGGTTCGAATCCTGTCACCCGCTGTACTGTCGGAGGTTTTCCCTGGGTTTTCCGAAGACTTTCCCGACAAATGTCGGCACAATTCCCTCTGAAGTCGGCCCAGGACGCATACTAACCCCCCCCCTGTCTCCCACGCCTTCCTGCTGTCCTCTCTCCATCTGTAAACGTCTGTACGCCGCTCATATAGCCACAGTTGCTTCCCGGCGCTAACACAGAATTAAAAAACATACCGTTGTCTCTACCTATTACATTAAATAGTAATAAATACTATTAATTATATATAAATAATTAATAATATAAATAATAAATAATTAATATAAATAATAGCAATAAATACTATTACATTACTTATTAAAAAACATACCGTTGTCTCTACCTATTACTCTCCCTGTTTCCTTCCTCATGTAATTCATCTTTACATTCGTTCAGTGTCGTCTTCTTTTTAAAATCCCGCCTTAGCGCCGCGAAGCAACCGTGGCTATGAGCGACGTATACAGACGTGGACAGGTGAGAGAGTACAGCAGAAGGGAGTGGGGGACAGGGGGGGGGGGTTAGTATGCGTCCTGGGCAGTCTTCTGGGAGAACTATGCCGACATTCCTCCAGAAGGTCTGCCAGGACACTTCAGACATCGCACAGCCGGTGGTAGGATTCGAACCCACGACCTCCCACTCTTCAGCACGACGAAGGGGCTGATGCTTTTTCAACCCAATCGGCCATAACGATGGCGACGTTTCCGTGCCCTTTGAACAAAACGGGCTGATTGAATGTTCCGGAATGCCGATGTGTTTTATGCAGCTTCTCAACCCGTTTGTTTCGTCCATTCTTGGGTACGATAGCGCTTTTCGTCATGCCTGGCACGCTAATTCACAAAATTTCAACTTTCCCTTCAATTTGGTAACACAACAACAACAACAAAATAATGACGATTTCATGGGATGTTCCACCGCGGCGGTGTAGTACCCTAACTCATTTCACGTGGAACAGTACCTGAAGCAGATGAGAGGAGAAGGAATAATAGAAAACACACTTTCATGTACATTTAGGATGGGTAGGTCAGTATCGTTGGTACGTCTCCATAAATGTATGAAGACCCCCCATCATATGTATATAGTCGCGCAGTGGTGCAGTCATGCGTATATAGTCACAGTGGCGTAGTCAGTATACATAGTCACAGTCATTCAATCATATATACATCGTAGCTTGTGCATCGTAATGAATTCTAAATAGTGCATTAGTGTGCTAGTGTAAAACGTTGAACAAATTTTCTCAAACAACACACACTAAAGCACCTGAAGCAACCTGGTGGACGACAAGAAGTCCATGAACAGGTGAAGAACCCGACGATGGAGCATAGGGGACCAATGAGTGCTGCCAAACTGAATGGTCTCTTAATGGTCTTCTTAGCGCAGGGTGTAAATGCTAGCGTGCGGGCACCTTTTGCTGCACGATCTGACTGAATTACCGAGAACCTGTTAAAGGGGCACTGAAGTGCGAAAATTTCTCCTCGCCCAATCAAAGATGCCGTTACCGTGGCAAGAGCGGAAAAAGAAAATTCATACGTTGCGTCCCACGTGATATATGAGCGAAAGAAACTGCAGTTCAGGCTTAACCCTTCTCTCCCTTTCTCAAGAAGCGCGCTCTCATGGGTCTCCGCAAACGATTTCTCCAATCATCGCGGGAGATCGTTTGAGGAGAGGCAAAGGATGAATCCCGTTCCTTTTGTGTTGGTGTCAAGGTAACGCCATCTTATCATTGCGTGAGAAATTTTTGCACTATCTCCCACATTAAACAACCACATTTGTTGTCGCACTTGCTGACACTTTGAGGCAAATGTCGGCACAGTTCTCTCTGAAGTCGGCCCCAGACGCCATCTCGCCCCTACCCCAGCAAGAAAGCAAGTGAAATGTGCCATTTCACCGCCGTTGCGCACGGTCCCCTCTTTGCGGCGTACTTTTAAATTCAATTCCTGCGATAATTATGACTCGATGGGGTGAATTAATTCATATATTGTGTATGTTACTGGCCCGCTTAGCAGTTTTATACAAAAAAACAAAACAAAAAAACGGGGTGTTAAAAATGAATTCTGTGCTACTTTAACGTATTCCTGCAACGTTGGTTTCCCCGCCATACAACGTATGCGATTACCGCAGCGGCCAGCGTTTTCTATGTGCATACTCGAGCAATTTGCATGGCTCGACGAACTTCTTGTCTGTCACACCACAGTGGGCCGCAGACGGGCGGCAAAGGAGGCCGCATACTGGCAGCGCTGTCATTGACGTAGCCCCGGCAGTTTCCGCTCTTTGACTTTACAACGGCCGCAACGTGGTTCGTGTGCCGCCAGACTCTGAATATTTTCCGCGTTAGCGTATATATTTGAAAATGCGGGCAACGTTTGCGCTTCATTCTATTCCGCCGTCGCGCGTGCCTGCCAAATTGTGTTTTCAAACTGGCAAATATGATTGCACAATAACGGCCGCTTTCGAATGTTTCGAAAAATCATGTTTCATTTCGACCGTACGAGAAACAATAACGCGTTTTGTTGCGCACATCGCCTTTGTGGCCAATCGTTGGGTTTTATTTCCATCCGTTGGAATCGCTCGAATATCTATATACTGCGCGTATGCGGAATGTGCATGTGTTTCTTCTTCGTAATATGAAGGAAAGAGATAGGACATACCGCGCTCTCTTTCTTTATTGTCTGGCTGTTTTGTTGCCCACTTATTTGAGCTTCGCTAACAGCACTGCAAATACGGGTACGTACTTACTTTCACTCGCCGTCATCTCGCTTTTTTTTTATTTCTCTTTATTATTTTTTAATGCGAGAGAGAGAGAGAGAGAGAGAGAGAGCAATACATGATGACGATTATATGCGACGATTTAATGCGATTCACGAGTGTAACATACGAAAACTAGCACAACAAATTTCCTTCATCTTTTCTCAATGCAGCAACATAGACATCAAACGTATGTCACGCTTGTTTTTTTTTTCTGAATATTCTACAACAAATAATAATAATAATAATAATAATAATAATTCGAGGCTTTACGTCGCGAGACAACTGTGATCATGACCCTACAAGTTGCCACAGTGGTCGGGTCTGTGGATTAATCTGGTCCACCTGAGGGGGTTCTCTTGAAGTGCGCCGAAATCTCGCCACACGGCATACCACATTCAAAGTTCCTCGCGGAAGACGGCGTGTCTGAGTAACTTGTGCCCCTCCGCCTAGTTGCCACCATCCCCGGCCGTTGTTTGAACCTCCGATTTTGGGATCAGCAGGGGAACACGCTACCGACTGAACGACGACCGAGGGCGGCTACAAAACAACAAATAAACAGTGACTATGACATAGATGGGTGATTCACAGCTGGAGAGCAGTATGCATTATCCCATTACACGCGAAACATTAGATGTGAGATATGAGAATAAAGTTACGGATACAAGTAATGCGCTAAAAAATGATCAGCAAGAATCCCACAAAAAAAAAAACAAAGAAAAACAGCACCCGAGCGCGACTCTTCACGCATTTCCCCAACTTCCTTTCCTTCTTTGCCGTTCTCATCCTCTCATATTAACCACTGTGAAATGGGGTAGTGTCCTGTGGCTACCACGGGGAAACATCCCATGTCATCATCACTTCTTCATTTATTGTTGTTGTTGTTTGCCGTTCTGCTTTGTTTTTTTCTTTTTTTGGAATAGCAAGCCGGCTCTTTGCCTTGCTAACTTTTCCATTCTTTTTTTTTTCTTATTAAAAAACATATACCCCCCTCCCCCACACACACACTCTAAAACTCATGCCGAAAACTCACCAAGATATCGAACTCTGTCCACGCGAACGAAGCAATGCCGAAATTATCCTCTCTGACATGCTCCGCACACCACAAACGGCACTGCGAATCACTGAAAATAATAATAATAATAATAATAATAATAATAAAAAAGAAGGCATCAAAGTGACCACCACCGCCACAAGCCCCGGTATACGCGTTGCATGACCTCTCCCAACTTGCACGCGGATAAGTAATACGATAAATAAAATAGGAGGGAAACATGGCGGCGGTGGCGGCCAAAGCAAAGGCTGCAATGCGTTCGAGAAGCCGGCAGTGCCTGTTGGGGATGGAAATTAATTTGCGGCTCCTATCCCACTTAATTCGGATGTGTGTAGCCACGTGAATAGGAATCAAGAAAAGGGGGGTGGGGGTGGGGGGTGGGGGGTGAGAAATGAAATGCGGAAGGCATCCACCCTCGCATTGCGGTTGCTAATGTTCGCCCTGTTACCCCGTAGTATATTCGGCCACAGCTTTTTTTTTTTTTTTTTCGACGCTATTTTCTTCTCTTTCGCAAGGCCGTATAAGGGTGTAATGTAGGCGTCGGTCGGGCTATGGTTTTCTTGCATCTTGTATGGCTCGTTATTTGCTTGACTTTTAGATGCGAACGAGGGGGGGGGGCAAAGGAGAGGTGATGCTCGTTGTACGTGCTGCGAATGTCGAAGCTAAACGGCGCTAATTCGATTTGCACACGGGGTCGCGAGGGTTGGGGTCGCCGGACATTACAAAAACAAGGGCAAAATAAAAATACGAAACAAAACAGCGAGACAAACAGCGCATGCGTCCTGTCACGTGTTCGGTAGAGAATGTGTTTCAATGTAACGTGTGGACTTTTGATGTTGATGAAAAAAAATAAATAATAATAGGTAACGTGTGGCTCGTGTAGACCTACTTCCAATTATTGTTATTGCACGAATAATGTGCGGTGCCATTCGTGTCATCAATTCAGTGTAAAATGTTGCGTTATAACATGTGTCCACGCTGTGACGTATTACTTTAGCGACATCAAATCTGCCAGATGTTATTGCAATTAATAGCGCAATTTAAAATAATCTTAAGTGTTCCGTTTTGTATTCTCTCACTTTACATGCCAAATGAGTTCATCATTAAATGTAACGTTGTCCTCCTTTTGTGTCTCTCTTGAACGTTTCTTTGTGTTAACTGCCTTTATTACCGTTCGTAAGTTTAGCATACATCTATTATTTTGTGTCGTGTAAATAGGTCATAATTTCTTTTTCCGCGACACACACACGCACACACAAATAGAGATACGATGATGAGATGGGCCTGATGTCGGCCACGAGATTTCAATCAAGATGTACTAAAAGGCGCAACAGTTGCACGTAAGCATCACAAAGCTAGACAGGATGTTCTTATGACAGCAGATCTGAGAATAGTCCAAAGGTCTGGAATTAACATATTGACTCGAAATGTAAATTTTCAAAATGTCAACGAATTTACTGTTGCTTTCAGCTGTTGCGCAGCCGGTGCATTTTTTTTTTAACATTTCGACTAGAGATAGCAGATTTGCGAGGCACAGCTACGCACTTACGTAATTCATGACGCTGCGCGAAATTGACATACATGCTCACCAATTCAGGCAGAATAGGCAATGGAAATACGGCATGTACGCGCGTCTTGGCCATTACACATGCGTCTCATCCACATTTCAGCCGGACTATGTCTGGTCCGGCTCCAACGACTCCGCTTCTTTCTTTTCTCTTTTCTCCATCTCATCACGGAGCAGCTCATCGTGAACCGTTACAGAGAGGTAGTTTCACCTTATAAATGCCATCTTCTCGAATTGCGTATTCCCCGAATACCATTTTCTCATCGCATTCACGTTCTTGTTCTTACTTATCTGTTCCCATACTGGATTAATGTTGCATAACCTGTCTGGTTCAGTTGACTCGGAACAAAATCTCTCCGTTCGCCGCAGCTCCCTATATTATTCTAACTCGACTGTCTGTCTGCTGTTTTTCACTCTTTACCTTCGGTTCGTCTCTATACTGCCCGGGGCATACCGGAGTTATACGGAGCATCTAACGAGTTCTGTAACGTGCTTTAGGCAAACTTAAATGTATGACGTCCTCGCTATGTACTGTAAGGCTGGAAGTTTCCATTTGGAAGCAGTGAAGGATGGAAAAACGATTAGTAATGGGAAAACTATCGTGACAGGTTGGAGACGGATGGACGCATTCGCAGTATATGGGAAAAGGTGTAGCCACGTTGTGAATCACGTGGACCCTGAAGAAAGAGGGAAGAATTTTTGTAGACACACCACACCAGAAAAGGGTGTGTCCCTGATTTATGTCCCAGCTGTCAGGACGCTAAGCGGTGCGTTTCGTCCGCCATCCATTTCGGCGTGTGATAGGTGCAGGTGAGCACCCCGCTGGAGTCACGTGACCCCCGTCCACCCCCTTTCCCGGTTACCTGCTGCCTCCCTTGTCCGGTGTGTATCGCCTGCAAGGTTGCTTCTTCAATGAACTTCGCTGCTTTATTTTTCTGACCAGCAGTGGAATGAGAAAGGAAAGTCAAGCGATTATTATTATTTTTTTTTGTGTGTGTGTTAGCACCGCGAAGTTACTGTGGCTGCGAGCGGTGTACAGGTGTGGAGAGATGGAGAGAGGACAGCAGGAAGGAGTAGGGGAGGGGGTAGTATATGCGTCCTGGGCCGGCTTCAGGGGTAACTGTGCCAACATTCGTCTGGAAAGACTGCAGGGAAAATCCAGGGAAAACCTCAGAGAGCACAGTCAGTGCGGGGAAAGTCGAGTGCTTATCTAAACATTATTGCGTCCCTCACAAGAGGGACAAAGCGGGGTAGTTGGTACAAGTTCATATCGGGAGGGGAGGATATGTTTATTAAGAAAAAAAGACAGGAAAGGTTCATATGGGCTTACTGCAGCAATAGACGCGGACAAGGAGTTAGAACATAAATGAGACAAACCACCTGCTGTCTCTTTTATGTTCTAACTCCTTCTCCGCGTCTATTGCTCCAGTAAGCCCATATGAATTGCGTCCCTCTACGGTCTGTGTCCGTCACATGCTGCATTCAATCCTGGCTTCACACTCGCATACCTACACGCGAACGCTTCTCCGTTACTCATTCCTTTCTTCTCTCCCTTCTCCATCTGTACTGTCCACCCTTCGAGCACCCTCACAGCCACGGCTGCTTCGCGGTGCCAGCGTGACATAAATATGAAGAAGGGGATGAATTTACTTATTCTCCTTCTCAGCAAAAATGAACCGCTGCAAGAATTGCCTACTTGTTGTACGCATTTAATAATAAACCATATACCAAACCAAATAAATACATACATACGTAACATAGCCGTACCCAAACCACCGTTACCATCACCCCGCAGCTGCGTCACACGAATGGCTCCGGTTCCAAAAAAAAAAAAAAAACAATGGGGAAGAGGACTCCTTCGAGTATCAGCTTGGGAGCGACGCAGCTGTTGTCCCAGGCAGTCACGATTCGGCCACCATCAGTTCACGTCCTTGTCTTGCTTCGATCCGTTGTGTATTGTAATTTTCTCTATTTTTTTCTTTTCAATAATCAATCAATCAGTCAGTCAGTAATGTTAAATAGTGCTCTCATCATTTAATTACTTGTCATCTCACCCATTCCACACCAAACCACCTCCACGCGAGTTTTATATAGTGTGATTACGACCTCCGTGTGTGTTAATAGCGCCTGTTCGCAATTTTAGTACTGTACAGTTTTGACTGATGGATTGATTGATTTGTAAAAGAAAAAAATGGAGATGTTAGTCCCGAGCCACTCGGGACTGGCTACTCCAGGACACGTTATTCAGAAAAGAAAGGGAAACTACACAAATCAGTGTACAGTTTTTCTTCGCTGTTAATTGTACATTTCTCATAGTTTCGCACTGTAGTATAGTATGTAGCACTGTTCTTCACGGTTTCATACCACTGTCATTCACTGATGTCATTGTACATACCATCAGATCAATGTAATAAATTTTCTTTATATATAAATGACAATAAAATAAATGTTGATAGGAATAAAGTGTGTATCGGATCATTTTCTCATTTCACATCAGCAGCACGCTAACACACAGAGACCGGATCAAACCTCCAAGTCTAACGTACTTTTAAAAGCGATAAACATACTTCTTTATTCATATAGAGGGATCTCTCCGCGCACTCCCCGCGGGGCTTTCACTCATGAGCCTTCCACAACCACAGGTGCTTGTCGATCAATGACGCAACGAGTCTCGATGCCATCTCCAACTTTTAAAATACGTACAGCAACGAACCTTTCCGAGTTCCCCGTGCAGGCTGCCAGGCATGCGCAGTGGGTGACAGCGTGGATTCGGCCGACCGGGTCAGGGTCGGCGGCGGCAAAGGAGCAAGTGACATTTGACCCTCGGCGGGTGACCTCTCTCAATTACGGCTGTCCCATGAAAGCGATTTATATGCACGTAATCGCCGTGGGGGTGGAGGGGATAAACTTCGATTGGCGGCGCCCTTGAATGAGTGAAGCAAACGCGTGAAATGAGCCCTTTCTTTTGCTTGACGTATGTGGCCGGCAGAGAGAGCTGATAAACAGGCCTTGCAAGGACGCCTAAAGGAGGATTCGCTGAGAAGGTAGAACCGTGTTGCCGAAGCTGTCAATGCATTGCCGATGGGAAGCATCTGCATTTCGAAATAGGTTGCCCGGCCATAGGATACATTCCTTGCAAGACCCCAACCCTATACATAGGGCCTGACTTTTTAGGGTTAAACCCGTATCCGCCCGATATTTACCCCCCGAACGAAATCTGTAAAATTCGGGTTTAACCCGAATCTACCCGAAAACATTCGGGTTGCGTGGCACACTCATAAGCGTGCACTAAAATAAAGTTTGATAACATTGCTAAACATTAGTTCCATGTTAAGACATATTTTTATTAAACAAAAAAAAATCACCCGAATACACCCGAATTCCTGACGACAGAATATGCCGTAACGGGATTTAACCCGAATACACCCGAATTTTCAAATGAAAAATATCACCCGATATTTACCCCCCGAATTTGGCCAAAAATAAAACCCGAAAAAGTCAGGCCCTACCTATACATCGTTAAAATCTTGGGCAGGTTGGTTAGTTCTTGTTTACAAATCAATAGAGCAAGCGCTGGCTTGATTAAAGTTTGAGTAAAGTCTCTTTATTGTGGTCCTTTTATACTAGAACTCGGCAGTATTATAGATTCCAGGCAAGAACGAAACATGGCACTACAGGTGATCGAAACCGCCGTTCGGAGGAGGTTCGTGGTGGTGCTGGTATACGATGTTCAAAGGAAGAGAGGAGGTTCATTGAATACCGTAATACGTACATACACAAGAACCTGCTGTTTCGTTCCCACTTGTATTGTGTATTGTCATCAAGTAAGAGAACTACCTGTGGATATAGTCCCCTCTACACCGACTCTGGCTTTTTGTGCGTGCCATACCATGCGAACAATCCTGAAACTCCGGAAGATTCGCTACGGGGGGGGGGGGGGCAGTACAGTCCTACATAGTGTGCTTACTAGAACTTGATGTGACACCCACCATGATCAAACAGTCAAGTCGAGGGTAGCCAGCGGCAAGAGCACTCCACGCGCCCGAAACAATGACTGATCACGGATGATATGTGCACGCTGCGCTGACTGCCTGGAAAATAGCCACGCTCCCAACACCTGAGCTACCGGAGGCCTACCGGCACCGACGAATCCAAGTTTGGAAGTTTGTATAGTCTGCTTCTCGGACACTGCAAATTTACGGCGATTGCGAAATCGCATTCCGGACGCCCCGATTAGATGAAAGTCAAGTAGTACGATAGAAGGACAAATTGCTATACCAAAGATTGTTCCTTCACTCTGTAGACACGGCACAGAAGTTGCGCTGACTCAATTCACAGGACCACGGCTAGTTTTAAAATTATTATTTGGCTCTTCGCACGTCAGCACTCCTTGCTGGGCGCCCACACACACACACACACACACGGACAGTGCTTACGGCTATGAGCGCAGATTCCTTTTTTTTCACACTCCTTTCGAAGTTTCAGAGTTGCTCGCCAAGGCATTTCGAGACACATAGATTTCTTATCTTCTCTAATGGGATTTGAAGAAGACCCTCCTCCGTCTCCTTCTCCTCAACTCTCTTTTCAGAAAATAAGGCGAAAGTAAGACGCCCCTCACGCAGAAGAAGGTAAGGAGGGCGGGCAGTAGCAAATAATACAATTGTCATCATCAAAGGCTCGCAGGGTGTCATAGGCGTACGTGTGTTTTAAAATTCGACGCCGAAACGAAATCACGTATCTCTACATGGAGGGAAAATACGCTTTGCTCGAGTTCTTCAATATTTCATCGCAAATGGACTTTGATGGTAACGAAAGAAGTTCCTCGTCGGCACAGAATAAGAAGAGTGAACTGGGAGCGACTTTCGGATCGGTGTCTCCGCAGATACAATAAGAAAAACGAGCGCGTGAGCGTCATTTAGTCGCTCCCTGTGCGGATCGAACCAGATGGCCTTTTAGCGCCCTCTAGATTATCGTCTTTATCTTATTTATCTTACTCTTTATCTTACTTTACCGCACAAACTTTGCAGAGTGGCGTCAATACTTCGACAACCTCGAGTCTCGTCAAGTTTACCTTAAATTGCGAAGAAGTCACACGTTATACGTGAGCGTGTACACAAGACAAACTGGACAATCAAGTAACTGGTCGCGGTAAGTGACGACGTGGAATGATTTGGAACGCTGCGTTTCAGGGTTAAAGCCGGTAAGACCAGTTTTCACCTCACCCCGCTTAGCGTAACTGTCGCTTTAGGTGAGCACGGGAAACCCCGAGGAATTAAGGCGGACTCATGCGATCTAGTTAACGTTCGCTTCTAGAGAGGGTTGGCTGCACGGTCCCAAAATTGTTTTCTTCGCTTTGCTTTTCTCGCGCGCTCTAAGGAAGTAATATAATCAGCGCCGGCGTGCAGAACATGTTAACGAACGACAAAGCCATTATAATCATTCGCAGGGATCTGGAAAACTGCACCAAGCTTGTCGAAATATGTTGACTGCAATCAATTCCCTGACTGCTACTCTAAAGAATGACATCATTTTAGCTCAAGTATCACGGACGGGTGGGCCGAGAGAAGCGATTTTGTTGCATCTCCCATAAACTCACATGTATTGAAAATCTGAGAAACTGTAATTCGCCAAAAATCAGTGGACCGCGTTAGGCCTTCAAAAATGTGTCATTCCCTAGATAAACTCGAGGCAAACACGCCTGTACTTGTTTCGTGAAGAAATTTAGCGAGGTTTACGGGAACCCTGCGAACAAAAATTCACCATAGACTTTCTTAAGAAGTGAGTACGCCTTAAGCTAACCAAAGCGGAAACTCAGCGACTCATACAGGCTCGAGTGAGCAGGAAACACCTCGCCGCTCAGCGCTGTCCGCCATCTCGTTCGTTCTTCGTTTTGCCTTTCTTCTGTTCCACCCCAAGATCTGCCATTTCTCACCCGATATCAGCGAGTTTTGCCACGTATTACATGTTGTAACATCAAACCTGATTGTTCCTCCACGTTTGAAGAAAACGCAAAACTCCAAAACACAAGTGTCTATACATAAAGGTCATCAAAGGCTGACCACTCTTAATCCGTACCAAACAAACATAAACAGCAAGTACATGTACTGCGGAACTGCAGTGCGCCAGAAAGTATATACGTGCGTGTCGTTCTCACGCTTCGCGGCCACCCACAGCAGCTCGACGAAACCCACAAGCAGCGCAATATGCGGCAACTTAAAATTGGAATGGAGTGTCTGACTTTGTCGGTGCTGCGCTTCTATTTGCAACACTCAGCCTCGAGCAAATGCAACCTTCAAGGACCACCCGTCCACCCCATGTGTTCGCGCTCTCGATACAAATGAAGCTTGAAGCTTGGGAAAACGCAGGCAGAAGAGTGACACGCATAACAACCCTCATTACACTGTTTACAAAGGGGGACAAATCTGGCGACAAGCGTAAACGAGACAAAAAATGAAAACGAAAAGCGGTTCAAACCGCCTCGTTTTCTGCCTGATGATAAAACAGGGCGCCATCTCTCTCCTCACACCCCACTGTAATTCCACATCACTATTTGTTGTTTCTCCTCTGTCTCTCTCTCTCATGTCTTCCGCTCATTCTCCAGTCTCGTATAGGCGAGAAACTTTGAGACTTGCGCGAGCGAGAACGAGGGCTCCTTAAGTACGTAATAAAACTTCCGAGGCAGCAAAATTTTTGAAGAAAAAGTTTCATCATGAGAATGCATTGTTCACGGGCCATATAGCAACACAACGTGTCCGAGGTGCGTGTGTACGCCTCAGTCCAAGGCCACGGAGTTTCAGTGCCGTGACAATTTGAATGTTTGAGCTGCTGCCACCCAACGGCACTTATACAGAACACTACAGTTGCTTCGCAGCGCTAGCACGTAACTGAAAGGAAGAAATATACGGAACACGTACTTAATGCCTCCTCTCTATAAAGTCGGGATGTCGTCTGCCCCACCCAACCGCCGTAGACGATTTAAAACACAGGCTTTCAGTGGCTTCCACCGGCTGCTTATGCGGGTGATGACGGCGTAGCTACGTGGCCGCCGGAAGCACGTCGTGATTGGCAGACTCTTAACTACGTCACGTCGTTTAAGCGATGACGCTTTGTTTTCATTATGTGGCGTTGGAGGAGGAGGAATGCGAATCAAACGAGCACAACTGTAGAAATATCCCTACAGGTAATGCAGCATAGTTCGTCATACAAAGTCCTCAATTAACGATAACGATAAACGATGTTTTATTGCAACTTCCACAGAAAAAAATACAATCGGGGGAAGCCAAAAAGCAGCATGAGGCTGCTTGACATTACCACTTAATTTAGACATTACCCCTGGGCCTTACCCCTTTACTTAAAATGGAGTTGCCGTACTGGGTCGAGGCACGTGGTAGCATTTTGTAGTTGTCGGATTACTATAATCCGGACTATATTTCCAGAATGTCCGGACTGTAGTCGGACTATTACAGTCCACATCGAATATTGGAACTATACTGTGTTTTTTTTCCTCTATCCTGCTAAATTTTAATCGCTTTATAGGGTGTAGGTTCCACCCTGCCTCGCTTCTCCTATATGATCATGAACCGAATCCAACAACAACAACAACAACATAGATGAATGGATGATGATGATGTGGGATGTTTCCCTGCGTTGGGTGCAGAAACCCAAGATGACAACCAGTTCTACGAAAACATCGTATCGGAAACAGGCTTATATAAAAGGAAACATGCCGACCAACAAAACAAGCAATGGAGCGTCCTACTGAGCTATTCCCATTATAATCGATCATAGTGCACTCGAAACCTAAAATCTTTGCGGATGAGAAAATAACCGAGTATCCGCCAGGAAGGAAATGTTCAGCGAAGCAGAACGAAGTCGCTTCTTTCCTGAGCAGCCAACACGCACGACTAACGATTTACCTCGTGCTGCCACCATAGCCTGCGAGATAAAATAATGTTCTTACATTTTTTGTCATTTTTATTGCCAATCCTCGATAACGCGTGCATATCGCGCCCAAGGTAAAAAGTTTATACACCGTGCGTGTTTTAAAATGGTTCTTCGGAACATCGTACGCGCAGTTCGATATACACCGAGGAAAGAATATCAAGGTCTTATCGCTCCGTTTCCAGGAAAAGAGGCTGGTAGATAAATCATCAGAGATTTCCGAAGTAATATGTAAACACATGGTAGGGATACGCCTCGACAGCTGTGGCCGATTGTTTTGTTACCGGGCGCTAAGCTCGATTTTTTCCTGCGTGAATATTCGGATTTTTCGAATACCGAAGCGAATAATTCTGTATTCGATTCGCTTTCCGAATCGAATATGAAACTCTGTATTCGAATTTCAAATCGAATCCATGTTTCTTCCAAACCAAATTTATTCGAACAGTTCCAAAGCTGCACACGTAACGTCGAAAACGGCACAAGACAGGGCATCATGCAAGTGAGCGCTACTTCATATTACGTATGAATACTATTACTATATCACGTATACATGCTGTGCACATATTTATATCCGGGCATGTGCATCCGGTTCGGTTATACAAGCATTCTCTTCGTACTCTATTCATTTTTAAAATAACTAATCTCACATGCCAAAGCTTGATACTTTTACCTTTCATACATATCGAATGGACGTGTATACTTTCAAATATATCGAATGCATGTGTATACTTTCCAATATATCGAATGCACGTGTATACTTTCAAATATATCGAATGCACGTGTATACTTTCAAATATATCGAATGCACGTGTATACTTTCAAATATATCGAATACACGTGTGCTTTCAAATATATCGAATGCACGTGTATACTTTCAAATATATCGAATGCACGTGTATACTTTCAAATATATCGAATACACGTGTGCTTTCAAATATATCGAATGCACGTGTATACTTTCAAATATATCGAATACACGTGTGCTTTCAAATATATCGAATGCACGTGTATACTTTCAAATATATCGAATACACGTGTGCTTTCAAATATATCGAATGCACGTGTATACTTTCAAATATATCGAATACACGTGTGCTTTCAAATATATCGAATGCACGTGTATACTTTCAAATATATCGAATGCACGTGTATACTTCCAAATATATAGAATACACGTGTGCTTTCAAATATATCGAATGCACGTGTACTTTCAAACATACCGAATGCACGTGTAGCTTCGCTAACGTCCTAATTTAAATATTTCATTTCACTTACGCCGGGGGATATATTGAATAGAAGAAAGAAAAAAAAAAGAGAAAAGGTCAGTGAGAGTTACAGCGCTAACGCTTCGCAGTGCAGAGAAGCCGACAAGCCGCTCTATGTGACACAATGTGCCGGTCCGGTACGAAAGAAAATAAGTAAGAGATACACCGGATGCACGAAGCATCACTTCGACTCCGTGACCAACAACAACAACACGCTTCTTCTTGTGACGCACTACATATGTGATGAAAGCGTCCAACCGCTTACAGGTGAAGATGTTTCCGTGATCCAGACATGGAAAGGCAAGAAGACCTACTCCTGCGCACACAAATCATGCTCCTGGGTGTTGATGCACGAAGTCGTACAACCTCTTCTAGGAAGTGACGGGGTATAATGCGAGTGTCATCGACAGAGAAGGTCTTTCTCAGCGAAAGAAAGTGACAAAACGACGTTAGGAAGTAGGGCAAAATGCGCGTCTAACGGGTACGAGACTCCTTAGACGAGACGTACGTGTGTCATAGAAGTATTTCCTGTACCGTGCACAATCGAGGTCCTTGCAAGAACCTATATAATATTCGATAGTTCCATAACTATATAGTGAGCCCCCAATGAGATGTTAAAGGGACACTAAAGTGAAAAAAGAAGTTCACTTCATATTATGTTGCACGCTATGTTAATTTCGCACTTGTTGTCATAATTCAAAATTAGATTCCATTACGAAGCCACAATGAGAATTATACCGGGCTCTTTCTTGCTTTCGACACTAAGCAGTGAACGTCGCTTCAGCTCGTGCATCGGGTATACATCGTGTGCTTTTAGTCCATGCTGCGCGTGCACGCGTGTGCCACGCAATGGAACAGTTCCGCCGAAAAACATTGTGCGAGTTACGAAGCGGACTGGTGTCGCTGTCCGAAGGACGTGAAGATAATTGTTGTCAGTGGAACATCTGCACTCTAAGAAAAAAAAATGAGTACTTTTACTCCTTTTGGGGAGTAATTGCATTGCCACAAAAAATAGTCCCTTTCGGGAGTAAATGAATGTCACGGAGTGAAGACCGCATTTCACGCGCTGTTGTAAGAGTCCCAGGTACATAATTGGTGCGCATGCATGAAAATACTTTGAAGCAAACTGTCAACCGTGATATATCGAGTGATATAAAATCTTGCGCCATACTAGGGCACAATTTGCGAAGAAAGATGCGCTAACTGTTTCTTACTCTGTGTGGCTGGAAAATTGCTACGTTGTCTGAGTTATACGGCCTTATGTCGTTTAAATTGACCAAGGGCACATATTTACGTAGAATTCAGGAGACCATTCGCGAAGTTTAGTGACAATTTGCAGCCCTGGGGAGTAAATGTCGGGACTAAATGTTGGGTTAGGGGACTAAAATGGGGAGTAATTGCAGACTAGGGGAGTAGAAGCTGCAATTACTCCCCGTTTTACTCCTTTTTTTTTCTTAGAGTGTGTGATAACTGTTGTGGGCTACAATTTTGTAAATCGGTATTGAAAACTGCAGCAATGCGCATCATGCCGCGCATGTACGGAACACTACCAGGCCCCGTTCCAAATCCACACGCACACGATAGGCGTTCGCGCGCTTCTCAGCTGTCTCATTGAATGCGGTCAATCTTTTATTATTATCATTATTAGACGGCTCTGTTTTCATTGCGTTTTTTTTTATTGCGTTTCTGAACGGTAGCGCCGTGTGAGCTAATTTTGATTGCACTATACTGATTGAAACACAGACTTTCATTTGAGAACAAGTTGTTTTTGCATTTTAGTGCCCCTTTAATAAAGGAGCGTATATCCCAGACAGGCAATACAATGAATATCGACAGGAATGAAGGATGCGGAGTTACGGGCCTCACACTAGTGAAGCCAAAATCTCCATTTTATTTTTCCTTAAAATCAAATCATCAAATCAAAGAGTTCGTCAGCTTACAGTCAGAACAATTCGTCATAAACCGAGTGAGACTGATCGAGCCTGCAGGCCCTATACTTTGCGATGCTTGGAAGGACAAAGTATTATTTTCATTGCATTCGATCGCAGCGAAAGTAGCGCATGTTCGCGGGGCAGAACGGCAGCGATGGTGACAGCGAAAGTAGCTGTGTGTGTGGGGGGGGGGGGGGGGGGGGGGGGGGTCCGTGTCGAAGTAGCTTGCCGTTGTGGGCCGCACAAGTGAGCATCGTCACGACTATAGCAATAAAAAAAAAAAGGAGGGAGAGAGAGAGAGAGAGAGAGAAAGTAGCGCATTCGGTCACCTCAGCCAGTTACGCAGCGATGTCGAAAACGCAATGCCCCTATCGGAGGACCTACAGCGCAATAACGATACTTCTGGCATATATTCATGTAGAATTCCCACATGTCCTTCTTGGACGTGATGGTTGATGGGTGATAATGCTGGTGTCATCGATGCGAACGAAATTTTGACATATTAAAGTTAATTAAAGTTTTAATAAAAATTAAGGTAACTTCTAATTAATTAAAATTATAACATATTAAAAGTTGACACTATAAGGATGCGACTCAAACGATACGCCAACCTCGAACTTATGTAAAAAGACAGGGTGACGACGTTAGACAGCACCCTTTAAATATCTACCTCAAAATAAGAGCACATCACTCAATAACCGTTTTACATGGGATTAAAATTCCGCTTGGCCCAGGTCTCTCAGCTGGCAATCACGCCCATTGTGTTCCATAATCACGAGGCAACAACTCATCCTGCTTTTGCAGCCCGATCAACTTCCCCCCAGAACACCTTCGCCACACCATTATTACTCCTCGCATGAGAGAAAACAGCAACGACATAAAAATCCCCGCTTTCCATTAGAAGGTCGTCTTTCTACCCCTTTGTTTGCGCAAGACAAATAGCTCGCAGACAGCAGAAAAAATAAAAAAGAAATCGAGAGGTATCGAGTAAAGCTATTATGCAAATAGCGTCTTCTTTTCTTTCTTAAACGCGGTATATGTTTCCTCCTTTCCGAAACGGTGTACGCCTGATTTCTGTCCGATCAGCTCGTCGCAAAGAAAGGAACTTATTGGGCGAAAATGTGTCGGGACCACATGTGAGAGAGAGAGCTCTACCAGCGCGCGAATTGATAACACACTCACGCCACACGGACCCTCCCCCCCCCCCCCCCCCGGCGGAGAAATTCAAGATGACCAGTGCGATAACAATGCAGACGAGAAATAAAAAAAAAAAATAAAAAAAAGAAGAAACGAAAAGTAAAGAAACAAGAATTCGTGATCCCACTTCCACGCACAGGTTCCACGACCCTCGAGGGCGAGAGTAAACTCGCATAATAATGATTAATAAATAAATAAACATCGTGCACAGTTTCTTTGTTTTTCTCTACCTTTTCTTCTTTTCTTTTTTTAGTTTTTAGCCCGCTTCTTATCGGCAGTTCGTTGTTTGCTTTGCGGCGGTTGCCTCGTGAGGCGTGGTGTGTAGTAACGTCCTTTAAAGGGGCTCGTTATGCGTCTTTTTTTTTTCTTCTTCTTTCGCGCCGCAAGTGTGAACGTAAAACGCCCGTTCAACAATAGCCGCAGTATAATGAGAGGCTCCTGCCGTGACATACAAGGTTATAGGCTAAGCGGATACGTGTAATAACGAGAGTGTGGCCGGCCGGCCGGCCTGCCATGTAACCTCGCTCCCAGCGTTAACCAGAAAGGAATAAAATGCGCAAAAGAAGACAACCTCGTGGAAGATGTAAGTATACAGTGTCTGAGAGGAAATTTAACGTAGCGATCGTGTTGTTATAAGTTGTTACCTCGAGGAGGTTATCTGGAAAATGTAAGTCGTGTCGCAAGGAAACTGAACATGGCGATCATGTTGTTAGAAGTTCATTATCTCGAAGGGGGTATAATCTGTGTGCGACTTAGTTCCTTGTAGGCCTCCAGCGACTTTCACTGTTCCCTTACTTTGCTTCTAGACTGGGAATCTTATAGTACGAACAACCTGAATTACATTGAACTGTGAAGACACTGATAATAAATGCGGGGAAGAGCAAATGAAAGAGGATTGCTCCATAGTTTACCATTTGCGTCGTAGAACATCGAGGACGTATCATTCGAGATACATGGTTTTAATAATTTCAAACTGCGAAAACCTGAGAAATCTGTCACCTACACTTTTAACTCGGTACCTTTTATTGTAACTTTTAGCGACGTGTAACCTCTATGTAGACGCAGATTTCAAAATATGTTGTAGGTTCCCCGCCCGATACTTCTATTTAGAGGATAAAAACGACTTGTAACCTGATATTATAGGAGCAATAGAAGTTACTTTTGAATTCAACCCAAATTCAATCGTCGTAACTTATAAATGTACCCTTTATGGGGACGTTGTAACTTCTAAACGAATTACGCGTCTGCATTTCCTTCGTTTGTTTTTCTTGTTTGTTTGCGAAGTAACCTCTATAAAAGGTACTGCTCGAAAGTTAATGTGTTCTTATTCTTGTTCTGGCCGCACATTCAATACGAGAGTTTCGGATCAGTGTGCGTTACGTTGTTGTGTCTCTGTTTCTGCATGAACTGCGGATCGTGTTCAGAATTACGAAGAAAGCGCAAGATTGGAAGCACCCGTTTTTCGCCACTGGATACCTCTAGATGAATTACGTATGCTATAGCTATATTTTGCAAAAGACAGTTTGTGTTCTGCACTGATGAGACCAAATTTTCAATACCATATGTTATGTAGCGTCTGTGAAGAGGCAGGCGTCTTAGAGGCAGCCGCATGCCTGGCAAACCTGTAACCTTTACGTCTGTGTGGCGGTTAGGAGACAGTAACCTCTATTTATATGTGATCTGTGAAACGTTTAGAGAGGGTACTGCCCATAGGTTACAGGGTACCTTCTGAAATAGAGGGTAAAAATTCCGAAAATTTTACCCTTTACTAGACGGTACTAGATTTCGAGTGTACGTATAGTGGTTCTGTATCTGTCGTCCACTGGATTGCTCCGGACGCTTTAATTCGATCTCGTATTTTCATCCTTCCTTCATCATCTCCATATAATGTTCCACGTGCAATGGCGTAAGGTACAGCACGACCCCGGTGAAACATCACATCTCATCGTCACCATCTATTGTTGTTGTTGTTGTTGTTGTTCTATATCCGGGTGCATGTCATGCACATTGATTATAATACACAATTTACCACAAAGTTCCCAACTCAAACTGATACGAAAAACAGACAAACAAAGAGCTTCGCAGAGTGTCGAAGAGGTCCGTCGAGACGAGGAATTACGCAAGGGCGCGCATGGCAGGTATGCGCTGATTTTCGGGACAGCTCATGCACACCCAAGATCTTTTTTGGTGGAGCATGGGCGATTATCCAGGCGGGCCAGCGACGACACAAGGGTAAGACGGTGTGCAATGTACCTCGGGCAGTCCTAGAGTATGTGGACCACGTCTTCAACTACACCACACAGAACGCAGTTTGGGGGAGAAACCTATTGCATAGATCGAGCTTTTCGTACTTTCGCACTTGATGCAGTTTTTCCCACTCGCGTCTGGGTATGTGTGCCTCACAAAGTGCATAGACTTGTATAGTTTTCCTATTCCTTTTTTCCTCACCCTTCTTTCCCTTTTTCATACGTATAAAGAGCCCTAAATAACGCTGAAGTAGCAAGTCCCGAGTAGTTTGGAACTAACATCTCCGTTTCTTTTCTTTTTTTCAATCACTAAATCAAGCTGGTACGGGTAAAATATGGATTAGACGAAGGAACCCGAAAGCGCAGTATATAACCTGCAGGATTTCACCCAATTCCATCGAAAGAAAACAGGTTGGAATACTGCCCAAGATGGAGAAGCAAACGAAATAAGTTCGACAGTGGAAACACATAAAACAGATCGCTATGGCGAGGAAAAGGCTGGAGATCATCACGAGAGAGGTAAAATAAAAAATACCTCGCGGACTGCTGTCTGGACGCACGCAGGCATCGGAAAGATGCAGGAAAGAACAAAAGCCGGATGCTATATATAGAGAGATTCCCCTTTTTCTTCGTGTATATGCGCGTGTTTCGAACTATAGTCTGGTAACCATGACAACACATTGCCACACTAAGCAGAAGGGATATCCAGAGGGTGACAGAATCAAATCTTCATGGCATATATGTCGGAGAGGAAAACACTGAATACTGCTATGGGACACGTATGCGATAAATGATGGACTGCCGCTTACTCAAGCCACACTGTCTGAGCGAAAGCAGCGCGGAGCAGCCAGATTCTGGAAATGAGGCTTGCGAAAGATCGAGTAAAGCTTGCCGTCGTCTGTTGGAGCGGGGAAAAGTAGTTTGACTTTCACTTCCCGCTCTTAAGCCCAGCTCGACGCGGCCCGCGTGTGTCGCTGCATGGATTGAAGTGGCGTTTCTTTGGTGAGAGGATTAATGCTTGCTCAAAAGCGGGCGCGCTATACACAAGAGGTGGCTCCAAAGACGGTTGGAATGCAGTCTGATCCGTTTCAGACAGATTACATTGGAAGTAGATGTGACGCGACAGCCTCGCCTGTTGCGAAATTATAAGGGTCGAAGTGGTTGGGATTTATGCACGCTTGTGGCGCAACAGCGATGCGACCAGCGACGAAAGTCCAGTCTCCATTACCCGCTCTCTGCCGGCGCATGACGTGGATTCAGTTTAAAAGCTTTGTGGGATTTGCAAATGAGTCTGAAAATGGAAATTTTAGCCGGACAGTAAAGTGAAATGTGTCTGCGCACTTGCAGTCCTTGTCTTTCGCAACCTCTATGCCTGGGTGTAAGAAAACTGTGGACCGTGTCGGTTGAGTTGAAGCATGTCTCGCCTTCCGTCTGTTTCGCCTTGCTTCGACATGTTTCTGTACCAGGAGTTCGAAATGGTTAAAGTGCATCATTTAAAGGATCAACGAAACGACATCCAACATGGCTCGAACAACCATCAAACACTATCAGGAGCAGCCATGGGCCCGGCCCGATCGCTTCAAGTGACGTCAGCAGATCCTGCGTGGGGAGCAATTGTAAGCTCTCACCGAACTCCGAAAACTCGTCTGTTACGTACGAGTACTACAGCAGCGCCGGTCACCTGCGCTGGTCCTCCTTCCTATCGGGACTGCGAACGTCACGACGTGGCGTCGACTTCCCTCTTTCACTTACATGTTCCATGAAGGAGTGGAGGGTTTCTTGAACGTGTGCAGATCAGACGCCTCTCTCTCTCGCGCGCGCTACAGATCAGCTTCGCCCGTCGTTCCGTCGCAAGGGCTCGTGTTATTTGCTACGCCACACGCCGCAGTCAAAAACGAGAAGTTTGTAGACCGACATTTCACTGTTCCTTTAAGCATAAAATGTGCGCGAAGACACGAGCTCAGGGGCCCTATTATCGTGAAAGTAATCGACCTCGATTAACTTTGTGTCTCGCCTGTCATTGGTCGTTACGTTAAGAAGGCGCGAAGAACGAATGTCACGCGCCTTCAACCAATAGTGAAGCACTTGATTCTGCACTCTCCATGCTTTATCCACTTTATCACGAAGATTGCAGGATCAAGAGCTCGACTATTGGTTGAGGGCGCGTGTCATTCATTTCTGTTCTTCGCGCCTTCTTCACGTAACGACCAATGACAGGCGAGACACAAAGTAATCGAGGGCGATTACTTTGACGAGAATAGGGCCTCAGGTTACTCAAAGATTGTTGAGTACGTTATCATATCGATTTTCGAAGACTTTCCAGACGAATGTCGGCACAGTTCCCCCTGAAGTCGGCCCAGGACGCATACTAACCCCCCTGTCCCCCACTCCTTCTTGCTGTCCTCTCTCCATCTGCCCACGTCTGTACGCCGCTAACACGGGACTTTAAAAAAACTTCGTATCGTACTTCGCTATATATAATATTTTTTTTACAACTCACGATAATGATCATCAAAGGGTAGAGCGTCAAACGCTCTCATCGCCTTCGGAAAGAAAAAAACAAAAAAAAAATAAACTTCTCCTTTCTCACCACAAAACCTTCAAACTTTTTCGCAAGACCCCCCCCCCCCCCCGCAGATGCCTAACGCAAAAACAGGAAAATGTACACCCCTATACACTGTCATCCCTTTGATCGACAGACGACAAAGATACGTACAACACTACATATACACAGCACAAGTCCCCATCCTGACACCAACGACGTCGAGCCAGCAATCAAGCCAACTTTCACGAGACCCGACATCTCCAATACGCCATCAGCGCCAAAATGCTGACGACGCAGGGGACGAGTGGGACGATATCAATAGGGGAAAGGGGAAGAACTGCATATCGAACGGGGGGTTTCGTCCATGCGGTTAATCGTCCAACGGCGTCATGATTGATTAGCCGGTCGGCGACCACGAGAGCCCGGTCAACCGTTGGATCGCCGGCGTGCGTCGTTAATTACAGCGTCGACTCCGGCTGGACTCCGGTCTTGAAGGCACAGGTTACGCTGCGCTGCCTAAATTGTGACAGAATAAGCGACGCTGCCAGCCTGAATTCACGGTGAGAGCTTGCGTACTATCGATATTCTGGCACTCCGCGCTTTGTACTAGAGTTTTTTAAAGAGAGAGTTTTAGTGAACCGTGCGCTATCGCCATTGCGTACGCAATGGATAGCGCTGGTGGTCCTGCGCACGCGCAAAACATAAAGAGAGCTTCGCGCAGTGCGCAGAACCGCCACGCTATTCCTTACGTACGCAAAGGTGACAGCGTACGATGCACTAATTAGAGAGTTTTAGCAGACCGTTGATAACGTGGCTAGCGTCGAACCGTATCAACCGGAACCAATCAGTGGACAAGATTCTGAGTCACGCACCACTGCGATTGGTTCCGATTGGCACGATAACCTTATCAACGGTATACTAAAACTCACTATTGACTGTAGACACGTTCAGTTGATAACTGTTGACAGGGGCAAAGCGTTGATAAGGGAAAGCTGCCGGCGTCCTTTCCCAAGCAGCACAATGTACTGAAAGTCGAGTGCAATAGGGGTGGACAGGTATAGGTGAGCGGCCTTGAACAGATTCCTGAAACTAAAGAACATTGATAAGACATAATATATACCGCATTCGACTTTCAGTACATTGTGCTGCTTGGGCTCCCAAGACTCAAAATGTTTTCAACATCAAATGATAACGCGTCCAGGCGCTTCTAGAACGTTGCGACTGTCGACTTACACGACCCTATATATACTCGATGCAGTTGGGGGGGGGGGGGGAATCGGACTTTCGGCATTTATGTAAAAGCCGAACGCTGTATGGGACATTCAGCCGTTATCATTTACGTGTATCTAATTATTTCTGGACAGCCATTATCCGACCACGTCGGCCGATTATTGGCTCGCGTTTAATAGCGTCCACGCGACAAACAAGTATACTCACTGTCGAACAGGATCTATTATTAAAACGCCCCCATCAGCTTAAAGTTTTGCGCCACCCTCACACTAATGCTCAATAATTAATCAGTCATTCCACCAGCCGGGCAGTTACTTTCGATCAATAAGCTCCTCATTATTAGTACGTGCAGAGTGTTACATAAAACTTGTTTAGCTTCGTCAGGGGGCCGTTATTTGAAGCGTGGAAAAAGTTTTTTCTGTTGCGGTCGCGGGCAACGACGAGACGCGTGGTGGAGCATGCCAGGGGAAATCTGTCACGACCTGTCGTGAGCGCTTGGCTGGAAAATGCATTCTCGTCGGGAACTTTCTGTACCGTTGTTGCGCCTGTCGTCGCACGCACGAGCTTTCCTTCAGTCTCTCTCGAGTGCTTTATTATGCGAGCACTTTCGACGCCAGACTTTGGAAAGCAACTGAGGCGACAGGAAAAAAGCGAGAAAATCGTCAAAGGAAAAAAAAAAAAAAACGCGTAAAATCGTAAGAATTTTCGATAGAGAGCCGACCTTCCTTGTGGGAGAGACAAAGGGGAACAGAGGACGTGGACCCGATCGGGGTGGGAGCCACCCTTTCGTAGAGTTACGGGCCGCAGAGTTTCGTAGTCTTCTCTTCATTTCATTTCATTTATTTACCCGAAAAGCCTCACAAGAGGCGTTACAGGCTCTTGTGCTGGTTACTTCTCTATTCCTGCAACCCTATAGTACAGCTGAGTGGCACGTGGTACCCAAGATAACCTAAGTGCGAGAAAAACTGACAAGGACTTTAAGAGTTGCATGAACGGTGACTTTTAAATGTGGCCCCGATCGTAAGCGACAACGGAATGTCGAACTCCAGCAGCACCCGCGTGATACTCGTGTTTCAACCACCGAGTCACGAAAAAAAAAAAAAAAAATTCCTTCATTACATCAGCTGGTGGTGGCGACGAGAACGGCTTGCCGTTGTTGGCCTCACCAATCACGGCTATAGCCGAGATTAGTTGATATGAGATGTAGAGATGCCGACAGTCGAGAGTTGAGATGTAAGCCGGTCGCTGCCAGGCTTGGTCAGGGGTTCCGTGAGCAAAAAGAAACTATTTTAGAGTCTTTGAACGAGTCCACAGATTCCTGGAGGGAGCAGACTAAGGCAGCGAGTGTTGGAGTGTCTTTCCGTGAAAGAGCCTCTGGGATGAAGGACATCATACAGCGTGCAATTCCTGCAATTCATTACATCAGAGAATGTTGTACGAGAACATATATGTATGTCCAATGCGGTGCAGATATAAATAATTCCGACGTCCCGCGTGCTAAGGCACAAAGCTCGGAGGGGGGGGGATATATTTATTTCACGAAAAAGGAAAAAAAAAAGGAGAAAGGTCAGCCAAACGAGACGTCGGCTTGCTATTCCAGAAATAAATAAAGAAAGAAAATTAAGAAATAATAAATAAATAAAAAGAAAAGAATTAAAGAAATAGGAAGGAATAAGAAATAAATAAAGAGAAAAAGAATTAGGAAATAAAGGATAAACTAACAAATGATGAAAGTAGGATGAGGTAGATTAAAGACAAAGATGACAAAAAAAAGATGACTGACAAATGGTGAAAGAATGATGAGATGGATCACAGAAGATGATTTTAAAATGAAAGCATGAGGTTAATGCGTTGAGGGTGAGAGTGGGGCACAGAAGAATGAGATTGCACGATTGAGTTCACAGGTTCGCAAAGCTCGGCTTTCCAAAGCATCGGAGGAGTATTCGTCTCAGTTGAAATACAACAGAGTATATGAACATTGAAGAGACAGCCATGCACAAAAGCGCCCCCTTCATCCAAACTAACACCACTGAACGCTTCCAGAGAGATCTAAATGCGTAAAGATTGAGCCGCATATTTGGAAATAACAACATAGTGGTGTAAGCATCGAGTGGAATCTCGTAAACCAAAGAGGGCTCAGCGTTATTCCCCTAAGTACACGCAATACCATCCCTGCCAGCAGAAAATTGAATTCGGACGAGACCCCGTTGATCCCTGCGAGCAACAGTCAAGCTTTGTGTAACGAGTTCCAGCCAACACAGACCTCGAGAAACTAGAAAAGAGAAAAGAAAAAAGAAAGATATCCCCGAGCTTAAATGAGCGCAGAAACAATGGCCCCATTAGCCCGGTTTGTTATGCTGCGAGATGCGAGTTTGAGTGTCTCCGAGCAACGGCTGTTTGCCCTAAGAAAGTGGACCGTTTCGAAAGAACTGCAATGGCCGTCTTTGTTTGATGTTGGCTAAATTAACGCGACTTTTGGGTGGCGTAATTCGATTTTAATGGCCGCGCGACAGCGGGATCTGCAATAGTGGTTTTGCAGTTGGGAAAGGGACAAGCTGTCAATATATTCGGACCTGAAAAAACGGCAGTGGTCTCCAGGGAGGGGGGGGGGGGGGGGGGGGGGGGAGGGAGTCGGTTCTTAATTTCCTAACCTTCTGCTTTGAGTGACTTTGTTGTCGTTGAGGTAGTATCACGTAGAAACTAAGCTCAAGAGATACCTGGTGGAGAAAGATATAATGAATATTCAGCATGGATCGTCAAATCTGCTAATGATGCCCCCATCTTACCCTCAACGCATTAACCTCATGTTTTCTTTCTTTCTTTTTTTTACGTCATCTTTTGCTGTAATCCATCTGATCCTTCTTTCACCGTTGGTTAGCCATTTTATTTCTTTTTTTGCCGCCTTTGTCTTCAATCTATCTCATCCTTCTTACACCGTTTCTTAGTCTATCCTTTATTTCCCAATTCTTTTTTATTTATTTTCTTTTTCTTTTTTTCTTTCTGGAATAGCAAGCCGGCGTCCCGTTTGGCTTACCCTTTTTTTTCCTTTGTTCTAATAAATATATCCCCCCTCCCCCCATCAATCAGCATCGTAGCATGGAGGAGGATGTGATGTTGAAGCTGATGTTGGATGAAGGCTTACGATGTGATGTTCAAGCTGGAGTCGAATGATGAGGTTTGAAGTTGACATATATCCAACGCTGGGTTATATGATGTTGATGTGATGGGCTGTGAATAAAGCGTAGCATGGTGCAACGTTGAATCAATGTGTAGAAAAAAACCTACGAATTTTAGTGATCGAGTGATCTCTTATGATGCCATGCATTGCAAGCCACGAAAACCGGCATTATAGACAGGGACATGCTGCTCATAGCCACAGTTGCGACGAGGCGCTACCACGGAATCAAAAAAAGAGAAGAAAAAAAAAAACACGAAGACATATCGTAAGCCACGGCCAAGCCGCCCGAGAGCTAAAGGCGAAAGCGTGAAAAATTACCTCATCTGAAAAGGAGCGATCTCGCTCCTTCCCCGTGTGCCTGTCGGCCCAGCTGGAATGACAAAGCCGTTGACACACCTGGTCGTATGGTCGCATCCGGCCCATTCTGCCTTTATATGTCTGAGAGCGGAGGGCGGAATGAAAAATTAGCTTCAGCTGTTATGACGCAAGAAAACTGTACATACACATACACGCAGCTTATATAGCGTAGCTGAAATGGCCCATTAGGAGAGAAAGGACGCGTATCTAACCCGTACTGATAACTGGCAAATTATTAAAAAAAACAAAAAAAAAACGAGCAAATGAGTAATGCATACGAGCAAGGTCAACATCTACTTTTAGGCGTGGTACCAACAAACTGGAAAGATGCCCTCCCTCCTCGAAACACAACAACCAACAAGTCACCACACCGCCATGTACGTATACACATTCCCCGTACTCCGCTATCAGACTACATACCACTTTCTTTTCCCCTTGCACGTTATACAGTCGCGGGGGCGTTTGTGCACACAAGCCCCAACTCACGCAACTATAACCTTGCTACCGATAAACATCAGCGGAATCACGCAACGTTTTCTGTGTGTCTCGAATGTGAGCTGACCTTGCTTGCACTGTATATACGCTGAGGCCCCCCCTTTCAGTTGTGGGCTAACCCTGTATGTTCCTCCCTTTTCTTTGCAGGTAAGTTGGCAAGCACATCTTCCGACCATGAACGGAAAGAGATCGCTGTGGAGATGCGATGCGCGCCATGAAAGCAGCATTGTGTCTGGCGGGGCAGCGGGCGTGTTCTCGGCGGCGACGCTATCTGTTCGGGCTGTGGTGGTGGTGAGTTTGTGCTGGGCAGATGATATAAATGACTCGTTATTGTTGTAATCCAAACTGAGGAAAAGAAAACTGCTAGGGCCGAGAAAGTGCGTTCACCCCGTTCTACGTACACCGGCACGTTGCGTAAAAGCGCCGAGGGAAAAAGGCGGTGTGGTTTTTGGGTGGGTTGCGAGACGAGGGACAAACTACAACTACAACCACACGCTAACAAAAAAAAATGAGTAAAACGGGGAGTAATTGCAGCTTCTACTCCCCATTTTAGTCCCCTAACCCGACATTTACTCCCCAGGATTGCAAATTGTCATTAAACTTCGCGAATGGTCTCCTGAATGCAACAGTCAACGTAAATATGTGCCCTTGGTCAATTTGAACGACATAAGGCTGTATAACTCAGACAACGTAGCAATTCTCCAGCCACACAAAGTAAGAAACAGAGCATCTTTCTTCGCAAATTGTGCGATATGTATGGCGCAAGATTTTATATCACTCGATATATATCACGGTTGACGGTTTGCTTCAAGGTATTTTCATGCATGCCCACGAATTATGTACTTGGGAGTCTTACAACAGAGCGTGAAATGCAGTCTCCACTCTGTCACATTCATTTGCTCCCGTGCATTTACTCCCGAAAGGGACTATTTTTTGTGGCAACGGATTTAGTCCCCAAAAGGAGTAAAAGTACTTTTTTTCTTAGAGTGCAGGGCCGGTGCTGGGGGGTATGCGGGGACTGTTTCACACCAGCAGTAATGAAAATATAAGAAATGATAAGATTTTAGCAGTACGGGAAATGTCAGCAGGAGAGAAGGGTGCGAAATCCTGGGTATAAGCTTGCAGCGTTGGCGGATTTTTCTTAAAAGTGGGACTTTTTCGCATCACATGACGGAATGGCACATAACACATTCTTCTCTCATTTCTGTCTTAGTCGAAAATCGCGCGTGCGACTAAGTGCATACTTGATATTAAAAAAAAAAAAAGTAATCCCTGGTTGAGGGCTTCGTGTGCGGGGCCTAAGGCCTTACGTCGCCTTACTCGCCCCCCACCCCCCCTATCGCCTGCCCTGACTACAGCCGACATGAAGTCCGACCCGTCTCTACGAGGACAGGTGGTTATTAAAACATAAAAAATGAACTTTACTGCGCATGCTCCGACGGAGAACATGCACGCCATCATTTCCCTACGCGTAAGAAAGTTCATGGCCATGTAACACATAATTATGAACAGCGTTTTCCGTAAGTTAAGAACAGTTTCGAAGAGCAATGTAAATCTGATCTTCCCCTCCGTTGCCAATACATGTAAACCTGAGATGAACTTGGCTTGTGAGGGAGCGGATATAAGGTTAGGAGCAAAAGAAACTTCGCAAAACAGCGGCAGTGTAAGGCGTTTAGGGTAGTGGAGGGTATTATTAAATTTAAATTGCCAGATTAGTTAAATGACTTTAGAATATGCTAAAGTCGCAACCCAGGGAAAGCAACTATCGGAAATTTGGGGTGTGCAGCGTTACACGATGCAGCGTTACACTCAAGTGCAAAAGCAATGGGGCAGAGATTTAGAACTACACGCAGTTGTTGACTTTGCTTGGGGAAAATAAAGCGAATCAGCAAATTATGGATACAGGGAGGGTAAAACGTTAAGGGAGACGGGCTCACTTTTTTTGTGATTCACGTAATCGGTCATCGATACAAAAATACAATTATATACGCGTAAATAAATTTTCTGATAACACAAAATATTTTTCGTCCTGTGAGAAGATTTCAGATTCGGGGAGCGGCGCGCACTGCAAGCTGTCTGACACACCGAATTGCAACCTCGATACCATTAAGCTCGCTTTTTAATTAACAAAGAATGCTTTTGCGTGAGGAAATGCTGATGTGTCAACGCCCTTGTGACACGATTGAAAGTTTTATAATCAAACTTCCACGATAAAAAAAAAGAAGGATAAAAGAAACACGCCCTGTTTGAGCGCACCTTCGCAGCTTTAGAAGGGCGCTCATCTGGCCCTGTCATCTGAGGAAGAGGGCGGTAAATATTTAATACCTCTAGCGGCAGAAAAATGAACGTCATTTTTTCCGCCATCCTCTACGATCCGTGGTGTCCTCACTGTGATAACAGTCTACCATTTTCTTCACTTTTGAGAACACCTGCGGATAGTATACATATCCTCATCGGTGGTGAAGGTGAACGTGATGGTTTGTGGAACACTCCGAGGAAAGTCCGATGCTGGTGGGGGTTGGTTGTTCCTATTAGTTGGCGTGTTTCATCGAAACCGGCAGAACGTTAATCTGCGAACACTGTCTGAAGTGGTGGTGGTGGTGACGAATGACCAGCTTGGCGTTGTTGGCCTCACGTGTGTGGGCTGCGTCACGACTGTAGCCAAGATGAGATGAGGTGGTGTGATAACCGTCTGAAGTAAATAAGGCGAATGTCTCACGCTACCCATTCAGGTATAACAAAATACGTCGGGGAGGGGTATATTTATTAGAACAGAGAAGGAAAAAAAAAAAGACAGGAAAGGTGAGCCAGAATGAACGTCGGCTTGCTATTCCGCAACAAAAAGAGAAATAAAAGAATAAAATAATAAAAATGAACAGAAAAGAATGAGGAAATAAAGGATAAACTAACAAACGGTGAGAGAAGGATGAGATGGATTAAAGAAGAAGACTTTAAAAAAGGAGAGATGAGGTTAATGCGTTGAGGGTGAGAGTGAAAATACGTCGGGCCTTGCGGCGAAAGCATGGTCTGCGAGCCCACTGTGCAGGATATACAGTATCTGCTATACAGCACATACAGTTATCTGCTTCCATGTACAGATGTTCTCCAGGGGCACATAATTAATCTACATAAATTGTCACAGCAAAAGGCGGTTGCTATACGGGCATGACTGAGTTCACATCTGCAAAAAAAAGAATTCATTCATTTCAAGAAATCATTCAGTGTGCAGCTTGACACGACGAAGCTGCCATATTCCAGTTAAATTATGGTACATACGGGGTTGAGAGGCACGCACAAAGTAGCCCGACACCGAACGCATCACGACCCATTGAAAACAATCACCACCCATTGTAGCAAAAGCCAGAAAGCAAAATGGTGAAGAGCGCGTCAAGGAAAAGTATCGAACGCGTATAACACGCAACAATGCACGCTTTCTGAATACCAGAATATTTCGATTTACCCGTTCGATGACTACGTGGTATATGCATCTACCGAAATCGATGCACGCATGTCGTATCGCGTCCTATTCACCTATTCCTTTGTGGACGCATTTCCAAGAACCGGCACATATCAATCGGACGTAATTATATTTCCCCGCGCATAAAAGGAAGCTGGCATTCATTTTAGTACTGGCACGAATTGCCCGTCGCGCCCAGTAGGCAAATGTGGCGTGAGTCACCCGTATAGAAGAATGGTGGGAGACCGCGCGCGTGGACACCCAAACAAAGTGCGTCGCTAGGCAACAAGGGTTCAGGTGCCACCCGATGAGGACAACAACCCCCCTTCGTTCTCACAGTGTAGCAAATTCCCTACATCGAGCGCTTTCTCCGTTTGATATGCTTCCATCGGAGCGTACGTACGTATACTTTAGCACTAATGCCCTGGCTCGCAGCACGGATACGAGAGCAAAAAGCAACACATTACATTAACGCGGCTCAAAGAAGGCGGGCGAGTACGTTAGAGACGCAGGAATTCGATTTCGTATTGATCTAGCTCCTTCCCAGGAATTACGCACGGACAGCATATTAATTATAGTGCAAGAACACGCGTGTACTCGACAGCTTGACGTCTTCTTCGCGGCGTTTTACGAAGCGAAAGGCGTATACGTACCTTGGTGATAGCCGTCCTATCCCTTATCCTTTTTTTTTAATTTTTTTTTTCTCTCTTAGCTGATATAAAAGAAACGCAGTCACCTGAGTTTTGCGTATATTCGACTGAATCGTATACAGGACGAAAAAGGGGAGACATTAAACGTGTCACCCGACGAATTTTATAGTACACTCTAAAACTGAGTCCGCAGCTTCCTTTCTGGATATATCAACATACCCAGAAATCGCCGGAATGATTACTTCGGCAGATTTCTTATCATTTTTGGAGAACGTCGCGGATGCTTAATACCTCAATTATATACACGTTGTCTTTTTGTATTAGTTACATATATTTTATAAACAGCTATGAGATGAGAGCAGCATAGATACTAACAACAAAAACAGATATATTCTGATGACGAAGTGGGGAGGTTTTCCACTCTAGGATATACAGTGAACCCTCGTTAATATGACCCCCGATAATCTGACATCCGCGCTTTACGACCATACTCCTGGGGAACAATGCAGTGAAACCTCTGCAAATCCCCCCCCCCCCGTTAATATGACAATTCCGCATTATGACCAAAATTTTCGGGAACGACCATGGTCATAATAACGAGGGTTCACTGTAGATACCACTTTTGTACTTTACTTTCGTAATTTACTTATCAACCACGTTTGTAGCGTGGGCTATCGGCCAAGCGAACTTCGTCTCGAAGGGAGTATGTAACTGAAATGTATACGAGTAATTACCTAAAATTCAGTAATTCAATAAATTCAATAATTAAGTCTTCAATTAGGGGCTCTCGGGCAAAAATTAGACAGCCGAAGGGGAGACAATCCTCGTTGAAAGTCATTCTATTTATAAAAAATTATTAAAATCACGAAGGGAGCACGTGCACTGAATACGCATCGCCGAATTTTGGTATGCGTATCATGTAATGTGATAGAGGACGGGAAAAAAAGGGGGGGGATTTAAGTCACGACAAAGTCAGATTGGCTACCCCAGACCACTTAGCCGCAGTTAGTTGAAAAAAAGAAAAGAAGAAAGCATGAACCGAAACCGAAAGCGCCCGCATCAGAAGCCCAGGAAGGAGCCCTCGTTCCACGTCAGGGGGCTATACTTGCTTCGGAGCGATGAACATGATTGGAGGAGGTGTTGATCTGCTGGACAGGTCGACCGTTTTTTGCAGCCCAGATAAGCCGCCCTACGGCGAAGGGCATCATATATTCTCCCTGCGCTCCTGGTGTGCGCTGTTTTGGTTTCGGTTCATTTGCATAGCGAAATTCGGACATGGATACTTCAGCGTACGTGCTCGTTTCTAGATTAAATGGCTTTCAACGAGACTTGGTCTCGCATTCTGCTGTCTCTGTTTGGTCGAGAGCCCATAATGAAAGAGTTTATATATACATATAGATACTCATGGAACGATGCGACAGCACCAGAGGACACGTGTTTCGCCGTGTTTGCGGCTCGTCAGCCCTGGGTAGCTGCGCATCGTTCCGGATTGGCAAACCAGGGGTCACTCAGCGAGCACCTGGGAGGGTGACTGAGCACTATTCAATGCCACAGTGCAAGCCAGTGAATTATAAAGAGCCCTCTTTATATTAGCCCTCTTTATATTATATTATATATATATATATATACAGGGTGTCCACGCTAAGTGTGAACAGATTTTTTAAAAATATATCAACTTTTTCCGAGATGAAATCAATTGCAATATAGCATATGCTGATATGGTAATTAGACACCTAGTAGTTACATACTGTCTTTTCGACAGAATGTCTGCCTGGCAGTCCAACTCACCTGCAAAAATTGATTGACTGATTGATCAGTAAAGGAAAAAAATGGAGGTGTTATTCCGAAATTACTCGGGAGTGGCTATTCGAGGACGCGTTATTGAGGGCTCATTTAGGAAAAAAAAATGGCATCTATGCTGCTCTCATAGCTTTTTAAATTAAAAGTCTGTAATGATATTTAATAAAAACACGCGGTATTTAGGGGTACGGAAGAGTGATTTTGTGTCCGGACGTCACCCATGAAGAAGTCCGCTTCCTTCGAGCAGGCGAAAATTTCTTAGCTTACTGCTCACTGCGTAGTTCCGAAATATCACCCTCAGGCATCAAACGACCCGCATCACGACAGACTTATCCGGTTCTCTAAATATATTTCCCGTTATCTCTGCCCATCTGATTTTATTTACAATGATCCCACGCGTCCAACCCAAGCTATGCTTCGACCCAACCCACCGAATAATGGGCTCCTACTCCGAGCTGACCTTTCCTTTCTAACCGTTTTACTGCGACCACAGACATAACCCATCCTCAATCAACTCACTCCCCCGATGGAACCACCGCAGTTTACATATCCTGCACAGTGCCATTGTTCGCTGTCCGCGCACACGGAAGCAAAATGACCATCTCTGAGCATCTAAAACCCTAATCTGCGAACCATCTATACATACATTACGTTACAAAACGTGTACGAAGGCAACGGTGGAAGCAAATGATAGCGTGGGGGCTCAACGGCAACATTTGGAATAGCAAAAGATGCGTCATTTCTGGGGCGGATATTCGCCTAAATGGCGGCGCGGCTCCGCACAGAACCGGAGCACGCGATCTACTTCCGTATTGGCGTCGTCAAAAATCGACGCTCCGGGCATGCTGTAATATGGAGAGAGAGAGAGAGAGAGAGAGAGGGGATTACTGTGTCCCTTTACGCCATGCAGGGACTACTACCAGTCTCCTCTAATCGTAAACTTGCAGCGCAGCCAAGGCTGACGCAGTTGCAATTGCCTTCGCGAGCTAGGAAGATCCCTTTTCTCCGGATCTCTGTCCAGAGAGAAGTAATTTTAGCTTTTCTTCTTTTTTTTTTTTTCTCTCGGTACCCCGTCTTCTTTCCGTATATTGGAGAATTTATCGTCGACGGATTCTATTTGTGCGGGCGTTACTACTTCTGCGCAGAAAAAAGGTTGTAGTACGCTCTGTTTACCGAACATGAGTGAGAATATAGGAAGCGGAACTTCAGAGCACGTCAGGATCGGGAGCAATTTCAGGTCCTTCAAATAATGTTTTTCTCTTCCGCCCTTCTTTGGGGATGCATGGGGTGGGTGGGCATCATCCGGCCATCTGTGTGGTGCATTCCGCAGGTAAGGCAATACGGGAAGGCGTACCTAACACATTCTCCACAGGAAGTGACGTAATATTGAATGACTAGTCGCTCCAAAGTGTGTCCAGGAAGTTTCTTCAGGGAAGAGTGTCTTCAGTTTCTTCAGGTGGTGGGCTGGAGCCTCCGTGGAGGTGGGGGGTCGGTTTCACGTGCATAACCGTGCGTTGAGTTTGTGTTTGGTAGACCATCCCTAGGTATAGTGACGATTCGATCAATTCTCATTAGCCGACCCTGAAGAAACAGTACCACGCCTACTCCTTGTAGACTACATTTCGGGGGATTTAGGAGGGGCTGAAGCACCTATGCACCCCTCTACGTTCCCGCAGTAGCTACGCCCCTACATGCTGGGAACTTCTGTTCTTAGAGTGTAGGTAATGTCTAGCAGAACTCTCAGCCAACAGCCAATAACATGGTAATTTTTTGGCAATTGGCTCCGCGGCACACGAACATCATACGCCCAGTGCCCTTACATCGTCGACAGTCCTGCCACCGGATTAGCGCACTTTTAACGGCTTGCGGGGCCGTATAAATGTATAAAGGCCATCTCATATGTACATAGCCACAGTGACGAATATGGTCGTCATGTGTATATAGTCACAGTTGTGTAGTCATATGTACAGTCCCATAGTCATGCAACCATATATATATACATTGCATCTTGTGCATTATAACTAATTCCAACTAGTGTATTAGTGTGTATTAGTATTAGTACTCGTAGTGTGCTCTATAGTATGAGTCGTCTAATACATTTTCTCAAACACACATAACATCTTTTCGTTTCGTTTTCGCCGTTTGAGTGTGCTAAACCTGCCATAATTGCTACTGACGTCATCATATCTTGTAGGTCAGGTTGCTTTTTGTTTCCTTGCATTAAATTTCGTCAGTTGAGAGTAAGCTGTATCTGTTCTGTTGTGTGTCGTCTTCTTTGTTATCCGTCCCCTTAGCAGCCTAAACTAGTAATGTTACACCCCAACTACCCCAACTTTGCACTTTAGAACATCTTTTCCAACAACGAACAACCGTCAGGTATACCCCGAAATGCCTCTCTGGTCAACCGTCCTTCAGTTCTGATTCCGAGATATTTATTTATTTATTTATTTTCTCTCGCAACGGCAGTAATTGTGTGTCATGCGCGCGTGTAGTGCCCGGTGCGGAGTAATGTGATAAGCTCAATAAACTAAGCTGATCACTTTGCACATGCGCATAAACAACCAGGCAACTCTTCAATCTAACAGTCATCATCGACGTCATCGACTCCTCCGTCCCTCCGATCATAATGCACCTCTGTCGTGGCCTCAATTTCAGCTTTCACGCCAGTCGACGTTCCTTGATCCAATCACCGCCCTCGCGATTTTTTTTTTCTCTCCCTTTCGACGGCGCTAATCGTTTCTTTGCTGCAAGAATAATTTCGCAGGCATGCAGGTCACGAGCTCCAAGAGCCTCGGGGCCTCAGATTCCGAGTCTTCCCTCAACTTCTCACGACATCATTTCCCGTTAAGTTCCTTAATGACCGCGTGTGAGAGAAGCGCTCTGTTCTCTCTGGGCTAAACGATCGCATTCACATTCATGAACGATCCGTGATACGCAAACGTGGCTGCAGAGCGAGTTCGTGTTTTTTGTCTCGTATTGCAGATGTGTGTTGCGCCGGTTACGCACTTCGAACACCTGTTCAACGGAACGCTGGCAGTCAATTATATGCAATTAAATGCTGTAGAGCCTTCGTGGCGCCAAACATTTTTGCTCGCTGCGCTAATTCCAAGCCAATTGCTCTAAAGCGTCAAGTACAACACATCATGGAATGTTCGTGCGAAAATACCGATTTTTAATAGGCCTCAACGTTATCGCCCGTCGTGAAATTTTGTCCAATAAACGACCATCATTATTTGCTCAATCTTAACGCCGTACCGCCAGTGATTCGACCGTTCAGTAAGAATGCGAATACGTAACATTCTACGTGCATTGTCTCTCATCAAGCTTCGTGTTCCCCATTTTTTTCTTTCTTTCAATCAATCAATCAAACAAGCTTCGTGTTCCCTGCCCAAATATTGTACAGCACCGTAACGCACTCATTATCTTCATGGAATTCCAAAGATATACACTGGTTTACGTTGGACTTGTACTGTGATCTTTACACCTTTGTGCGCTGACATTAATCTCGCCATCGGGACCTCACTTAATACCAAACACGCGGATGTAATATCATCATCCCATTGCCTCATGATTCAATATCTCATACTAACCAGAGTGCTGCTCTGGAGTAGTGAGCGTGGTGGTGGGTGGTGAAAGGGCTTGCCGTTGTCGGCCTCACGTAGGTGGGCAACGTCACGACTGACGCCCTGGGGGAATGTGCGTCCTGTGCCGACTTCTAAGGGAACTGTGCCGACATATGTCTGAAAGCGTCTGAGGAAAACCCAGGAAAAACCCCAGACAGCACAGCCGGCACCGGGATTCGAACCCGGGTACCTCCCAGTCTCGACGTGACACGGCCAGCACGCTAACCACTGAGCTGGAGTAGTGAGGCATGACAGATGTGCATGACGGTTGTTGCTTTTATAAATCAGACCAACCAAGTCGGTGGAAGCCCTCGTTGGTCGTCAACATTGCGCGGGAAATGCTTCGTGTTACAAAAGAGACGGCGAGTGTTTGCTTTTGGAGGTGGATTGCTGCGCACGTCTCTGTTTCATAGCTCCTTCCAGCAGACTGCAATTGCGAAAGCCTCGTCTGGAGGAACATATCAGCCAAGACGGAGAGAGCACATTGCTGTTTGATTTTTCTTTCGTTATTCGAAACATAACGGCTGGTTTCGTAAAAGCAAGTTTCGACATCTTATTGAAACGTGAGCAAACAATATACGGAATAACAACAACAACAACAACAATAATATATGAAGGAAAAGTGATGATGACATGGGATGTTTCCCCGTGGTATAGCCACAGGACCCTACCCCACTCCCTTTCTTTCTCCTTCCTTTTCTTTTTTGTTTTCCCCTTCCCCCTTTCTTTTTTTTTTTTTTCGGAACAGCAAGCCGGCTCTTTGCCTGGCTAACCTTTCCTTTCTTTTTTTCTTAATAAACGTACCCCCCCCCCCCTACCCTACTTCACTGAGGTTAATATAAGAGGATGAATTATGGTGACCGCGAGGCGGCGACAGGTCGGAGTTATGTTTAGAGCTCTTTTTTTTAAGTTCCGTGTTATAGCGCCGCGAAGCATCTGTGGCTATGAGCGGCGTACAGACGTGGACAGATGGAGAGAGGACAGCAGGAAGGAGTAGTGGACACAGGGGTTAGGATGCGTCCTGGACAGACTTCAGTGGGAGTTTATAGAGCTCTTGGATGAGTCCAGTGGCTTGTATGAAAGCAAAAAGGGAGCGAAGAGCCTGACACTGATGCGTAGGGGAGCTCCGTGGGCCAAGTACTTTGGACAAGCTGAATGGTCTAATGGTCAAGGAACTCAAGTTGGCGTGAGAAACACCCGGCGGTCACGCGTGTATCGGTCACAGTCCTCGATTATATGGAGGATCGTAGCTATGGGGTGTGGCAAGCTGCGGGCACAGCGCCGTGTTACTCTAACCCAACTTAACCCGGGACCAAACTTGTGCCCGTTACTCGAAAAAAGTAATTGATTACCGTTACCAATTACAGGACTTCAAATGTAATTGAGTAAAGAGTAGAAAAGTAACGCGTTACTCCGGTCGTTACTCTGCATTCACACAAATTATACCCGTCTTTGTGTGCCTCAGCAAAAAAAAAGAAGAAAAAGGGAAACTTCAACAGTGGAACAGCTGAAATAACCCAAAAATATGTACGTCTACTGTATAGTTATCGCCCGGGAAGACGTTGACCAGATTGTGGAAGATCATGCGTGGAACTTCCCCATGACTCACTAAACCTCCAAAGCTACCACAAAGGTACCACCACACTGGTGCAGGAACAGATTAGGGGGAGAGACCCTGAAATTCCAGAACAAAGGCTGATGGCACGAAGATCTTGACTTGGGGCAGAACATCTAAAATATGAGTTAGTATCTGCCGGGAAAGTAACCAATTACTGAGTAATCGATTACTGAGCAAAGTAATTGATTACTTGAAAAATTACTTTGACTTTAAAGTAACTGATTACCCGAAAAATTACTCAAAAAAGTAATTGATTACAAGTAACGCAATTACTAGTAACGTGTTACGCACAAGTCTGCCCGGGACACAGGGGTGAAGGCGATGTTGAGTCGTAAGACGCCGCAGAAGTGATTTAAAGCTGCGAGGGAAGCCACATGGCATCTTAAATGATAATGACGCTGTACTCGATATGTATTACAATGCGAGCCCATCCAGCACGTTTGAGTCCAGACTCGGGGAAATAGTCGAAGGAGCTCAGCTTCATCTTGAAGGCACGTCGATCATCAAGGGTTGCTTTAAGACAGCATTTAAGACCATTCTGCTAATAAGCAAATACATTAACGCATCTTCCCCTCCCTCCCATTTCCCCCGATTAAATTTTAAAAACAACGTGCCTCCAGTCCAGATAGGCAGACCGCTCATCCACCCAACGTTCGTCCTCTTCCAAGTTTGACGATTTATTTCTAAACGAGCGAATTTAGGCGTATATTTTGTTCACCCGGAACTAAATGCCGATAAAGTCCTATAATCTTCCCAAAATATAGATAGATGCCGATGCGCACCCCGCGAAATTGTACAAAAATAATAAATAAAGGGTTCCACCGATACGTGGCACCCTGTTTACACCCGAGGCAGTGAAACGGCGCTTGTAGGCTGCATTGTAGACGTTCATTTGTCCCAACCGCGGATCGCTATGGCGTCTGCGCCGTGGCGCCGCCGGTCGCATTAGCCGCTATCGATGCGAGAGAACTCGGTCACGTAATCACATTGGAGGCGATGCGAACAAAGGAAATCGCCCCTTTTTCAGGTCGCAAACACTCGAACACGCTTTGAGCCGCGTGAAGCACGCGGACGTGACGCTATGTCGCCCTAGGAGGTAAGGTGGTGTGAAGAGCTTTTTCTTTCTTTCTCATGCCCTCTATTCGTGACGCCAGCGGATGCTAGAGGCCAGGTAATGAGATGTAGCTCTTTAAATCGATCGGGTGTCAGTGTTACTTTCGCCACCGGGTGTCATACGTGGGAGTGTCTTTGCTAGGGATGACATCGTTGTAAATGTTACGGCAACGAAGACACACGGACACCACAGAGAATCGGACATCGCTAGGCTAAGTGTTGTACGTTCAGAGGGAGGTGACCCGGGTTCAAATCCGGGCGCTGGCTGGGCTCTCTGGATGTTTTCACTGGTTTTTCCTCGGACGCTTTTGGATAAATGTCCCCTGTGAAGTCGGCCCAGGACGTATGATTCTTCCAGAGCAACATACCGCCACACCGTCAGGCAGATAGCTCGGAAACGGCACCTCATTACCACCACCACCAGCACCACCACCACCAGGGAGATGATAAACTGGACTCGTATGTGCCTGTGTTGGTGTAGCAGTCTGCTCCAGAATTCTATAGGTACTAAAAAGAAAATCGCTTCCTGAAGACCTTGCGATGCTTAAAAGATGGCCGCAGCACCTGTGTCCCCGCACCTCGGAGCAAAGTGAGGGCTGCCTTGCAAGGACTTAGCCTGTCCCCCAGCGTCTTCCATTCGCCCTACGATCGACAAGCCTATCGTGCACACCGTACGCTTCGAAGATAGTCGGCAAGAACTGGTACACTGGAGAAGAAGAACCTGTACACTGGAGAAGCACGATCACGGAGAACCGGTATACACTGCAAAAGCGGCGGCCTGTACATGCGTGCAGGCCGCCGCTTCTCCAGTGTACCGTAAGACTGACGATTTGGCGTAAAAGTCACTAACATATACCGTAGAAAAGCGCTGCCGCCGGACAAATATTATGCTGCAGACGATGGATTGTCAACGGATCGTGGCATCCTGGTGAAGATGGTAGGTGCAATTGCGACCGACAATGATGCCTGCAGGAAACAATTACTGCAGTCAGCCACATGCTTTTAGGTGCCCGGTGTCGCGCGGACCTTAGCGTGATTGATTGATTGATTGATTATTTAAAAGAAAACCAGAGAGAAATTGAACTTGTCTCCTGACTAGTTCTGCTACTCCCAAAACAAAACAACAAACAACCCAAAACAAACGATAGTACATTCCCCATCCCCAACAATTAGTGTGTTAGTACACTAGGTACAAGTGAATAAATATCACTAGAACATGCAGAGAAACAGATACACACTAATGCAAAGATACACACTACAAATACACACTAAGCGTGTTTTTCAAGATACAGGTCACATTCAGGTTAACAACGACACTGCTTCTAGTACATCGTTTCTGCAAAAAAATTAATGAAACGGCGACTGCTTGACAACGACCCAGTAAATTGTTCTTATCTTAAATTCTAGTGTGTGTAGTAGTACGAAAATATTTTAATGAATACACTCGGAGACCATACAAGACGCGAAGCTTAACGTTCTTCAAGGCTTTCAGCGCACATTCCGTGTTCATATCTCCCCACACTGTGAGAAACGTTACCAACGAATACCTTGGTACTTCACTACAGCTGACTTTTTCTACCGAAATACATAGAATCCCCCCGGTCCAGCGTTGGTAACCAGAACGCACGTAAGCCTGTTATACTTACGGCAAGTTTTCGAGCAGGATCTCAATAGTACAATGTCGTTAAAGACAGAGAGACAAAAAAAAAGCAACATAAGAAAAACTAGAAGCTACATTGTTACTGAATCCGTATAGACTCATTACATCTCCTCAGAGCTGCTGTTACTGATCCGACGAGCTGGCCGCTCCTGACGTGGAATCCTAATATCTTGGCTAAGATTTTTTTCTTCTGCTCAGTCTACACGCTGTTCATTAGCGCATGGCATAATACCGCCTGTCTTTCTTTAATTTTTTTTTTTTCAATTCTGATTCCCCCCCCCCCACCCCTTCTTCTATCCTATTCCATACAGAGGCGTTCATCTGCATTTTGTCTGGTGCACTTGTTCTATCCGAGACTGTTTACTTATATTTGCTCCTTTTTTTTTTTTAGATCCCCGCAACATCCTTTCTGCTCCGCCTAATACTACAAAAGGGAGCTTTTTTCCTTTTACATCCTCACCAACTCCCTTTTCTCTCTCTCGCTCTAGAAACGCTCTCACGGTGAAGATACAATTTGGAGCGCTCATATCTTATGCGCGTGGCTCCTTTCTCCTTTCTTCCTTGCATGTACTGCAAACTCGCGCCTATAAGCCACACCGCACAAAGCAGCTCTATTCGCCCTTTTCATAATTTAATACGGACAAACCCACGCGGTTATTAATGCACGAGATGGCGGAAATCCTTCCCGGATTACGGTGATGCGCGGCTGTTGATTTAATCCCTGACCGCGCAGCTTTCCTTTTTTTTATTCGTATAGCAACGGACTGTGAACGTCACAGGAGACGGAGTATTTTACCGAGACGTTAACGCATTTACACCCTCTGTCTCGACCTTCACACGCTTAAATTACCCAACTTTCGTAACGTAAAAGCGCTAAAAACTAAATAACGTAAATAACGTAACATAAAGGCTCTTTTAGTGAATTAGCCGAAGTTTGAAAATGAAAAACGCGGGCGTGGACAAGGAGACGTAAACGCGCGTTTTACTTAACGCCCGCGCGTCGCGTCAAAATCTATCGTGCAAGGAGCCCAGACGAAAACGTGACAACGTAGTTGACGGACTTCAAATTCCGTCGATTTATGTTATAAGCTGGCTCAGTCACTGTAAGAGTTGTACATTTAGAAACCTTGCAAATATTGTACATTTCCACCTCAGTGGAATAGCCACCCAACAGAGATTCGGGGAAGGCGCGTTGGACGGGGGACACTTGACGCCTCAGGGGGTCTTCGCGACCAGATGCTCGCTGGCAATAAATCAGTAGAGTGGGCCAAGGAAGATGCACTGTCCAAAGTTGCATGGTGCACGGCTTGACAGCTTGGTCCGTTACCCATAAATACCGAGTAGTGGGCGGACAATTAGGAGGTGCCTGGTTCGTTCTAAATTCAAACTAGGCCAACCATGAGTTGGAGACGTTTGAACCGGGCTTCTGGGATTGGTGTTTGCTGGCGGGGGGTTGTGTCTCACATGTCACCCTTTTAAGCGGAGGACACACGAAAATTCGTGTGTGGAAGCCGCAACGACTTGATGAAGACGAGGCGAAAGCCCCGTGACTTCAGTCGCTATAGTATTGTCTTGTATATAGTTATGTAAATAACTATGTAAATAAAGCCCAGTTATTGTTCGAGAATACCGCCTGTCGGACGTCTCTTGGGAATATCTCCGATCTGTGAGCTACATCAACGGACCATCTTCCAGCAACAACGGAAGAAACTTTACTGGCGCAGCACGACAGTCTGCTCACCTACGGAGAGTTGAACCATCCGGACGGACGGACGATATTTTTCGAGTCGGAACAACGAGGGCATAGCAGCGCAAGACAACGGCAGACCATCGGAGTGTCCAGGAAACTGAAGGGACAGCTCCAGTCATCGTCAGGATCCCAGCTTTGCGAAGAAGCATAACGACCAGCAGCAACATGGAACAACTTCGAGGCAAGTTAGGCGGAGCATTGCCGGCTGCAGCCGTTGGAGCGGCTGTGACCAGAAAGCAGTGCTAGCCAAGCCCAGAAGCAGCTCCGCGACGGACAGCGGAAGCTATCTGCAACGGACTGCAGTGAAGGTGTCTGTGCCAGCGACGAGTAGCAAGGACAACCCAGAGACCCAAGCAGCGGTGACGCGACGTTGTAGCGGCAGCATCACCGGGGTCAACTGTGTTCTTGGATTGTTGGACAGAACCTCAACGCATCCTCCGGAAGCAAGATACATGAGGTAGGTGTTTCGTTGCTTACGTCCTGTGTGCACTATGATCGAGTCTAGTAACGGGCACAGAGACAGGGAAAACATGCGGAGCGATGAGGAGCTAGAGGTAGACGCAGCGTTGATAGACGCCGTCGCATATGTACATGGCGTTTGTGGGATCGCCGCGGCGTCCGCAAAGAAGTGGGAGTTCTTAGATTTGAAACTTCAACTTGCCGAGCTAAGAGTAAACAATGCGCGAAGTTTGAGGTGTAATGAGCGACGTGAAGCCGCAACCTTCCGTCCAAATCAAAAGTTCGTTGAGGTGAGAGACCTGCTAGGCAGGCTGAGCGTGTCCCTTAAGGAAATGCCCAACGAACCGTCATCAGTAGCCCAGTGGCTACGAGACGTGGAACAGGCACTTGATGCCCAAGGCGTTCCGTATCCGTGGAGAGCGGGATTTTTGTACCCGTTATTAAATGGGAGAGTTGATCAGTCGTACTCAAAGCTGTCGCCTCCAGAGCGAAATAATTTTGAGCTGCTGTGTGAAGCAATCATTGAGGGCGTGACGTCTAATACCGTCGTGGCATCTTTCAGCCATGCTGAGGATGTTACTAGCAGCGTAGGCGACCTGAAGGGCGATGTAATCAGCGAGTCAGACACTGATAGCGAAGAAAATTTGTCAGGAGCGTCAGTTCATGTCGAATGCCGTGTGGTGACACGTGTGGTGACAGACGTACGGCACTGCGGTAATTCTCGTTGCACGGGCGAAGACCATTTTGCCGAGAAGGTCAGCGACGTCCGTTTGCAGTGCACTGCTTTGCACGCTAACATGAGCGAAGAGCACTTGCCCAGTCATGAAGGCGGAAGCTTGAGGTCCGACTGTGAGGGGCAGGCGAGCAAGCGCCCCAGCGCAGTGCACCACATCGGCAATGAAACACCTGCAGAGAATGAGCATAGCGCGGAGGTCGAAACATGTAGCCTCGAAAAGAGTGAGATCCGTAGCGATCCTCACAAGTCCGTAACAGGCACAAGTCATGTTTCTCGCAAGCTCCTGACAGATAATGCTGTATTAGACACGAGTGGGACGAGCGAGTTGCTCGAAGTAGCTCACGAACGCGTATATGACGCGTCGCTCAGTTCCAGACTGCTGGTGAGCAATCGGAGCCTGCCGGCGCGATGGGTTGCTGACAAAGTGTTGGGGATCGTAATCGCACGTAGGACCCACGAAGAGGTAGTCACAATGGGGAGGCTAGTGTTCGATACGTTAGATTAAAAGCCATATATAATGTATCGCTTAATGCCATCAGTTCTAGTGCACTACGGGATGTGGGCAATGAGGCACCTATAGAGTGCAAGTGCAGTGGGACTTTGCTTGTGAACTCTACCATCAGTTACGTTTGTACTGCACAGTGAAGTAGCCCGTATTCAAGTTGACTTGTGTATTAGTGATCCCGCGATTATGAGAGGGAATATTCTTACTCGAGTGCTTTGCAGTGTATACAGTGTTTGCAGCCTGTTGTTATCGTAGTCCAAATGACTAGGCTACACAACTCTTATTGATATTGTTCCTTGTGTCGCAATTGTGCCCCACAAGTAACTTAAGGGGGGAGATGTAAGAGTTGTACATTTAGAAACCTTGCAAATATTGTACATTTCCACCTCAGTGGAATAGCCACCCAACAGAGATTCGGGGAAGGCGCGTTGGACGGGGGACACTTGACGCCTCAGGGGGTCTTCGCGACCAGATGCTCGCTGGCAATAAATCAGTAGAGTGGGCCAAGGAAGATGCACTGTCCAAAGTTGCATGGTGCACGGCTTGACAGCTTGGTCCGTTACCCATAAATACCGAGTAGTGGGCGGACAATTAGGAGGTGCCTGGTTCGTTCTAAATTCAAACTAGGCCAACCATGAGTTGGAGACGTTTGAACCGGGCTTCTGGGATTGGTGTTTGCTGGCGGGGGGTTGTGTCTCACATGTCACCCTTTTAAGCGGAGGACACACGAAAATTCGTGTGTGGAAGCCGCAACGACTTGATGAAGACGAGGCGAAAGCCCCGTGACTTCAGTCGCTATAGTATTGTCTTGTATATAGTTATGTAAATAACTATGTAAATAAAGCCCAGTTATTGTTCGAGAATACCGCCTGTCGGACGTCTCTTGGGAATATCTCCGATCTGTGAGCTACATCAACGGACCATCTTCCAGCAACAACGGAAGAAACTTTACTGTCACAATACCAGAGCAAAAGCCTTCAAAGCAAGGGCGAATTCATTGACAGAATGGCGTAAATGTAGGGTAGCTGGTGGATAAATTCCATGAGAGGCAAGCCTGAGCGGTGGGCTGGGATGATTTTCAGCCTTCGAGTTTGTGTTTGTTTACGTGTCTTGCCCATCGCTCAGGCTTGCCTATCATGGAAGGGCGAATTCGCTTCCGCTGTCTCTATATACGCCCACATAACGTATTGGATTTGTCGTTACCGAGAAACTTTCAATTGTGGTCGCACAATAAGGTGTGCGCCTTGGTTCGACACGTAAGGGTTTCAAGCTAATGACGTCCACCCCCCCCCCCTCAAATCAATCAGATCAAGTCATTATTCTGCGACACACTAATATCTTGTTGTGCAGATAATGCTTAACTGGTAACTAGACGTCCCCAAACCACCCATCACAGAAAAATAAAAACAAATAAATAAAAAAACTGGAAAGATAGATCATCAACTGCCCTCAAAAGGGGGACACAGAAAAGAGAGAGAGAGAGAAAGTGTGTCTGGGGAGGGGGGTACTATGATGTCGGTAGTGGCAGAGCCAGCTACTTACTCCAACTCCGGAGCACTTGTTGTCTCAGCTTCCCTCGCTCACCACAACAGACAGACGAAATATTGTATAGCAGAAGAGAAACCAACGTTGAGGAACCACCTCTCAAGCTGAGCAAACACTCCGGAATACAACCAACCATCACAACCACCGGACGTGCCGAGGCATTCTCAAACTTCCGCCACACAAACATTCCAAACAGAGAGAGAGAAAAAAAAAACTCAAATATTTGCTATCAAAGTCGGCATTTTTCTCGTTCCCCGAGTCTTCCCTTTCTTTGCGCTGCCCAGCACACCGCGACTTTTATTCTTTCCGAACGAAAAAAAAATAAATAAACGGAAACTACTTAAAACGTAAGCAAGCCATATGGCGCCTTCGCAGCGTTCACCGTATATACTACGTCGAGATCGTCGGACTTGGTATCCAGCAAACATCATGCACCGTCTGCCTCTGAGCTGCGTGTTGACAAGCATGTATGCACGCATGCATGCGAGCGTGTATTGTATGGGAACGGTGCAGGAGAGCATATGGTGAAATATCGCGCGTCGCTCGGGAGCGTACATTCAGAGCGGAAAAGAGAGATAGCAGAATATCGACCTTATTCACTTGGCATAATATAAATATGTAGCTGGTGCATTATTCCGCTTGCGGCGCGCGAGAACCAGCATTGAAAGGCGCACGCTTTTCAAGGTCCGTATCAGCGCGAAACGTTCAAGAAATGTGTGTTGTCGCAACCCTGGTTCGCCGCAATGCGGTTGCCATGCCTTCTTCGCTTTGCGGTTCTACAATACCGTTCTTATTGGTATAAGTCACCTTCCGGTATATTTTGAGCAATGCGTGAATAAACGTCACGTGTACGTGTACACTCTTTTTTTTTTATTGAACTGACAACATCGTAATATACATGGTAAGGCACTATATACCAGTCGGATCATAGCTACAAGCTAGTACGATCCGATAATACTTTTCAACGTTTAGTTATTCAAACGCGGCAGTTACATTAAGAAAAAGATTGGCTGAGGAAACACACATTTATACAAGCGCTAAGATTACACAATAACAAAAATATAAATATATATCATCAATCCTTCTTACTGACATCACTATAACGATATATTCAACAAGACTCGAACAGAAACCTCCGGACGGCTAATTTGAAGTGTTTAAAGTCTTAAAGTCTTTAGTTTTTTGATGGCTTAAAACAGGCATACTCGAAACAATGTACAGCGCTGGACAGAAGTTTATGGAACACGCTGCGGCGCATTCCTTCGTCAGAGTATAACACGCTAGCAGCGAATGGTGCCGTACGGACTTGCAAAAAGGTGACTGGGTGGCTTAGGCAAAAGTTCGTATGGTTCCATTCGCTGCTGACGAGTCACTCTGAGGAAGGAATGCGCCGGGGCGTGTTCCGTAAACTTCTGGACAAAAAGCTGGACAAAAGTTTACGGAACACGCTCCGACCCATTACTTCCTGGGAGTGACACGCTAGTAACGAATGCGACAGTATACGGGCTCACAGGCCCTAGGTAACCCAGTCATCTGTTTACAAGTCCGTGCGGTACCATTCGCTGCTAGCGTATTATACTCTGAGGAAGGAATGCGCCGGAGCATGTTCCGTAATATGTTGTCCAGCATTGTACGCACAACTAGCCTAGACAAACCGTATGCTGCTGCGCTACTATATGGATTTTATGGGACAGTGCCATTCGGAGAAACGCAAATGCGGAACCAGGGAGCTCGGGGACACACACATCACAAGGCTGGATGACTAAGACCACGTGACCTATGTGGTGCTGCTGATGAGACGGCTTGCCATAGTCGGCCATGCTCAGGAGGACATATGTGGTGACATGCAGAATCCGCGTTCCTTGCACAAGCGCGTTCAAACTCTATCTATCGTCTCATTGCACAAGACGCTTCACACCGCCCCTGCTATACTCTGCGTTCCTCGACGACGTTTCTGTTCCAGCCGACAATCTCTACACCCTGTCCCGCATAAACTAAACAGTCGAATGTTCGTTGTAGGGAACGTGCTATAGTGGACTGGTTAAACTGTGCAGACAATCCGCGGTCAGGCTGGCTAACATTCACCCATCTCGAGAAACAGACTGTAGTTTCGTTTTTGCTCCAAGAGTTCTGGAGCACCTGCCCGCGAGGGCGCATATATAGAATTCTCTCTCTCTTTCTTTCCTTATCTACTTCTCGTCCGTGAGGAGCGAAGAGCGGGACTTCCCGAATGACCACATGGCGATAGACCGCGTAGGAGCCGCGGTAATGGGAGATCAATGCAGGAAATGCAGTGCTCATTTCTATAGACTTCCACCCGACACCAAGGACGGGAACCGGCTCGTGCTTCTGTTTGCGTTGCCGGCCAGAAATGCGTGAGCTTCCGTTGTTGACACACCGAGCACATAGAAGAGAAACGACGTCAGACCGCAGCTATGTCGGTGTCTGTGACACGGCAATAGAATACTGCCACACCTGCTCCTGCGGTGTATCAGTTGGCATTGGCGAGATGCCAGGACTTCTACTGCATTATCCTGCACCTTCAGCCTAACTCACGCATGTGCATATCAGGTGAAAAGACAAAATAAACTTCACATAATTTTGTTTTGAGCACAGCGACAGCCACGACAACGGACGTGATGTAAGAACTCTTGGGAGGGGACGAGCAGCATGAGAGATGCCATCGATGGACTTAACCAATAACTTCCCCTACTAACTGCCCCTCTCCTATATACACTCGCCCTTATTGGACAGTCGAATATGCTTTGGTGAAGTCTGGGGGGGGGGGGGGTATATGTTTAATGCGCTTACGATCTCAAGGGCGCTTGAGAAGAAGGGCAGGTCGCGAACACACGGATCTATACCACTCAGGAAGGACCTGATGATGACGATTGATAGGAGAAGAAGAAATCTGAGGATGTGTGTACCACTTCACGTGGGAACGGGTACCTTTTTTTTTAATTCTGTATTAGCGCCGCGAAGCAACTCTGGCTATGAGCGGCGTATATAGACGTGGACAAATGCAGAGAGAGGGGGGTTAGTATGCGCCTGGGCCCACTTCAGGGGGAACTGTGCCGACATTCGTCTGGAAAGACTTCGGAAAACCCAGGGAAAACCTCAGACAGCACAGCCGGTGACAGGATTCGAACCCGTGTCACCTCCCAGTCTTGGCGTGGGAGGTGATCCTAACCATCCTAACCACTACGCCACGGGAGCTGGTGGACCGGGTACCTTCGGTGGACCTCTTTCGTTGGAACATGCAGGGAACGTAAAACAGTTCCTATCTCAGTTAAAGCGGCCCACGTGGTTAGGAACCGCGCTGAACCTACGTAGTCTTTCTACCGAAATGTAACGTTACGGAGCGATTGTAGACCAGTGTGTAGCACGGTTGTATAACAGAATAGCAGATGATGGGAAACTATGGAAAGAAAGAAAGAAACAGCAATAACAAAAAAGCTTAAGCCTACTTGAAAATCACCTCGCTCCCATATATGTCGCCCCCTCATAAAGAAAAGTATTTTCTTCTTTCTTCCAACATATTAATTAAACCTCCCTATATACTGTAGGAGTAAAATCTCAAAAGGTAAACTGACTGCTGCGTGAGATCGTGCACGCGAACTGAACTGGCTGGTGTTTATCTGAAACATGGAGCCTGCAAGTATGTTTGCACAGGATCTGAAGTTGCTTCAGTGAGCATCAGCAGCAGCAGAAAGCATCGGCCGTTATGAACGCTAATGAAATAAAGGCAGCGTTGTTTGCGCCCAGAGGCAATCTTGTTTGTATCGATGGGAGAGTCTATTTATGCCAGCCACTTGCAGTTATCTCTCAGCTGCCCCTAATTAGATAAGGAACGACAAAAAAAGAACGACGTCTCTATATCCTGTCGGTTTTGTTTGTGACGCTCGGTGTAGCGTCAAGGTGCACGGGTTTGAACGGTACGTCACGTTCACAGTCAAATCTGCGGCACGGAATGGTATGCCGTTGGTGCATAAAACTCCAAGGGGGAGAAAAAAAGTAGTATAGTTCTAGCCCTGTGTTTGGACTAGTGTGATTCTACAATCATTGTTTGTTTTTGGGACTATAAAGGCAGGGAAGTTTATGCTATAAGTTTTACTATGCACTGCATTTACTAAGCACCGATGCATGCCGCATTCTACGGATCTTCTGTTAGATATCAGATGCAGCTCCGGCATCTCGCCACGCTCTACCCTCTCAGAAATCAGCTCCTATCACTTCAATGTCCAACATATCGTACTAACTACGGGTTTTTTTCTCTTTCATCTTACGGTGCTCGCCTTTGGAACAGTCTTCCGATTTCCATACGCCCGTTAGGTAGCTTCCAATTATTTAAACGCCATTGTAAAATGTATTTTCGCGACACATAGCACGTCCGTCACGGGTCTTGACAATGAGTCTAATTCGGTCTACTGTTCATATTTCCTTGTGTTAATGCTTAGCTGACACTGACATATGTTTCTTTTTTTTTTTTTTTTTTATCGCAGCAATGTAATATGTGTAATAATATGTTGTAGCATGTAGTACTGTCTTATGTAATGCTGAATGTAATTTTTACGTGTAATAATGTTTCCCCACACGCTTATTTTATACTTCACTGATTATTTATAAGGACCGATTTACAGGGCCTGCCCTCTCGGTCCTTTATTTGCTCATATATACGTTTTTGATGTTTTCAATAAACTATTGAACTATGTGCAGTGCTGGATTGCGTTGTCAAGGAACAGCAATGGGGACTAATATTATTGCAATCTATGACACTCGAAGCTGTAACTTATACCCAGCTTATCATTTTACACCAGAACAGAAACGCAGGTTCTGGTTCTGGTACCCACGGTGCGAGATCTCTCTCTGGGAAGCTTGGAAGGTTTCAGAAGCGTTCGACCACTTGACAAAGGTGTCCACATCTTGCATGTCATTATTTCGATTTCAGTTTCCACGCCCCATCGCTGTATGGCTCACCCTACATAACAATGCGGAACGCAACGTGCCGAAGCAGATAGAACTATTAAAGCCTCCACAGCAATACGTTTTTCTCGCATAGTTAAGATATAAATGAATTTTACTCGCGTACGAATCAACGCCCATTTATTGAACTGTAAACCACTCAGCATGTAAAACACCACCACCTCCCGTGGCATAGTGATTAGGATGGTCGCTTTCCAATCCGAGACTGACAGGTGACACGGGCTCTAATCCAATCCTGACACCGGGTTGTGCTGTCTGAGGTTTTCCTTGGGTTTTCTGAAGACTTTCCAGAAGAATGTCGGCGCAGTTAGCCCTGAAGTCGGCCCAGGAAGCACATTAACCCTTCCTGCTGTCCTCTTTCGATCTGTCCACATCCGTACGCCACTCATAGCCATAGTTGCTTCGCGGCGCTAACAAGAAGAAAAAACAAACGCTCGCCTAACAACGAGGTTCTTACGTCACCACAACGGTTCGAAATACAGGCATAACAAGCACTCCAAAACAGGATTCGCACCTCGTGACAACAAAATTTCGTAATTCAAGAACCAGTCCTCGAAGACGCGACGTTTGTCCACTCACTCTTGGTCTGTCTGCCTGCTTGCACCCTTGACAAGAGAGGCAGCAGAGCAGTATTGATGTTGGCCAACCTAGAGAGGGAGGCCAACCCACACGCAGCCCTGGGAGTGCAAACAAAGCGAGGTCGGGGGGTCGATGAATTCCCGTCAACTCAACCACAGACAGTCCAATATCACTCCACCCTCTCCTATAGGACTGCACGTCGGTATATGCCAACGTCGCGGATGCTGTGCTCGTGAATTGCACGAAAACCGCCATCAGTCATCTGACGGGACGCACAAACGCTGGCAGAAGAGTTTGGGCGAATATTTAATTATCGAGCAAGGTGTGCCGGTTTTTTTTTTTTTTTTTTTTTCTCCGCCTTCAGTCCAGACGGTCAATATATTTCTTTCGCGGTATATATATATATATATATAGGCTGTCGGGTGGATCTCACTCAGCCGACGTGCGTAATAACTACGGTAAACATTTATGTCCTTCGATGCGATATTTCACGGATGATTTACGAAGTGCTATATAAAGTGCGGTGCCAAACCCACAACGTCTGGCAATCCTACGCGGTGCGCGCAGCTGCGCAAAGGCGGTTCTGTGGAGTGCCACTTACAAGGTGCAAATTGGATTCCTTGGCGTTCACCACATCGCCTGTGCGATCATTTATATGGGAGAAGTCGTACAGTGTCTCGACGAAAAATTCGCGTCAATTTAATATTTATGTGGTCTCTTTTTGTCGGATCGCATATGTCGCTATATACTTACGTGGTACTTCTCTATAGTTTTCGTAGCATTTCCCGAGTAGTCCAGCGAAAAGTATGTTTGTTGTAGTCTAATGCTTTGGAGCTATAGTATTTGCGCGTTAGTGATATCTTCCTGGAAGCGACCACGCGGTCTTTTTCATTCGCGTTTCAGGCGCGCGTATTATAAGACAGGTTTATAGCCGCGTGGTAACTGTGATCATACTTTTTGCGCGTTAGTCAGAACACGTTTGAAAATCCTACAAAACGGTTCTCATAAGTTTCAGCAGTTCCTCGCACAAAAACGCCTGATGAGGCAATTGTTCTCCGGGTGCTTTTTTTTTTTTTCTTTCACTATAGCATCCATCCTCAACACGATTGAGGACAACGACCCCCTCTTGTTTGGGGCCAAATCGGCTTCTTTCGCCAGTGGTTGGACACCGTCAAAAGTGAATATGGTGAATTCCCTCTGTCGACCGTACTCCTTCAAAACCGTGTCTCGCCGTTATACGAACTAAACTTATAAATAGTTGGAGACTTGCTGTGAGCTCGTCTTCGGGTGTTGATGATGCCAATACTATGCCAATACATGAGTAGCGATGTGATTTGGGCAAGTACTGCAGGTAGCTACAGCCCCGATCCTAGAGAGTAATGTGGGCAAGCATTGCGCTTGTCAAACGGCCTGCTCTTCGTTGTTAAGGCGAGTTCCCACATATAGCGCTTTGCTACATAGCACTAGAAAATTGCGCTATATTTTCCTCCTCGCATTGCTACGAACCGCTCTTGTCGAAGTAGAGTCGGTGAGTCTGCGTTAACCAATCGTGAGCTTCTTTCAGCCGTGACGTCGCGGAAGCTGGGGTTTCTTTTGCTTCCGATCACTCGAAGCAGCAAGACAGGAATGCGACGACGACGACGTGAAAATGGCCACGAGTTTCATCTGCCAATGCATGGGTGTTTGGTTACTATAGTCTGGTATCGCGATCACAGCATCGAAAGTGTCATCCCCCTTGATGCTGCGGATACCCGACGCCGACAGTAAGCAATCACGGCAGCACCGGTGCATCACGTCGCAAAGAGATATCCCGTGACCCCAGCAGGATAGCGCTATGTGCTCGGTTGTTATGTGAGAACGGCAAACGGAAAAACAGCGCTAGGTTTCGAGCGCTATTTTCTCGCCCTATAGAGCGAAGCGCTATATGTGGGAACTCGCCTTTAGGGCGAGGGGAGTACCTTTTTGAAATGCGATGTGGATAAGTGTATCGCTTGACCCATCCTGCAGAATGCACAAGGCAATACGACAAACGAAGGAAGAAGGGATAACTTTTTTCGTGACTCATGTGGTCACTCATCTTTTTGTGCCCATCTCGCGTAGATGCAGATATTATGACCATTGTTCAAGCGTAAGGCACATTCATGTAATACAAGTTTCGTTAGTGTAATCGCCTGTACCAACTATAGAGCACTGACTTGGTCTTACCCGAAAGCCCGGGCCGGGTAAAGCCGCCTATTTGTGCGTTTGGGCCGGGCTCGGGTTTGACATTACGGGCGCGGGACCGTATATTGCCGGTCCTATGTCGGGCTCGTGCCTGCGTTACCCCACTGTTAGTTAGCCATGGGCAGCAGCTTTTTTTGTTAGTAGCAAGCCGGCATCAACCTGGCTTACCTTTCCTCTTCTATAGCTAACTACATTACGTTAGATTAACTGTTGAGCACTTCATGTCATCCCCTTCTTACGCTTTATACAGCCCTCATTTCACAGCTACCCAATCAGAGTAGAGATTACGGTCGAGTTCCTTGCGGATGGTCTTAGCCGCGCAAGAGTGATGTTGCCGACCATTTCTTATCGTAAATGGAATACAGGTCATGATAACGGCCAGCGACTGAGGTGGAAGAATAAGAGGACGAAGAAAGTCTTCAATGCCCTACGCCCGCAATTTTTAGCAAAAATATGGTGAACTAGAAAGGAAAAATCTGAAGAAAAAAAAAAGGAAAGTTCGCACCATACAAGACTGGGAGAACAATATTGACATGATGTTGTCCCGGTGACGTAATACTGAGTTGCTTCGCGGCACTAACATGGAATATTTAAAAAAAAAAACAATCATTATGGTGACCATACAATATGGTCATGCAAGTTTGTGCTCTATCTTTCGATCCCTGCTGAATGGGACGTGATTGCCCTTTCCTACCGAGAGATGGCCGAAGCGATGACGAGCTCCGCACGCGGCGTCCCAATAATTATCATTATTGTCATCAGCACAAGACAGCACGTGAACAGCGTGCTTTTATCTTATAACCACAACCGCTGACAAAGACAGGACCAGCATCATCCTTCTCTCTCTCTCTCTCTCTTCCAAGTTCCTCAGTTCTCCGTGCACGTTCCTCTACATCCAAGATGTTGATCTTCAGCAATGTCGCCCACGAAACAAACGGGCCATTCATTACGGGACGACAGAATACTGCACACGCGGCACGCAGGACAAGACACGACGGACGGCGTACGAAAAAGTCCGGGGCACGTGTCCCTAGCAGACGGCCAATCGGGATGCGCGGCCCGTGTAGTGGGCGTGGTTCCTATCCGCGTAACCGTCAGTATGCTAATGAGTGTCCACGTAATTGCCCCGTCGGAAAATTAATCTCGACGGTTGTACACCCGGCGGTTTCTAAATGAAGGCCCCGACGAGTCCTCGCTATATGGGCGTGTGTCATTCCATCACCCGAGCCGCGAGCATTAAAGGAGAGTTCGCGTGCGTCCACGATGCTCTGCGAGTTCTCCAGCGTGTGCTCTTAAGTTGCGCAGCTGCGATTGCTGCTCGGGGGATTCTAAAACTTGCGGCGAGTTTTAATGGTGGGGTACGGCGCTGCAGAAATCCCGCTTTATGGCAACTCTTGGCAAAGCGGTTTTGAACGTCCGTCGTTTGGAATTAAAATTGCAACGAGAGGTCATTGCGAAAGTTGGAAAGGGGTTGTGTTCGTCGGTCTCTAATTATACGAATCACTTCATAGATCGCAAAATGGTTCGAGAATCATACGCGAATATTCGTCGTAGTGATTTCAATGTTAGCCGATGCGTGCAAACGCTGGGCCGCTTTATTTCCAAGGAACTGATTGTGACTATCGACCATGCTAAACAAATCAGGTACACCATCTTGACCATTAATAACACGTACGTACAACTATGGTAAACTATTGACAATATGACGACTATTGACATGTGTGACTACTTTCGCAGTCTCCTAACTATTTTCCTTGGGGGACCGCATTACAAGTTTGACCTCGCAGTCGCAAATAAAACTTGCATTGTTATCTTTGTTAATATCGAAAAGTGAAAAATCCAGCAATCTAGGGTGGAAGCAGAAACCTCAGATCGAGATCCGTCGATAGTTCAAACACAGATTGTTCGCTGTCCGAAAAAATCGGCAGCCCCCTAGGGCCCTACCTAAGGTTCCTGCTTCAATATATTTGTTACATGAAGGACGGGGCCCGGAGGAATGCAGAGTACCAGGCCCTCGTAGCTGTGGCCAACATCAACATGGGGGGGGGGGGGCTTCATACCCCCCCACCGATAGCCTTCAGAATTCGTCGAAGTTGGCACCTAATTGATGGATTCATTGAGATATAAAAAATATGAATATGTACAGACCAGACAAAGTCCAAACAAAAAACAAAAAAATGTCACCTGATGAATGGGTCCAGTAAATGGAATAAGAGTTCAAATGAGCGTAGACTAAATACACCAATGGTAGAGGCTGTCGAGAAGGTCACGTGGTTTCAGAAGTCTGCCCCTCTCAGGATTGTATCATATTCAATGCACGCGTTAAGATTGACTGAAGCAATGAACGTTTGAAGAAAAAAAAGAAAAAAAGAAAACTTCAAATCGTACAACTGCGCGAAAAATATAAACTATGCACAATTTCCTTCCGCTTCTTTCATCCACTATATCTGAAGCCCCTCACCAGTAGCACTAAAGCGACCATATAAATATGCGCTCGTCGCGTTGTTGGTGCTGAGGAAGAAACGCAATAAAAATTTCTTAGAATTGCATTACTCACGCGAAAAATCCTCCGGCACTACATCATCCTTCTTTTCTCCGTTATTTTTGTTGCTTTTAGCTACGCGTTACCACTTACTACACTGGTTTGCAACAAGAGCACGTTGGGATTTTACGAAACGCAGACACACACACACACACGCAAACGACACAACGTAACCCGGCACAAGAATCTCGGCAAGTTTCCAATGAAACAACCCATTCATCCAAGCAGCAATGTTCACAAAACGAGATTTTTTTCTTCTTCTTCTTCTTCTTCAGGCAGAACAGGCTTCCGCGTAGCAGAATAAAGATAAGTACGCGGCAGAGCAGAACAGCCTCTACAGGCTTCTGATAAGAATAGGAAAACTTTTTTTTTTATAGGGTACGGTCATTCAACCCTTTCTCACATAGCAGTCCTCCCAACGTCATATGCGTATACAGTCAAACTCCTTTACAACGAAACTCAGGGGACAGCAAAAAAAAAATCGCAGTAAAGGTATTGTCGTTAAAAAGGATGTCCATTATTGGACCTATAGGCTCCAGCGGGACCGCAAAAAAAAAAAAATTTGCTGTAGTGGTATTTTCGTTAAAAAGGTGTTCGCTATAAAGGAGTTTGACTGTACAACTGTTGGGCACAGTTGCTTACCGATACTAGTACCGGATCAAAGCGAGAACCGAACATGCCATCAAAGTGAATTTCTCTTGTATTCCGCATGGTGGCGGTGCAACAGCACCGAGGGTGATGAAACAATAGCCAAACCACAGGGTGATTGTGCGGTTGGAAATAAAAAAAACAAATTTCCAATGACTGCGTCACGGCCTCCCTGCTGAAAACCGCAAGATGTAGTATAGGTTCGAAGAGATATTCGAATAGTATAACTTTGTGAGAAGCTTTTTGGGAGTTCGATGGCTGGATGTATGAAAGTTCACTACACGTTTTATTAAGTCGTACCCGACTGAGTAAACGTTTCTTTTCGTCCGGACTGGTTCCTTTCGCCGTTTCATTTCAGCGATGCCGACGCTATAATAATGATTGGAAAAGACAGAAAGCGATGCTCACGTTTCGTTCGAATGACAACAGAACCGTTTCTGAGGCAGTGGTCGCTGCTGTAAAACAAATAAAATTTGTCGTAAATGCACAAACATTCCTCGCCCAACGAGTTTCCATCGCGTTACACAAACACAGTATAAGTAAAACATAGTAAAAGTATAAGTAATACATAGTAAAATACACACTGGGTCTGTTCTTATATATACGCTGAACATGAGAGAACTGATGTTCTGAGGCTGGAAGGGAAGGAATCAGGAATATCTCTCTTGTTCAACAGGTGCCGCCTGCGTCGATCCCGTCGTATGAATGTGTGTAAGAGTGAGCAAAAATGTAAGAGTGAAAGGAGGATGAGTGAGAGAGAGTGGCTGGTTTGTCCCTTCAGATGACGCACCCTGGAAGTCGCTGAGAAGGCGTGTTAGCTTAGCTCAATTGGTAGAGCCCTGGACCGGCAATCCAGAAGATGTGGGTTCGACTCCTACAGCTGGCTAACCTTTTCAGTGACTTTCATCTTTCATTATATACGCTGATACGTCGTCACTACCCAGCGAAGGAGGACCTCGATATTCCCGCCTGCGAAATCCTTGATCTCGAAATTCACGCCCCCTAGCGAGGTGTTTGGATTAAATTATTTATTATTTGCTTATTTAACGGATACTGCATGTCTGATACTGACGTTAATGTACGGTGTGCAACCCTGCATAGCCCACTGTAATAAAATAGTAATAAAATAGGTTATTACTGAGCTGTGTACATACAGAGACAGACCCAACAACGACAGTTCTTAAAAGTGCCTGAATGCAAAATAGCTTAATGTAAAAACAAACGCGGGAAACTTAGTACGTCTGCAATGAAATCACTTACTATGTTACAATAAATAACAGTTTCGCTATATAACAACAAATACATGTAATGACGATGAATGAGGAAACTCGGCACCTAATTTGTGGGTCACTACCCCAGATACACACAACACAATCCCCACAATAAAGCAGTACTTGTTGTTTGTTAGGGGAATAGAAAGATGGGTGAATAAGGATATCACATCATTTCCCTTTGTTTTTGTCATGAAGTCACCGCGCAAAGGAACAAAAGTAATGTAACTGGGGATAAATCTAACTTCTCTTGTTGGCATTTGTGCGATTTATATTTGGGTAAGTCAGATTGGATTGGATTGGATGGATGACTGGATAATATGTACTGTAATGGATTGAAATATGTGATTAGATAAAGAAAATAACTGCTTTTTTACGCGTGTATGTGTGTGTACTTTGAGAACGTTGTGAATCTTTCTACTCGAGCTAAAAAAAACAATACAGTAAGCAATTTTTTTTAAAGGAGGTGCAGTTCATGCGGAACCTTCCACAGCCGAAACGTTTAACTTGGCCCAATCTCCTTCCACGTCCACGGCAGACGTCACGTATCAGAACCCCCGCACAAGCGCAGGTCAAGCGTTTATTACAAAAACAACTGCACTTCCTGCAGCAATTACAACGCCAGCGGCCATGCAGCATTCTATCTGTATATATCTACGAGAGCTGTACATATACGCATCGGTGCGGGTCAAGTCTCCGTTGTCGGTGGCAATGTTATAGTTGCCGTTCGTTGGCCAGATGGGGGCGGGATGCCAGCTGCGCGTAGAGAACACACTGCCGAGGTGATCGCCCGTCGGGCTTCAGCAGAGGAGAGATGGCTGGCGGTCGCGCGTGACCACGATTCCGGCGACGCGTTACATGCACGCACACACCGCCGCTAGGGGTCGCCGGCTCGCTCTATTCAGCACGATGATGATGAAGCCCTCCCGCCCCGAAACCCTTTCCCTTTCACCGTCCTTTACTATTTCTGTTCCCCCTCGTTGCTTCTCAACCCTTTTTAATTTCAGCTGCGTCCTTCACCGACATACGTACTTCAAGCAGTGATAATGCGTTAGGGGGACTTTGATGATGATGATGGTGGTGGTGGTGGTGGTGGTGGTTGGTAGGTTTCTGGCGCAGCGACGAGGATCATAATGCGCCAAAAACTACGGTGTGATGAACTAGTTAAAGATTAGTAAGAATGAACTAGTTAAAACGTTAAAATCATGAGGGGGACTTTGAGTCAAGCGTATTGCCATCGTGGTACGTACGTTATGGCGTCACAATACAGAGGAGGAACAAAAGCAGCTGTAGTAAACCGTATAACGGAGCCAGCGGGGCCGCAATAAAAGTTCGATATAAGCGGAAATTCGATAACAGCTGAGCTGCCACAGACAGAGTGACAGTATAGCCTCGGAAACCCAGTAGGAACCTTAGGAGGGTATTCAAGCAAGCAACCCACGGTATTGAACACCTTGATAGCAATAATACATATGAAAAAAAAAAAGAACGAAAACATATAGATCGAGGCTGGGTTCTGCACGCATCCACCCTCACCAGCTCACCTTTCGTACCAGTCGGAGTCGGCATGGCAAGACACTTCGAATAATCGGGTTCGACGCGCATGCATTTCGGTCGGTACAGTGTGAGATTTCGAATAAAGGGATCTCGTTATAACAAACTTTCTTTCTTTTTTACTTCCATTTCTTCAGGCGGGTGTCGAAATTGTGGCACTAAAAGCCCAATTAGCTTTTTTCAGACAAAGCTAAAATTTTCAGCCTGTGTCTTTTAAAGCCTCCTATGTTTTTTAAAGCCTCCTATAGGAGGCTTTAAAAATGGATAAATGGTTCAAACAACAAACAAGTGTGTTCTTGAGAGCGGGGCTTGCTGAGAGGTGCGTGCGAGGAACTTTGGAACTCGTTTTCCACTCCAGTGGCGGTTCATATGTCCCTTGAACTTCTACCTTTCCGCCTGCGAAGGCCCCAAGACGAAGCACCCAAATGCCCCACTTCAACTCCCGGCTGAATTAACATCTTTTCTGCACACTTCGATAATTCACTCCCTTACCCCCAGTTCTGGTCTCTCTCTCCCTCTCCACGCGTTTGATCGTCAGTGCTTGCTTTCACGCAAGATTGCATCTGAATACCAAATACACGCAAGTACATCCAACATAGGAGCGTGTTACGCAGTTACTGCTTCATTCCTACATACGGGTAGGTGAGTCTGCAAAACCCAATTCGGTATGGGTCTCTTCGATAGACGGTATAGATGGAAGAAACTTTCCTGTAACTCTCAATCAAATCGTGAGGCCGCAGGAGAAACGTATGCGGTTCTGTAACGTGCACTCTATGCGAACGGACGAGTCAGGGTAATGAGGCACGGGGGAATAATACGTTATGTCATGGCCTGGATATTCGAAGCAGCTGCACAACACCTGCATCCGTAACGTGTTTTGCTGCGAACGGCGCCGATGCCGTTAGAGAACTGCTGCATGCTATACAAACACTTTAGCATCGGTTTCGTCTTATAACGTTCGTATGGTCAACAGTTTCTCCATAAAGTCGGCAGGGCTAGTTCGGCAAATTGTTCAGCGTGTGCGTCTGTGGAAAACACGGAACATATCCTCATATGCACTTGCACAAGGTATGCACCCCAAGGAGCTAAGTGTGCTATAGACCGCTTGGATAATAGAACCTTCTATATAGTCAAGGCGCTGGGGGGTATGGTAACCCAAGAAGAGAGATGTAGCATTATCAGCACTTCATACTTCAACTTCATATTATGAGCAGTGTTATCGAATCTGTATTGTAGGACCGCGTTCTAGGCATGTGTCGTCGAGTTCCACGTTCCTGTTATAGTTTCTCGCAATTCCTTTCACTTCTAGGGGATCCAGCTACGCATGTGCACATATAGTTCGGTGACCGGGAGGGGTGATGTTTTTCTCTTTTTATCTTATCAGTTTTCTTTTTCCTTTATGTGGGGCTCATCCATTGTTCATGGGAGTGGCAGAATACGTCAAGCGACGAATTCAATTCCCCCTCTTTTTTTTTTTTTTTTTTTTTTCATTCAAACTCAAACTGCTGCATGTGTCCTATTAACTTAACAGCAAATGTTTCGTTTATAACGATACAGCTAAGTCTGTTTCGATGTTCTGTAAGCAGATGTTCGCGACTTTACCATACACGAGTGCATAAGACGTTTCATGTACTACGGAGCAACAGAAAATCGGACAAAATCACGTTAGCCTTCTATACTTCGGGACGAGTTAACTGCTACAGGTCAACGTCGGCCTCAAATCTAAAGACGTCTCTGATTGGCCTATGCGGGCGCATGACGCCTCCGAGTCACAACGTAGTGCGCGCTCGCATGCTTCAACTGTTGCTTGTACACCGGTCGCATCGTAAAAATTTGTCTCGCCAAACCGCCATTTGTCTCAAGCGTTGTTTGTTTGTTTTTCAAGCTAAAATAAATAGGAATAAAGTAAACTCTCACCCCACGCGTTTTCAATGCTCTATCTCGCACAAAACACTGTAACGTTTTCTTGTGTCCGGTTCACGTTCAGGTTCAGGTACGCTTAAACCCCTTTGAAACAGGGCAGGTATTGTCCTAAATGGAGAATACCACAAGCGAAGGTCTAGACATCACATCATCACACACAGGTGGCGCCGCCTACAATACGAGAAAAGCCACAGTATCCATCCATCCATGCTGACGTTATGCACTAGTCCTAGTCCGCATATTGGCGTCAGCTGTGTGTGGTGTATGGTAATGAAGCGCACACAGGAAAAAACGGCGGCTTTTGAGTGAGATGAGTCATAGAAAAAGCATCGGGTGAAATTTTTTTTTATTTTGTTCTACGGGACCACGACGAGCTGCGAAAAAAAAAATCCTCTTTCGCCATCCCTCTTCGTGGTTGAAACGTTTCAAATAAAGTAAAAAAAAATCAAATCCATACAGCACACTACGCCACTCTAAAGTGACAATATTTTGCCTGCTTCTCGATATTTCCGCTGCCCACAATGTCAAACACACACACACACACACCGATGAGCACGGGGCCTCGCTCCATGCATCTTCTCGCACGCCCCGTCTCATTCCCCACAGCCGAAGTGACGGGCAAGGCCCGTCAAGAAAACTTTTCTCAAACTCTTCCACCGAAACGATATAATTCCAGCGGCTGGAATCATTCGCGCCCCGCATCCCCCTTTTCCTCCAAAGCGTCAAACCGAGCGAAACAGCGTCGTGGGAAAAGACAACAAACTCCTTCGGGCCGAACGTCGCCTCTTGACGTCGGCTCTTTGTTCGGCAATCAGCGAGGGGGAAACGTGTCCTCTCCCGACCATCATGCAGTGAAGCGCGCCCGCACACACGTCAAGCCTGCGTCCGGCGTCGTTGTTAGGCCTTTGGATAAAAGCCACAGTGCCAAGAAGCCTTCCCTTGTCATGCTAATGCAGCCCATGCAGAAACAATAGCTCTTGGAATGTCTCGTCGGACGCGCAGGGGGAGGTTGCTCCGGAAGGCCACGCGACCCCGAATAATTAGCCCGGGTTCCTGGAAGGATAAAGTTAGTTCGCGATCCTTTAGATCTGTTGCGGTGCGCTGCTAAGTGGGACGTGTCAAGCGTTGGCGAAGGTGGACGGCGAGAACTTTAATTGCGATACTAAAGTTATTTGTACGGTGGAAGATGAAAGTCACTGAAAACGTTAGCCAGCTGTAGGGATCGAACCCACATCTTCTGGATTACCGGTCCAGGGCTCTACCAATTGAGCTAAGCCTCAGAACATCAGTTTCTCTCTTATTTGTACGGGTTTCGCGTATAAATATCCAGGAATAACTCGTAAACTTCACTCGACAAGACCACATGAGTACAAATTGTGGGAAAACAGTGTCAGTATATACAGCCGTGTCGAAAGCACGAGGCATGTGTGAAAGCGCATGATATGTACAGCTACCGTCAACCTTAATAATAACACTGGAAAAAGTATGGTCTCGTTCGCGAGCGCGATTTACAGCAACCCTTGGGGTCACGAGGAAATCTTAATTGAACAAAATTATTCTGTTAGTTTAACGCGAGGATTTTGTTAACGTAACATTCCCCCAGTGCCCCAAGGGTGGCTGTTTCGCACTTGGAAATGAGACCAAATTTTTTTCCAGTGTTATTATTAAGGTAGACGGGAGCTGTACAAGTGCAGTCGCGACTTCGTGGGTCGGAAAATAGGCATTCCACTATTATATGGAAGGCTCTCAGTTACTGGCCAATGCAGCATATACGTCCAGGATAGCATATATAACAGTCCAGGATGATACAGATCACGCCATTAAAATTGTTAAGTAGCACTTCACATCTACCGACCATGTTTGCTGTCAGAACGACTAGCGCACAACGCAACAAGTCAATGGGCAGATTTCTTCGCACATGTCTGTTTCGCCATTCGAGCTTTAAACTCGTTCATCTGGTTCGTATAAGGCGCTCATGGAAACGAGGTACATAGAGTCCCTTTCAACCGCGTATAATGTGACGTGGTCATCCCATAGAGAGTGCATCCGTGCGCCAACGATGGAATCCCCTTGCGCGTATCAGAACGGGAGCGTTGGCCGGCCGGCAAAGCAGCTAAGTGGATTACCCATCGGGATCATCCTGTGTGTTCGCTCAGCCAGATTAATCCCGCAACGCGTGGGGTCACATGCCGCGGGGTCCCAAAGCGATCGTCCGTGGATTCTTCTTTTCCTGGTTGACCATCCTCACAGGGGCTATATTCTTCCCCGGCCATTGAGGAAGCGAGATTGAGCACGTGTTTCGCTTATTTCCTCAACACCTCTTTTCGCAAGTGGCCCAGTGAGGTGCGCACCTTTATGTAACTGTATAGTCGTACGTCATTCCCAATATCCAATGGAGCAGTTTTCTAATCTTGCGCCCCTCTTCCTTCCAAGTCAAGCACAGCACCCGTTTAGCGCCGCGAAGGAACTGTGGCTATGAGCGTCGTACAGACGTGGACAGATGGAGAGAGGACAGTAGGAAGGGGCTTAGTATGCGTCCTGGGCCGACTTCAGAGAAAACTGTGCCGACATTCGTCCGGAAAGGTGACAGGATTAGAACCCGTGTCATCTCGCAGTGTCGGCGTGGAAAGCGATCGTCCTAACCACTACGCCACGGGAGCTGGTAGTTAGCCGCATAAAAGCGCTGCTTACACTGTACATATCATCAGACTAGTGTAATAAATTTTCTTTATATAGAAAAGCGCTGTAACTAAATGACGTCCCGCTATCAGGGAGTTCTGAGCGTCTGGCGAACATGCATAGAACAAAAGGTGAGCCAGCATTTATTCCCAGGAACAGCTGTGACGTCTGTGATGGTTTTACGTGGGCGTTACACGACGCATCATCGGCAGAATTCCCCATTAAGGGGAGGGAGGATGCTCATGCACTAATCCCGTATATCACCGGCTGAATCATATTGTTCCGTCAGTCCACTGGATACAGATTTTTTTTTTCAACGAAACGGTCACTGTAACAATGTAATGTAATAAATAAATGTAATATATAAGTTTTACTGCAAATAATTGTAATAAATAATATTACTATAAATAATTGTAATGTAATAAATCAATAAATAAATAACGTCGGAGTGAAGTACGTGGCATGTATACAGGGATAGTATGTGTTGCCTTGGAACTTGATTTCACGCCCTACATCACACTCTCCAGTGTTTTGTTTTCCTTTTCTTTTCTGGGTAGAAGAATATACTCCGATTTCGTGTTGCAGATACACTGGCAAACAACAGAGGGCAACAGTAGTCCCATTTATTACCGGACATTCGAAACGCTATCAGGATAGAGCTTAAACACCTCGGAACAAAATGGGCTCACTGCCTGAACAAAATCATCGCCGATTCCCAACAATCGAAGGCATATATATCCTCTATTCACAAAATTGTGCGTCTCTATGGATTCCAGAATGCGCCACATTCTCCGGCAAATTCCAGTCACCGCACACGAAGTTGTCTCCGCTGAACCCAAATCTCCCTCTTCTCAATCCACCTATAATCCTTCCTGGCTGCAGCTCCATATTAAAAGCGGGTCTTGCATATTGCAACGCCATTCCCGCCACCGCGCGGGCACCACTATAGAGAGGCAGCAGTCGAATTATCGCACACTGCTTTTCTCGCACAACTTGGCGACTTCCAAAGCACCTGGCGCCCCGATAAGTAGGTAGTGCGGGGTGGAGCGGTCCGTGTTAAGCCCTTAACAGCGAGCTTTGCTCCGGGATGATGTCCGAGCGAGCCAAAGATTTTCGGATTTCTCCCAGTAAATGGCCTACGGCGTACGAACAGATCTCAATTGTAGGACCGCGCCCGGGAAATAAGCCTTCGCCCTCGACGCCCAGCCTTCCCCCTCAGCCCCGTTGATGATGACGGAGAAGCTGGCGAGGGTTCCATTGGGGCGTGGGCGTTTAAAGAAAAAAAGAAAGAAAAACGAGGAAATGAATTATTGAGTCTTCAGTATCTTTTATATGTAGTACACGATTGTTTGAGAGCGGTGAACTAAATGTGATGTCCACGATACCACTCTTTTTTATATCTTAACACCTTCGTATCCGCCAACGACGTTTCGGTATTTCTGAGGTATTGCAAGTCGTCCCGATGAAATGATGTACAATTATAAAGTAGGAAACACGGCCGTATTATTATTACTTTCTGTACTGAATTACACTAGTCAGTTATGCAGCCAGTGTGCAAAAAGCTCGTGTAGATATGTGAACCTTCCTAAACGATAGCTAATGATGATGATGATGATGGTAGGAGAAAAAAAATGGAAATGTGAGCCCGCTCACCCCGGGACAAGCTATTCCAGGTCTAGTAGAGAAAAAAAAAAGAACGTCTAAAAAAGACCAGCTATGCAATGCTGTTAGCGAAGGTGATGAGTAAACGTTGAGCACCTTGACGACAGTCTTTTACCTCTTGTACTTAGGGTTTTCGATTTTCGGCGTTTGCATGATGGTGTATTCCTGCGTGTACTGCAACAAGTCCTACGCGAGCTTGTGATTTGAGATTCGATATTTTCCGCAGCATAAATCATTTGTTTGTTTGTTTGCGCTCTCTGTTTACCGAGTAAGTGCCATCTCGCTACCTTTTCCCCGCAATACAGCACATCCTCCCGAATTCGGGTATTTATTTTTCTGTCTTAATATTACTACAAGAAAAAAAATCGATACCTGTACGCAAGATAGGTGCCGATGAACATTCGTTTGCTAAATAAGTACCGAAACCAACAACAGCACCAACTACTTGTACTATAGGGAACTGGTATATAGCCCACAGAATCTGATGTGCCGTAGTTTTGACAGATTATGTATTAATAGAGGGTGTCTTTTCATTCGTTACAGATTTTGTATGAAAAAGCGATGACAGCATTATTATTATTATTAAGGGTGGCTTTAGATACTGACTAGCTCAATTTTGCTGGCGCACGTTTCCCCGAGCACCTCTAATTGAACAGTTACTTAACGAACTTTAGGTAATTAGTTAATTAGTAGTTTCGTACTCTCGTCGACGGAATGTACGCTTGTCCGTATAATCGCTGCGCTGCTCTCATAGCTTGGTAATTAAAAATCTATAACGAAGGGGGGAATAGCACCCGGTATATTGCGCGCAGACATCGTCCGATCTATAACCAGCATTTTAAGCTCCCTGGTGACAACATCTCCAGTATCGAAGTCCGGCTTGAAAGCCCTAAGGGCGTACCCAATGTAACCCACTTCTCCTAAACAATCAACGTAGAGTACAGGTGTCGCTTTCCGGTTGGACGAAGCGCTTTTCGCCCCCTCTTCTTTTCCCTCTTTCCCAAAGTAGTCGATTTTATTCCCGTAGAATGTGAACAGACGTGTCCAGCCCTCGAACGATTTGGCCAAGTGACTCGAACGAGCCTGAGATAAAGGACTTTTTTATTGCCAATGGAACGAGGGGGGCAGGAAGTGCGCCAATGAGCTTCCTGTAAAGTGCGATGCGCCGCAGTACGACGCCTAGTGCAAGAAAGCCCGCTTTGGGGAAACTTTCGTCCGTCGAGAAATTGGAGGAAACGACACATTATGAAAGATACGTACAACCGATTGCGTTTGAAGTAGGGGGGGGGGGGGGGCACGTGTGTTTTCTCCTTCGGTGAATTTAATGCGAGAGGCATTAAAACGTGAAGAGTTGAGCGCTCTGTAATGGCATGGTTTTAGAATGCCAAAGTAATAATTTAGCCAATAAAACATTTAAATTCAAATCATCTCGAAGTAATTTTCTAGAAGACACGCATGGTCTTGATGGTCATACACATTTTATCGTAGGAACGGGAGTACGGCCCCTTTCCCGTCGTTGATAAAACTTAAAATGTAGATTTCTTTTAAGAGTAGCACGCCAAGTATTGGCTGACCTCTCTTAACGCTAAAAAAGTAGAGAAGATAAGTAGAATAAACGACGAAAGCAGCATACGGGAAACTCAGTGGCTGACGTACTACGTGGTTTATTTCAGATCGCGCGAAAGACTCAATATCCGACGCCAAAATCTATCAACTGGTACGGTTCATTCAACAAAAATGACGCGCTGTAAACCACACCACGCAGAATGAAACTGAAGCACACGATGCAATGGAGGAAATTTTACTTTTTAGGATGAGGATAACAAATGGCCGGCCGGTGCTTAAGAAATGAGAGAGAAGTCAATGTTTAGCAAAGGCTGGAGAGAAACCATTAAGTTGCGCCCATTTTTCACCGCCGATTTAGGTGCTGCTCCATATATGCACCTATCATTATTATTATTTACCGCGCGAACTCCCGCATCGTATAGCATGGCGTGTAGCGCACGCGAGGCAGTGGCCAAACTTCCGAAACTTCGAACACCGTGTCAATAAAAAATGCATAGTAAAGCCGCCCTTTATGCGCCTGGGCCTCCTGAAATATGCATACAGGATGCACCGCGAGGGAAGCCTGCCTTGACCGTGTTGTGGAATTTATATCTCGACAGCTTTCTGCACTCTTTTGAGCTGCAAAAAAAAAAAAAAAATCGCATTCCAAAATTGTACTTCTAATCAGCGCGTTGTCCAATATCCGTGCGCAATTATACGTGGTATAAGCTATCGTAGAATGTGAAAAAATAATTTTTCTCAAATTTAAGTTACATTTAATCTGAATTTAAAATGCTATTAAAAATTGTGCCGGTCATCATCAGGAATCATCAGCCGGTAACCACAGTCATTATTCAAATTGCAACAGAATCATATTCCGCGGAAATCTGGTCGGCTCGAATTGTGCCTGCCATCGCAGATGTCAGAATCGTTCAGCGTGATCAAATTCGGCACGGCTTAAAACTAAACGCACTTACCTAGTATTATCACCACTACCCACCACCATAGTGTATACGCAAGTCTTGTGTTCCACGTGCTCTTCCTGTATCACGTGACGAGCACATCAAGAGCCGCGACGTCAACTTATCAAACACTTCGATTCGCGCATCCTGTTAGGGAGAAGTGGCCTTACGAACAGTGATTCTAATCAACATTCTCTGAGTGGCATATTTATAGAGGGAGAGACTCCCACTCCAGTGCTCTCAATGTTCCTCTCCACACCTGCAGTCGTTCATCAGTGTGCGTGACCGCCTGGATGAGAGGGGGGAACCATTCTATTTAGTATCGGCATTCGGCTATAATGCTTGATACGGCAGCGCTTCCGGAGGAGAGAAGTCCATTAGCATAGATTAATGAGAGCGCCATCAACTCGCTGGAAACGCGAGGAGACGGCCCGTTTCTGGCGGTAGCCCACAGATGGCGGCACTTGGCGCAGCGCCATCTTTCCTGTTCATCCGTGTTTGCGATGCTCCAGCTTTTCTTTTTTTTTCTTTTTTTGCAACAACGAGTGCGTATTGTTCTCTTTTTTTAGTAATCACGACACTAGGTAACACTGCTTAAAGGGGCACTAAAATGCAAAAACGACTTCATTTCAAATTACGTTACACGCTATGTTAATTTCGTACTTGTTATCGTAATTCAAAACTTTGATTCCATTACGGAGCTATTCAATCGAAATTATCTTTTTCTTGCTTCGGCTCTAAGCAGTGAAACATCTTTTCAGCTCGTGCATTCGTGTTTTTAGTTCATGCTGCGCGTGCAAGCGCGTGCCATGCCATGGAGCATGTCCCGGTGAAAAACATAGTGCGCGCTGCGAAGCGAACTGACGTCGCTGTCCGAAGGACTTGAAGATAAATGTTGTTAGTGGAACATTCGCGAGAACTGTGGTGGGCTACAATTCAGTGAATCGGTATTGAAAAATTAAGCAGTGCGCACCATGCCACGCATACAAGAAACACCACGATCGGACCCGCTCCAAATCCATACAGGCCACGATAGGTACAGCTTCGGACAAAAGTTTACGGAACACGGGGATGTCGCATTTCTGCACTGGTGCGACACCCTAACAGCAAACAGGAGTGGACTCACATACTAAGAGATGGACAGAATGGCCAGTCACTCGTTCCTTATCCGATCTCTTCCTGTTAGCTAGCATGGGGCCGCTCAGATGATGAATTACGCTACTACCGTGTTCCGTAAACTTTTGTCCCAAGCTGTATGTGCGCGCCTCTCCTGCTATCTCATTGGATACCGCCAGACTTTGCACCCTGGGGATACCATTCGTTGCCGCAAAAAAGGTGGCTCTGTTTTCATTGCGTTTTTGTTCTAAACGGTAGCGCTGTGTGAACTAATTTTGCTCGCATTATACGAATTGAAACACGGGCTTTACATTTGAGAGCGAGTTGTTTTTGCATTTCAGTGCCCCTTTAACGAAGGAATATGTAAAAAAGAAAAAGAAAAAGCACGACGTCCTGTTATCTATAGTACTTCGTTGTAGATTGCATTAGTGAAAGACAGTTTCACATCACCCGGAGGGCTTAAGCTGCATTGCTATGGTACGTGCCAATTTGTAATACACTGCTGTTGACGCACTCACAACTCATTCCGCAGTAACTATTTCGATGCAACTCAAGTATCTTATAAGTATGTGCCATTTTCCGCTGTCTGCATTTCTGTCTCTGGAATTTCGCGTACTTTTTTTTTTATCAGTGTATTCTCCCAGTCTACAAGTATTCGAGTAGCCATACCCGATACCGTCGTCACTAACATTTCCCTTCTTTAAAAAAAAAATCTAATCTAGACTAATCCCAAGTGTGCGTGCATGTCATCCACTTCCCATCTAATGGACCGCTAAGAACCCAAGTGCGAGGAATGTAAAGCAAGACACTACAGCCGTTCGTTGAGTGATCCTAACAGAGTTTCCCTCGAAATAATCACCAGTTTTCGTTCCGTCTTAGAAGTGCTTTCTCAGCAACAATCGCCCGTCAGCACGTTTCATTTATCCTACACGCATGAAAGGATCATAACTGGATACCATATGGCGATCCTATTCTGTGTATGGTTGATACACCCGGTTGGGGTGTACGTGCCAGTATTTCACACGGGGTTCTTACGAGAAGGACACTTATGTGCCTCTATCTACTGTCTGTTCGATTCTTTGGACCGTTCAATTCGTAATACTGAGAATCTGTCTAGACGCGCAAATTGACTATATGAGCCGCCAACAGCGAAAGATATAGTGAAAGTGGCCAAATAATAAGAGAGACGGAATCTCAGCAAAGCTCAGTACGTTGTTTTTAGAGGCCCAGGTACAGGTTGCACGAGCTATACGAGATATAGATTTATTGCAAAGAAGAAAAAAAAAAAGAAAGCGGGGAAAGGTTAGCCTGGCTCCAGAAGCCGACTTGCTATTCCCGCGTAAAAAGAAAAAAGAAAAAGAAGACTAAAAGAGCGGGTCCGTAGCAGCTAGCCGCTGTTCACGGCCGTGGGTAATATCGTAGTGAATATTCTCGCTATTTGAATGATTTTCAACTTCATATTTCACAGGGTGAATGCTTTAATTAGTACAGAGGAACGAATTGAAAGCTATTGTAGGCTTGTCATATATCCTTTCATGGTTCTTTTAACTTATTTCGTCGTATCACTCGTCCATTTGCTGAAAACGGGGGAGGGGTACGCTATTTTTGTGGCATTATGCAGTTCATAATTGCCGCAAGAATTCCGTACGCCCCCCATTTTCAAGAAATCAAGGACGAGGGCGTTGTAATTCGGGATGATGGTTGACTAGGAGTGTGCTATGCGGTGAAGCTTTGTTTTAGTGTGTTATAGGCAGCACAAATCTACTGATATCTTCGACTTTGTTGTCGTCTCTCCGGTAATATCGTGATTATCTGGCACGACTGAGCGTTTTCGGAGGAATGTTTGCATTTTAGAAATCCTGCGAGATTCTCTTTTGCTGCTGTTACAGTGAATGCAGACGATAAAAATTATACAGACTTAGTCGTGAACGCACGGCACGGCGTACATGTTTTACCTGCAGGTTAAAACCCTCGTTTCTCAGCTGCGCACGCCAAGCCCCGTCGAGTACGCACGTTCATCGCATACACATGGAATGTGCACAGACTTTTCAAAATGTGGCAGAAACCGACGGCAACACACAAAATCGGGTCAAACCAACTGACCATCGCCGGACTCCGCTAATGCACTCCAACGAGGATGGTCGCCATACGGAGAATCGGGATAATGCAATTTACCGATGGGATTGCAGCATCCGAAGAAGGCATTCACCAATCGATGCGCAATTAGGAGGAGAGCCTGGACTGCAATCGGTCAGCGTGGGTGAGGGTTAATCCGCTCGCATTACTACCCAAGCTGCTTGGACGCCCATATGTCTTTTGTCTTGCATTCATCTCTCGCGGTACTCCCAAGAAATATCGACGTACAATACTTGTGCTCGCTCCGGAACACAATTGCTGGGGCGCCTAGGACTGTGATTACCCGAGGGAACATATAGCTGGATGTGGTACACTCGTCTGTGGTTAACCAGTGTCAGGTGTCTTTTGCGGATTCGTACATTATTGGTATATCGAGTTGCGTTCTGCGTGGCTATGTGCTATAAACGCTCTTCTTTTCGCCGCAATTTTCACCAACTGATCCCCTTTCTTATTCTATTTTGCTCCATTGCGCTTCATTTGCAAGCAGCTCGCAGCTGCAGTGACGTCACTATACGCGTCACCCTGTGCGCCCCCCCTAATAATGAATTGCTTTTCACATTAGACGGTACGCAATATATAACAATATTGATTAACAATAATAATAATAATTATTATTATTATTAATTAATTAACAACAATAATAACTCACAATGTAATTACATAATCCCTTGGGGGTTTGTGCCCTTGTCAAGCGGCTTTATAGCCGCTTCTCGGTCAACTGCCCCTTGTTCTTTTCGTTGCTATAACTGACAATAAATGAAATGAAAGTTATACCACAGGCAGACAAAAAAATTACGTGCTTGCAGAGGGCTCCTCACGTCGCCGCAGAGAAAGAGAGGTACTGGTGCGGACCGCAGCCCCCTACTGACGTCACTACAGCTTTGTAAGTGCTGTGAGTAGGTAGCATCCATATTGAAGCCTACGCCTCCGTGTTTTTCGTAAGGAGTACTTCACGATTTTCGGGACGATGACAAAAGCTTGCGAACGAGTGATTATCTACGAGCACCCTAAGCTTCCACACTCGGTGTTATTGCGAACCAAGACGCACCTCGTTTCAGCGACAACTGTCCACTTGCCCAAACGTTCTCCCGCACGCGAGCTAGTTGGGTAGGATTCGCGTAAACTCATAGCGTAAACTGTGGCGCAACGAGACAAGCGTTCGTCCGGATTTTTGTCGTGTGTCGTCTCACTTCACGCCATCAGCTTATGTGTCCCTCTTGCCTCCTTTCTGCATTCGAACCGACCACAGCTAAAAATACCGAGAGCTCACAAATCGTCTAAAGAAAAAGAGAGGGAAAATACCCCTAAGGTGAGGAAAGCACCGAGAATCACAATCAGAAGAAAAGAAAGTTCCCTCACTATAGGTAGGAAAGACAGCACACGAGATAGGGGTACCTTTGGGGTAGTTTGTGGAAGGAACGAGGCCAACACCAGTAAATAATTGGCACACAATTTAATCTAACACAAGAGATCTGTGCACAGGCTACCGGCTCACCACGATTGGACGTTGTCCTTGGGGCACAATCTGTGACGGCACAGTGTTGATGGACGCTGTCGAGCTGCTTGTTGAGAGGTTGCACAGTCTGAAGTCCGTGTCGGGCCGTGTGACACCAGTTGTTGAGGGTTGCCCGTCTGAGCGATGACCTGTTGCTCCCGGCGGTTCTGTGACGAGTCTTGGTCGTCTGCTCTCACTTCTCTTTCTCCCTGCTTATGGAGCTTCTCCCCTTTTATGGACTCTCCGGTCGCCATTCCCACTCACATCCCTTGCTTAGGGAAAAGCCGGCAAAGTAATGAAACGGCCTCCTGGAATCGGCGGTTTCGTGTGAAGTCGTGATCGCCTTCCCTTTTCCCATCTGTCGCTTCAGTTTACGCGCCCTGCTAGCCTTCGCAGGCCACGGCTATTCCCTGCTTCGGGAAGAGTCGGGAAAACAGGGAAATTGATAAAAAGAGAGCTTTCTCCGCACTATATCTTCGTGCTAGACGTTGGTTCGTCAACAGTTGACTTAGCTCTGGGTGGGGGCGTTCAAACAATGTCGTGCTGTCCATTCTTTCAAACGGCCGCTGTCACTCCAGGGGTGCTCATACACACCCAAAGAAGATGCTCGTAGAGGTATACGACTGGCCTGCCCGATAGGCACATCTGAGGAGCCCATTTAGTGATTCTAGGAAGCTCGCTTCTTAGGAACATCACAGTCACACAACCTCGCTGGCAGTGCTTTGGGTAAGCCACACGCGCAAGTCCTTTTCGAAGCCGCGCGCGCGGCAAAACTAACAATAATACGTGAACAGGAAAAAAAGGAGAAGTCACTGCGCCACGCGCTATCGGCAGAGTGCAGGTTGGTTTCCCTTACCGGCAGAACTTAAAAAAGGGCGGCTGACTGGAAGGAGGGGCCGAAAAAGTCCCGGTCACCGATATCGACGCTGTAACCCGCTGAGCAATATTCCAAACTCCTCCGGGTATATAGTACACGACAGCCTCTGGTAGTGAGTTAACTACGAGGACCGAAGTTATTCCAGAAATGGCACACTGCAAAGTTGCTGTCTTACATCACTTGCCCGGAGAAAAGTTCATTCTTGTAAACCCAGTTACTGGTCTAACAGAAAACTTTGCACTATACGCGTAGTTACGTTCTCCGCCGAGAGGTGGGGCTAGCTTATTCGCTGCCGTTCACGAAAAAGCCAATCTCTAGTCCGCTCTCATGAATTTCATGAGGCGTCCGAACAACGCAAGGGCCACACAGGGATGCCTGAGTGCTTTTTCCCTTTTCTCTGCCCCTGTTTGTTCGTATTTTCTATGTGTACGCGCGTGGCAAGCATTATAACTGAGTCAGAAGGCGGCCCCAGTAATGGCATGTAAGTTAGCGACTGTGCCTCCCCCGTGTGTTCGTCGTGCGATAGTGGAATTTTCAAAAAGGTGCTGAAAGATGCGTCCTCCGTGGATTGCTTTTAGCGGCTTTTCCGGAGAGTTTGCTTTCCGTTCTGGGATTCCCTGTTTACACGAGGCAGCGCATTTACTTTGAACTTAATGTCAGAGCCTGTGCACGAGCGCGGGAGAGATTACGCCTTTTTTTTGGGTAGCGTGTTACCATACGGTGGTGATCAGGGTAAGGCTTTCCTGTGTTGGGATAATTTGGAACAGCTCCCCGGTGTATCGTTTAATAAACGATTTCGGCAGTTCACTGGAATATGCATTATTTCAGTCTTCCCGAAGCGCTGAGTGCATTGCCTTGCACTGTGCTGGGCTGGGCTGGTACACACTACGATACACATGGGTCAAACTTCGAGCAATTCGTGTACGTGCGATATACGGCGAGTCTACGGTATGGTGTCGAATACAGGTATTTGACACCTTATACAGGGTGTTCAAAATTAAGCTTTCACGAGCGCTACGCAAACACAGCGATGACAGGAAACCGGATGATAACTTTACGCTATTTGTGTAAGAAACAGGTGCTGCTAATTATGTAGCACCTGTTTCTTACTCAAGGAACAGAAAACATAGCACCAGTTTTCTTTTGTTCGCCTATAAAGTGCTACTGAAAGCTTAATTTTGAACACCCTGTATGTATTTGATGAGGGAAAATTTTTATTCGATATTCGGCACAATGAAGTTGTTGCGGGTGTTTATTCGAAGAAAAAAGGGGTGAGTATCTGGTAAATTTCTACCTGGCCAGGATAAATGTGTAGCCTCCCACCACCTCCACGCCCCACCAAAGCGACTCAAGGCTGAGTAAAGGGAACGACTAAAGATTGCGGAACACTAGTAAAAAGGAACATACACCTAGAATTGACGTATGTCCTCTTCATGTTTGGCTACCCACACTTCATGCTTAATGTTCTGCCTGCAGAACTGTTCTGCACTACGAGACTCCACAGAAATGTTCTCAATGAACAAAAACAGTGAAAAGCCAACATACGTTCCAAAGCACTGTTCGTTCCAGATTTCAAACCCTATCAATCTTAAAACAGAACTTCACCGCATTGCACGCCCTTCGCCAACCACCATCCCGAATGACACCGTTCCCGCAAGTGGAAACTGCCGACCGTCGGCCGGTGGTCGGTTTTTAGTCCGGCAGGCGACTTAGTCGGCCACTGCACCTTGGACCAACTCACAACAATGGTGGCTGGCTAACGACATTGCGCCGAGAACGTTGTGCGACGTGTTGTGGGCGTTGAAAACGGGAAGCGTACGCCTATTGGTGACACTTATGCTGTTGCGTTAATTGGCACAAAAAAAAAAAAGCGTACGCAGTGATTGACTCTTACCACACACACATGCACAAACTCAGGACGGCTCTGTGATCTATAGTAGTACTTTTCATTGTTCACCACATCGCAGGTCAGCGGTTCACGGACGGACCAATCGCGCACTCAGAGTCGACGTACCACGTGGCCTCCTTTCCTCACTCCATCTTGCTATTCGAGCAGGTGATAGCCGTCAAGGGAGCAGAGCAGGTCTACGCTGAAATGATGGACGAATAGTCGATGAAAGCGGGCCGAATATGCACCGTACCATATAGCAGGCAGCTGCCTCTATAAGATAAACGAAGTTGCCCCCTCGAGATGAACAGCCAGCTGAAACAAGAGGTCGACCGACATTGGAAAGCATCGCACGTTGCCAGTATCCTTGGCGGAGTCACGGAACGAGTGTGTAAATAGCCGAGAGTCAACAGTCGATACTGTCGTGCCCTGTCGCACACAATGAGAGAGAATCACGAATGGAGAATGGGAAGAAAAAAAAAAGTCAGCACAATGCTTCCGATTGCAAACCGACAATGGAGCAACAATGCAGCGACAGGCAGAGCCTGGGGTGGGTACTAATATGCACATTTTGTATTAAGATAAGAATAGTTATACTAGAAAGAAGTGCTTTGACTCTGTGGGGGGGGGGGGGGGGTATGTTTAATGCAAAGTAAGAAAAAGGAAAGGGAAAGGTTAGCCACGGTGTGGGCTTGCTATTCCCTAATGCTTTCAAGCAAACAGAAGAAAACAGCTGGGATACAGAAAATTATCAAAAAATACAGAAGAAAACAGCTGGGATACAGAAAATTATCAAAAAATACAGAAGAAACAGCTCCTTCACTAATCGTTGCGCATCAGAGAATGCCCAGGAATGACTCTGTGGTTAATAAATTAATCCGCGAGTTATCGAGCGAGAGAAAGCAGAAATTTGCGCAGTTTTTGTACCGCTTGAGACAGGCATTCTCCAATATCCGATTTTAATTCGAGGGAATAGTAGGTACTTTGTGACCAAACATTTGTGATACATTGGCTTGGAAAATTAGCGATAACGAGCACCGGTGACACTCTGGTATAGGTATAGGAATTCAGACGTGTCAGTGAATATATGCTACACCTTCTCGAGGTGTATAATACATGTAACTTCAATGCAACTTCTTCAATATTGTGTATGATAATTAGGGTTCCGCGCTTTCGGTTTTTATTCTAGGGAGGATTCGGCGTTTATTTCGCTGTTTATTTATTTTCACAAAATCGGCGTTTTTCGACGATTTTTCTGGCGTGTACATGGAATAACCTGCAGTTATCGGCGAATATATGAATCGCAACGTAATTCCAAAACTGGGCGTCTAAGGGGAGCTTTAAAACCAAAAACCAATACAAAATTAGTCCATGCGGGACATCACAAAAGGAACGCTTTTTATTGCTTCACAGCGAAATATGGCGGCACCTAAACCGTGAAAGCAGAGCTCATTGAAGCTTATCGCAGCGATCAGTCGCCCTAATCTTTCCTCGGACATTCATTTGTTCTTCGGTTAAAACCGGAAAAAAGTACCGCCTCATGTTTTTCGGTTCAAACAGAAAGCGGGGAACCCTAATTATTATACAGATACGAGTACATTCTGAGAATGAGTATTAGAATGCGTAATACAAATAACAATCCGAAAGTATCGTAGAAATAGTATTACTATAATACAAAGTAAAACTGGTACTGCCAACTTTTGAAGCAACTTACAAGACGCAGCCAGTTGCGCTTCTAAACCATTTTAATGGTGTTGACTGTTTCTCTAAGGCATTCGCACTGCATCTATACAAGACACGCACTCCGCGGCTTTATCATCACACGCATCGGACATGCCGTTGATGAAATGCCGTGGCGTCTCTTACAGTATACAGGGTGTCCCAGCTAAGTGTATACAGATTTTTTAAAAATATATATAACACTTTTTCCAAGATGAAACCAATTGCAATATAGCATATGCTGAAGGGCACTCCCTAGGAGGGCATTAGCAAAGTCCAAAGGCAATGTCTTAAATGACTTTCATTAATTAACTTGTTAATTATAAAAGCTACAAAGTTGTCCCAATGAGAACATCTGTTCCTTTTGGTCACCTGATATCGTAGCCGTTTTCAGAACAAAAATCCGTTCCATAGATCGCCCGCAAAAAATTAGTGAAGGAACGCCATTTTTTTTCCTTTATTTTGTTCATGGCGCATCTTCGCAGACGCATCTTCGCATGGCGCATCTTCGCTTTGTAGATAAATTTATGAAATAAACCTCAATGAAGCAAACTAAAATTAACTGAAGAACTAAAACTAAAATGACCTATCAGACTGGAGCATTTATAAGTAAGTAGTATACAGTGAATAGAAGAAGCATAGTTCTTAGCTTCTTATACGCTTATGGTGACCTGGAAGTTGCAAGCGTGAGTAACATTCCTGAAAACCATGTTCATATTAGCTGTTCACAGAAATCACGTACCTATATATGTGTGTTTTGAATAAACGTTGTCTCTTGTATGCATGTATCCCTGGAGTCCTCAAAATAGACTTCAGAACGTAGAGGGATTAAGTTTTGTTATGGTCTCAATGGCCTTAAAAAAATAAAATAAAAAAAGAAAGAAGAAAAAGAAAAAGCTGGAGGTGGGGCGGTACCGAAAACCGAAACGGAAACGAAAGCAACAGCGGTGGTAACCGAAACTGAAAGAGAAACAAATAAGGGCCAGAACGGAGGTGGTAACGGAAACGAAAAAGATTCCGTTACCTTTCCCTGGGTTGCAGAAAGGTTCACAACTGGTCCGGAGTGGGACCGACGAGCTCGCGCCGTTCGTGCGGTCTCCCCATTGGTCCTGTCGTTTACCTGTCGTCAAAGCCATTTATAGGGAGAGTTTGGCCATTCTCTGATCTTTTACCGCCTCGTGGGTGGAGCCTATTTTGACGTCAGAGTCGTCGTTGCGCCGCCCAAAAAGACTGAATCCAAGCAGAATCCGCTTATCAGCCATCTGATGCGCGCCATATTGATGCTGTACGTCAGCTTTGTTGTCGCAATAAATGCAGTCTACAGGAATAACCGGCTTATGGCCCACAGCCGCCTGTGATAAGGGGGGGTTTTGTTGCCAAACTGAAAGAGTTCAAGGACGAATGGCTTTCGAAGGACAATGTACACACGTGTCTTCCCTCCTTGCATCGTAAACAACGATCAGCATCAATATGGCGTCGGCGACCGGCTGATAACGGGACAACAATAGAGCACGCCGAGGGAGGTGGCTTAGCCGTGACGTCGCATGACGTGCTTCAAATTAGGCTCCTCCTAATGGCCAAACTCTCCCTATAAACGGCTCTGCCTGTCGTCCCCATGCTGCGCCATCTAGTGAAGGCAGAGATAACCCTCTCCGGCGCCTCAAGGTCATGCGCATTGGCCGTTGTGATAAAGGTGTGTACGACGACAAAATATATTTTACGATAATGTGCGGCCGTCCCGTTGGCTTCAACGTACTCTACCATGTTCCGGAGTCCATTGTAGCCTTTTGAGCGTAGCAGAATTGAACGCCCTAATGACACCGGATTCATCTAGGTGAGGCCTGTCGAATGCAGTTATATATGACTTACAACATATTCTACCGGTGAAACTCCCCATTCATCACCTTAAAAATAAAGTTGTTGTTGTACCGTTCCTACTAATATTATACCTGAATCGTATCTTTAATTCGTGTTGCCAAGTGCCCCATTGATCCGAGTCACCACGCTATGAACAGAACACGCCACTAGCAATATTGCCTCACTAATATACCCTGCATCGACAGCAGCCAAAGGACCAACAACGCCGAAGATGGCGGGGGCAGGCAGCTGAAACAGAAGGCCAATCGCAGCATCAAAAGTCGAAGCACGTTGTCTGCGTATCCCTCTTGATGTATATGTAGGGCTCATGGGACAAACCCCCCGAAAATTGCCTCAGAGCAAAGGCAGCGTGAAGTCTTTGGGCCCTATCATCGGGTGCAGAACAAAAACCGGCGTTCTTCTGCATGTTGCCCTCCTATATATATGCGAGCTGCATGCAGAAGGAATATTGCTAGTACTTCCTGGATTCCCGACTCTCCAGTCGGCTCAATGCATACCGCGACGGGCTTATACGGCATTACGAATTAGATTACGTTGATACATGGTACTCGCGTATTTTTGTGCCGTGTATTTCTCTCTTGATAACTCTCTAGTATGGCGGGATTCAATACTGATGAAATGTCGGTCGCCACAGGTTCTTTATCCACCTTGTTTTTGTACAGAATCCGCGTAATTGGAAAGCGCATCGCGAGCACAGGTGCGTGGGATGTAAAAAAAAAAGAAAAAGAAAAAAATTGATGCATCTTCGTAGCTTTCTAGTGCCATCGTTGACAGTAAATGGGCGAAACTCTTCCGAAATGCTATGAAATTCTTATATCTTAGGTTCTGTTGTGAGTCTTGAGGAGTTCGGCTATTACTGACGTGCGCAAATATGGATTTGCCTGCAACAGCCAATCCCACAAGCATGTTTTGATACTGTGTGTTTCTTTCATGTTTACATATCACTTTGCAAGGAAGTCAGAGTGAGTAAATGATGTTCAAGAAATGTGTTGTCATGCTAGTCCCACAGTATGTCTATGACGATCTACCACAACAAATTCAAGTTCGGTATGTGATCATCTTACCCGTTACGCTGTCGTTGATGTTGCGCACGTGTTATCGCTTTGTATATAATTGTGGCCGCGAGACTACGTTTTGGCGCGTGCGGGTGTTACGACGCGCGTTTCTGTTCTTTTTGTATTTTTTTATATTTCATTTCTTTTTTTGAGTTGCGGAATTGGTCGGGTGCCGAATTCAATTTCTCCGTATTTGTTTTTAAATTTACTTATCAACTTATGTAAACCAATTTAAAATTTGATTACTGTACTTACGCTGTACCGCCTATATTCCAGACACGCCGAGACATAATCGAAAATGTTTTCGCTTAAAACCGTCGCTCTTAGAGTTCGAGAAAGGAAGATTAATTTTCTTTATTCGTCGGAGAATATAATCGGCGAAAAGCGGGAACCTTACCAATAAGTTCACATTCCAACATTTCATTTGGCCCCGACGCAACCGCGCATCCAGCGCACATCGGAAACTCAATTACTCGAACGAAATAATTACGGGCGCAGTGTATAAAGCGAAATCACCTGCAGCGCGGGGTCCCAACTGAATGCATTTATCGCCCTTTATTTAATTGAAAGAGGCTCGTGATGCGGAATAAAGGTCCTCGGGGTAAAGACACATACAGCTAGTCCTTCCTGCCCATCGTAATTAGTCCGGCAACGACAATTAATCGTCCTGCCTGTTTTGTTACTATATTTATGCTTTTCTGCTTTACAGGTGAGTACCCTGAACGTGTCCTTCCCGCCTTTATCGGGTGACGCCAACCAAGTGAGTCTCTTGTGACTGTACTTATCGGAAACCTAAATAATCGGTGCCTATACACTATGCCATGCATGTGTGGCGACACGCGGAGGGGGATATACGATTGCGGGTAATTTCGACCATTTGGGGATCTTAATACGCAACCTCTTCCAAACACTTTGCCTCTGTAGTTTAACGAGGCAAAAGAAACGGCAAAAATTTCTTGAGTCCCTCGGGAAACTGCACTCAATTTATCAGAAAGTGCCAAGGAAACGAGAGCACTATATACCCGAGGTTCTTGCAGGAGAACATTAATGCTGCACCTCTCCATCAAACACGGTATACCCTCATCATCAGAGATACGTTTAACCACGTCCAGAAACCCTGTTTTCGTTTCATCTAACTTTCTTTTTCGTTCTTGGTGCATAAAAAAATGTTTGGAATAACTGCAGTGCTATTGTCCCAGAGCTGAACGACCATATTAATAAATCAATAAATACAAATTGTAACAAACTAGGATTGCCTGCTTTCTTTCTTTCTTTCGTTTCTATTCTTTTCAGCACAACATAGGCATCGCCCAATGGCGTGCAATTCAGTGTTGGTGATGTCCAGGGCTGGGTAATCTGCGTAGCGCTCCCGAAATTTACGCCAGGACATGACACAAGCATGGCGTACTAGTACCAAGTGCGGTGAACGAGTGACAGACATTCCAAGATTCCAACGGAACATTAATAAAAAGAAAGTGAATCGCAGCAGTGCAAAAGAAAAAAAAAATTAAAATCTGCCTGGAGGGACAAGGGCTCATTATTATTTATTGCACCCTAAGAGCCGTGTGCCATAACCAGCTTTTGGAGCTCACCTAATACAACGCTAGAGGACGTTTGTGAGGCGGTTAGAGGGGAAGGGAAAACATTTTGTCGACTGACTTGTACATCGCGAGGCAGGAAACTTCGTCTGCGAACTGAACGACTTTGCCATCCTCACGGAAGATTCTTGTGAATGAAAAAGGCAAAAAAAAAAAAAAAGCGGCTCACGGAGCCGAAGTTCCGCCTCGTGTTATGTTCAGCATTGACACGGTGCTAGAATATCGGGAGTGGCGTACTGCGCACTTAGCAGACGACACCGTCGGCACGCCTTTTCCTGTCGTCTGCTACGGATTATCTTGTGGCGGTATCGCAGGATATTCCTCAAGGCTAACAGTGCCAACACCACCTGGATAGAGAAAGCCTGCTCATGCACTCGTCGACGTGACGTAACAACTAAGAGTCAGCCTATCAGGATCGAGTTTTCAATGGCCGTAGCCAATTACGAACGTGCTTTCAGCAGTCGTAGCCATGGATACGAATCGGCGTCGTCTGCGAGTAGTGATTGAACGTCCCCGCGTACTAAATGGCGAAAACTTTAAAATAAAGCTCAAAACAGTCTCATATCTTTCTCAAAAGCGTGTTGCACATTTTGTCTACACTTCTGTATCTAGGTTACACTGGTTGAACGCTCGCGTTCACGTGACAACAGAAAGCCATGACGTTTTTCGCATCTTCCGCTGACGTATTTCTGTCGAATGTCCTCCCGGAAATACACGGAATACACGGAAAGAGGCATTGGTTGTCTTACTGGTTATGACTATAGTAGATAGACTGCATCCTTTAGGTGCAGTTGCAATTGGGAGTATGCTTGAATTTAAAATGTCGTGTCCAAGTGTCTCATTCGTTGTGTTACTGTGCCTTTAACTGCTATTATTGCACAACTATGAATGACAACGTTCCTTAGCAGATTGTATGATCAGAAGTAAAAACGCTTGTCACGTGTAACGTGAGTATTTTTTCCCCACAAAGTGCAATGTTCGCGTATTTGCGGAACACCCACTTCAACTGTAGATGCGCGTGTGGATGCGGTCGCGGGTCTTACATGCGCGGGTACCGTATACTGTCACACACGCACTCACCTTTATAGCTGTGACTACACTTAAAGACTAAAATTTAAAAGAAATATATAAAAGAAACTGCCAGAACTGTAAAAAGCAGAACTGAACAAAGCATGATCCGTGATGAATCGCTTGTTACGAAGACTGACAAAGTTCTGTTTGAAGCTCCCCTTATACAGCGAGAACCGGCGAAATCGCGGACACCTTTTGGCCAGGTTCGAACCCGTAAGCTACAAACAGTGCAGCAAACGTGAACCGCATCATACCAAGCCCTACGCAAAAATCCATATGAGACAGGTCATGCACATACACCAACCCGCCCACACAGGCAGATATCTTCTGTACACAGAACCCGCCTAAAACGTCATAAAGCCATAATGACACTATGTCGTCCACCACATAATAACACACCGCGAATGACAACTCTGAGCATACCCCCGTCGAGATTCACATCGCCACAGTCGCATCATGAAACCAGTAGGAATCACTGTATATAACTTCTAAAAGTTCGTGCACAGCCCATGATCTTATTTTTTTTTGTTCCCTCCCGATATTCGCTTACATCCTTGTACTTATATGCCTGATGTGCGCACAGCAAGCCCCGTGTGTCCCTTTTAGTATCGTCGTAGATCCGTGATCGGCGTATCGGTAGCAGTGGCAAGGGGGAGAAAAGACGATGTAAGAACCACCGGCCCTCCGAGACTGGCACCTCTGTAATTTGCTCAGACATCGCGAGACAAGGGGTGGGCACTCGAAACGAAATTATGGTGAACAAAAGAATAGGTGGTCTGGAGCTCTGCTTCTTCCGATATGTCCGCCAATGACAACCCTTCACTCGTCTTACAAAAAAAAAAAGAGGGAGGCATCAGAGGAGGATGTAACGTGCACGAATATTGCTTCGTCTAATGTGTCGGTGCGTTGGTCATGATTGTGGTTCCGTGCCTCGCAGTATACAAACTGGACGAGAAAGTGATTTCAATGATGGGGTTAGGTAACATATGCACGAAGCTTGTCCTGGTATACGCTAATGTGGAAGGATGAGCACGTATGAGAAAATGTGAGTACGCCGTTAGAAAAAAAAGGTATAAAGAAGGTATAGTAATGGGCTATTGTACCTTTTTTATACCTTATGTTCCAGATATATACATCTGGAGGGTATAGAAAACGTACAAAGTGCCGATTTATACCTCCAACCATGCACAAGGGTATAAAAGAGGTATGAAGCAGGGATAACGTAACATATTTATACCTCATCATCGTGTGTTTATACATTGTGTATAGCATAGACAACTGAGGCTATAGTACCTCCTAAGGTATAACTGCAGGCTGTTTATACCTTCAGCGGTTTTATACCTTTACTTGCACCACCATGTTGAACCACATAATTTTCTTTTGTTGAAGCGGTGTCATTTTAAGATATCTCACCAGTATGGTTTCCCGCCAGGCGAAGGATGCTCTACAATTTGCCATGTCGCCAGCTGTACATCAGTATTTGTTGTCCTTCAGATGTCCATATCTGGATTTGGTCGATCCAAACTGCCAAACTTGCGCAACGGTGCTCCTCTTTGACCTTTTCTCTTTTTTTTTTATTTTACATTTCTTTTTATATGGGGAACTCGTATGGCGTACTCGAGCGTTGCTCGCAAATACTTTGCGTGTGTGAGTGTGTGTGAAAAAGAAAAAAGAAACGCTTTTCTTCTAATCAAAAATGATTTCAGCTCCCTCTGCTAAAAATGTTGTGGCAAACTGGATTAGAATATACCTCCGCAGAGGTACAGTTTATGTGAAGGAAAAGTATAAATTCTATACCTCCACTAGGGTATGAACTATATATACCTTTCCGGAGGGTATAAATTTTTCTAACAGTGTAGCACATCACTTGGAGGTGGTGCATCTGCTAGCATGTAGCCGTCTGGTATAAAAGACTGCCGGGAGAGATAAATGTTCGCCTGCTCTGCGGTAGTAAGAACCATTACGTTTCTTTCTGGAACGGAAGAAAACGCTGTTTGACACGTGACGCGTCTTACGAGGGCCTATAGGTCAGAAGGTGGCTGGAGTTTTCCATGTATCGATATGTATTCCGCTATCTTTGCCATGAAAGGAGTAATGCACATTCTGGAACGAGTTGAATCTCCCGCTCGGGAGCTATAGTACTGGCTATATAGGACCAAGAAGGAGAGCACTCGTGCCGCCTGGACTACAGGAAACAGATGTCCGGCAGCTGAAGAACTACCATTGAATTACAGAAACGTGGTTCAGTAATTCAATCGTTTACAAGAAGTTTTGCCAGATCCGGACACTCGACTCGTCCCAGTGTCTCGCATATGCGAAGAACTCTTCCACAAAAAAAGAGCATCCAACAAGGTGACGCACACTATAGTGCACGTTCAAGAAGGAAAGGAAGCCGATTGGTCTGAACAGTGAAGTGAGCGACTTTTTCTGGGAGGCCAGTTGGCAGGTATTGCCAACGAAAGACAAACTGGCCAGATGGGTTCTTCTCAGCAGCCCCTCATGTTCCAACTACGGCGCCCAGGAGAATAGTGACCGTGTTGAACAAGAGATAAACTGATGTTCTGAGGCTGGAACAACATAGAAGGGACAGATACAAACAAAGCCTCAAATTGCCTAAGAAATCAACGATGAAAGATGAAAGTCACTGAAAAAGGTTAGCCAGCTGTAGGGATCGAACCCACATCTTCTGGATTGCCGGTCCAGGGCTCTACCAACTGAGCTAAGCTAACACGCCTCTCCAGTGACTTTCGGGGTGCGTCATCTGAAGGGACGACAAACCAGCCACTCTCTCTCACTCACCCTCCTTTCACTCTTACATTTTTGCTCACTCATACACACATTCATACGACGGAAATCGACGCAAGCGGCACATGTTGAACAAGAGATAAACTGATGTTCTGAGGCTGGAACAACATAGAGCCCTGGACCGGCAATCCAGAAGATGTGGGTTCGATCCCTACAGCTGGCTAACCTTTTCAGTGACTTTCATCTTTCATCAGTGACCGTATGCTACGAGAGTGAGTCACAGCAAGGACTCTGTGGGCACTCGTGTGTCGCCGCTTTCCCATCTGGTATCGGCCTATGCGACAGATGAGAACAAGGTTCGAAGAGCTAATTACGATAATGACATCTTATTACGCTTTGGAAATTCCGCTGCACAACCGTAGCTCGGAATAGGAGGAACCTGATGATACGTCCTATATAGGCTCTCCATAGTGACTCAGCTTGTATATAACAGGCTACTTAGAACACATACTTTTTTTGTTGGGCGAACGAGAGTTCTTGCGAAGGCAGTGGTCCTGCCGCCACGTTCCTCTTCACAACGGACATTGAGCCTTATAGCTATGCATAGTCCAACTATCTTAATTAGGTTGCTTTAAGTCAGCGAATAGTGCACATAGTGTACGCACTTCTTTCGGTCATGTTATGCACATTCAGTCAACGAGTGAAATAAATATTTCATCCAAAACCAATGAGAGTAACAAAGAGTACTAATGAGAGTAACAAAGCACTTAGAAGAAAAGGTTTCTATCAAAAAAGTACCGAGCTGCAGTAAAATAACACGGTTATATAAACCTTATCATCATCCTCTGTACCATATCCAAATACCGTACGAGGTGTATGGCATCCGTACCGAGTTTATATATTCGGAGCCGTTCGTAGCAGGGGCGGTCCCAGCGAAGTACTTTGGGGGGGGGGGGGGGGGGGGGGGGGGGTTCTGGAGACGGGCTCAACCTTTTCTCGAACGAAATCCTATCACTGGTAATCCATTTTAGGTCTTATGAGTAACAAGTTTGGGGGTGCGCCCTCTTCGCTCTCCTTGAGAGTGTCACAGGGAAAGGGACGAAAACTGGACCAGGCTATGCTTTTTTTGGGGGGGGGGAGAAGGGGGAACCGCCCCCAACGCCCTCCCCTTGGGACCGCCACTGGTTCGTAGACCTATGCAAGCGATATGGTCTCACACTTACGGGCAACAATCTCCCGCATAAAACTGCGTTCACTATAACCCATCGATCTCATACGGACACCTGAACAATTTAACTTACGAACTGCAAGAAACAGATTAAGAAAAGAGAACATGAGCTCCAGACATGGAAACTCCCCGTAGCAGGACCTTAGCTCACCCCGAACTTATGCCCCCCGCCACACCCTACAATCCTACACCCCTTCAAGCGCCTAAAAGAAAAAGAAAAAAAAAAGAAACGTTAAGAAAGGCCCTCTCGCGGCATAACGAAGCATCACATAGATCATTTCGCACCGCGCCGAAGACAGAAACCCGGCTCACTACGCTTGGCCAAAACACCGCGAGTCAAAACTTTCGGGCAACAATTATCGGAAATACGGCGAGGCGTTTATCCAGACCCCAAATTCTCTAACGGGACGTCCCACCACGGGTACGTATGGGTTCGGATACACTGAAACGAATACACATAATAATAAGTTTAAAAAGAAAAAGAAAAAGCAGACACGTACGCGCCCCATGGGCGGAGACCGACACTCAAATTACACGGTGGCCCCCCCTCCCCTTGGGGTCGTTACTTTTTCTTATTTATAATCAACATTACAAAGTCGCCTCTTTGCCTTCCAGGCGCGGATGGGGGGGGGCATCTTGAAACAAAGAGGTCGTTTGAGCTCAAAAATACCTAGAAAAAAAGGTCTCGCTGCCGTGGTGGAACCCTACGCGGTAGGCGGTACGCCGGATCAAAGAAAGAAAAAAGAATAATCAAGGAGAATGGAAGTTGGCTAATTTCCTAAATGGTAGCTTACGCGCTGGAGTCTTTTTTTTTTTTTTTTTTTTTCCTTAGAGTTCCGGGTGCTATGCATGGCTGGGTTTTAAAGAAAGCTGGAACACACAAGAATGTTATCTAGGATTCCGTAGGGAATCGAGAACTGAAGCGAAAAAAAGGTTTGGTAACATTTCCCGGCGTGCTTCCGTAAATAGAAACGTAGTACCTGCTTGGGGAGGCGAACATCCCGTTATAGCATTGTCACCTCGTACTATTTAGAAAACTGCTGCTTCCAGCGTCGGTAGCGACCGGTGCATACAAAAAATAAGCCATTTTACAGCTGCTCAAAAAAAAAAAAAAAATGGCGTGCTCTTTTAGTGTTGCCCATACTAAAAATGTGCCACATTTTTACCCTTATATTACCATCACTTCTAAATTGTAACGTAAGGTGTCATTTTTCTTGTAACTATTTTCGTTGCTGTGATTTTTGCTTCAGATTCAATCCAGTCCAATCCTCGTAACAATATGAAATGCGTTCTGCCTCATTTACGTTTTATTAAGGAGATGGCTTGAGTCTATCACAGTGTAGGTCCGTCCGTGGTATTGTAAGGTCACGTGACACCACCACGCGATAGCCAGATTGTGTTTGCGGTACGCGGAACTTGTGTAACTACCACAGTACCAACGCAAAAAAATAAAAAAATTTCACAGCACACTAAAAGTCTTTCAGTAGAAATTCAGTAGCATTTCACAGCAAGTTTGCCAAAAAGTATGCAATCAACGATGGCCTTATAATGGCCAAAGTACCCAAAGATATATCCCGTCTTTCTAAATCATAATATTATGGCTGCTACAATCATCATCATCATCCGCTTATATTACTTAGCCGCGAATGATTATCATTACGTTATTACTTAGAACCACGGGGTTGCCAGACAAGGAACGCCACCTATATCCGACACAAAATTATTGGCGGTTTCTAGCCTTGCAGTCTCGAAATGGGTCTATAAAATGTGACAGAAGAACCCGAGGTTTTATCGACCTCCCTCCGAGCAACTCCCGTGGGAAGTATTATCATGCAACAGACCCAGACTACATTCTGCCATCGCCGAAGCACGTTCGGAAAGTCGTCTTTTCTGACGCCATTACAGGAGTATACCCTTCGCCTCTTCCGGAATCTCATTCTGAGCTCCGACTTCATCTTAGGGAAGATGAAGAAAGTCGCGGCTCATCAATCAAGAGAATAGGGAGGGTAAGGAAACAGTCGCCGGGTTGTTGTGAACCGAAAATTGCTGCGCTATGATGGACCTGTGGACTGCAGCGTTGTATAAGGGTGAATCAATCAGCCTGCAGTAGCCGCTACTGCACTCTAAGAAAAAATAAATAAAAAGATTACTTTTACTCCTGTTGGGGACTAAATGCATTGCCACAAAAAAATAGTCCCTTTCAGGAGTAAATGCAGGGGAGTAAATGAATGTCCCAGAGTGGAGACTGCATTTCACGCGCTGTTGCAAGAGTCCCAGGTACATAATTCGTGTGCGTGCATGGAAATACTTTGAATGAAACCGTCAACCGTGGTACATCGAGTTATATAAAATCTTGCGCCATACGTAGGGCACAATTTGCGAAGAAAGAAGCGCTGACTGTTTCTTACTCTGTCGGGGTGGGAAATTTGCTAATTTGGCTGAGTTATACAGGCTTATGCAATCAAATTCACCAATACGTAGACTGTTGCATTCAGGAGACCATCCGCGAAGTTCAGTGACAATCTGCAGTCCTGGGGAGTAAATGTCGGGACTAAATGTCCGGGTTAGGGGACTAAAATGGGGAGTACAGTGAACCCTCGTTATTATGACCATGGTCGTTCCCGAAAATGTTGGTCATAATGCAGAATTGTCATATTAACGGGGGCATTTGCAGAGGTTTCACAGCATTGTTCCCCAAGAGTATGGTCGTAAAGCGCGTATGTCAGATTATCGGGGGTCATATTAACGAGGGTTCACTGTAATTGCAATATAGGGGAGTAGAAGCTGCAGTTACTCCCCGTTTTACTCCTTTTTTTCCTTAGAGTGTGCAAGGAGGTCGGTTCACCGCCACCAAGGGCTTCTAGTGAAATCCCGCTCCATATTTTTCTTCTTTTGCTTTCGGTTGCGGTGACAATGATGAAATTTTTAACTTAATTTGCGGCTGGTCTGAAATGATGAGGTGATAGGATGATGGGTTAACAACGACATTACATCCACCTCCTTAGTGTGACATGATGCCCCCGTGGCTATAGAGGATGCCAGCGCACAAAGGCGTAAACAACAACAACAACAACATAGATGAATGGATGATGATGATGATGATGTGGGATGTTTCCCTGCCTTGAGTGCAGAACCCTACCCCATTCCAAAGGCGTAAAAGTCTGAGTATACAAATACGAAAACCCAAAGTTGACTTTTGTGAAGCCTCGTATATTGCACGCTGGCCATTCGAACCACGTCCACGTGCCAGGACGTAATCCATCTGCCTCGTCCAAACTACACGGTTGACGTGCCAACGCATATAGACGTGTTTATGGAAAAGACTTCGATGAAGCGTAACTTGGAATGTGGGTAAGCAGGCATCGCAATTAGCGTTCCTGTACCTGGGAACCCCGTTAAAGGTGAGCCCAATCAGTGGGGGCTCCGGTAGCGACTACTGCAATCAACCGGCAGCAGCTTCCAATTAACTGGGCATCTCTTCCACTCTGCTCCCGTTTTCTCATTAAGAGAAGCTGTCATCCTGCCACAGCGAAAGCGCGCAAATACGACTGCCAACGTTTATATAACGGGGCGTCAACGGAGGGCTTTGCTGGCTATGCGCTGTATAGTACATATATAGCGGAGGGAGTGTCATGCTCCACGTCTGGCTTTCTGGAGGTAGCCTGATTAAAGTCGTCGTCAGAAAAGGGGGGGGGGGGGGGTGCGTGGCTGCAGACGGTGTATACTCAAGAGTTGGGCTTTGTAAACACTGCCACGTGCGTCGTGCCACGGATTAGCGTTCGGCAGAAACGAGACGCACTGGTTCCACAGGGCAGGGTTGTTTGGATTTAATCCACGTGGATTTTATCCGGTGGATTTTTTCTGGATTTTATCCGCACAATTTAATCCGGATTTTTTTTAGAGATTTTGTCCAGATGCGACGTGAAATCTTAATGCAACGTCACACGGAAAACTCCCGCTTTATTGTTTCAAACTTTATTGTAGTGTTGGCTGTTAACAAAAGCCCAGGTTAATTACATTAACTTCTAACTTTTTGTTAATTTTGTAACTTTTTAACTTGACTTTTTGAGCTTTTCAGGTTTAACTTTTTCCCGTTTTCTTTTACTTCTGCCCATTCAGGGAGAGGCTTTCTTCTGCTTCCTGAAGGCATGTTAGCTGAATCCAGGCATGTAGCGTCTACCCATTCACCCACGCGTGCATGGGACTTCTACCTTTCGGAAAACAATGGAAACTCATTCAATGTTACTGGGACAGGCAGTTTCATAAACCAAAACTATGAGAGGTCACCCGAAATCAAGAAGAACAGCAAAACACGTTTGTTTTTACTCTGCGTCACATTTCCAGGCTGGTCTATATTCTCAAAAAATATCCAAAAACATCCGAGTTTTATCCTAAAAAGCCCACTGGAGAGGATCTTTTTAAAAATATCCGGATTTTTTTCAACCCTGCCAGAGGGGGGCCTCAGATTCCTCAGTGTCCCCCACTAACTTGGCTATAGTGCGCCGGCCACGCGCTACAGTCCTCAACCTGCTCGTGGGTAGAGCACTCGCAAAGCTTCTGACGACAGCACTGAGGAATTTATGCGAGCGGGCCCAATAATATTGAACTTGTCCATATTCCGTGGCAAGCGTTGCATGCATCATCTCGCCCGCTATTCGCCACGAGCGTAGGCCAATCGCGACGTTTATTTAAAATATCGGCCTATCAAAACAGCTTCCAATGTGCCGTAGCGTGACGATTGGAGGACGCGACCTTTAAAAAAAAAAGTCTGACGAGTGACGACAACTCTCGTTATATGCGAATTGAAGATTGGGCCCTTGGCGCCGTTTGCTATTATGACCGTTTGCTACAATGATGTGGTCTATAGTCATGACTGCACGACTGCATGACTGGTCTTAGAGTGTGACTTCTGTCGTGTAAGCATTTTGTGTATTTAGTTTGTACTACATTATATGGGAACTGTATTGAACTTGTACTACACAAGTTTACTTGGTTATATTGAATATCCTAACCAGTCATGTGTCGCTATTTGTTTTAAGTAAGTAAGTGAGTATTAACTGAAAAAAAGGAAAGAAAATAGTCTTGGAACAGGAAGTAACTAAGTAACCAGATATCTTGCTATTTAAAAAAAAATAACTAAGTAACCAGGTGTTTTTATAGCAAGACGATTGTTCCCGAAGAAAAGACATAAATGTTGCATAGAGTAGCGCCCTCTTTTTTTTTTTTTTTGATTGGGTGTTAGCGCCGCGAAGCAACTGTGGCTATGAGCGACGTACAGATGTGGACATACGAAGAGAGGATAGCAGGAAGGAGTGGGGGACAGGGGGTTAGTATGCGTCCTGGGCCGACTTCAGGGGGAACTGTGCCGACATTCGTCTGGAAAGTCTTCGGAAAACCCAGGGAAAACCTCAGACAGCACAGCCGGTGGTAGGATTCGAACCCACCACCTCCCAGTCTTCAGCACGACCTTGGTTACCACCAACGAGCGGACGCATTAGCCCACTCGGCCATGCCGCTGGTAGTAGCGCCCTCTCACGAAAGCACAACAAGCTCACCATTCCTACATACCACGCCGTCGGACTATCGAAATTCCATTACAGAGAACGCTCAACTGTCGCGCCACCATTATTAATCGCTTATAGAACACTCCAGGGTCGCCAAAATAACGTAGCGAAACAGGGAAGAATTCATGATGCGCGTCACACGTGACACCCGCAACTGCAACGTGAATCACCAGCTTTACGGGTACATATACAAATTACCACCCTGTTCGCGAGGCCACCACGAAAAGCGCCCACCAAAGGGGGGAAAAACACACAATCATATGTGTCACTCTCCCATCTACTCAGAATGCCACTGAGAAAAATAATATGAAAAAAAAAAAAAAAGAAAAACCCCTTCACTCTCTCATACACACACGTCATTTCCGTTTACAACGCTCCTCATTTCTCGAGAAAACTTCCAACCTAAGCCAGAGCGAGGTCCGGAACACGGACCGACCTGTCATTAGAGGCACAGACAATGGCAGTACCACCACTCCTAGCGCCACCACATCATGCACGATCTGTACACTTTCCATTTGGAAACCCATCGGATGGCATCAGCAGTTTTTGAAAGGGCATATAATCCGCAAAGGCCCGCGCTAATGCTCCTTTAGAAGCAAAAATCATTCGAACGCAGCGCTCGCATGCCGAAGGGGCGGAGTTCGAAAAGGAACGTTGAGGAAAAAGGACTTCAAAAATGACAGCTTCGAAGACGGGCGGACAGAGAGGGTAGCTGGCACCGCAAATGAAAAAGAAATGGAGCGACTTTTGTTAAGGGGACTGGCTGTACGTCGTTTCGAAGAAAGGAAAAAAAAAGCTTGTACATGACGAAGACACGAAAGAAAAAGTACACAAGTGCGTATTAGGATGGATGTTATGTACTTTTTATTGCGCAGACAAGAAGAAAAGGTACTTAAGTGAAAGCCAGTCTTTTGTGTCAGTGCGTTCAAGTACCACGGAGCCCAGTAACGTCGTCAACGCAAATGAGAAAAGGTCGTAAGGGGGAATTTCCTTGGCGCTGTTTCTGGATTCCAAGTGGATGGCAAACAATGGTACCGTGTACGGATCCTGTTCTTCTCTTGTCACCGGTGGCACCGGGATATATATATATATATATATAGGTGAGGTATAAATTTCCATTCTCAAGCCCCTTATCAGCCTCGTGGCCACATTTAGCTCTTTTGTCCCGAAGAAGGCGGAGCTTCCGCCGTAACGTAGACATCCTCCCTAACTTTTATGATTTTTAAGTTTTAATAAACCCTTTTTTTTGTTACTTCCCCTACTTTCGTCTTCTGTCTCCCATTTATTTCAACTATAATTACGTAGCCGTCCGATCCAACTCCAACTTCTCAAGATATATATATATATATATATAGTTGAAATAAATGGGAGACAGAAGACGAAAGTAGGGGAAGTAACAAAAAAGGGGTTTATTAAAACTTAAAAATCATGAAACTTAGGGAGGATGTCTACGTTACGGCGGAAGCTCCGCCTTCTTCGGGACAAAAGAGCTAAATTTTTAGCTCTTTTTAGCATTTTAGCTCTTTTGTCCCGAAGAAGGCGGAGCTTCCGCCGTAACGTAGACATCCTCCCTAACTTTCATGATTTTTAAGTTTTAATAAACCCCTTTTTTGTTACTTCCCCTACTTTCGTCTTCTGTCTCCCATTTATTTCAACTATAATTACGTAGCCGTCCGATCCAACTCCAACTTTTCAAGATATATATATATATATATATTTGTCGACTTATTTATCCGGCATCCGTGTAATCATCCATACGATGCGATCGAATAAAATAATTTGCACAACGAAATGAGATATCTTTGGATTGATGGACGCATGAAGAAAAAACACGGAGACGGTAATTGCACAAATGTGGGACTGCTTGAAGTGAAGAACGATTAAAATGAGTGAAATTACGAGTGTGCGTCCTATGACACGGTGAATGTGTGATGTGTCCTGTGTGTGCCCCCGGTGATTCCGCCACTTTACTCTAACTTGGGCGCAGCTCTTGAACTTTTGACCTACATGTTGAACTCCATTATCATCTCTGTTCGTCTCTGGACATCATCCTTTTGCGTTTTCATCATCTCATCATCGGATTGAACTTTCTGTATTAAGTGTACTGGGGTAGCCAGTTTGACTTCGTCGAAACTCACATCCCCATTTTTTTTTCTTTATTCACATCACATCACATCACATCACGAGTGTGCGTAGTGACGTGATGAACTCCACTGTTCTTCACTGACGTTTCCGAGTCTTTATTATTTACTATTACAAATACTCTATCGAAGCGGGTAATCAACAGCTACCGTCATGGTGGTGGTCGTGTCATGGTGGAGTTGTCGGTCTCATCGTCATCATTTACTGTTGTTGTTGTTGTTGTTCGAGTCAAACAGGATGAAGCTTCAAGAGCGTTTGATTTTATTATTCGCCGCTTTTTTCTCGGGACTTTTTTTTCAAAACCCGCGCTCAGCCTTGGCACACTATTTCATTACGGAGCTTGCCTCGAAAAAGCAGGTGCTTCTCTAGCCTCTTTCGGAGCTTCCCACTGTACATAACCAACACTGCCACGGCTATAAAAAGAAGAAAAAGAGAAACCACTTAAGAGCAATTATCCTTCGGCGTATCGCCATTTCTCAATGATCACGCCCTCCTCCTTGAAATCTTCTCCGGACACAATGTCACCCTCTGTTTCACCTGCCACCTATCGCTCAGGCATCAACAGCTATCTGTTCCACGAAAACGCCGAAGTGTGGATAACAGGATTTAGAGCCACTGTCCTCGCGAAAACAAGATATACATACGCAATAAAGGGAAGCCATAAAGAAAGAAAGAAAGAAACGGCACTGGAAGGAGCATTGCTGCAAGGCGAGCCCAACCTCCAGAGCTTTTTTTATCGGTACCGAGCATCGGAGCGAGACGCAGAAGGAAGATGGCGAAGAAAAATAGCCACGTTCGGTAGGTAGCATTTTAGGCCCTCCTGCATCGCTGCCCCTGAGGCATATTGGCGGCAGCATGCAACAGGGGCAGGTGAAAGCAGGGCTGTGCTCCTATGCGAGAGGAAAACACGACCGCGTGGAATTAGCGATGCCGCTGCGACTCGCGTAAACTCCGGAGTTCGGGTATGCATTAGAGGATGTGTTCGTCTGCGTACGACGAGGGTCCGACGAGCACGCCAAAGAGCTGTACCGAGTGATGAGTGACGTACTGGCAATTACCGTTCGCGTTAATGGGAGCGGATTATGTAATGACATTAGTAATGTCGATATTCCGCACTCACGCGAAAAACAATCTTTCCGTCCGAAAACCGCTCGCAACTTGGTACCTATAGAGTTGTACCGGTGTCGTACCGGTAAGATGTCTGGACGCATCGTGTACATTCAGTTCCACTTTATCGGTTTCGTCCACTATATATATAGGGAGTGACTTTTTCGGGTTAAACCCGATTCGCCCGGTTATTCCCCCCGAACTGACCTCCGACAAATTCGGGTTAAACCCGATTTCTCCCCGAACTGCAGTCACTATGAAATCCTCAAATGACGTTTTCACTGAAGACGGACAAAGGTCGCCACGTGTAACACATGTAAGAATGGGTCACTTACGTTCCCAGCAATACACCCATGTGTGTCAACACTGTTTATGCCTTCGGGGATTACCGCTGGAAGGTCACGATCCCGCATAAAAACAAAAACAAATAAGCGAGATTAGGAACGGACTTAATAGACAAGAGGAGAAACAAAAACACCCAATAACACCCGAAGGCACAATTATCGCCCGAAGTTCTCCCCGAATTACAGATTTAAAAAATAACACCCGATTTTTACCCCCCAAATCAGAGAGGCATTTACCCTGAAAAAAAGTCACTCCCTAACTATATACAAGGACCTATACCGTGTGTTGCTAAAAGGCGTAGAATTTCGCCTGCTTTCCGCGGTTACCCCTGCTGCTGTAGTGCGTGAAAAAAAAAAAAAAACGGGGTAAGGTCTACTATTGGTTGTTCATCGAGAGCCTGTATACCAACAGGTTACCACACGAGGATCTCTGGCATACTAAAGCATAGAAAATTTCACTGCAGTATCTTTTAAGACTCGGGAGATATACGCGTGCAAACACGTCAACACTGAAACACTCTATTGTCAGGGCCGGATTTCCTGGATTTTATTGCGCGAAAACTATTCCGTAGAGATTATTCATTTTACCGCTGTGAGGGCAAGGGATGTTACCTCAGGAAAGAGGCACTCCACCAAAGGGAATGCATAGACGACCCTCTGTTTACAAACATGTGACGTCACGACAAGACCGGTTCGGTGTTACATTTTGCTGGGGTGGGCAAGGAGCGGGAAAAATGCGTCGCCCAATAGGCTGATAGTGTCCGCCAGCATGCTTTGCGCGGCTACAAAACGTAATCGATGACGTAGGGCCTCAGGTCGTCTATAGTTGGGGAACGTACTGCTTCCCTCCCGCCTGTCGCAGCGTACATTTTATGGAACAGGAGGGGAATACAGTGGGGAGAAATCGCACCTCCTGGTCCCCTTACTCCCTCATTTTAGTCCCCTAATCCTGAAGTTTATTCCCCTGCACTGCAAATATACCCTAAACTTTGCGTACATTTCCACGCATTTCGTCGCGACAGGGACTAAACTTACTCGTCTACGGATCAACTCAATGCACAGCCAAAGAAAACGTGCAAACACATTACCCGAGCGCAACAACACTAAAATGTCGCATCGAAGCTTTGGCGCCGCACGCATAAAAGGACGTTCTAAGTTTACTCAAGAACGCAAAAAAAAAAGAGGGAGGGGGGGGGGGGAGAAGACCAGCATTCCATCTTTCACCTCGCTGTAAAACTAGCAGAGCCATCATCAACGTGGACGGAGACAGAAAACAAAAAAAAAAAAAAGTTAAGCATAAAGCAAAGCAGACACACTTCCGAAACAGAAAACAATTTCTCTCCCTCGTAAAAAAAAAAAAAAAGCAAAAAAAGGAAAGAGTGGAGGGGGCAAGTCATTTTCCGGATCATCTTCTCGAAACACAGAAGCAGCTGCCGAACTGACCCAGTCACAAAATGAGGAGGACTCGGTGTCGCGCGAGCCAGAGCGGCAGTAAAAAAAGCTCCCTCGAGGGAAAGAAGAAAAAGAAAAATAAAAAAATCTCCACTACTGCCATAGAAGGGAAGCAGAAAGAAGAGGCCATGCAAAACTTTGAGTCGAGCAATATCTACTGCTTTTGCAGAATGCAGAAGCTTTATCACGCGCTGGGGAGTAGAGGGAAAAAGGGAGGGAAGCTACACCCCCCCCCCCACCATCCCCCCGGCTCCGTCTTCCTTTTTTTCCCTCGGAAGTCGAGGCAGAGTCATGGTCAGTGCATAAACGAAGGTATATGTGCTCCCGCCTTCGCGTATAGCGCGGTAATAAAGGAAGGCCAAAGGGTCTGAGCTGTTGTCATTGCCTCTTGTGCGGGACTATAAAAGTGTTTCTGTGCCGTGGGGCAAAAGCGGCTTCATTTGGGGGCCATTGAAACCCGGCGCAGGCTGTCGCACGCGAGAGACAGGGAAGCAGAAAGCTTCTGGCCGGTATACGTATGTGATCTGGGGGAAACAGCTGGTGTCGGGCGTGTTGGAGGGAAAAAGTGTGCGGTTGCTCTCGTCTGTCTTAGAGGTCACAGCCATCACTCTTTCAGGGTGTGTCAGCCCATTGGGACGCGTCTGCTGAAATGCCACGCGGACTGCGAAAGCTTGTTCTATAGATGTGTTGGTTCTTACTGATTCTTGAAATAGAGCGAGCTCCGGCGCTTTTCTCTGGACTTTAGAGGATGCAAATTATACGTCCTTGTAACGTCCAAGGGCCAATGTATGGCACGTAAAATATGAAACGCCATCTCCCAAGACAACGTGTGGTCCTCGCTATATTTTTCACGACGAACCACGATGAGTTCGGACGAAGTGTTTCCAACACGGGTGGAAAAACTAACTAAACAAAAAATGGCTCTATCTTTGGGCATTGCGCCAGCTTTATAGGGTCATTTATATGGCGCCTGTGTGTGTACATAATTTTAGCTATCATGTGGGGGGTGGCAATGTCACGTGGTGTCACGTTGCCCTACAAAGCTACACACACGGCAGTTAACCCCATATAGCTTAAGAGAGAGAGAGAGAAATACATGATGACGATGATATAGCTTAAGAAAAAGAAAAAGAAACCGAAGATGTCAGGCTTTGTGCACAGACACTTCCAGGTTTTTATACACTATCCCGGTAAGTCTCTAGCACCTCTGTGAAGTGGGGTAGGGTCCTGTGGATACGGGGAAGCAACCCGTGTCATCATCGCTTTCTCCATCATTTATTGTTGTTGTTGTTCCAACACAGGTATTTCCACGCTCAATCTGAGCCCTAATCGCACACGATATTGTTCGGTGGATACCGGAGCAGTCATCAAACACTATTCCTGAAATTCTCTCGTTCCGTTTCTTCTACCCCGCAAAAAAAAGAGAAAAAAAAAGAAAAGCTCTCTTTCGCTGCCCATGCATAAATGCATCATGTCTGGGTAGTAATGTCATTACTGTAATGAAATTACAGTAATAAATTACTTTTTCTGGTAATTTGTAATGTAATGCATTGCTTTTGACGTTATGTAATTTGTAATGCAATTTAATTACAATTGGGCAGTAATTTTAATGACATTACTCGTGACTTTTTACAAAAGAATCGAGTGTTCAGGTTAACGGTTCGTGGAATTGGAGAATCAGTGTTTGCGGGGCCCCATCCTGCGGACAGTCTTCCTGTTGCCGTGATACATTGTGTCATCTTCGTCTCTACATTGTGAAACAATACGTCATACGTGACACCCTGACATGTAGAAAAGACAAATAGAAGAGTGCGATTAAATGTAATTTCATTACATTTCAGTCGCAGTAATGAGTAATGTCATTTAATTAAATTCTAACTGGAGTAGTGAGTAATGTATTTTAATTACATTTTAGAAGTAATTTACCCAGGTATGAACCATCACGCGACGCCGGACCCAGCCCGCGGAAAATAGGGCGCTCACAAAAAGCCTGCTTAAATCACCTTCACACCTTCGGCTCATCGCTTAGAGACTACGTGAAGCCCTCATGTCCATGCGAGTCCAGAAGATGGGGGAGATCCATCCTCACATCTCCGGACCCTACAAGAATAAGTGACTGTTTGTCCGAATGATTCGAATAAGAACCATCATATACACTATACGTAAGCGGGGGGGAGAAAACAGTGGAGTGGGGGGGGGGGATCATTTATCTTAGGCCGAATGTGCTTCATGCGGGAGTCACTTTGATGGTGATGGATGAGACAGCGTTTATCCTGCACACCGAGGAAACCTCTATCTGAGCTGAGCAATGGATACGCAGTCGAATACATTTATGCGAACTTAAGTGCGTGGCCAGACGATGACCAGATTGCGTTTGTAAGTCTCCGGAGGGAACAAAGCGAGGACGTGTGAAGGTTTCCCGTTCTGGAAGAGAGCAGTCGATGATTTAAGATGGGAGAACCAAACGCTTGTGCGTGCGTGCGTGTTTATTTTATTTGATTCTTTTTTTACTTGCCCACGCGGGTGGTGGGAAGTGAAATGCCAGGATCTGGCCGAAATAATCTCAGAGACGAGGTGCGCACGGTGTTTATTACGGCGCTCCAAACGTACCGTTACTTTAAAAAGATTAAGAAGTAGAAAGGTAACAAAAGGCGTGTAAGTTGTATCGATAGGGTTCCTCTTTTTTCGGTGATTATATTATGCGAGGTATTACGAGCTATGGGGCGGCGGTAGATGAAAACAAAAGAGAAGTTGTCCTCTTATCCTATGATGTTATGAAGCCAATTCAAACTTTTGCTATTACTACTGTATGAAGGGAAGTACCCCAGGACGACATCCTAACGGTCGCTAAAAACCCGGTTTTTATTCACGCCAATGACTTCTACTGACGTCAAAATAACGCAATATTGCGAGGTTTGTCAGTAATATGCATTATTTAACACTATCATTCCGCCATTCTTCATATTAAAGCTTTAATTTAGAAATCTGGGATTTTGAACATGTGGGATTTTAAACGGTGGATTCTTAACGTTCGAACATCGTGGCATCCCCCTGCTGTTCACGTGTATTGCTGTAGTCTGGTTCCGTGCACATTTTAGCAAAATTTCGGGAGGTCTGCCCTCAAGGACAACGTGTTCTTCAAAAAAGTGATTCCCGTTTGGTTTTAATAGCAAGATTTCTTGTGCGGCTGGCCACACCACAGCGAGCATACGACTCAATATCTCTCTCTTTAAGTCTGACTTCCCCTGTTACTGAAACTTCCATGCTTCTAAGATGATGATGATGATACAACAGTGGCAGACTGGACACTGGCCATGCAAGTGCACCTTTGCTTTCTCCTATTTATTAACCTTATCCAAATGCCTGCGTATGACACCGAACCGCAGACGGTGTACCGACCACTACGGACGTTGGCGAGTATACTTAAAAATCGCTATATAGAAATGAAACACACACACACACATACACACAAAAGTCTCTGCTCTTCCACCGATAGAAGGACATAACTCTTCTCGATCCGAGGAACCACAAGCCCTTTTCTTCACCTTCAACAAACCGAGCTCTTTCCGCATCGATGCTCGCACACGGCCAACGAAACTCCACAAAAGGATTGAAAGAAAAGAATCCTTCTTTTATTATGTCCTTCGTTTTGTACTTTTCTCTCTCTCTCTCTCTCTCTCTCTGTTCTCTGGATGGCAACATCGCGTAATCGCAGTCCGGGACGCATTCCGTCCGAGGAGGGGGGGCCACGCCCGAATCCGGTTCCCTCCCTCCTTCTTGAGATGCACTTTTGCGATCTCTCTCGTAGCTGGCCAGCCACAACGAACCACCGTGTTCTTGTTCCTCGGGAATAATGTTCATCTTACGTACGGCGGAGAGAAGGTGGGGGGGTGGGGGGGGAGAACGCTACGACGCGTGTCCTATTGTTCGCTCCGCTGAAATCAAAGGGGAAAAATAAAGACAGACGACACAACCCTTTCTTCGTTTCGTTCTCAGTTTTTTTTCTTGCCGAGTTTTATTTGTTTCAGGATGCGTGCACGTAACGAATACCGAGAAAGAAGCGAAAAGTCCGCGGCGGTGAGCTTGCGAGTTTCAACGCAGTGCGCTTCGTGGATGCGGGGGAAAGAGGACGAGGACGCGAGGAGGACGAGAGCATCTAAAGAAAAAAGAAAAAGTGTTCACAGTCGCTTCGAATGCTGTGCATCAGAGTTCGTGCAGTTACAGGTGTCATGAAACTGTCCCTCCTCTAGATGAAACGACGGGATACAAAACGGTCAAAAAAAGGACACCCGAGAAGAGTGGCAGCGTCGTCGCGTGGAGAGCTCCTTCACAAGAAATGTCGCATATACGAGGAAAATCGCAGAAAGTGATTACTTATCAACGAAATCTCCAGTCCAGGCCTTTTCGCGCAACTTTTTTTTTTTACGATCTTACTGGCATAATTGTCAGCACGTGCGTCGGAACCACCACCTATCTCTCAATCGTCCCTCAAACTTCTAATGGCGTGCTTCGGAGGAAGAAGGGTGCGCACCCTGTTCCCAGAAGACGTGGAAAAGAAAAAAACAAGCACGACATCTTCCCTTATTTTACAACCGGACAAAAACTACTTCGAGACAGTGCCCACACACATGCCGATATCCACTAAACGAGAGAGAGAGAGAGAGAGAGAGAGAAGCATTTGACAGCTCTCTCTTTCTCTCTCTCCCTTCCATCTCACAATAAGAAACAGCTTTTTTAAGGAAACAAGCGCCGGAGGAGAGCGCAAAAAGGAGCCAAACATTAGCAGCACTATATGGATGAGATGAAGGCACGATAACAACATCCAAGAGACGAAGTGTGACAAAGGAGAAAAAAATGAACAAACAAAGAACATAAAAGGGGACATGAAACGAGCCCGTCCCGAACACACGGAACAGAGAGGCCAGCACCCCGTCGTTTTTTTTGCTCCTCCCGCTATTTTCTTTATTTTTTTTTATTTTTTTCGCGAAAGGCGTGTTTCATCTTAAAGAAAGCACGGCGACACTTTTATGACCGAGCCATGTGCACGTCGTACCAATTGCACGTACAGCACAGTACCCCATGCTGGGCCACGCACGAGCTCAAAACGCTCGGTACCCCTTCTTTTTTTTGTCCCCGACGTCGATTTTTTTTTTCAAAACCTTCCTTCGGTTCAAGGACGCCATATACGGCCGACCGACGGACACACACACACAAAAAAAGAGACGTGCCTTTCCAAAGGAAACATTTTTGTTGCACAGCCTCCGTTTTTGTTCTCCGTATATATACGAACGCGTCTCTTCACGAACTTGACTCAAGGCCGACGGCGGTTTTTCCGAGACTCGTCCAAACGCGCACATTTTCCGGTACTTTTTTCCTAATGACCCGACTTCCCGTCAAGATGTCCCATCCTCTTGCTTTTTCTTCCCCCACTGATCGTCTCAGCTGACTGGAACCAAATTGCTGCAATCAATAAGTGCTCCGAGGACGCTAAACGGCATTGAATGAAAGCGTTTCTCGATCATTGTGCCATTCTCAGAGAGTGAATTTTAAGCGGAAACTGGCGTTCGAGTGATATCCATTTACGCGTGTTCATGTACTCTATGCATGCGCTTTCGTTTCTATAACGTCTTTACGTTCCCTGCTTTGACGAGCAGCTCCGCGGTCTCGTGGTTGCTTGCCTTAGGTTTCTGCATATAAGCCTAAATCATATACAACGACGAGCTCAGACGACGACTTTGGACACCATATAATATCGGTCCTCACTGTGGTGCTCGGGGGCTATCCCGGTTCACGGAGAACGAAGGCCCCAGATAAAGTATGGGTGTTTGTACGCGTAATCCAGAAGGAAAAAGAAAAAAAAAGTCTTTCGAACCTAATCGAACTTTTCGAAAAAAAAAAATAATAATAATAAGCTCGCTGCAGTAAATGGCATTTTATGTAGGTATCGCCATTTCTTACTTGAAAAAGTGAAGCTTCAAATATATAATCCTTTTTCAGTTTCTCTCTTTCTTTCTTTTTTCACGGTACAGCTATGGGTTCATCGGCTAGGACACCACAACTGTTAGTAATATAAATGTATTTTCCGCTTTACAATCCCCTCATATTAACCTCTGTGAAGTGGGGTAGGGTCCTGTGGCTATACCACGGGGAAACATCCCATGTCATCATCATTTCTCCATTTATTGTTGTTGTTGTTGTTCTTGTTGTAATAGCAACACATCATTCTTAGAATTACGCAACTTAAACAGGTATGTACATACCCACTTCGAAATGCGTTACGGGTCATTCCTCGGTGCAGAACGAATTATGGTACACAAAAGTGGCCGATACATGGCCGGTTCACTTTTCAACCAATATATTCGAAACATGGTAGACCCTACATTGACGACCAAAAAGCAAGGTTTCCTTTTAAACACGAATTAGTTCCTATATCACTATGGTAGTTTTGAATGTATTTTGAATGCATTATTATTTGCAGTGCCTTTGGCTCTGTTGTTGATGTGTTACATATGTTTCTCTTTTCATAGCTGCTGTACTGAGTGAATTGGGAAAGTGGCCTAGTCAAGCTCATTCCGGCTTTTAGCTACTATTCCGCTCGAAAGAGGAACCTATACTATATGCGTGAAACAAAAAAAAAACAAAAAAAAAGAAACGTAACAGACGATATATTCGTACAGAAATTGTTATTTGGTCTCGTTCATTGTCGAAAACTGTTGAAAAAAAAAATGCTGCTAAGCATCGCGTATGTAGTTTTTGTTTTTAAGCATTTCTAAGCATAGTATTTTGTTGTACCACTCCTAGTGAGTATGCCTTCTAGCCCAACGATCCCCCCCCCTCCCCAACAGCTCAAGAAAATACATGGTTTACAGAGCATAAAAGCTAGCCGTTTATAATTTTTTCCTAATTGAGAAAAACAAATCTGAAAGCTGAAAATTTTTGACGCGATTTTTGGGGGTAAATTTCTTAGCCTGCCGTGCTCCAGCATGTTTTTTTTTCTATTCTTTTATTTATTTATTTTTTTCGTTCATTCATTTTTTTATCTTGGGTATTGCTGCATTTTCACCAAATTACCTCCAGCAATGGCGTACAGTATCGCCTGTCGCGATGAATCACTCCACTCATTATCATGAAATTAAAGTGACTGTGTCGTTCGGTCTGAGCATCATGATAGCCACACGTGTCATGCTGATACTGTCGCAGTTCTATGGTAGTGTGTATACTCGCCCTCTCGGTAGGTGGAATCCGTTCGTGGCGAGAGTTTTCCACGGATCCTCACTATTAGTGCACTTTCTCAAGCGTAATGAATGGGGAAGGGGTTAAGTGGCAATTACCAAAGAAGACCCCGTTGAACTCGACTGGACTCATGAACACAAAGGATGGTCAGAGAATGAAACTATCTAGCTCCATTACCTGTTTCATTATACTCTCTCTTCCAGTGAATTCCGCAAGCAGTTCGCACACTCAGGTTTGCACGCGAGCGTGTACAGTTTTCGTCGTTTCCAGTGTTTTCTATGTGCGCAAACAGTCACAAAGGTAATGAAACTGAGAGCGATGAGAGAGAGTTGAACACTGATGGTATACAAATTCCGTTCGGCAAGGCACGTACACTGATCTAATAATGAATTGTGGTCCTTTCCGCAAGTTATAATTAAACAAAATACAGAAGCCGACACTGAAGATTTTTGTTTAAGTTTAATTTGTACAAGCTTTCGCGTGGAGGTCCACGCTTCCTCAGGTACAAAGTGAAGTGGTGACAAACATAAGTATATATAGTATACACGACTAAACACACTGCTGTACAAAGAAAGGGAAGAGGAGAGGAGATATGGTGCCACATGTCTGTGTACAATGAATAGCTGGGCAGACGGATAGGTGACCTCTAACCGTTTAAGAACAGTTTCTTTGTACAGCAGTGTGTTTAGTCGTGTATACTATATATACTTATGTTTGTCACCACTTCACTTTGTACCTGAGGAAGCGTGGACCTCCACGCGAAAGCTTGTACAAATTAAACTTAAACAAAAATCTTCAGTGTCGGGTTCTGTATTTTGTTTATGTGATCTACAGGACTTGACTCCCCTCTTCGTATACGCACAAGTTATAATTAGTGAAAAATAGCTAAGCGCTATACAAGGAGCCACCACATCATAAGCCACAGCGCGACACAGCTGTGAACAGAAACTAGTAGACCAGACAGCTATAAATAAAAGCTAGTATAGACTTGAAGGGTATATGGGCTGCAACACAGAAATACGCGGCATACTTCCTACTACTTCCATTCATTTCGAACACAAACTGCACTCATTAATGGCCATTCGCTCATTTTAAGAGCGCGAACGAACTGATGTCGAAATCAAATACTTGCATTCTGTCCAGCCCACGTTGAAAGACGAGAATCTTAGAAAATTGGACAGAATGTGCGATAGAACAAAGCGCCGCTTATGGAGACCCACCAGGAAAATCAACAGCGGAATCAAATTTCTCCTGATGGCTTGCGCTCTATTCGAATGAAAACTAAAATAAACGTACCGAGTTTCGCGACAAACTCGATGGCTAGCTGCTTCGCTATGCAATTACGTTCTTTTCCGAGCACGTAATGGCCGCACATAACACACGCGACGACTAATAGGTTCATTATCATTCTTCGTATCAACGACAACTCCCCGCTTATCTCTCCGGCTCATTAGCTCCGCTTCACCTGCCGCCAGTCTCCTTGAAACGAGGGCTTTGACGAGAGTACCTTTTTTTTTGCGAAAACCTTCTTTGGGTGCGTCTTTGCAGCTGCATGAGCCTAAACAGCCGACCCACGCGAGCATAAAATTCTGAAAAGCGGCCAAGATTTTGCTCCCCTCTAGCTGTGTATATATACGGCTCTGGAAGCAGCAGGTGCTTCCATACATTGCAGAGCACCGTTAATACCTGTTTATCGAGGGAAAATAAATAGCTGTGTGTTTCCAGAATTTTTAGACGGCTCTCGAAATTCGTAACGGCTTTATTATGTTTTCTTCTGATACCGCATCGCCAAGGCGCCTTCGCTGTCCCATTGTATCGGCTGAATATCCTACGAGGCTGGAGCTATTGCTACTCCGGTCTACGTGTTAGCATCTGTACAACCTTCCAATTCATTCACTTATCAGTTTACGCCCAAAGGCCCTAAGGGAAGGCATTACTTTCGCACACACTCAATTTCGCGAATTCTTGTCCCTCGATTGGCTTACTTCGTGAAGCCCGAACCATGTTTGATACAAGTGCCGTCTCACTTGCTTGTGCTGCAGGGTACAGTTCCAAATAATAACTTATACAACCAACCGTGGAAATAAAGCTCGCGGCGTAGTTTTATTATTATTATTAATTCAGCGAAGTTGGCGAAAACTGTTACTCAGTCGGTGTACACTGGTAAGCCCCTGTGACCACTTCGCATAACAACCTATTCGCAACGAGGATGCTTTATCGTGGGCTAACAAGTACAAATTAATATGATCCATACCGCAATTGAACCTCTGTATGCAATAAGGGGATAAGTCAATTTATCCCCTTTTTGCTAGTTTTGCTGCAATGACATCTACATACCAGTATAGTACCTGCCAAAGAAAATTTAGGACCCTATTGCAATTTATTGGCCCGCTACAGGATGGTAAGAAATGGGAAATGCATGTATGTCAATGGGATGCACAATCAGATCAGGCCCCTTTTCTCGGTTTGGCATTTTTCGACTTATCCCCTTATTGCGTACAGAGGTTCAATTGTTGCGGTGGATCACCTCATCCCACCGTCACTCATGTAGTAGTAGTAGTAGTAGTAGTAGTAGTAGTAGTAGTAGTAGTAGTAGTAGTAGTAGTAGTAGTAGTTCTTGTTGTTATGATCCAACGCAGCGCTCCGCTTCTCTGCATGATTCGGGCCTCCTGGGCTTCCTGTGAGCCGTCTTAATGCAATTTGTGTTGTTGTTGTTGTTGTTTTGTTTTGGGGGGTGGGGGAATTGCAAGCCGATGTGCTGCCTGGCTGACATTTCTCCTTTTCCCTTTCCTTCTTTTCTTTTTTCTCTCTGCCAAATATCCCCCCTCCCCTCCCTTTAACGCAGTTCTGTCAGAAGGACCACGCATCATATTCGTGATTTTTATTGCGGATATGCGTATGAAAGGTTCAGAGCCATAAAGTCACGAGCCGCAGGTACAAATACGGGGGGGTATCTCCTATACCGAATATTCCTTGGCACACTTATAACAAAGGAGTCATCAGGTGAAGAGAATGACAAGAGTGAGGTTTTAGCGTGCGGCAACGATGGGCTTCTCTGGCGGAGAAAAACTGCAGCCTCTATAGTGAAGAAGACAGTTTTTTTCGAGACTGGCGTGTGAGCGGCCTCGTGCACACATCGTCTGACTTTCCATGGCCACGTCCGCGCAAGCTAAAACACTGGGACTCCCCATTCATCAGCTCAAAATAAATTTGTTGTTGTTGTTGTTGTTGCTGCTACAACTGGAAGCACTGTTTCCAAACGAGTCCCTCAATGCGAACTACTATTACGCTCGAAACGTTTCCCAACCAGTTCGTTAACCTATACACGGTTTAGGTAATTGGATTAATTACATTCGAAGCCCGTATCTCGTTCACAAATCGGAAGACAACTACTACATACAGTTTAATGACAGCGTTTAAGCCAACGCTGGCAGGTTTTGAAATATTTCTTAAAGCCGAGGCAAAAGCGGTTTCCTGGATTATATATATATATAGGCCCGTGATTAATGCGTGGTGTCACCAAAAAATAACCGACGCGGACAGCGTGCGACCGGCGTTGAGGCCGCCCGTGGTGGTGCCTCCTATGTACTTTGCCGACCTCAAGATTAAAAAAAGAAAAAGAAGAAATAAACAATAATGGCTCCGCGGCGTTGCGCCGCTGCCATTACGAAATTATAAGGACATTAATCTAGCGACGTCGATATATTAGCGCTTTGTGACACCAAGAAAGGCCAAAAGAAACAAAGAGCGCAAAGTTATAGTCGCTTTTTCTTGGATGAGAGGCTTTGTATAGCCGTCTTCAACTTTTTGAAAGGACCGGAGCTACATAAAAGCTATCATCCGTGAAATGATGAAACCGAAATGACACGGCTAACAGGGGCTTACGAGATTTATGTAGTTAGAAACACGCTCTTAATAGTGTGCTGATGTGGCTCGGAGATTTGTACTTTCGAGCTCTTCATCATCATCATCCGGACGACGACGATGATTATAGTAAAGTACATTCCGTATTCATGATGACGATGATGTATGATGATGGTAGAATGAAGAACGTCCGATCTATTCATCTTCCAATTTTGTGTATTCGCCTCGCTGCGCTTCCTGTGTGTGTAACCATAGTTCAAAATCGAACACATCTTTACAGCCACGCGCCATAAGACGTGGTTACTATCTTTTTTGTTGAAAGTGAAAGATGAAAGTCGCTGAAAAGGTTAGCCAGCTGTAGGCAATTTGAGGCCTTGTTTGTATTTGTCCCTTCTATGTTGTTCCAGCCTCAGAACATCAGTTCTCTCATGATATTTTTTGTGTTTTATCGTATAGAGCACCTGCAGCGCGCAGTCTCTTAGATGATAGCCGCCACAGAGCCAAATCAAATGCTACCTTGTTTCCTTGATATAACAACATAGAGCACTCTATACATTCGGTACTATCAGCAGTCCCCCCACCCCCACCCCCCCACACACACAAAAAAAAAAGAAAAAATAGCAGGGGTGCGGTACTCTTTTTCCTTTCTTTTTGAGTTACCACCACGTAATACTGCATGCAAGTAAATACCTCAAAATATTCCTCGACGTCGACGAACCTGCGGCAGCCTGATCGCAAGCAATGACATACTGTAAAAGGAGAACGCAAAATTAAGACACAATGCTATTAGATCTCCTTGTCAATCCGTCAATCGAAAATGGAAACAAAATCACGTGATTGTCAACACACAATGAATCAGCATCCCCGTGACGAGACTCTACAGGACGTGCCTTTAACCCAGCGTTGTGGCAGCTGCAACCCACCCCCCATTTCGCAATGTCTGCAGAGGGGTTTTTCTCGCAGAAGACGGCCCCCTATCCCCTATCAGAAGGCGGCCAAGATGAGATCGATACGTAATAAAGTGACGTTTTATCTTTGCCAAAGTATAAGAGGCGAAAATCGTCACCACCGCTGGATGGATGGATGGATGGATGGAGGAGCGTCTGGAAAAAGAGATGGATGACCGATGTGTCGATTACGAATGATGGAGAGGATATGGGACAGCTTATGACACGATACTCTTGGCCTCCTTCGTTGGGACAACGGCGATACGATAGTATTTCAGACGCTGGGTGGTGGCTCCCTCGTGAGCTTTTATAACCTCACGAGGTAACCTAAGGGGCGTCCTCAATATGTAGGACACGCGTTCTAAAAAAACGTTTCGGAACTTGGTATAATCATGCTGGAAAGCACAGCCGTTCCGGGACGTACTTCGGCCCGGGGCAGGATGAACTGACGTCCCCCCCCCCCCCTCACCCAGCGCTCCAGAAGCACTGTCTAAAAAAAAAGTCGCGCGACAACAGCCAGGAACATGTTTTAGGTGTAGTATTTACATCCGAGTTCTGCATATTTGTTAGAGGAAAATTTATTGACGGTAACAACGTACAACACACCCGAGACGAGACCATACCCACGTGTTTACCACATAAAGGGTCATTTATTTGCTTCCATAAATGCTCTCCACTTCAAAGTGATACGAAGCGAAACAGAGAACTTATACTTTTCCGTGTCGCTCACATTTCATTAATACGGTAAAAAGATGAAACAGCCTTCCGCATCCGTTCTTTGTGCGCAGCTCTAATATGACACGCTCCTGCTGAACTCGTTCTGATGCGCTTCGCCATCAGTTACGAGAAAGTACTTCGTGTGTGTGAAACCCAAAGTCTTCCTGCTGTCACCACAGAAACAGACGTCACCCGTCAATCGCGAGGCTCCGTGTTTCTAGTACACGGATAAACATCTCTCGACTACCAGACCCCTCTCACAAATCCTATCCCCGTCACATCCGATACTCAGGCAGCGAAAGCAGTCATATATATATATCCCCGCCACCGCACATACAAAACGGGAAGCTCGTGTTTGTTCAGAAAATCCCGACTTCTGGCCCCATTTTCCCCCTCTTATATTTGCCTAGATTTCCCATAGTTCCTCCCCCTTCGCCCTCTCTCCTTGATCTTCATTCCCTTTCTCTCACCCCACGGCATGGGCACACACGACAACCTGCCCCGAGCTATAGCAGAATAGTACTATCGCCAGATTTCCAAAGAACGCTTCTTTGAAGAATTCCTCTTTGCTCGAGAGCAGCTATCGTGAAGACTTCACGAGTTCCCGGCGGAGCCCCCTTGGGGGTCTGACGTCGTCAACAAAAACGTCCCTTTCGCTGGATACGTGACTTTTTCCTGTTTTGCCGCATCCGACATCTTTGAGGGAGCGCAAACAGGACGACCAAAGTACGCGGCGCAACAAAGGTCGCCCGTGGGAGTGAGGTTGCCAAACATGGCCACCCGGCCTCCAAGACGCACTTTGTCCGAAAATCTGTCTTTCGGTGCAAATCAAAGAGGATTGAGGTAATGCAAACAATGTCACATATATATCACGAGGGAGATCCAATCGGAGTTTCACTTCACGCGAGGCGTTTCCGGAAGAAAAAGCTGCAAATATGATGACCCAAACGTAGGCGAACTGTGGCAATACGTAGTGTTGTCGAGGAATGTTAAATGGACTTGTTGTAATATTTATCAAACGAGGCGACATCCGAGTTGTTATCCTCACACAAATGAGCGAGTCGTCCTATATTTCTTTCAAACAAGAAGGAACTAACTCGGTAGTTAAAACGAGAGAGAGAGAGAGAGAGAGAGAGAGAGAGAGAGATAGAGAGAGAAAGAGAGAGAGAGAGGAACAAGCACGTCGAGACAGTGTACAGAGAGCAGAAGTTATCAATGCGCGAAACAGCATGACTCCTGCATATTCTATTGCGTGTCCATATAGACACTGCGATAACTATGAACGGATCAGTTGTGAAGGTTATTCTCCAGTCTTCTCTATCAACAACACTGTGTAAAAAAATCAGTTTTGGCCTCCCCCCGGTTTAGCAAGTCCTGTGTCACGGGCCTGGTATATTGAAAAGGTACTAACGTTTATACGCATGAACAACAGCATATGCTCAAAATGCACTCGCTAGAGCATCACTTTGGGAATAAAGGAGAAAACAAGGAAATAGACCAACGGCGACTACGAGGTACAATCCGGCACCTCCATGGGACGCTCCAGCCTCAAGTAACTGTTGATGTTTCACGCCTGGTAAAAAAATAAACCTGCTGTTCTCAGAACTCATGAACGTCCTGTGACACTGTCACGTTAATTGTCGTACTCCTCTTGTTCTTTCTTTTTTATTTTATTTTACTAAGGAATAGCAAGCCGGCTCTTTACCTGGCTTGCTTTTCCTTTTTCTCCTTTTCTTTTTTTAATAAAAATATGCCCCCCCCCCCCCGCTATTTTGTCAATCTCGCTTAGTGACTCAATGCTACCCCAACGTGCGTCTGTTCTTAGGCAGTTTCTTACGGCAGACGATTGTCTGACGTTCTGTCAGACGATTCAGACTTTTAAACAATCCTCAAGTCGTCGTGCCTAAGTCGTCGGAAAGCAGGTGTCAGCGTAGTGGTTAGCGAATCGACCCCTAGTCGAGAGGTGCGCGGTTCGATTCCAGCCGCTGACTGGCTTTTCCGACGACCGCCGCATTTCAGGTGTAAAGCAACATGCGCGATCGCCACTTCTGAAGCAAGCGCTGGATTCCGACACACAAAAAAAAGGTGGAAAAAGTGGAACCCGAAGGCAAACTGGCCCACCGTTCAATTTCCCTGATCAGAATATATTTCATATATACATCTACATATCTACTATACAAGCATCAACTTCTTTCGCGGAAAACCTGTCTATACTACTAGATCAATTTATTACGGGTCACAACGCACAGCACATAAGCCGGTTCGACAACAAGTGAGGATCCCCGACCCGCGTTCTTCCATGTGTACACACCGGGACGGAAGAAGTGCATCTCCATTCATTCATTCATTCATTCATACACTGCCAACATATGTCGGGCTCTAATAAGAGAAAGGGAGGCCCGTGCACCAGAACAAATTGGCCGTTCAACCGTACCGACGTCAAAAAGGGGAAACGAAGAAAACACGAAGCGGAAAACCCCGCATGTATTGGACGTACATCGTACGGAACACACGGAAAGAGAGAGAGAGAGAGAGAGAGAGAGAGAGCTAACGAGACGTGCTTTGGCACAAATTCGGCACAGAGCCCCTGTTCTCGCCCGTAAAGGAAGAAGAAAAAAAAAAACTGTACAAAATCGCGACTCAAAGAGCGACGGGACAGAACCAGACAAAACAAATACGGAAAAAGAACTCCGAAACGAACCAAACCGCAGCCAGCGTGCACTATACGACTGGAGTTGGTGAGGGGGAGAAAAAAATCCCCAACGTACACACAGAGAAACGTATCCAGCCTCCGAAAGGTGGGGCACGCACAGAGATTACGAAGGATTCGGACACCTGGGCCCCGAGACGAAAGAAAAGAAACTCCCACCACGTGACTCCCCCAGAAGGAGAAATAAACTTCGTCTCTCCCACCCGTCACTATTATGTTCTTGCCTTCCCCCTCCGTCATCCGGAGAAAATCGCACGCAGAAACGCGAAATGAAAACGCAAGAGATTTCGAACAAAACGCTCAACCTCGCGGAGGGGCGCGAGGAGGGGGGGGGGGGTACGAATCTATCCAGCCAACTTGGGACGTCCAGTCCCCGACCTTGCACATAGTTTTTTTTTTTCTCTCTCTTGCCCCCTCTCTAACGGGCAGGTGGTAGTTCTTGATGGAGGAGAAGAGACATTCCAAAGCAGCCGAACCAACGTCCCGACGAAGAAAGCGAACAACAACGCACCCCGGGAAAGGAAGAAAATGGAGGAGGGATGAGGAAAAGGGAGAGAGGCGGGCTACCCTCTGCATCCGTCTCCATCCAAACTTTGAGCAAAGAGTCAGTCTCGCTCGGTGCGCGGCGACAGGGAGGTCGTGTCATCGCGTTCTGTCTTGTCGCCTGTTCCGTTGGCTCGTTGTTTGTTTGTTTGCTTGTTCTTCTCGACGTGTGTTTCTGGACGACGATAGCACGGAGGATGCGTGAAGTGCCCGTTGATCACTGACGACACGCTATGTCGTTCCTCACTCTTTCGGTGACTCGTGCGGCGACAGGAGCGCTCGTTGCCGTGTGATTTTCCCGTCGTGTGTCTGGTGATACGTAATAACTTCAGTGTGAACCTATGTAAGACATCATGACGGAGATGTGCGATTGGATGTACGTTGGAGATCCCCGCATCACTGGCAAGAAGGCTGGCACCGGATTGCACGTGGATATCATGGTGAGTCATTCGCTGTCAAGTTCGGATCTGTTTTGACGTCTCATGAGGCGCGGGTCGAGCGGGTCAGTCCTTGCGAGTCATAGCGCTTCTTTTATTGCTGGTGTTACATATGATGTGGTTTTAGAACGAGCTTGCTAACAAGGTTTATTGCATGGCAGCTCGAGCCAGCAAGGATGACAGCGAACCGGACAGGGCGATGTTATCCGAGCCTAGTACACACAAATGGACGAACATGATTGTTTGACTGATTCATTTACTGGCGCAAGGATAGCAAAGTGACGAACAGAGCACTGAGAGAAAAAACACAGAAAAAACGTCGGTTGTCATACTTTCTTTAATTGGCGCATTCCTGATCTTTATTTCTCTCATGATGATGACAGAGCAGGGTGATGGTAATGGATAGAAGAAAAAAAAAGGGGAGGTGAGTCACGACTACATCGGACTGACTACTCCAATACACCTACGTAGAGCAAAACGAAAAGAAAAGGGGAATGCCGGCGAGAAGAAGGGTTCCGACGGCGAAAGAAAACGAAAAGCCACAGCCACACGACAAAGCAGTTTTCAGAGATCTGGGCGCTCCTGTGGAAATTACAAGCGAGGATCTCAACTTCACTAGAACACTCGCAAATAACGCAAGACTTGACGAGCGCACAGGTCCTAGCCATTCGCACCACTTCTCATACGCCACGCTGAGCAGTCGCACGCCTACCGCATAACAAGTTCTGACCCGTTCACAAGAACCTCATCTCCCATTGGCGCAAAGTTCGAAAACAGGCTTAACTGACCCATCATGCGGTCCATCCTAACATCGACCCCCCGTGGCGCTGCACATCACCCACCTTGGGAAATAGTTCTTCTCGCCGCAACCTTTTAACATCCTGACGTCATGTTACACCGTCAGCGAAGATTTATTTGGGTCGCAATCCCCTTCACCCGCAGGAGGCACCGACAGACGTTTTACCTCTCATTCGCGGACAAGCTTTCCTTTTCCCAAGAATTTCCTGTCTTGGACTTCAAACTGAGTCACAGCCCGCAATCCCTCCGCCGGCGAATCGGTTAATATCCCGCTGTGCCGCTTGACTCACGGAGCCCCGACGAGATAGAGTATCTGTCTTCGAGACCGCGCAAGCAGTCAGGGAAAATATGGAAAGCAATCAACCAGAGGATTTAATAGCTCTTTTAAGCGGCTGGCACGCTGGAATTGGATTTAGTCGCGTAGACTAATATTATGCCGACGGAGTCGCCGCGCCGTGTGTGTCCGAGACCGTGATCTGGATCTGTGATGTGGGGCTTTCGAGGAGGATCCGGTTTTCCGCCTCCTGTGGCAAGAGCTTGTGTCTCGTTGCAGTTGCACATTGCGGGGTAATGGTGACGTTTCGGCATTTGTATCCCTCGCCATTAAAAAGTCTTTTTCCGACGTTTTTTTTTTAAATTTTCTCGCTGTGTACGGCATATGAGCAACGTATGGTAAAAGCTTTAGTTATTTGCAAACGAGAGTCGACCATAATTACGCGACGAACGTAGACTGTGGCCAACACCCGTGTAATGTGACGCGAAACAAAATTCACATAAATGTGGGCTCCACATAGATGTTCTTTCTCTACTGCCATCATCGTCATCATTCGTACCATACCAGCTCTGCCTGCGCAATTATACGCATTATATTATCTGGACAGCGTACACACTAAAGAGAAGAAAGAAAAAAAAAGTGAGTAATTACGGCTTCTAGTCTCCTATAGATTGCGATTACTCCCCATTCTCGTCCCCTGCCCCTGAAATTTACTCCCAAGCACCGCAAATCATATTCAAACATCGCATAAAATTCGCCCGTTTAGTCTCGAAAGCGGGTAAAGTTACTCCGTTTTTCTTAGCGTTTACTTACTTCTGTACAGTTGTGCCTAGATAACGTACTTCGCAATTCATTCCCAGTTATAGTGCGTCGGATGTCGCAATGTACACACACACACTCTCAACGCGTACATATTAGCTAACCTGCAACGTCTAATGTTGCGGTTCGTCAGACTCTCCCCGGTAACGCACCTCTAACTCGATGCAGGAATGTTACATGGAAGGAAGAGGGGTCCCTCTGCAAACACAGACGTCGTGGCGCCTCTGTGTTTACCGGCTCATATGACCACGTTTTACGATCAGTCTCTGTATATCCGTGCCAGGGGTTGGGATTGCGCTTTTATGCCGTCTTCGCGCGTTTTGTGGAAAGCGAAAGGGCGTGCAGTAAAACAACCAAGCAGGGACGTATCAACCCGGAGTGTATAAGCGTTGCGTGAGACTGCGCGTCGGAATTCGCTCGGTATTGACGGCTTGTTGCGCGAGTCGGAAACAGATCGCCCAGCTGCACGCAACATCCGAAACCCTCGTGCTGCGATTGGAGGAAAGTCAGGAATCCCGGTTGCTTACGTTAGGAGGATGGATTGCGTGAAATGGTGCGTCGTGATTTCGTGCGCGTTTCAAAAAAGCTTCTGGGTGCTCGTATCTCAAGTCGAATTTCCGTGGCATTTTTAAACGATGTTGTACGAACAGCGTTTCGTAGATGCGCTGTTGCATAACGCACGGGGACGAAATGTGTCGACCAGTATTTGGGGCTGCGATGACTGGGGAAATGACCGGGGTTGCTTCTGTTGAGTAGGGCACCAAGAATATGAGCCAGGTGTCAATACCAATGGCTTTTTGATACTCTGGAAGCAGGTGCGCACAGACTTTTAAAGATCCCAGCTGCAGAATCCAGACATCATGTCTCAAGCACTCGCAGCAGACGAAGGTGGAGGTGTATCTTGTTATTATTATTATTATTATTATTGGGGGAGGGGGGGGGGGCAGACGCAGAACGCCGAGAATGGTCATGTATTCCTTGTTCAGCCTATCATGTCCAGATGCGGACAAAACATAGCATCAGTGTATCCGAACGACGCAGAAGGTCAGCGTGAATGAAATCTCTTATCATCCCTTAAACACTCTACTGTATACACAAGGCCCTTATCGCCGAGCCTATTCCAATCCCTCCGCACACCAAAACATATACAAATACATTATCTCCCCTTTGACTCCATATCTGCGCCTTCTCCGTGAATACAGTCACCACACAAAAACCCACGATGACTACGCGTTCATCATCCAACGCGCTAAACGAGTAACCCAATCTACTTCTCACCCAACCAACTCGTTTTTATTTCTCCCAATCCGCGCTGCTCCCGTTCGCATAGCAACGGTAATTAGTGCTCACTTAACTCGCGCAAACGAAACGCAGCAAAAGCCGAACCCCCTTCTCCTCTGAAACGCGATAAAGAGGAGCTTCTTTTGCATAAATCTTTCAGCCTGCCGCATTATACCATATTTCACCTCTCCTCCGCTTCCTGCAACATTTAGGCGGGTAATTTGGCGACGGTAGTGTGCCGCCACGACCGGCCGGCATTAGACGCCCAGGGAGCGAATTGTTAATCCCGCACCATCCGTCAACCCGTTCCTCGGTCCTTCTCCGCTTGTGATCCGCGCCTGAATATTTGAGAGATTCCGTCCCACACTGAGAAGGTGCACACGGCTGAGGAAGTCGCAAATTACGCCGGGGCCATCTTCTGCGCTGTGCATTATTCCTCGAAAACGGGGGGGGCGCAGTATTACGATCCCGCGTTAAGCATCGCGAGACGGAAATGGCGCCGCGGTGGATTAGTATTAAAAAAAAAGTCCGCGTAATCGTCCTACAGAACATGACTGGCATATGACGCACGACGTCATCGTGGATCTACGTCATCTGTACGGCTTAGAATGATAGCGGACATATGTTTTTTTTTTTTTTTTTTCTCGTGCATATATACGTTGGCACAACTGGCTTCCATGTAACAGCCATCTAATTTGGGCCATGATGCTCATGCTTGTTTACCATGGAGCTCACCCACCAGCCGGCCTGCATTTACGCTAATTTATCTGCGTCCACTGATACTATATATTCTAGACCTATAGTTGCTTCATAATCTCCCGTATGTGCTGTTGTTGTTTTTTTCTTCTTCTCATTATACTTCTTTTCCTATCTTTTTTTTTAACGATATTCGTGGCTTTTCCGGTTTTCTCACGCATCTGTTTCATGATGCTATATATACGTTCCCACTCTACTGGGCTCATCACTCGCAGACACACTGCATGGAATGAGTTTTATTATTTCTGCTCCAGGCTTCGAAGACATTTTCACGTCGTATGCACTGCGACAATGGATACCAGCTGCGACACACACACACACTAATGTTAAGGGCATGTGGTACAACAGGTCCTTCATCCCTGTGTATCTATGCTGCACACTGATACAAGTCATGCGATCCATACTATTGTGCGTTTCGCTTTGTTGAGGAACACGGGGCTTAAAGAAAATAGAACTCTTTATTGCTGAAAGTCATAACCGGCACGACTCGAGAACCAGGTGCACCACACATGCGATCTATAGATACTGGGACGCACAAACGTCCAGCCCATAACTTTCCAGTTGCTCATCTCGCAAGTAAATGAAAACCTAAGTGCCTAGATTTATGGCGCATCAAAAAAAAAAAAAAAATCGCTTATTTGAGCTCACGTAGCCCCAGTGAAACAAACCTTTATGAGATCACAGCGAGGAAAACACAATGCCGTTCATCGACCCCTTTTTTTGTTTTGACGCCGGAACTCAACATATACGTCTCATAACACGTCTCGCTTTTTCTCGCCAAGAATGAGACTCAGGATCCTGGCGACGTCTGCGAAGCACGTACAAAAGCGAGTCGATCGAAGGGACACAGCCGACGCGAAAGAACAGAAAAAAAACTTCATTTAAAAAAAAGTTGAGAAGGTGTCGATGATGAAACTGAATGAACTTTACCGCGGCGTCCTTAGCGGGCATACAAATGACTGCAGACGTTTTGGCGGCGGTAATCTTTTTTTGTCAGCGACGTCGTATTCGTGAGGAATTTCTCCTCGTTCCCAGCGAGCTGAAAGCCACTGAAAGGGTCATTCGACATTCTCTGTGATGTCGCTCTCGTTAACAGCGGAGACAGCCGGTTCGTTCTCTCCGATAGCCGCCGCGAACGTGGGCGGAATGCGTGTTCGGAACGAAAATTAGACAGATTAGCTTCAGTAAAAACTCACGGACTTGCAACTAGGCTGCTTCGTTGACATGCAAATTACACGGACACGCTTTGACGTGACGAATATGTGTAAAAGCCATAACCCAACCTAACCTAACCTAACTAAGATATAGAGAGCCGACTCGGTTGCTTTTCGGGGATGTTCGTGTGGATCGAACACCGAGTTCATCGCTGAGCGTGCTCTATACCTTCAGTACCCCCTATCCATAAGGAGACGCCCTTTTGTTCCGCTGACACTGGTGTAGCCAGTTCGACTTCGTCGAATCTCACGTCCCCATTTTTTCTTTATCACATCACCATCATCCGCTGATGATGATGATGAAGATGGTAGACGAATCTGTCCCCCATATTTGAAGTGACACTTCTTTGGCGTCAATTCCCCGTGACAATTCAATACGCCCGATCCTCCGCCGACTAAAAACGTCAAACTCGACCAAACAATGCGCCAAGGATAGCGTACCCCTCCTGTCGAAATCGCATCTGAGCCGATTTGACCCCCCCACCTACCATGTACACAAAAGAGCACAGCACAATTGGAGGTACAAGAGGAACCACCCCTCAAAGTACCCGCTCTGCCTGCCGGCCTGCTTTCGTCATTATTCCGACTTATGAATTTTTAATACACCTCCCCAAAAACCTCCTTTCTCTCTCTATCCCCCTCGTCAGTCGGGAAGGCTTTCACGACATCAAACAAAAATTCCCCCCCGCAACCTTCCATTACGTTTCGACTTCCTCCGAAACGATTATTTATGCGAACAGCGTTTCCGTCCGTTCGCTTCGTTCCAGATGTCGCTAGCGTCCAACAACCGGGGTTGCCAACTCGGAATCTTCTCTGTTCATTTGTCGCGCTTGTTAGGAGTGCATTCACGGGCGCGTCCGTCTCGCTGTTTGCGTACACCTCTCCGTGTGCCGCATCATTTTTTCAATATTCAGCAGAGAGAGCCACTATCGGAGAGGAATTTTCGGAGAAAGATGGCGTCGGGTCACGCAACGTCTCGTCCGCAGTGTCGCGTGACGCGCAGGCTTAACGACAGTCTCGTGACTCCCGTAAATGATGTGCCTTCTGGAGACCTTCAATTTAAGCGTAACATAAAGTTCACTCTGAGTATCGCTGCGTGGTCTACCGTGCTATACCGCGCCCACAAAAAAAAAATTAACAAAATAAATAGAAACAAAAGAAAGTGGAATTAGGGACGTCAATTAAGTACACAGTAGCGGTCCTACGACTCCTCTTTTAACGTTACACTGAACTGCTCGTGATAAATAATGACGTCGCTACTATATCGTGCAAAAGCAAACCAGAAAGTTAAGCAACAAAAACAAAGCAGTCATTCGCAGAAAAAAAAAAGAAAAGGAGAAGGTATCCTCTCACCGTCGCGGGTGAACACATTTGAGTTTTGCGTATTCTTCTAGTAATCAAGAGGAGACCATGCGGAGCCAACAACCTTCGCTAGCTCCTGGCCAGCTTACACGTCGCACAACAATATTACAATATTGATAACAGCTTCTTAAAAAGAAGTTTTGTTCGCTTTTTCTTCAGAAAGGGACGCCCACCCTCTGCACACAAAAGACAATTTGCTTCATTTTCCCACCCACTGTGATATACATGGCAATGATAAGGGAGCTCGAAGTAACAATCAAAGAAGTTGCCTTAAAAACACAGAGAGCACCACCCCTTCCGTGAAGCCATCTCACTCCCATGCCGCCGCAGTTGCAACAACTACAAAATACCCTTCACCCCAGCGTCTCAGCGTGCAGTTCAGTGGCACCGAATACCACAGGGTCGCCCAGGTTCACCGCTCAGCGATGGTTAAGCGTCACGCAAATAATTCAGCTACTTCCCGCTCGTCATTCGGACGCGACTTCGTATCGATACGTAAGTGGCTGCATCTTACGAGAAATCAGCGAAAGCTGACGAGACACTTGCGTGCCGCGCTGCGATTTCGCCACGGAAGCAACAGAGTGCCTTGATTAGCATATACTCTGCATCCTACACTCGTTGTATTAGCATAATAAAGATGACGAGCCAAAGCCGTATTTGCCATGCTTCATTTTGCTTGCCGTCCTCAAGCGGCAACACGCCCGACTAACGAATGCTGATTATTCTCCAAGGACGCCAAGACTGCATGCGCGGCCATGTTTCTGCTCAGTTTAGGTTATTGTCCTTACACTTAACACAAGCAACGAGGGTGTTGTCGAATTTGAGTTTACTTCGCTTTCCCTCTCCCATCCTTCTTTCTCTCCACTTTACTCTGTGTCAGCACCACTGATCTCTGTTGTAAAAAAAAAAAGAAAATGAAAGCCTGTGACGGGTATAGGTCGAGATGCGCACGATGAGCCGAGATTAAAGGGGCACTAAAATGCAAAAACAAGTTCACTTCAAATTACGTTACACGCTGCGTTAATTTCGTACTTGTTATCATAATTCAGAACTTTGATTCCGTAAATGCCCCACTTGCGCTGTTGAAGCTGATGTTCCACACCTTCTCCTCGACTGTCACAGATTCGACACCCCTCGAGCCACGCTGAGACGACGCCTACTCGAGCTGCGGTGCACGGACTTTTCTCTGGCCACTCTGCTCGGCCCAGTACGACATCACACACAGCGGTCTGTGACCAAAGCAGTCCTGACTTTCTTGAGAGATTCAGTTCTTATGAACAGCCTGTGAACTCAGTCGTGCGATCTCATTCTTCTGTGCCCCACTCTCACCCTCAACGCATTAACCTCATGCTTTCCTTTTAAAATCATCTTCTGTGATCCATCTCATCATTCTTTCACCGTTTGTTAGTCATCTTTTTTTGTGTGTCATCTTTGTCTTTAATCTACCTCACCCTTCCTTCCATCATTTGTTAGTTTATTCTTTATTCCCTAATTCCTTTTCTTATTTCTTGATTTTATTTGTTTATTTATTTCTGGAATAGCAAGCCGACGTCCCGTTTGGCTGACCTCTCCTCCCTTTTTTTCTTTCCTTTTCATCTATAAATATATATATAAATATATTCAAGAGAATCTGCGCCATCTCTTGCGGAAGCGCATTAAAATTCCGGGGAAGGGGGAGGGGGGGGGGCACGAAAGGAATTTACCTACTTTGCGACAACGTAAGTGAGATGATAATATGGAACTGCTGTCCGTTAGCAAGGCTGACGAATGCCACATAGCCTTCTGAAGACACGGCTTTGACTCAATTATGGTTAGATTGGCATTGCGTTCGTGCGTTATGGTTCAAACCGTTTTTATAGTAACGCATATAATTAATTGTGCAACAACGTACGCGTCCTTCGTCACGTCGTAAGTTATTCTTTTATATGCTAATTAACCGTGATAAAATGGCATCTGCAAGTGAGACTGTTGACAGATCGCGTTTCGAACAGGACGTTGTCACACACATAGGCTGCCTTCGAGGCTTCTGACGTTATCAGGTTTGTCCACTGCGCCTCGTTAGCATAATATCAGAAACACATCAGGTTGATCGGAAAGCAAGCGTCCCATGCACATGAATTTATTCATCATTCATTTTCAAACTACCGTTCTTTGTCAGCAGGAAGGAAATCCGGGAACCGAAGCTCCACGATACCATTATGGTACGAAAGAACCGAAAAACTACGGAACAAGCTTCTCTTTTCTTTCTCTACGTAAATAGCTTATTTATTTTAGACACAAAAAAAATCGTTTCAAGTAGCGCAATGCACATTACGGTAGAGGATAATGACGCTGCCTTACAAGACGTACACAGACGCCAGCGTAAAATGGGACATAGAGAAGCGCCATCTAACTGGGAAAAATCGTCCTCGTAACTCAGCGGAAAACAGCACGTACACAAATCCAACATCAAACGCACCGTGTACTCACACAAACAAAGTGCCGTCGACGTTAAAATAAACACGCGGTGAGAAGAGGATTTTTCGACGGCGTCTCGTCGTTTGTATAAAAGTCGGCAACTCGGGTGTTGAGGTGGGGGAGAAGACGGCGTCAGAACGAAACACACGCGTCGGGAGCTGTAAATATAACCGGCGAGATGCTGCAGAGACGCTTCACAAATTACGGCGCGCAAAAGGGGAGGAGGGCCCGGCCCGTTCACTATTTCCAGCTCGGAACAACGGTGGGAAGAAGACAAAGAACATTCCGGCCAGACACGCGGTTAAATGCGCTCGCTCTGCCGGTTGCGTCTATCATAGCTCGCTCACTGAGCCTATACTGTAGTGTGACGTTGTAGTGCTTACAGGCTATAGAGAATGGCTCAGAGAACAAGGAGCAGTCAAAAACAGGGACAACGACACAAGAAGACACACAAACAGAGGCTCCAGTATCAACAAGTTTTTACTGAACTACACAAGCACATTTATAACCAATGGTATAGAGGGGGAAAAAAGGGGGCAAAAACGGAACACACGTGGGGGCCATAAAAACACGAGGAGCAACCGGATCTAACTACTCAACTCCAGCTTTTAGTCTGCATTCCAAGAACCCAAACTCTTCCCTTGTTAGCGATATCGACGGCTCACTAACACATTTATCAGACCCATACCTCATTATCAAAAAGGCCTCGAAAATTTCTCTTTCATTCTTGGATTTGAATCGTCCTCTAATCTTTGTTCTCGGAAACTCTGGAACGCAACCGCAGACCCTTACGTGTTCATGCAAGGTACCCCCACCCGTTTTATTTACACAATTCTTATGTTCCATTAAACGTTCATTTAGGCACCGGCCAGATTGGCCGACATAAACCTCATCACACGAAAGTGGGATTTCATAAACAATAGACCTTTTACATTCCACAAGAGGACACCTATGCTTCTTCTCGCACTCTAGTGATACCTGTTCTTGATTCGTTAACCTAACGAGAGAAGATAGCCTAGAAAAAGAAAAGTCTCTTGGCTCGTTTGAAAAAAAAAAAAGAAATGGCTCGTTTGCTCGCATATAGAGTTTCATTAACTCTATAATGTGCGTGACGTCAGTCGGGTGACCCTCCTCTCCCTTTTTCAATTAAGACTCAGAATTCGTACGCTACTGCGATTCACCGTGCTGCGAATTCAAGAACGCGCAAATGATTGCAGCTCACCCGGAACCTGCAGACCCGAATATTTAGACTAAAAGCGCGAGATGGCTTTCCAGGAAATCTGTTTTGAGAAAGATTGAGACAGTTTTGCGCTTTATTTCCAAGTTTTCCCATTTAGTACGCGAGGACGTTCAATCACAACTCGCAGACGACAGTGGTTCGTCCGCATCGCCACGACCGATGAAAGCACGTTCGTGATTGGTTACGGCCGTTGAAAACGCGATCCTGATTGGCTGACACTTAATCGTTACGTCACCTCGACGAGCGCGCAGGCTCTCTCTATCTAGGTGGTGTTGGCACTAGCTTCGAAAAGGCGAAATCGCCGCCAGGATGTAGGTCCCTCGAAGTTTGGTTCCTATTTTAATTGCGTACGTAAGGGATAGCGTTGGTGGTTCTGCGCACTGCGCGAAGCTCTCTTTCTGTTATGGGCATGCGCAGAACCCCGGACTTACCCCTTACGCTCGCAAAGGCGACAGCGTACGATATACTAAAACTCTCTATTAACCTTGAAAAAACCTAAAAATTACTCGGACTATAGTACAGATAGTATTCACACGGTGAAATAACTTTGAAAGACCAAATGTACAGTGTATATGTGCTGTGGGTGAAGGCCCGAACACTCAGAACTTGACCTACATTGTGACGGCAAATGAGCAACCGACAGTGGCGCTCTCCTGCGGATGACTTCATGTGAACTAACCCCTACTGTGAATGTGATGCCATGCAGGCCGTCATCGGTGAAGATCACTGGTGCGCATCTTTGAATATTAGCTCCCCACTCAAGTATTTTTTTTTAAATTCCGTGTAAGCGCCGCGAAGCAACTGTGGCTATGAGCGGCGTACAGACGTGGACAGACGGAGAGAGGACAGCAGGAAGGAGTGGGGGATAGGGTGGTTAGTATGCGTCCCGTGCCGACTTCAGGGGGAAACTGTGCCGAACCCACGTCACCTCCCGGTCTCGGCGTGGAAGGTGATCATCCTAACTACTATGCCCGCGGGAGCTAGTACCACTCGAGGGCCTTCACTGTGGCTACGGTTCACAAAAGAACGACGTTGAGGACGACCCTGAGGTTGGGTATCTTCTGCGACACCCTTGGCTGACTGGATACGCGCACGCGCAGTCATTGGAAAGTGACAAATAGCAAACCAACTGAAACGCCCAGATTCCAAGGGAAAAAAGAAAACGAAAACGCATCTTTTTGGACCCTCGTAGACCCTTTCGGAACTGCATGTTGATGAGGTTGATACGAAAGCACTGATGCACTGAAAGCACAAAGATGTTGATCGACTGCAAAGTTGATATGGACTATTTTTTAACATCGCCTTTAGAAGACGAATAGCTTATTTCCTTATTGCAACGCAACCACATTCCCCATCCCCCTAGAGACCTCTCCCACCACCAATAACAACAGAGAGCGGGCCCACCCGCTCATCCGTTTCCCTCAAACACGTCACCCCCACGTGCGGAGAACAGAGGTGACCCGACGGTACCAGCGCGTGCTACAGTTACGGAGGCGTACCTAGAAACAAAGACTCATACTAATGAATCGCGACGGGGCCCGGTTAATGCGGGCGGAGTGCCTCGCCAGATTCAGCGGGCAAAAGCATTCCGTTGCCAACAACGAAAACGCTGCCAATGTTGCCCGCGGGGGAAGGAAAAAAAAAAAGCGGAATGCTCCATGAATGCTAATACGCGTATATGCAACGGAAGTCAGAGCGCACACACTCACGGCCCGTGTAACGAGAACAATGAGAGGACAACGTCGTTAACGATGCACGACACGTATAGTACATGCGGTCGCGTCGCAGCCACTTAAAAGCGGACCGTATATGTGCGCCTGTCACAAGGCGTGTATATAGTATATATGTGCGCCGAGATTCAAAATTGATGCCCGCCAGGATTACAAGTTTTGCAGATTCGGTGCGCATCCCACTTGTATGTTACGCGCAGCTGTCACAGAGCAGAGCGGGTGGAGTGTTTCTCCGCGAGTGCGTGCGAAGAATGCATTTTTCCTTCCGCGAGACAGGGCCTTCGGCAGACTTCGCGAGCGAGACGGGCAAGAAGTATGCTGTAAGGCAGGCAGGCAGGCATGGGTACGGCTATTCGCATATACCGTGCTTCCGTGCAGTTTGTTTCGGAGGAGTTCGAATCACGTCCATTATTGACTGATTGATCGATTTGTAAAACAAAAAAAAAATGAACATGTTAGTCCCTGTGCGTAGCTATTGCGTTGTGGGGGAATTTATTACGCTGCTACATACACACGTTACTCGACACTATATGTACAGCTTGGGACAAAAGTTTACGGAACACGGCACTGGCGGGGCGGGCCCCTGCAGGCTTTCAGGAAGAGATCGAATAACAAATGGGTGACACGATATTCTATCCATCTCTCAGTATGTGTGTCCGCTCTTGTTTGCCACTAGGGTGTCGCTCCAATGCAGAAATGCAACAACCCGGTGTTCCGTAAACTTTTGTCCCAAGCTGTACTACACGCACACAAGACACACAACTAAAGGCGACAAAACATTTCGATACACAACAACGCTGTCGTTGTGTAACAGTGTACAGCTAAGTCCACTATATGAAATCTGGTTGCTGCCTGTATACCTCATGCATTAAAAGGGGAGTCTCTACTACCTGTTTGTATCGTTATAAAGCTCTGTAATCATCCATATTCTTATAGAGCTACGTAGGTAGGAACTTACGTATACAATATGGACAACTAGGGTGGTACTCCTGCGACTGTGCCTCGTAATTATTATTTTATAAAGAAAAAAAGTCCTATTATGCAAGAACAAGATGGAAAACAAAAGTAGTCTCCTTTGTACAACCGATAAAAGCCTAAGGGAATCTATCTATTTATAATATACGCTTAGTAAATTCCGCTAACGCAACTCTCTTATCTTTTGCTGCAAAAGGTGCGCCCCTCCCCATCCAACCAAGACCAAAAGCTTTTCCTTTTCTTTTCAGAAATTGCGACGTATACTTCAACCGCAGCATCATTTAACGCATTCCAACAATCTATTGAGACGCCCCTTTCATTTGGTCAGCCAATCAGGAGACGTTCATTTGACTTTATCCTCATCTCGAACTAAAGCCCGAAAAGAAAGGATCACTATGACGTAACAACTCGTCGGCCCTTTTCAAAGCGACTGATTCGCCCATTCACCTGGCGCGTTTGTTTGGATGCATCTCAAACTAATTAAGATAGCAGAACTGCCTTCGATTAATCGATTAATCTTAAAGCCGAACGGCCATGCGAGCCTCCGGAATATCTCCGATCAGCTCTTCCCGCTGCCCATTTTTAGAAAGCGGCCATAGATTAATATATATGGTGCGCAAAGTTCCTCGCTATATATATAAATGTTTAATACGTAGCGCTGAAGGGCGCGGTCGCATTAGTCTTGCGTGTGCTGTATGGAGGTCAATGGCAAGAAAACCCCTTCGGCTGTTAATCCTAATTAAGCGTCCTTAAAGAATACTCAATGTTTAGATGCTCTTATCGGGAAAACAAGATTTTTTCGAAGCGAAAAAAAAAAAAAAACTTTAGTGATGAATGTTGTCGAAGCCTTACCGGATTCTTAACTGCGATTAGCCGTGGCATATTAGACTGAAAATTACCCCGCGTAAATGAGTTCATGTTGGGTCATTGCCAGCTGTATCAGAGATAGTGAATGCCACCCTTCCAAAGGTGCTTCATCGGCTGTATAAGTGTTTCCGCTTGTAACATCGAAACAAGCTACGAAGAAGAAAAAACACAAAAAATAACTGAGTAAATGGGAGAATATTACTTGCCCTCCTAGATTGGAATTGCTCCCCATTTTAGTCACCTGACCCCGAAATTTACTCCCCAGCACTCCAAATAGTCCATAGCTTCCCAAACTTCCATCCATTTAGTCCAGAAAGGGTTCTGGCAATGCATCTGTACTTCGATGCAACACCGTACCCGTTGTCTCCGACGCGTGATTTCCAAACATGATCATTGTACAAGCAAAAGTTTGAAGCACGCGTTGTGGTGGTGGTGGTGGTGGTGGTGGTGATGCTAGTGAAAGAGCTCGCCGTTGTCGGCCTCAGAGAGGTGGGCAACGTCACCACTAACGCTCTGGGAGGAATGTGCGTCCTGGGCCGACTTCTAAGGGAACTGTGCCGGCATATGTCTGATAGCGTCTGAGGAAAACCCGGGAAAAACCTCAGACAGCACAGCCGGTACCGGGATTCGAACCTCCCTACCTCCCAGCCTCCACGGCTACCAGGCTACCTCCCAGTCTCCACGTGACATGGCCAGCGCGCTAACCACTCAGCCACGCGAGCTGGTCACGCGTTGTAACTCGTAGGCGTCATGCGCCCTCCTAAGTCAATCACGGACGTCTGGAGCTGACCTGTCCCGAAGTTTTCCTCCTTTCTTTTTTTTTCCCGCTTTTCTTATTGTGGTATACCACACCGTTGTTCTTCAAATTTCAGAAAGGTTTTATTTCTGTCTACTTCATCTTTACGCATACCTCTCCGTCAGCGCACACGTATATAAAACATGCCTACCTCCGTCTGGAAAATCTCATCACCCTACAGCGCACCCTCTCCCCAATACAGGCGCACATTACCGAACAACCTGGGACACAAAGTTTCCACGACGTCCCCTTACCCCCGGAACCTAATCAGACTGGCCGCCCCCCCAAATCTTCACTCGGCACCAAACGTCAGCTTCTCCGCGCGCGTGTTTACGCGAGCATAAATTTCTCGCCCCAAAGTCCACCGGGTTGACAGTAACCCAAACAACCCCCTGGGCTATCTGCACCCTCTTCCCCTTCACCTCAGCCCCCTCCTTCTCCTTCCTTCTCTGTAGCACCAGAGATCCTAAAGTTATCCAAAAAAAGAAAAAAGAAAGAAAAGGAATTTTTTTTTCTTCTTTTACACTATCCGCTCCGGGAGTAATCCATCAATCGTGCTTTTGGGACCTCCAGGGATTAGGTAACGTTAATCTATCACCCCTCTCAAACGACTCCCCTGGGCTGGGGGAATCGCAAGTGTACCAGGAATGGGGGCACGGGGAGGGGACTTTTTCGTACCCCCGTTTTATTCTTATTGTTCGACATTTTGACGAACTGCCACCACAGCCATCGTTGTGTGCAAAAACACAGCTGCTTGTCGCAAATTACCAGCAGCTGTTCTGCGCAGTGTCGAAGCCTACGAAAGAAATTCGCGGAAAGAAATATCTTATGACGTAATTTGTCATTTTTTTTTTTTTTCTTCTCTCTCTCTCTCTTCTTCTTCTTCTTGAACGTGCATGCGCATGTGAGTGTCGGCGTTGGGAAGGGTCGTCGGCTGAGACGGAACTACGGCTCGCTATGTTTCGCGTGATTTCTGAGTGTGACAACGAATCACTTAGGGAAGGGCTTACACTGTGCTGCTGAAAAGTCGGCAAAGCGTCGCTGTCCTGTGTTGAAAAAAAGAAGAAAGAAAAACACGACCGTTGTGATAGACGAGGAGTCAGGTGATGAAGGAGCTCGTGAATGTATATATATATAGATGCATTGGTGTAGCTTGATTGCCGTGTGTGGATGTCATTCTCTCGAGGCCACATTAGTGAGTTGGTGATCAAATATACGTCGTCTGTACAGAGCACGTTCTGCAAGAAATTCGTGCTTCGATGCGGCGGTGCGCACTGGGGCCATTTTGTCGATATTTCGCATTTTCAACTTGTGCGCAGTTTATTTTATAGAATACTTGCACGTACACTCTCGCGAGCTTGCCACAGGGGAACAGTCCATAACTTCGTTATGTCCCCTGCAAGAGCTATATTTCATATTACACTTACTGTGACACACGAAGCGCGAAAGACTTTACATGACGATGTGCAGATGAGATAAAAGGTATTACAACGCATTTATATGGCCAACAAAAATGCATACAGGGACAAATAAGGCATAACGCAACAACACTAGCTAATGCTAATGGTGCAGTATCTGCTAAACACGGGGTGGTAGCGGGACACAGGCAAACTTTGAACACAGATGTGAGCAGAGTTCGCCGTGAAGCCGGCCCAGGTCACGTACTAGCCCATTCTGTCTTCTTCCTCGCGTCATCTCTCCACATCCGGTGGCCGGAGTTGCTTCGCGGCGAGTTATATAGCCATAACAGCGAAACAATATACGAGATCGAAAAATATGAAACATATTCCGTAGAAATACTCCGCGTGGGAGTTAGCACCTGGCGCGAAGAAGTTAAGTGACTGTATAGGAAGCAGGAATCAATGTTAACATTGCCTTGAGTTTGAGGGGAAAGACACAGGACGAGATGAACAGATTAAGTTGGAAATTCGAGCGTTAGTTCTTCACACCGTCGGTGTGGGGACACGTGACACCGGTCGGGTAACCGACCGCGCGTCGACCAGAAAGGCAACCCTGTGCACACAATGTGCTGCTGCTCATCCCGTCACACACACCTATAGCGAAAGACGTGTCGCATTACCGGCCCCTTCGTAAAAGCTTTCCCCCCTTATAATCAACGGGTTTCACTATCGTCTAAATCTCTGCGACAGTTTTGCCGACCCGCCCTAATAGCTACCTTTTTCTGCCCTCGGTGCGGCTAACCCGACCGAGCAACAGGTTTCATAGCTCCCCTGTGTACGTTTTGGCCGAAACAAAAGCGCAACCGAGGGACAACGTATATATATATACTGTCTCTTGCGTGCGGACGGGGCATAAGTGCCCCGCCCAGAGAGATGCCATGCAACAGGCATGCGTCTATACACAGAGAAGTGTATATCCCCCTCTATGGCGTTCCGTCGCTAATCGATTGGTCATGAAAATTGCCACATTACATGTGGCTGACACTGCGATGGCATCCGTGCACGGATGCAAAAAATTATTCCCCTCTCTGTAGCCTGAAAAATAAAAATAAACGAAACATGCTGATCGTCCCTGGTGAACTGCACTGCACGGCCACACCCTCCAGGATCGCGTTTTCGCGGCATTATTTAGGAGGGCACGGGTGTTTAGTTGCTGCAGGCTATATTTCCCCCCCCGCTGGCGTTTAAAGCTGCTGGGAGGTCAGAGTGGCAGCCGTGGTATGCCTTGCACGTCTCCGTGTTTTCTTCGTTTATTGATACGTTAATTAATTTGCGATCCGACTACATCTGTTGCTGCGCAGTTTGCAAATGACACGCACGTATTTCACTTAACACGAAGGAAGATAATAATGTGATACTGTTGCTAGAAGCAGATACGCTGCTAGAAGTTTACACTATTACCTTGTTTCGGGGGTGGGGGTCCATTTATTTCGCTTACTTGCCAACGATTGTAACTGATACCATACTCGAAGCCACAGAATAGTAAATAATTTCCTTTCATAACTTTCTCGCGCTCCTGTTATACATACGACCTTTCTGCTCATGAAATGTCCCAAGGAAAAAGCACCGCATCCCCATTCTTCCCAGATAGCTTTTCTGTTTCTCTCTCTCTCTCTCTCTTAAGATTGACCGGGTTTCGCTGTTTTTCTCCTACAAATCCCCATTTTTTTCTTTCAATCTTCATCATCATCATCATCTCCTACAAATCAGGGTTAGCCTCACTTGCCTTCTTCCTCCCAAAATACTCTCACGGGCCGCCCTCCCACACCCTCATTCATCCGATCGAGATGCTCATCAGCGGCAGCACGTGTACACCATCATCCATCTTGTCCTCATCATTCTCACATGCAGCGCCGCCGCCGCCGTCAAGTTTATCTCCCGTCTTAATTCGTGCACACACATCCGCAACCTCTTCCCTTCTCTGCCCATATGTGAATATACATATTTATCTTTTACCTTTCCCCCTCTCTCTCTCTTTTATATCTCTCGCCCATTCCAACTGCACGATTCTTTAGTTCCTAAGGCAAATCCAGCGATCAACCCTTCCGTGCCCGAACCATCGAAAAGAAGAACAAAATACCTCAATCACGAATCGGCTTCTCAAACGACAAAAAAAAAAACTCGAACCAGACATCCATTTTTTTATTTTTTTTTCGGGCTGGGTTTATTCCTCGCTACATAGCCCCTGAAACAACGATACAATCTGCACTCATCATCCGTTTTGCTCTGCGACCGCTTCTTGTTTCTTCTCCGTTTACCTGTCGATTTCGTGGCCCGATAAGCCCTCTGTACCTCCACCACAGAACAGGTACCAGCGATTCTTGCGCAATCTCTCTCTATACCCCTCCCCGCCTACATAAAAGTATTCCGGAGCAGTTCAAAGCCTCCTGATTGTTCTCCCCCCCCCCCCCCCCTTGCCGAACGTTCGTAACGTAGCCTTTTATGTTGCCAGATAGCGTCCAAGCTCCGCTGGAGATAAATTTCTCCCTTCTTTCGCGCGGAGGCCCCCCATTATATGCGAGCAAACACGAACCATGCGGAGGTCAAGGAAGCAGACCTCCGTCGTGTGCTAATATTTGCGCCTTCCGTCTATATTTACGACTTATACCGGGCAGGAAGAGAAGTGCGAACATGGCTCTTCGATATCAGAAAAAATACGACGCACTACACATACTTTGGTGTGATGTACTGTTAAAGCAAAAGTGTCATGTCGGGAGCCCGTCGCTATTTCGAACAGAGACTCTCCTTGAACTGGACACCGTCCTCATCGTCCCGTACAGTAGTTAAGTGTTGGAGGATTTTAAATACGCCGCCAATTATGAAGGCGGTGCCCGGTAGAACGACAGACTCTGTATGAAATTGCTTCTTCTCTTGCTTCTGCTTGAAACTACCTTCACCGGACGGTCTGCCTTCTCTCTCCACTTTGAGCTTCCCTCACTCTCATCCAACGAAACTTGAACTCGGTCAAACCACTGAAATCCTGCGAGGTATCTCCTCGTTAAACATAGTTTGAGACGTATAAGCGCTGTCACTATACGAATACCCTGTGGCGAAATTGTCCCAGGATCGCATATAACGTATAAAAGTATAACCTCAAACGAAGTTCTTAGGTCAAACGCCTTTCTTCGTAGTTCAAAGACTGTGCGTTTTGCTCCTGATGATGATGATGATGATGATGGTAAAGAAAAAAATATGGTGGTGGTGGTGAAAGGTCTCGCCGTTGTCGGCCTCACAGAGGTGGGCAAAAAATATGGAGGTGTAGGCCTTAACGCGAGACCAGCCACTCCACAACGATTACGCAAAAGCACGTGGCTAGTAAGGCGTTAAAATGACTCCTCCTCTGCCTCCTTCCTCTCTTCAATGTCTTTAATGTCATTCTCTAAAGCGATAGTTTTTCAGCGAGGCACCGTCGAGGCCAAAGCACAGGGAGTGGTTTGTTTGACCTCTTCACGTATATATAGACTCGTTCATCTCATAGGAGATGCATTCAATGCATGGCTGGTCACCGGAGGAGTCTCTCTCCTGACCCGTGTCAAGTTCCTGTGCACTCCCCGCCGGCTGAGACGAGAGCCGTCCTGTGCACACACACACACACACTGCCAAGGTGATTGTGGGCCTTAAAACACGATGCGTGTCGAACGGAACGGGCCCTAATGGTGATGATGACGATGATGGCAAATCTGAAAGGAGAGGGGAGGTAGAAATATTCGACGTTCTTACTGTTCTTCGGTGTAGGTGGGGCACGTCTTCGGCATTTTTTTTTAATTCCGTGTGAACGCCACGAAGCAACTGTGGCTGTGAGCGGAGTACAGATATGGACAGGCGGAGAGAGTACATCAGGAAGGCGGGGTTAGAATGCGTACTGTGGGACGACTTCAGGGGGAACTGTGCTAACATCTGTCTAGAAAATCTGCCGAAAAACGCGGGGAAAACCTCGGACAGTACAGTCGGTGGTAGGACTCGAACCTATCACCTGTCAGTCTACAGCACCAGCTTGGAATAACCACTAACGAAAGTACCCTTTTATCCGCTTGCCATGCGCCGTTGGTCTCTTCGATAGTTCATACAAAATTTATGACAATTTGCTATGCGACAACGTTATACTCAGTGATGTGGCGCTGAAAATTTGAAACGGTATTTTTACGGTACTTCTAAAAATTAACAAATCCACAACTGATGCTGATCATTGTTGGCGCTGAGGGCACTTCAAGATTTTCTACAAACAACCGGGCTTATGGACACTCTATGACTCGCTGAATGTGTGCTGTGTGCGCCCCCAGCGATTCCGACATTTTACGCTCATTTGGTCGAATCTTTTGCACTACATGTTGAAGTCCATCATCATCTCTGTTTATCATCTCTTTGTTTTCTCTTCGCCTCATCATCTGTTTGTACTTTGTGTGTAAGCGTACTGGGGTAACCAGTTCGACTTCGTCGAAACTCAAATCCCAATTTTTTTCTTTATCACATCACCATCATTGTTGGGGATGTCTGGCGCAAAAACAACCGAAACCACGAAATGAGAGCAGTTGTGGTTTCGCTGTATAAGAACACTGACTGGAGAACCTAATTTTCGGAGCTCATACAAAGTTCAACGCCTCTTTCCCTGTCCATAAATAAAAAAATAAAAAAACGCGAAAATTCTTGAATTATCATACAGAACATAGTATCATTTCTATACTCGCAATTCAGAACCCCCCCCCCCCCCCCTACGAACACCTCAAGTACATGGTTACATCACACCTTCTTGCAATCAACTCGAAAACATGAGCAAAATATGTATCACGAAACCGACTCATCGTCCAAGCCCTACAAACAGACTTTTTTACGCAAGACATAAAACAAAAGTAACAACAAGACCAGCACGGATCCCAAGCACGAAGCAGTTAAACCTACCCTCTCACTCAAATGTACCCTAAAAAGCACCATGCGACTACCGCCACACAAGAAGCCAGCGCGCCAGAGTCTGCAACGGCAGCTCATATAAATTCATAGAAGCAGTGGATCTTCCTCTTCCTGCTCGATGTTTACCCTTTCTAAACTCCTTCCACGAAACACACCGTCAACTTACGATCCTCTCTCTCCGAACAATAAAGATGATGAAAACCGGGCACGCATAAAACCGCGGGAGTGAGCAAACAGCCCAAACTCGCCGGGTCGCGACCTTTCCCGCGTCGTCTCAGCCGCCCATCCGCGTACGAGCATCTTAATTCACCTATCCCATCCACCCAGACAAAGCTCCGCACAACACTGCACTAAAAAGAGCAAAAATAAAAATAAAACAGTAAGGAAGAGTTCTCTAATGCGACTTTTATGGTCTTCCACCACTGCACAATGTTTCTCGACTTGGTTTTGTTGCTCGGCTGCAGTTCCCCGAAAAGATGTCTGCCTCTCGAGATGGCAGCTCTCAGCGTCATGATGAACAGGTATAGCATTTTTTACGGCTGCGCGAGTTGCCTTCGTATAATTTCAAATCGTAAAGGGCTTTCTGAAAAATGTATTACCTTGCACGACCGTTTCATGTTTGGAAACCAGGAAGGAAAATGGCCGTGCGAGACGCGAGAGATGATTTTTTTTTGTATGCGCCGTAAGTGAATCACTAAAATGCTGTTACGAAAACCGTCGCTGTACAAGTTGTTTGTTTCACTGTCGTTCTATAATTAACTTGTGTATGCCAAAGCTGACAGTCACGTGGCAGGTAATTTAAGTGAGTGAGGCAATCTCTAAAAAAGGCATACGTACAATCAAGAAGGAGGGGGGGGGGGCAGTAAACTAGGAAGCAAAGCAACAACAACAACAAATAAGTTAATGATAATGAATGGGGAAGCAAAGCAACTACAGGTTCTTGTTCCTTATAGCAATCAATGACTCCCAATTGTAGTCGCCTAGCCTTGAAATTTTCTCCCCAACACTGCAAATAATCCCTAAACTTTCGATAAGCCATCATACATAGTCCCTCAAGCGAGTAGCGGTTGTGGCAATCTCCTCTTAAGGACCAAATATCACCGCTTTTTTTTCTTAGGGTGCATATTAAATACTATAGTGACCAGAAGGTATAAACTGCGTCGCTTTACTGCTCTACTTTACGGTATATACTGTCCAACTGATTCAATAGCACTGCTCATTTTACCGCCGTCCCGTAAAAACCGCACCGCAATTCACACGCGAGATTCAACCAAAGCGCCTCTGTTCTTTATGCTATCGGGGTGTCAAATTGCAGCCTTCAAATTCCCTGACTTTTCCAGGTTTTCACTGACTATTTCAACCGAATTCCCTGACAAAAACAAAGAGGAACTTGGTGCCTGCTCCTACGTTTTGATACAAAACCCTCATAAAACAGACCATTTATTAAGTATTAGTTAGGCTAGCCTACTTTTCTGCCTCAAAGCTTGTCGTACTGATGAACTGCTACTCGCGGTAACGTTGCTGCGGCATCGCCGCTCAATCACCGGTCGGCACTCGCGATTCACCGCACATCATCAAGGCACTTGTCTGCGATTTTCCCTTGCTTCAGCTGCTTTTTGGCCAAATTCCCTGACAATCCCCTGACTTTTCCAGTCACATCAAACTTCCCTGACAATTCCCTGTTTTCCAGGTTGGTAGACACCCTGGCTATACCATCTTACCGAAACCTATATCGCATTCAATCATACTCTCAATAAATCTGCTATGGGTTCCCCGTACACCAATTTCAATCCAGTGCTCCGAATCTGTCACTCCTTTCCTATTACACCACACACACGCCCCACAATCTCTAATCTCTTCTCCTTTTGAACACATCGGCCATTTACATCCCATCTTCCGCCTAGCTGCACCAATTCCACAGGTGTCATTCCGTCTTCGCGCCGTGGGCGTTGTTTCCTCCGCTGTCCATTACCTTTCTGCTATGTGTGTGTGCTCTTTCCAAGACCAATTCTTATTCGTCTCTCAAGCCTCTCGCCGCCGCCGACGATGTATGGGGCGAACGGGCGTTGTGTAGCTTTCCGGCTTGTCCGCGGAGTTCATACGTGTGAAAGAAAGCGCTAACGCCCAAAATGGCTTCGCGTAAACAGAAAAAGGTTACGTACAAATAGGAAAAAAAAAAATGCCGCCAGAGGTCGTTCTCGTTCTTTCATACACGGGCGGTGCTAATGCGCCCTTCGTGTTTTCGGAGCTCTGCTATTGCCTGCCCACGAATAATGTTTTCTCTTTTCTTATGTATGCATCCCAGTCGGTGGTCCCGGAGCACAACGCCCCCGCAGTACGTATCTGGAGAAGAGTAAGAAAGAAAAAAAAAAGAAAAGAAAAAAAGAAGATGCGATAATAAGCAAAGAAACATGGACGTACATGCATCATATTTTATTGGATGTCGCTTCCATTCGTTCTGCGCTGTTGGAGATCGTACTTTCGCTGATTTCCAAATGAGACAGGTTAAAGCGCTTCAATCTGTCGCGGACCATTTGGAGCTGAGATATCTGCGCGTACATCTCCAGTTGTGGTGGGACAGAACGGGTGGCTCGAGGTCACATTACGTTTCTTGTCGGAAACTCACCATTTCTGCATTGTTACCGCAATTCATTGTCTCTCTGAAGTGTCCGTTATATCGATTTTCTGAAACGTATATGACACCGTTCGTTCCATGCGTTAAAAACTGTTCATTTTATTTAAATGAAATGTATTTGTCAGAATACTTGCGAGCGGGCGATAGCGCTCCACAGATGATCATGATGTCTTATGGTTTTGTTACTTCGTTTTTACAGCAGCAAGAAAAACAGAGGACATACCAGCAGATTCCACTTCTCAAAGTTCGGGTAGGCATCTGTTTATTCTTTGTTTTTGCATTTATTTTCCTTTCGTGTTGCACTTCGTTAGATACCATATAGTACTTTGCACCACATAAATCTTCGCAAAATCAGCGCAAACTCCCACCCAATTGACACTAACAGCAACGGACGGCATCTGACAGACCCATGTATGAGCGACACTCCCCAGAATCAACACCATCTAGAGGTTAGAGGCGAAGCCTGATCGCTTGAGCGACGTGACAGTTAAGAGTCCGCCAATCACCACGTTGCTTTCAGCGGCTGTATCTATGGAAACGAGCCGCCATCAGCACTATGGGCAGCCACTGGAAGCCACGGAAAGCCGTGTTTCAAAATCGTCTGCGACGATTGGCTGACATCTTGGCTGGCTGCTACGATTGGGGGACTTTATATGCCCACATGCTATGGAGAGAGATAAAGGAGGCATTTAATAGACCTCTTTTTTCTGTGTCTAGGTGGCGTTGCCAGAATGCGGAAGACGCGCTAAAAGTCATAGCTTTCTGGTGTCACTTAAGCGCGAGCACTCACCCTCATGTCTTTTGTGTTCTTCTAACCATGGGGAATATTTTGCGGCTCAGCCACAAGATATTCCGTAGCAGACGACAGGGACGACGTTGTCGTCTGCTACGTGTGCAGTACGTCACTCAAGAAATTCCGTAGCAGACGACAGCGACGATGGTGTCGTCTGCTACGTATGCATACGTCAATCCCGAAATTTCGGTCCGTGCGAATGCTCAAGATAAGACGCGGCGGAACATCCACTCCATAAGCAGTTTCTTTTTTCTTTTTTTGCCCTTCCTTCCGCTAGAATATTCGGTGGGGACGTCGCTCGCGAGAATACACAGTCTGAGACATCGCCGCGCACGCACCAACCTAAAGCCATGATGCGCATACATTTGCGCTGCCCTGTTGTTTTATCGTCTCCCCACCCGCATCCCTGACCCTAATTTTTGGCGCCTGCTCCGAATTGCGTTTCCGGGGGGCTGCTCGACAAATTCTTCCGTCACAGAGCGAGACAAGCACTCGAGCGGATCCCCTTTTAATGGTGGCTTTATGGATTCAGCTATCAATTAAGCGCAATCAGGAGACGATCGCATCCATTTGCGGCCGCGGCGACGGTGAGCCATTTGGCCACTAAATGGCGCTTCCATTAGCCACAAGCAGTCACAGCTCCGCGATTCCAAATCACTATCTTTTCCTCGATAAGAGAATGGCGGAGATACGGCCTTTCATCATCGACGGCCCACTTTGGGAGCATCATCGCTTCGGTGTGTGTCATCATGGATATGTAAATGCGCCGAACGCGGAGACGCTCGAATAATTTGCGTAGCCCTAGCAGGGCCATTCTTTTAAGTGCAGTGTAAACGGTCTCGACTCCCACGCCATTTGTGCAAGCCGTCGTCTATTCGTATACGTATAGAAGATGGCTGGTCATCTGAAGGTTTACAATGTCTGGGCCCCTGAGACGTAAACAGAGTTTGCGGGCGGGCGACACTCTGTTGACTCTCCGGATTTGTCACGTCTAGAATTTTAGCACAACACTGTGGTTGCACAGATGTTTTCAACCACCACGATTAGACCGCGTACTCGATCTTGGCGCAATATATAGAGCCACGAAAATAGTTTGCACCAAACTGAATCAGCACTCGCATGCATGAGCACGCCCGGATGATATTATGTCCCATTTTTAAAATATATAGTAGTGCCTGCTGCTGTCATTTCCATTTGTGGGACACGTCCATTTCTTGGATGTCATCCTTAAATCAACGGTGCTCATCATGTTTCTACGGTCAACACCAGACCTTTCTAGGAACGTTTCAACCTCGTTTTGCGTCAAAATCATTACTGCGGGGAAACGACCAAATATATCCCGCCATATTGCTTTTGCGCTATAAAACTTTGTATTAAATATTGAGCTCTGCAGGATTTTTCATAAAATATCACGAACCCTTTGCCGCGATCCATTATTGTTGACAACACTGCTGTTGCACGGCTCTGAAATTTTTTCCCCCCTTTCCGCGTTTTATATATATCAGATCTCCCCTCTCCGGATGCATGTAGTACACACTGTGTAATCCTATATCGGGGAACAATCCTTCTTACGACAGGGAATCAAGAGCACGCTGTTCAAATACGGATCTTCCAAAAAATTCCTGTTCAATATATCCGTCGCGGCCCCCATCCCCGCGATAGCGATCTGCGAAAAATGTCATCCGTCCCCCCATCGCGAATACCCGCAGCGAGATTAGGGCGCTTGCTCCCCGGCTCTCCGCTAAGCCAACGCTAAGCCTCGCAGCGGCAGGTCTCCAGCATCCGCCCATATGTTTCTCAATCTCTCTCTCTCTCTCTCTTCCTTCTTTTTTTTAGTTTGAGAGGAAGGAGGGGGTGTCTTCCGTTTCCATGCGTAACACGACGCTCCCCGGCACCCCCCATGTCGGACCCAGCGCGCACCTGACCCCCAGAGGTAGGGAGGACGACATCTCCTCCCCTTCCTCCGCAAACCAAAATTCTCTGCGACAGCAACCGGATCAAGTGATGGATGACAGGCGATACCACACCGAACGAAGTTCGGCCGCATTTTAGGGCTACCCTATCTTCTGTCATGGCCCGCGCTACAATTTGTTGCCGAGAAACCGGTTTATACTCAGACCATTTTCGAACGTTTAGTGCATCTGTACGGCACAATTTATCGTTTGTTATACCGTGGACCCCCAAAAATACGGGCATTCGGCACGGTACAGATCACACGTCGATACCGGACGCACCAAGGAAGTACTGCAGCGACGAAATATTTAACCAGTGGAACAAGAAAAGTGAGGTAAAGAACGAGACACGAATTACTGAGAGAAGCCGCGATACAAATTGTATAAAGTAAAGTGTATTTGCGAATGCACACTGATCGTAAAGTTTCGTGAATTGCGACGCAGATTCTAATTCTACTGACTTAAAAAAAACAACAAAAAAACGAAGAAATATTCGCTTCCATTTCCCATCGGAAGCGTTGTCCAAAACGCGTGAAAACAGAACGCTACACCCTGTACTCCTTTCCAAGCACCGCGCCGTTCTAGCAAGATGGCATTCCGGCACATGGCGTTACCGACAAATAAGAAAAACATTGAAATAAAAGGAAAAATGATGACATTAAAAAAATAATAATAAAAGAAAAGAAAGCGCCAAACGTAAAGAAAATGAGGGCTGACGTAGAAGCTCGCACGTTGCTTCTCTACGGCCTCTGCGCAAAAGAAGAAGAAAAAAAAAAACAACCGTTACGACACGTTCAGCGCAAAAGAATGCCGATTTGGAGAGCATCCCGGTAACAAAAGGATCTGCCAGCGCAGAGACGTGACCGCTTCTGCCGAAATAGGAAAGAAAAACTTTTTTTTTTTCGTTGACGTCGCCCGGAAGGAAGAGCGAACAAGCGCCGCGAACGCAACGACCGTGACGGCGGGCCTCCGTTAGATATTACACTTACTGTTACCCGATGCATCATTTCTTGTTTTTTTTTCCTGGCCCATCATGTACCGCACCAGCAACACGTGATGATGTAATCTATTTCCACTGTAAAGGTTCGTTCCACTGTTGGATAATGTGTAACGCAGAACGCAATCGCGCGGAAATACGATGTCTCACTCCGACGTTTCGCGGTAATAAAAATAATAATAATAATAATAAAAAAATTCGTTTGGCATTGTGTGCATTTCACGTTTCGGGAAAGAGAACAGCATTCAAAGGTGATGCCTCAATTTTCGATTATGTTCACGTCGAAACACGCAGCAAATTGTGTGAATCCTCTTTCTGTTACCCGAAGCATTGTAGAACGATATCTCACAACACCACGGAAGCTGCTGAAAATTAAATATTCGCAAATTTTTGCCAGGAGTGAGGTGATAATAATTGGGAGTAGATTTCCATGTAAGGTGAGCCGACATGTTGTTGTGACGACATGCTGCACGTGTCGCAGGATAGGAGTGCGGATAGTTCTTCCTCGCTGTTTTTTGGGTTGGTTGGGACTACGAAACGAAACATTCTTGGAGAACCTTACGTAATACATACACCAATAGAAAATACTTATCCCCGATTTGCATTATGTTCACTGCGGTCTTCGGACGTCTTCAAGCTACAGGTTGAAACAACGATGAAAGATGAAAGTCACTGAAAAGGTTAGCCAGCTGTAGGGATCGAACCCACATCTTCTGGATTACCGGTCCAGGGCTCTACCAATTGAGCTAAGCTAACACGCCTCTCCAGCGACTTTCGGGGTGCATCATCTGAAGGGACGACAAACCAGCCACTCACTCTCCCTCCTTTCACTCTTACATTTTTTGCTCACTCATACACACATTCATACGACGGAAATCGACGCAAGCGGCACCTGACGGCACCTTCTCTCTTGTTCTACAGGTTGGTTTTTATCCGGGGCTGCCGCCACCCTTGGTGGAAACGGGGAAAAAAGAAAAGAAAAGAAGCGCTGGAACAGTCCACAACACACACGTAAAACAAAATCCGCAAGCGATACTGTCATCGGAACTCCGCGAATCCAATGCGTTTCGCCATCATTAGTTCCGCATTTAGACACTTTGTGGGTGGCGGCGCTAGTGAAGCTTCCTTGGTCATCTGGCCTGGAACAACTCACGTCTCGCGAAGGTGTGGAACGGATGATGTGCCGTATACGGAACTATGTGGAACTAAAAAAAAAAAAAAAAAAAGAAGAAAGGCGCCGTTATCCGCCCACTCTCTACATACAACGCCCCATAACGCCTATATACTATATTTGTACATACGCGGCCCATGGGAGAGGGTGTAGACCCAAACTCACGATTTCCGATGGGGAGGCCACACAAGAAAAGAACATCCGGGCATCTCCAGCAATACTATCGTACACGTTGCGTTGCACCTGAAAAAAAGGGAACGAAGTACCGCCCAATTAATCTTTGGAATGCGAAGCAGCATGGGGCACATGTGATCTCATGTTTCGTTGGTTCCCATTTATAGAAACACAATACAGCAGGGTCCTCTGTGCTAGGGTAATACATTAGTGGGGATGGCGTAGGAAGTACGGTACACGTGCGGTAATTGAAGCATCATGAGCCATGGAGAGACAGGAATGATATTGTCAGTGGCTCCACTGACGCGAGGTGTTAAGAAGAGTTAATTATTTCCCGGTTTTATGTTATCGAGACAACTGCGATCATGCATGAGCGACTTCACAATGGCTGGTACCGGCCTCGGTGGCTCAGCCGGTAGCGTGTTCGCCTTCTGATCGCGGGTTCGAACCCGGCCGAGGACGCCAGCAACTTGGTGGCAGGGTACAAGTTGCTTAGACACGCCGTCTTCCGCGAGGGACGTTAAATACGGGGTGCCGTGTGATGAGCTTTCATCGCACGTTAAAGAACCCTCAGGTGGGCAAAAGCAATCCATAGACCGACCGCTGTGGCGTCGCTCATGATCTCAGTTGCCTCGCGACGTAAACACCCAATTATAAATTATATATATATACAATTTGCTGGTTCATGTATCAATTTTCGGTCTGCCGCGGTAAGTCAAACAACCTGGCGACAAATGCGTGCGTTGCCACGCCGACGAGACAATCCGTTACGCGATCAAATGCCATACAACATCGCGGAGTACATTTGTTATTCCCTATATGCGTACCAGGAAAGTATCCCTATATACGTCTGGGCGCACACACACGCGCAAATACACTGAGGCTACAGAATTAATGAATGCAGTGGTGATATCTATCTCGATCGCCAGGTACACGCGGATGGAAAGGTTACCGATAAGATCAACATAATTTCGATAACGACGCGCTATTCATCTTCGAACACCACCGCAACATTATCGCCCGTTGAACCCACCGTTGTGAAATCACGATGAGGAAGAGGGGAAGCCTTGCCCTTGCCGCAGTCCTCACTTCACGATTTTTCTTTTATTTATTTATTTATTTTTCTTCTGTGGCTATGAGCAGCGTACAGATGCGGACAGATGTAGAGAGGACAGCAGGAAGCAGTGAGGAACATAGGGGTAGTCCTGCTTTGTTCTTGTCTTTGTATCAATATTTTATATAAATATAGATATAAATACTCAATTCTGGTCTATCTGTCTCACGAGGCCTGTGGTCTCTGTCAGTCTGTGCGAGACAGGAGAAATCTACGGCGGGATATTACGCATACCTTAAAGAAGCGCCATGTTCCAACTGTCAGGAATATGCGACGGGCAACCCCACCGACACCGCCGTTACGAAATGCAAAGCAAGCAGTTCGGTTTCTCGTATTAGTACTTCCTTGCACGTGGTCCGTAAGATGTATAGGAGATGATAGCCAATCATTCCAGTGACCACCTTCTTAGTATATGAACCCTGATGTCCTCCATTCAAACACCTGTCTCCAGGTCCCTTTTACAGCGTGCATCCGTAAACCCTGTACACATACACGTATACGGTGCAGGAAAAGAAAGTCGTGCGTAGGAACGAATAGAGGGATGCTGCCTCGTATGCTGCAGTCGTCCGAGGAGAGCCATTACGGGGTCATAATTCATCGTAGCCCGGTGTTTACTTTGTTTTTCTCTTTCCCAATACGAAGCACCCTCCCCTGCTCCCAAAATCCGGTACGACCGAATGCTGCATTCCTTTCTGCTTCGTCTTCTATTCCCTCCCTTAAGTTTTCGTGCCTCGTCGTTTTCAAAACTTTTTCTGATACGTACTCCCCTCGCCATTTGATTCTTTTATCGAAGCCATTTATTTTTTTTTATTTTTTATTTTTTTTTCCTATTACGCATTCTATTGTGCCGTTCCTTCCAGTGAATGGGCGCGGTCTTCGAATTCGTACGGCCATTCTTCTCGGGATGTCTCTCGTACCAAATTGCGTCATTTCTTCTTGGATGGTTGCGCCCCTGTGTACCGCTTGATGCTCGAACATCCGGGGCTAATTTAATACCAGTCCTCTTTCGTGAAGAGGACCTTTGACGTTCTCTGTATGCTCGAGCGACAAACAGTTTGTTTGTTTGGAAGAATAAAAAAAAGAAGAAGAGAGGAGAAATGAAACTCCGTTTTAAAATCACAAACAGTGATCTTCGTCCATATGATATGCCAAACACATTTTGAACTGTGCATCTCAAAATTACACGATGAATACTACAATGTACGTCTCGTGTTGGCTCCGCGTAAATACACATATACTGCTCTCATCTTCTGGTCACGCTCTGGGCCCGAGGCCGGAGACCGAGGACCTGGTATGTAACCTTTGCACGTGCTGCATGGTGTTCAGCACTCTACTGGACGTCATTAATCTTTACTATATTTCAAGCTGCTCAACGGCGGTACCAAATTACTAATATATAATATGAAATGAGTAAGCTGGGTAGCAATTGCAGCCCTTCTAGTACGCTAAATAGCAATACTCCTCATTTCAGTCCCCTGAAATTGGAATTTATTCCCGAGTAATGCAAACAGTTCCTAAACAAGAGATAAACTGATGTTCTGAGGCTGGAACAACATAGAAGGGACAGATACAAACAAAGCCTCAAAGCCGGCAATCCAGAAGATGTGGGTTCGATCCCTACAGCTGGCTAACCTTTTCAGTGACTTTCATCTTTCATCAGTTCCTAAAGTTTGCACAAAACCTCCGTGCATGTACTACTCTCGAAAGAAACTAATTTGCCAATGCACCAGCTCTCTAAAAGTGCTAAAATTACTCTCTTTTTCTTCCCCGCTTATACAGTGTGTTTATCAAACCCCAGTATATCGTCGTAACACTCCCAACACTACTGGCGCCATACCTCACGTTCAACCCTCTCCTTCCCGACCCGGGAAAGATGTCAAACCTGTCCGGTCACTCGTATCGGACAAGCAAACTTGCGCCAACATACTTTTTCTCGGAGCCCGTAGAAAAACGACCTGCCGTTCCCTCACGTATCTCGAAAGCAGCGACAAAAAGACTCGTATAAAGCGCGCGCGCGCGTGCTCAACGTTGCTGGCGGGCGAACGGCCAAGAAACGACGTTCCACGTCGCTGCTGTCATCGTCGCTCCTAAGCTGCTGGGTGTCGCGCCTTGATGACAACAAAAAATAAACTGTACACCAACGACCTCGTCGATGACAAGTAGTAGTGGGATGCTAGACGCGAAGTCGAGCCCGAAAAAGAGATGCACGGCTGGCTCTCCCTCCCCCTCCAGTGCTCCTTCAGGCACTGCTCCAGTGAATGTGCGCGCGGACGATGTTCTCGATGACGGAGTGATGTCTTTTTTAATGGGCTGCTAAAGCGTGCATCTGTTTCCTCGTTTGTCATGTCGCGATATGGGGGCGATGAAGCCAGGGTTCTATTTTAACAACCCTATAAAACTTTCGTGCCTTTTTCGCTGACATCGCCATGTTTCATGGTCGTATTTGTTTCGCGTGTGTATACGGCCTGCACGAGTCAGTCACACACAGTCTACACAGCTGGCTGGTTTTATGCGTCCGGTAATCTGTCTTTTACGCGCTCTACGTCATCGCGACGAAAGTTCGGAAGTTGTATAAGCCCGTATTGAGTCGTGTTCGCGAAGTATTACCCTTTTACGGTATCGCGTAAAATAAGTGCGCCGTTACGGCGCAGAATACGTAAGCTTTGCGGCGCCGGGAGCCGTAAAAGCTGCTTTTGGAACGTTTGCATGAGATAAGCGACAATGGGCGCCTCGCTTCCTGCGAAGGATCTTGAGAGGAGATCCTCTATATTTCCTACTTATGTACTGTCTGTCAGCAGGTCGCTCAAGCTTCCAGGTATCAGCTTATGTGTATTTCCTGTTCCGTGCTGAAAGTTTTGTTTTTTTAAAGCCTACGAGGCCTTTGCGTGGTTTCAGAATATCGTCGGGATTAGAGGCATGTTACACTGTTAAGACGGAAGCCTTCGCCACATCACACGGTGGTAGGCAAACAGTGCACAGAATAATACCGTTATCACTCCTATCGATCAGCGAGCAAAAAGACACGAACAGCACAGGATGAGCTCAAACTAACAACTGAGTTTATTCTAAGACAGAAGGTACAGTACCTTCTGTGTTAAAATAACTCAGTTGTTAGCTTGAGCTCGTCCTGTGCTGTTCGTGTCCTTTTGCTCGCTTATCGACATGTCGTCTAACAAACTAGCCCATCTCTCCACGTTAAATTATCACTCCTGATTTGTGTAGAGCGCGGGGCGTACGCCCCTTTTCTAACAGCTAGTACCCCGTCAGTCGTTCAAACCAATGGCCATTGAACTAGGGTGCCTGCATACAGGCTTCCTACATTGAACATGCACGCAGCGCCACCCAGAGTGCCACGTGTCAACTACTCAAAGAGCGTTGGAGCCAATGTTTCCAGACAGGTTTACACATTACACGATAGGTGGAGCTACGCGGATGTTCAATTACCATTGGTTCATTGAAGACTGCCCGTGTGGCGGGGGTATAACATGGCTGCGTAAGTGTCACAAAATGGCGTACGCCTCTCATTTTCAGCACATCAGGGGAGGGAGCGATGTCATTCGGGATGATGGTTTGGCTGGGAAATTGTTATGCGGTGAAGCTCATGTTTTAAGGGTGGGCTATCCGATGGTGAACGTCTCCTAAGGCGAGAGGCGCACCACTAGGAAACACGCTGGCATTCTCGTGGGCTTGGTAGTCTCCATGTTTCGAAAGCACGACGTCGAAATGGCTGCTTTTCGCAGCGGGTGTGCATTGCGTTAACGTTTTGCATATCAGCACACCATAAAACACATCTCCGCAGTTAGAGGTAGCACCTCGCACGTATCCATTTTCGGCGCATTCGAACGACTCGCGAGCGAACTGAAAGCTCCGTTCTTTCGACACTGCTGGAAGCGTAACAACTACCTAAAAAGTTCGACACATCAAATCAGAGCTGATGGGACTGGGCCAAACAAACGTGCGATAAAATGATGGTTCGTCCCCCTCCCCCCCCCCCCACTCCCATTTTTTTCTTTTTCCTTATTTTTGCTACAGCTCGCCACGTCATCAGTGTGAGTGCGGCATTAAAAGCGTTAAAAAACTCGCCCGTTACAACGAAACGACAAAGATAAGTTGGAAAAGAGTAGGCGCAAAAAAGACATATAAAACTTCCGCGTCGTTTCGAAACAAATAAAATGTTCGAGACCGTTCCTGCAGCTCTTGCCAACCTATTCGTATATCTCGCTCTTTTATTATGTTTTCCGTTTGTACACTCTTGTGTGTACCGATGGATCAGGCAGTCCTCGTTCATACCACACAGAGGGACCATTACTGTATTTGGCTCCACTCCAAATGTATCTGTTTCTTTTCCCTTCCAATCGTAAGTGGAGACTCCCGTATGAGGCGCAGCAGCGGTATAGTAATTGTCAATAGTGACGCCGTTTGACGAAATCCAATCTGGGCCCTAATTCCTGGTAGAGCGGTTTCGTTTTCCCCGTCGTTTAGGCTGGAGAAAAAAAAAAGTCCCTTTCATCCATAGAAATTCATCCGACGCAGATGACGTATACGGGAATGAAAAAAGTAAGGGTAGCGTTTAGGGTAGGGTTTAGGGTAAGGGGGACGTGTTACGTTTCAAGTAAAGGGTTGGAGAGACAAGTTAATTAGTGTCAAGCGCTGTTTATTGCTTCGAACTTGTCGTACCCACAATAAGTGGGTATTCTGCGTTTCCTTTTTTTTGTAGATATCATCATCATCAATTTCTGTCAGATTAATGTAAAAAAAATTTTGTTAATTACTTACTCGCACCCTGGTGCAACTTAAATCAGACATGCAACAACTAAATGTAGTGACGATCAGAAACCTTGCCACTTAAGTCAGTGTGGCTCATTACCCCAGACCGAAATAAATGTGAATCCCCACCCCGTCTTTCAGCACGATCCCGACCACAGGAGTGACATACACCCGCCATCTTTGTGACTAACCCTCAAGCTGGTTATTTTCGCAAAACCGCCATCTTGCCGTGGTCACACGCAGTCAAACTCCTTTATAGCGAACACCTTTTTAACGAAAATACCAATACAGCGAATTTTTTTTGCGGTCCCGCTGGAGCCTATAGGTCCAATAATGGACATCCTTTTTAACGAAAATACCTTTACTGCGAATTTTTTTTTGCTGTCCTCTGAGCTTCGTTGTAAAGGAGTTTGACTGAATAGGAAACATCATTTTGAGGCTATGTGACTTTGTTTACGTGTCGTTTTACCACATGCCGACATATTCTCGTTGGCATAATGTCGACAGATGAACGTATTTTGACGGCGTATAAACTATGCGGTGCTTCTGCCGCGACATGGTTTTCCATTTCTCCTTAGTTCACATCGGCTCAGTGTGTCTTAACGCGGGGTCGTCATCACAGCTTTGGAAGTGGTCATCAGCACGAGCCCTCGTGTACAAAACTGCGCGTTTCACTGCGAGAGTATCGGACATAGCAATAACTACCGGGATCAAAAAACGCCCAAAACAACCCACAGAAAAGCAAACGCGCTGTTTACAAACGATAACATGCGCGGCCATCTCTAAGGTCACGTGTGCGGTGACGTTTGCTATGACGTGTGACCATGAACTGTCCAGAATGCACTGCGTACGCACGCCCAGCACGCTTTCGTCTATGGAGCAATACATTGGATCAGGTCCCCCAAACTCACCTCGGAAAAGCGTGCAACGAAGAAGGCCGCCACTAGATACCCCACTGTTGCCGTTCCGGATCACTTCAGCGCGCTAAGTTTAGCAGCAAAATGTTTTTGTTGTTTCTGCGAATGAATTTAGTCTTTATATGTCCAAATAAGACGCGTATAACAACTTTCTCTGTCGTGTTTCACTTTTTGGTCACGTTTTTAAACGTGTTGAGCGATCGGAAGGATCTAGTGCACGGCTGCGTGCATCACATAGCGTACCTGTCGTACCAGGCGCCGCAGGCGCTGCAGTCGTCCATTTCTCCTTCGGTGACTTGGCCTGGCTTGGATTGTGCTTGAACTGGATCTTTAGCGCGCTACAATCCGCGCAAGCCAACGTCTGGTAACAATGGGGTATCTAAGGGCGGCCTCCGGCATTGCACGCATCGGAACAAACATAGGAACAAATACATGGGAAAATGGCGACCTTGGGGGGACCTGCATTGGATGGCACCCCTGTGCTCCCGACATTCCATCACGAAGATCACATTCACAGCCGCACACAACCTTAAGTACATTAGGTCACGTGTCTGTCCTGCCTGGCTCGTTTCTACTGAGTGCCATCTTGGGCGGCAATCCGTGCCGCCACCCCACCCTGAGCGGTGAGATCTTTTATGCGTCTCGCATGCAGTGGACACCCACCCGGAGACGCATTAGCTGGCGGGTCGAGATTTCGCTGGGATTCCGCAAGCAGTGACATCAGCGCCGTTTTGCTACTACCATTAGGCAAAGTGGCCTTTCGGACATTGGGCGCGCCCTCGCTGTTAATGATGACGGTAAGAAATCCCGGATGGTGAACAAAAAAAAAAAAGAAAATTAGGAAAAAGAACTTCGGTGTGTTGGGAGAAACGAACTGCGCGATTGGGTATTCAGAAGAAAATTGATGTCACGCATGCAATGACGCGGTATATCTATACTGCGGCAGAACAAAGATTCGTTGCAGGCGATGATTGGTTAGCATGCAACGATTTTGTGAGTGTGTTTGTAGTACGGTAAATGTAGAAAAAAAAAAGAAGAAGAAAATGAGTTGATGATACGTGCGTTCTGTTTCGTAGGGCTACTTGTCCGTCCATATACTGCGGACCGTTCGGCGTACCGCGTGCGCGGCCTTTTTCGACCTGGAGTTGTTCGGATAAGACAACGATGCAGTCAAATGATGAAATCGCATCAGACTGTGGGCGTGGAGAGACAAAAACAAAAAAAATCACATTGTTATTTTTTGTCATTGTCAAGCTTTTAAATTGGGTTATGGTCACTGATTCTCGTACGCATCTTTTTCTTCGATTCATTAATATTTATGCGAGGTATATCGCTGCTGTTGATGATGATGATGATGATGACTTGGTGTTTTATAACGCATAAGCGACTAGCAACGTACGTAAACAGCGATAGAGTCACAGAAGAAACTCCACTTCTGATGCAAAAAAACAAAAACAAAGCTCAGTAGGCGTCGTACGCTTTATTTTCTCGCTTTCCCTCTTCTCAGTGACAGCTAAGCAACCACTTCCGGCGCCTATCTATCCGTTCGCACCTGACAAGACACCGGCAGACACCTTATAGGACAAACCGGTAACAGCTGCGTGCCACGCAGACAATCCCCCTGTGAAAACGACAAAGAACGATGCGCGATTCCTCAGCCCAAGTAGCTTTCAACGGAACCCCAAATGTGGAAGGGAAGAAAACAACGGCCGGGCCTTCGTCCACGAGAGAGCCAACAGAAGATAGACATTCCCCCCTGTCGCAATTTGTCCTTTCGCTTTTCCGGCCCTATACGCGATACCGAATGCCATGTGGAAACGGAGTCGACACCCGATCTAGTTTCCTTCCTTCGCCGACGGAAGCACATCCTGTGCTCGCCCATACGGTGCGTCCCGACCCACCCTCTTCTCTGGCACGCACCTTCTGGCTCATGCTACCCAAGAAAAAAATAGAGAGAGATAGAAAAGAAAAGAAAAGGAAAGGAAAGGAAAGAAAAAAGCCCGAGGGCAGCTTCCCTTTTTCGTTTTTGGTGGGAGGTGTCCTTGTTTTTCATTTGTAGTTGCTGTACCATGTGGCGACCAGACAAAAATTACAGGTGACTACTTTGGTCACTACTTTGGAATACGAAATACGTGTGGCGAAATGTAGTGTCCGAATTTTCAGTTACGAAGGTATAAAAGCGAAGGACAAGAACTAAATCACCAGATGTCCAGAAAATGTGATCTCAGTTGTCTCGCGACGTAAACCCCAATTATTATTATTATTACTATTATCCAGAAAATGATCCATCTGCCCCTATGTGTTGCTACTACGGAGAATGATATACGTCCCTTATTTTCTAGGAATATTTTTCTCGTGCTTCTTCGAAGGGAAAACGACATCTCACCTTCTCGCCGTCTTGGGAAATGTTACTTTTGAAAAGTAACTACTTTACAGTTACTTTGCGGATTTTCCAAACAAAGACACGACATCAACAGGCTTTATTGCAAACGTGGAAGTTACGGACAATGTGCTGTTTACACATTACACTTGAGCAGCAACTGGTGCTCGAAGTTTACATCACTGAGTTTGCCTCGTTTAATTGCGAAAACATCAATTCTACAATCGAAATCTACAATTTCGAAATAAAGTAACTAGTTACTGATAAAAGTAGCTAATTACAGTTACATTTTTTGTTACATGCAGCTCCCAAGACTGCCTTCTCGACAAAGGCCTCTATACGGGAATAGAAATGGTTAGTTATATTGTCAACGCTAGAGCTATATCTAGGGTTCCGTGTTTTCGGTTTTAATCGAAAGACGCCGAAAAACATACGCCGGATAAATTTTCCCTCATTCGGTTTTAATCGAAAAACGCCGAATACAGAGGGACAGTGCACGGACAACACAGACCTCCAAGGACACGACAGCTAGATAAATTGCTGCGCGTGCCCAGCAAGTTGTTGATGCAGATCAAAAAACCATACAGAAATACGATGGTTGTGGAAAATACTAATTTGTAGATCTACTCCCAATTTGACTTTTTTTTTTAAATGTCCGTCTACTTTTTAGTTAGCCGTAAAACGCCACCACGGCTAACAACACCAGTTTGAATTAGCGTCGTGCAGAAATATTAGTACTAAAGAAACAGGGGAAAGGGAGCGGTCTTCTTCACGAATGTTAGTACATTGTGATTTCTATTCGCCGGTAACTGCCGGGTAAACCATGTACAAGCCAGGAAAAACATCGAAAAATGCCGATTTCGTGAATAATCAATAAACACCGACTCACATACGCTGAATCCAGCCTAAAAAGAGAATTGTTGATTTAATGGGTGACTTGAGCATTTAGTGCCCACAATGTTCTTCAGTTATACTGTGTAATGTCCATTGCTTGTTTATTTGTTTCTGTTCATATAAGTGTTTTTGCACTTTGCCTATAACTTGCTTTGTACGTTGCTACTATACCACCCACGACTCCGTCATGTTATGCCTACGGGCCTTTGACGTGTAATAAATAAATAAATAAATAAAATAAAAACCGAAAACACGGAACCCTAGCCTATATCGTACGATGTTCCTTCGATTTCACGTCGGCTAATATTTACGCCGTCGTTGAGTCGAGCATATACAGGATGCTTCAACAGGAAGCTCCTTCGCAATCCTTTAATCCCATCCTATACCGTCGTCGTTCCATTCGTGCTACTCAAACACTATACAGACGCATCTTAGAACGCGCTATCGCACGGTGGAACTACAAAATTTGTCGTTAAACCTCTCGGTTGATGCCATCGCAAGATAACCCCGTATAAGACGCAGCTGCCACTCACCTAACTTCGTCCCTTTTACATCGACTTTTTTGTCGTTCGTCCGTGTCTTTAAAAGCGAAGAACATAAAAACTACACGTATATCATCCTTTGCACGTTGCTGATCTTGCTCAAGACGAAGAACTCCGCAAAGAAAATTATTTAAAAAAAAAACATTGAAAAAAAAAAAAAGGCTAAAAGAGGTAGGTATACAGTCTTAAACCTGAACGTGCCAGCCCCCGTTCACAGACCTCTCTCTCTGCGTTCGCCTTAAACCTGGCGCATAGCTAGGAACCCGAGAGAGAGATATCCTCCTCTCCCCTCATGTTTGAGACCATGCTGTGTGTGCACGGTTTCCGGAAATGGGACCCGGACGTCGTTTTTCGTCGCTGGTTTTCACTTCCCCCGCGTCCTTTCCTCGTCGTGCCTGTTTTTTGTTTTTCGTCCCGCCAGTGAGGCAAATGCCGTGTTGGACGCTCTGTTTACAGTGGCTGGTGCAAAGCGGCTTTTAGCCTGCACTTTTCGAAATGAAGCGACGCGGCAGAGAGAGAGAAGGGCGGCCCGAAAAGTTAGGCTCGCGCACGCGAAAACAAATCTCCTTTCCTCCGAGAGCATCCTGCGCGCGTAACAGCTCACACAAATCAGAGCGCGGCGTGCGTTTGCTCGCGAGTGCGTACTTCGTGGGCTCACAATCTGTCGCGCGAAGATATCGCGCAAAAATACGACGACCATATGTTGATTCTATACCGTGTCCTTCTACTCCGTGACACATCCACTTTTGTAGAAGTACCATCTTCGTATTTTTTTTTCTGCATCCGCCGTCGAACCACACCTCTCACTCTTTCAACAGAACTTTCACCACGTAGCGAACTGAAGGCCAATTACTGCACAGGATGATACCATTACGACCCCTGGGGGTGGAGGTTCGTAGACACAGTTGTGGAAAGTTCGGGGCGTACGCCTTTTTCTGACAATTAACGTAACTTCAGTAGTGTCACAAAAAGACGTACAGCTCCAGTTTTCAACAAGTTAGGAGAGACAACGATGTCGTTGAAGATGATGGTAGTCTACTAGCGTGTTGCGGGACGAAATTCTGTTTTCAGAGTGGCATCTACGAAGCTACGTTAACTTGTCACAAGAGGGCGTACGCTCCACTCTCACCTCAAATCGACAAGCGATAACTGTATCACTCGACGAAACGGTTAACCCAAAGCGTTAATTTACCCATGACGAAAACCCGAGACTGGGAAAAAGACGAAAAACAGACGGCACAACACAAAGTCACAAAAACAGTTTCGTCTTTTTCCCAGTCTCGGGTTTTCGTCATGGATCTTAGCCACCAGCTCGCTTGCTTTTTAACCATTTTATCTGTTAATTTACGTTTTTAGAGTGTACATGTTGGTGAACGTGCCAAAGAGAACCCATTATTTCCCAAAAGCTAAAGCAAGACACACGAGTTAAATGCGAAGAACACAAGTGTTCTCCGTTCGACAACTTCTATACCATCTATCATCTTCCTCAACCGTGCAGTCATCCGTAAACGGGGCAAGAACTCACGAAGAACATCAGTTCTAATATGGTATTCACATCACCTCCCTCCGTATATGCTGCATGCACTCAAGTTCGAAACAATAAAAATTAGCGCTCATCCGTCGTATCCTCCCCGAATTCCCACGCAATGAACGCCGTAACAAGGCGACCCACGTCGCGGGCAAACAAAACGCCGTTCCATCTTCCTCGTCTTCTTCCTGGGGCAACGCCGTACGCTGCTTCGCACGGTACAAGCCCGTAATACTCATCAAACGAATTCCCTTGTCAGCGAGCGAACAGGTGTTTGGCCGCTGCCCACGCAGAGATTGAACGGGGTCACCGGCGGGCTGGATCCTTCGCGGAGACGATACTTAGCTCTTCCTCAAAAAAACGCCTTTTCACCGGAGCGCACGACGGTCGGATGCGCCCGTCTTTGTGAGCGGCTAGTTGGTCCGCGAGGAGCGTGCACAATGCCGCGAAGGCGCGTGCAAACTGTGGAAGACAAGACAATGGTAGCACGTGACCGGTGGGAATCTACAATGCCTCGTGGTGGACCGCTTGTGAAGGGGAACGAAGAGAACCGGCTGTTGCGTCATTGTCCGTCGGTGGTCTAAAAAAAGTTGACACTTTTACTCCTTTGGGGGATAACACGCATTGGTTTATACGAAGTTTGGGGGCTAATTGGAGAATAAATTTCAGGGTCAGGGGACTAAAATGGGGAGTAATTGCAATTTAGAGGAGTAGAATCTGCTATTACTCCCAATTTACGCTTTTTTTCTTCTTCTTTTTGAGAGAGTCGACTTTTGATGTAATTTCTTTGATGCCAAGGGGGGGGGGGATGTTTAATGCAAAGAAGAAAAAAAAAGAGAAGGGAAAGGTTAGCCATGATGTAGGCTTGCTATTCCCAAAAGCTAGCCAAGCTCGAACAGGTGTACCTGCATTACCCAACAGTTATCACCTCATTTCACAACGATGACCTCGCAATTAACACGTATTAATAAAACTGTACACATTCTGTGATGTAACTGCGCAGACGACGGAAATCGGTCGACACAAGCACAAAAGGTGCAATCTTTTAAGCGCCTAGGTGATAGAAGGCACTATACTCCAATAAAGACATAGTCTATCAATTGTTTACATCACTTATGTATCCCTCGAAATGGCGCAGCGTTATTAATAGGTGTTGAACGTTCTAAGCTTTATTTATTTATTTTATCAACAAACTTTTTGCATCACCACATGCAGTCCCGTCAAACATCCCCTGCTAGACATGCACTTTGCCGAACTTCACCGCAGATGCCTCCAAGTTTGCAATTCTTCGAAGGCATCTGTTGACCCCAAAGTGAAAAACGCAACGACAGAAAGAAAATACCCTCACGGAAGCAAAACAGTCAAAAATCTTAATAATAAATGTATCCCGCAAGCACATCACACCATGCTTTCAATCTGCCTAACGCTCAACAGTCAAACGGAGCCCGTTAAATGACGTCCACAGCACAAACACACAATTCACTCCGTATTCCTCCGCCCAGTTGCTCATACATAAAAATGGCATTTTCCCATACCATTTGACGGAAAAGGCGTCTCACTCTGACTTTGATTTCCTCAAATTCCTTCTTCACCACACACACACATAAAGTCGCATCCCTCATCGCACAAATCACATGCACGAAAAAAAAAATGTAAAAGAATAATAATAAAAAAGCTATAAATGCACATATTCAGTTTTTAAAAAAAATCGTGAAGTAAATAAAGAGAGCTCCTTGAAACGCTCGAGAACCCAAGCCTGTACTCCGAAAACCTACATGAAAAACTGGCGAAATGAAACATATAACAATTTTCAAAACCATCACTCCCTCTAGTCCGGAACAACGACACTTTGGAAGGCGAGAGAAACGGAATTTCGGAGCATTTTTCCGAATTGCTCAGCCCCTCTCCGCGTTTTATTGTGCCTTTTATTTCACGCGCCTTCCCTATCGCTTTACACTTTTTTTTAGTGTTATCATTATCTTTTTTTTTTTTTGTTAACATCTATATCTTCCGCCTTCCGTTTCTGACGATTTGTCCCCCCTCCTCTTTCATTTCGGTATCTGCGCTCGACTTCTACTTTATCTCCGCGCGGCAGTTTTATATATAGCTACTACACATCCAACGCGTCTTGATTTCTTGGTTTGCGGTAGCGGCGGCGGTATCTTCTTAATGGACGTTCCATATACTCGACTTTTCGCTCTTCCGAAAATAAAAAATGGCTTGTTTTTTTTTTGTTTTTTTTTTCCCTAGGTAGCTGCTTCTCTCTTCCTTTCTGCTTGATGTTGCACGCTCTAGCAGTGAAACTTCACCGAGAGAAAAAACGCTCGCGATCTTCGAAATGGATGTCGCCCTTATCTAAAAAGGTCTTTGGCGTTTCTGTTTTTTTTTCTTTTTTTTTTTCGAACATTTTCCCTGCGTCTGAGCACCGTACCGGTTGACGCGCAGATATCTGTGTTCCTGCCTTATTTTGTCGCGCCACATCAGCCAGACTTGTCAGTCGGGTTTCGCGAGCTTCCTCGTTCTTCGTGGAACTCAGATGACGACAGCGACACCACAGCTAGGACTTATACTTGCACGCCAGGAGGATGTACACGCGACTCCGAAACTGAGCACCTTCCACTTCAATCAAAAAGAAAGGCCAAGTACAAGACACCTCACCCGAGAAAGCCAAGTCAAGCTTAGATGAGAATGTAACACCGAACCACGAAAGAGAATCACTGAATCTACACCGCTCGACAGCGAAGATACGCGTTAAATCCGTTTACGGTTTATTTAAACCGCTTTCAGACTGCTATAGTATATATATATATATATAGTCTTACCCGAGAGATAACATCGCGGCCTGTTGGTCGTATACGACACGCCGATTGAGTGATCTTTCCTCCTATCGTCGGAGATCTCGTAAACGGCAACGGGGCATTCCTTATACGCATTCAATGTTGTCATCATCACCGATACGGATCTCGCTCGTAAAAGAAGAATAAAATATATTCTAGAGTAGCGCATTCGGAGGTCATTCGTCCGACATTATTATTCCCTGTCCTTCCCTTTACGAGTGTCCACTCGTAAAATGCGTCGACGTCTCGGTTAATCGCGACGCTGAATCTGCGCCGAAAAGAGACGTTCACGCAGTTGTCTCAATATACTGGCTATACGGTCTACCTCTAGGGAACGAACTAAGGCAGCGTTCACACGGGGCAACTTTTTGCAGCAACTATGAGCAACTTTGGAGTTGCTGTCAGCCGGCAACCTCCAGCAACTCGAGTTGCTCAGAGTTGCTGCGAATCGCTCCCCGACCGAAAACTTGAGAAGTTGCTCGTGCATCGGCCAATCAGAGAGGGAAGCATTGCCACGTGACTCCCGATGGCGTTGTGGATTTCATTCGTGGGTTCATGGGTTCAAATCCTGCAGGTGCAGCTGAAAAATAACTTTTTATTTTTTTACGAATTTCACGGAAACATATCAGTTGCCACTTCTGGAAGGTAATAATGACCTATTGGGGCAATAAAACTGACTGAAATTTGATAAACAGCAGCTAAAGAAAAGATTCCACCAGTTCGATTCGAACCCACATTGTCCGGTCGCCATAAGGTTGCTTGTGGGTGGAGCTACCGAGTTGTTGCGTGTGAACGCGGACTCGAAATTGCTCAAAAGACGTCGGTTTGAGTTGCTTCGAGTTGCTGGGAAAAGTTGCCCCGTGTGAACGCCGGCTAAAACGTGCGTGTCGATACCGCGTGCGCCGTATACGAGACGCGAACGAGGTTCCGCGCGCAGCAGAGGAGCGGACGTTAGAGAGTTTTACTAGATCGGAACGTGTTTTACGATAACCGCCTCCGAAAACAGGTTAATCCAATCCCCTTATACCTTTGAAGTGGCTGACATCACTGACATAAACGTTGCTCGTGTTTGATTTTCAGAGCGTCGCTCGGCGTACGTTTCCGTAAGGTGCTTCCGATGCAAGATTTCCTTATTAGTGGGTTTTAGTGGATCGTACGCTATCGCCTTTGCGTACGTAAGGAATAACGTTGGTGGTTATGCGCACGCGCAAAACATAAAGAGAGCTTCGCGCACTGCGCAGAACCACTACGCTATCCCCTACGTACGCAAAGGTGATAGCGTACGATACACTAAAACTCTCTATTATTACGGTATCGAGTGTTTCTCGTTATATTAAGAGAGAGGTTAGGAAGAGAGTGAGCGGAAAATTCCTGTCACGTGTAATTGAAATCCCGTGTAAGCTTCGTGGGGTTGAAGCATTCCAACAGCGCTTACACGATATATAGCGACGTCACTATTAGCTAGTGGGCGACATTTACATTCTCACTGAATTCTATTCAGATAGAAAGAAAGCAATTTGTTCATCCAATCGTGAGAGGTCACGTCACGAATCGGTCGTGTCGGTAAAATCGTAACTGCATACGCGGCAAAGTCGTTGCAAAGTTGCCATTGCTACGAGACCATCGGGGACCCGCAAACACACTAGGCTCGGCAGGCGGCTTACCACAGCGGAATCATTACGATGACGACGAGGGCGTGTTAATTTTCACGATCTATCGACAGAGAACTAGGCCAAATGATAATTTTTATATCAATATTTAGCGCGCATTACACTCTCCAACATACAGTATAGCACCCAAAAATTGTTTTTATTAACTTTTGTTTCGTTTCAAAACCCCACGCTTTGTCTCGAGACGAACTTGCTTTACAACATCTTACCCTCGTTCGCTTCAGCCTCCCAAAAGCAATATCGAAAGGAAGGAATTCTCAAAGACGAGCTTGAGGCCATGCGGAGCTTTCCTGCGAGGTCAAGCCGTCGTCTTTTATAAACTGCCGCACAGAAGATTCCCTACCTGTGCAGCAAACCAGTCCGTACACCACGTGATATCATCCCCCACTTCCAGCCACCGCCAAAATCACGACTGTATGTGTCACCTTCGTGTATCCCTTCTTCCAGCCATGTAAAGCCGCGACGAAGAGGAAGGGAAAAAAAAACCGAAACAACACGAAACGGAATGTCACTGTCGCGTAATTTATAGAGGATTACCTTCCGCGATTTCTTTACGATCCTGTTCGGGTCGCGGTCTCGAATTCTTAACAACGAAATAACGCACCGGAGGGAATCCCCCCTCCTCTTGCAGCCCCAACATTTTTTCCAACTAGTGAACAACACAATAAATAAATAGAGTGAACTTGCAGATCCCTCCGGGGGGCCGTTGTCGAACTGGAATCCATTTATATTTTGCTATCGGTAGACCATATCGCTTGTTGCGGGCTAGCCAGGCTTTAGACGCAAAAGAAAAAAGAAAAAAAGAAAAGATTTAAAAAAATGTGTTCTGCAGGAGTCGTTCTTTTTGCGTCGTATAGTCGGGTGTGTGTCGGAGAAATACCTGGTGCGCATAATACTATGTGGAGCTGCCAACGTCCATTACCGTTGCATTCATTATGTGCTAAAGGCAGAAGATACGCTGTGGTAACAGTCGCTTCGGGTCTTTCTGCGTACAACGCGCGATCTATAACGCTCCAGGAGGGGAAACTTGAGACTACCACTTGGTGAGGCGTAACTTTAGGCTTTGTGAGGCAGAGCAGAATGGACACTGACCGTGTATTCACACGAGCGACATCCTCACGGAATATTCTAGCGGAAGAAAAAGCGAAAACACTGCTCACAGAGCCGAAAGTTCCGTCCCGTGTAAAGTTGAGCGTTCACACGGTGCGGAATATCGGGAGTGGCGTACTGCGCATTTAGCAGACGACACTTAGCAGACGGCACCGTCAGCGTGTTTTCCTGTCGTCTGCTACGGAATATCTTGTGGCTGTGCAGCAGGACATTCCCCACGGTTAGCAGTGTACGTGAGCTGAAATTTATGACGCTTTTCGCATCTCCCGCTTCTGGGGGAATGTCGCTCGTGTGAATACACGGTGATACGACGAAGCTTGCCGTGAAAATAAGTTCCAAACTGCTCGATGGACGAGAAGCTTACTTGGATGAGAAGGTCCATTTGTTTTGTGAAGTTAGCTCGTCCCATAGGCGGCGATGGTTGCAAGGCGTAGACAGCGGGCACTAAGGCAGCTGTCTCGTTATTCTTATAGCCATCGTAATATTTGTAATCTCGCGGTAATTCTTAGCAGCACGCTATGAGCTAGATTACGCAGAAGCGGAAGATGGTGCCGTAGTTCCTAACATTCCATATTGGTCTCAAATGCACAGTCTTACGTAATCCCTTCTTTGGTGTCACAGACGTTCCGAAAGTACTGCCGCGACAGTGTTTATGTGCCCCACGTGTGTTTACGCGCAAGGAGCCTGCTTGCTATCGCTGCTCCAACACCAAGAACAAACTCTGGTCTCCACTCTCTCCATGTACTTTGGTTCAAATATTTCTATTTCTATTCTATTCTATTTGGAATAGATTGCCGCTCGATGTCAGAACTATTACTTGCTGTCGCACATTTATTAAACTAAGAGCAAAACAATATATTTTCAACGAGTACTGGCACCAATACATCCAGCGATCATCCAAGCGAGTCCTGATTCTTGTTTATTGGCTTTTGTGTGTGCCTTCCGTCTTTTCCTTTGGTGTTCTTTACAGGGCTTAAGTATCTTTGTTTATGTTGATATGCTAGGGGTCATAGGCTATGTAGTTGGTGTTGCCAAACAGGACAAATTACAAATGTCAGTGAATTATTGTGTACATGCTGTTATATTCTCTTTTTTCACACGCGTATTTATTTGCGGGACAGTGACGCGGGTTTGCCCTTTCAAAAGTCCCGATGTAACTGCGAAAAACTTATCGTGAATTAAATTTATCTTGAATCTATATACCATCCAGAACATTCAAACGTTACACTTCCCGGTGAACCCATACTCCTTTGCATATCTCCACCCCCACCATAATTATCATACTTACCTTATCTTTATTGAACATTCCGGTAAGTTTTTTTGTTTTTTTTTTACACCGTAAATGTAGTGACACAGCACAGAAATGCCAGCATCTCTAGACAGGGCGAAAAACATAAGGAGGCTGGCAAAGTTTTCCTCATGCCCCACCACTTTAGCAAATGGAGTGCCATAAGAGAGCCATAAGCACCGCGTATTCTAGGGATCCCTATGCCGCAAACTATCCGCTGGGAAAGGTTAATCGCCAGAACAGAGCTAACGACCGGGAAAAGAAAAAAAAAAAAAAAGACCGCAGGCTACTGCATTCCGCGCTAACTAAGCTTTCTCGAAGCGTTCCCCAAAGATAACTTCCGTCTCATGCGATACCGTATAATCAACAAACATCGACGAATTAATATGAAAGTTACCCTAAAGCATCACGGGCTCGCCATCTAAAGACTCCTCGCCCCGTGTTACTTGCGTCGGCTATTGAGGAAAGGGAAAAGGGTCTCGTCTTGGTCTCAAGTGATCTCCCGCGATGATTGGACGAATCGTTTGAGGAGACCAATGGGAGCCCGCTCCGCACTGTCGACCTTCTTGTGAAGAAGAAGAAGAGGAAAAGGAAAGGGTTCCTTATGCGTTGGTGTCAGGGTAACGCTTTCATTCTGAGAAGAGAAGTTATTGTGCTTGAGTGCCCCGTTGAGCAGACTCTTTATCCAGGTCGCGTTTTACACGACACACGAAAAATACCTCGATGCTCTGCACTCTTAAAAAAGGAACTTAGGTGGTGGTGGTGGTGGTGGTGGTGGTGGTGGTGGTGGTGGTGGTGGTGGTGGTGGTGATCGTGAAACGGCTCGCCGTTGTCGGCCTGGGCAATGTGCGTCCTGGGTCGACTTCGCCGCATAGCACTCTCTTAGCCAATCACCACACGGAATGATATCGTTCGCTCCTCCGGTTTCGATGAAAACGGGAGGCGTGCCACCTTTTTTGTGACATTTGTGTAGTTACGTTAACTGTCACAAAAAGGCGTACGCCTTGCGCTTTCCACAAATCAATAGTGACTGATAACAGTATCATTTTGTGTGCAATGGTTGGCCTTTACCACGCTATGTGGTGAAGTTCTGTTTGTTCCCGTTCATCATTTTTTTTTCTTTTTTGCTATGGTCGCGACGATGTCCACTCGCGTATTGCCAGCAACGGCAAGCCTATCTCGACATTACCCCCCCCCCTTTTTTTTTCATTTTTAAGAGTGTGGCGTGCAGTACGAAACGTGCATAATGAAACGAACCACACACACCAAAGTCTCATAACTACCTTTTAAACGGGGGGGGGGGGGGGCAGCCACAGCAAGGGCACACCAAGAAATATCAGGTTCTCAACACAACCAGTGCACGACCCACACTGTCCCACAAAAGTTCCCAACCATATTGTCCCGCGAAAAGCTCCCAATAAGTGCTTTCGCGCGTGCGTATAAAACTCTGCGTAATTGAACATTTAGCGTGGTCGCAACCGGTGCCAGCTTGTGTTGTCCCCTTCCTGGTGCCTGCTCAAGAAAATGCTCGAACTTTGCCATTCTAATTTGCTCATCGATATGTCCCCGCAGTTCAGGTCCTCTAACGGCAGGCTCAAAAACTAAAACCTTTCCGCATCTAGCAAAACGCACAAAAGGACGAAACGGGTGACGTCCATATAATTAGTTTTCCTGCCGCTACACGCATCATATCTCGGAGACAATTCCGTTCCGTTTCTCCTTTTCTCGTTCGGTGTTTGAGCACGAGCGACAGGCGGGTAATATCGACAGCCAGCGAAACTTCACGGGGACGAGCGCGGGGCTCGTTAAGCGCCGTCGACGTTAACGCGCACGAACAAAAGTTCAAAATGGCAGCCACCTTTTTTTACCGATATACGTCGAGCATATTCTAATTTTCTCGTTCCCGACACAAAGTGGAACCACAGCTAGCGGCATCCTTACACTGCTGCCGCAAAAGAAAGAAATTGTCACGCTTGAACAGGAAAGACACGTGCTATACCGAAGCTACAAAAAAAGGAAAGAGAACAGTGGCCGCCCGTTAATTAAATTTTGTCATTTTCTTACGGCCTCCCAAAAACTAGGAACTAATCTGATCCAGACTTCTAATGTACATATACACACACACGGAGTTAGAAAACTGCGTTTTTTTTTTTTCGTCTTCCCTTTGTCTACGACTCATTTACATAACAAAGACCGCGACCTTGTTATAATTCCCCTTTACGCGAACGCCGTGTGCGTGTGTGTGTGTACTCCCCTACGGTGTGATAAAAAAATTTAAAAAAAAAAACGACTCGGGGGCTCCCATTTTCCGACACAGAGAATGTGGCCGCAGAGCGGAATCGTTAACACGCGGATTGTGCGAAAGAACGCGGCGCCGTGTAGAGTTCTAAAGGAGATTCGCATGAAGGGAATCTTCATGCGGAGAGCTCTCTGTTCCTCTTCGCAATTTCGTGTGCGCGGATAAGCGCGAAGAATAGGCAGGCGGCTTGCATGGTCCCGAACGGTTGCGTTTAGGAGCTCGAGGAGTGTTGAGCGAAAGCTCCGCGTATAGCGGAAGACTTAAACCAAGTTTCGGTTCCTTGCTGGAAATGATGATGATGATGATGATGATGATGATGGAAAGTGACTGTTCAGAGAGTTTGGAACACGCAAACATCAAATACAAGCCTCACTGTGCCTAAAACAACAACAACAACAACAATAAATGAAGGAGAAGTGATGATGACATGGGATGTTTCCCCGTGGTAGCCACAGGACCCTACCCCACTTCACAGAGGTTAATATGAGAGGGTGAATTATGATGAACGCGAAGCGACGACAGATCGGAGTTCTGTTTAGAGCTCTTCGACAAGTCCAGTGGCTTTCATGAAAGCAAAAAGGGAGCGAAGAGCCCGGCACTGATGCGCGGGAGAGTTCCGTGGGCCAAGTAGTACTTCGGACAAGCCGAATGGTCTATGGTCAAGGAGCTCAAGTTGGCTTCGAAACACCAGGCCCAAAAATATGAAATACATGCATTGAAAAACACGGCAGTGTCATTGATAATGACAGATACCAGCTGGAATCGATAAATATTGATTACGGGTCGAGTGGGGCTAACTACTATGAGTAGTGATTAGCGCACTTGACAAGAGGCGCAATTCAAGAGGTGCGGGTTCGAATCCTGGCGCTGTCTGGCTTCTTCGACGACAGCCTTTTTTTTTCTTTTTCTTTTTTTTCAATCTTTCCGTTCCTTCCACGCTTATTCTCGTCTTTGTCTTTCACTCTCATCTGCAATGTCGTTCAGGAAAGGCAGGCGCGTGTGGACGTCTTCTTGCCGGGAATGCAGGAAGACCACAGTACGGGAGGAACTCTCCCATATATACTGCCACTCCAACCTTCGCAAACAGATTCCGACGTGCACGGAAAAAGCCGCCACAGTCCCTAGGCCGGTCCTTCAATCCCCATCTATCAAAACCCCGAAGCGATCCGCTCGGCAGGTGCCTCTTCCTTCATCCGTTGGCTTGCCTCGTAAGCGATCTGTTGGTGGCGTGCCGATAACAAAGAGCGCAGTCGCCGTCGTACACACGGCGCTCCATTGTGGCCAGACATTTTTAATTGCGAACGCCACTCAAGCGTTGCGGGGACCTGACGCTGCCAGAAATGGTCCTTCGGGCGGCTTTCGTGCCAGCGCCGCATAGTACGGAAGGTCCGTTTTGTGCGAGAAGGGCCTTGTGCATGTCGCCAATGTCGTGAGCCACTTTCACTCGTCTCAATAATGAAGATATGCGTACCAGTATCTACGCGTTGATTGACATCGTAACTGTATCAGCCGGAGAGTCCCCGTGTCGATTGTGTACGCTAAGGCTGAAGCGTATACGTAGGGTTCTTTGTTTTCGGGTTTTTCAAATTCGGGAGAGAAAAATCGGGTGCTATTTACGCACGAGAATTCGGAGAGAAATCGGGCGCTATGATCTCTGCTTGATATGTCACCGGGGAATTTTCGGGTGAAACGAAAGGCATACGAAACGAGCCGCTGCTGTGACACTGGGACGAGAGACAATGATCTTTATATTTCCGCTCGGAACTGAGATAGTCAATGACCGCGGTATTCAAACACTTGCTGGAGCTCCACATAAGCTCGTCTTTGACTCCTGCAGGAGGGGATCATAAACGGAGGAGGACAAATAGGTTGTCTCTTATTTGCTGATATTATGGTTCACTTTTCCGACTGTTTACCGAGAACGACAAGTTGAAGGACCGCAACGATTTCGGGTAGATATCGGGTTTGATCCGAATTCTTGAAAATTCGTTCGGGGGGAAGAACTATCGCGAAAAATCGGGTTTATCCCAAAAACGAAGAACCCTACGCAGTGGCGTAGCCACGAGGGGGCTAGGGGGGGCTCGAGCCCCCCCTACCTGCCGCGACGGACCTACGCAAATCGCGCAAATCCAAGGAGAAAATAATATATATATATATGGGGGAGGGGGGGGGCAGTGTGACGATCGCGAAAGTTCTTACAGTTCATGTCGTCTATCTAATCTGCACTCTTGAGTGGTTTTCAAAGTATGAGCTTTTCCAAATTCTTCCGATCTCGTGACACCGTCTCATGGACATCACTGTGTAATCGCATTGTGAACGCCCAAATCAATTACCGCATTTTCAGGTGTGCACAAGTATTGTGTGTTGTTTCACCCAGGATCAGCGGGGGGGGGGGGGGCAAGTTTTCGTACCGAGCCCCCCTACCTTGGGGGTCTGGCTACGCCACTGACCCTACGTATACGCAAGTTTTATTTTGTGGAAAGTGGCAGATATACTGGTAGCATCGCGCGATTCGCTGAGCCGGGCTCATATTCACGAGTGCACCGGCACTTGGAGCACCGGAACTCTGCTTCCACGACTGAGAGACCTCAGAAATTTTACGTCGAATTTAACTTTTTGAATACACGTAGTGGATAATCAGCCTATACCAGAATCCTCTCGAAGCGAAACATGGACATGGCTAACGAGCTTCGCGCACTCAGCCACGCACGGTATATTTCGCTACGATGTGCCGTATTGGTAAGCCGGGCAATGTTTGCCGTAGAACGCTATTACATCACCCCATTAAAAACCACAAGCATGTATACAGACTGTTATATATTTTATCAACTCTCGTGACTCGGAACCATTTCCTCTCTGTTCGCTACCGGATTCGTCGAGTAATTTATTTTCGAGTGTCTCTAAAGTCTATACCAACAAAGCAGAAACAGACGTCGTGCTCAAAGTATAACGGCCGAAGATCGGCGGATAAAGCGGCAGGCATCGGAGACCAGAACGGTCGCGTCGCCCGTCCCACAAGGAAGACGCACGGGGTTGACGTAGCAGGAAGCGTACAAATCGTATCTTTATAAGCTCGAGGGTGAAATTAGTAAGAGAGACCGTGTTCCGAAAGGAAAACAAGTTTTCCTGATCCGGGCGAAGGCTTAAGACGATTTAAAAACCGATAAGAGTGTATCGCGTACGGACGTGTCGGAATCCGCGCGTAAAATATGAGGCTATTCTTTTTGTGTCCGCGTACAGGCCTGTCAAGATAATGAATTCGAAGGGAATTGAATTACCATAACAGATTGCGCCGTGAAGTTGGACGTTCACCGTATTGCCGCCTGGTATGCAAGGTACCCCTTCAGGGGAGTATTGTTGTCGCCGTCGTATACGTCCCACGTTAACTCAGCATACACCTTAGCGGCGTGTCCCAAAGATGGAACCTTGAGCCTTCTTATTTGGGCGTGTTGTACTTTTAAACCGAGATAAACTTTTGTCTCTGCCTAATTGTCCAGCGGCCCTCGCCATTTACCCAACAAGGTCAGACTGAGCTTTACAAAGAGACAGCGAACCTGTTTTTTATGTGTCGCAGTCGCCCCCAGATGCCTATCTGAAAACGCCATGCTTTTAGTCGAAGAGACAGTCGCCGAGGCACAGCACAGCACACTGTTTTGGTTTACGGAGGGAATTTTTTATTTATTTATTTCCGTGTTAGCACCGCGAAGCAACTGTGGCTATGAGCGGCGTACAGACGTGGATAGATGGAGAGAGGACAGCAGGAAGGATTGGGGAGACAGGGGGGTTAGTATGCGTCCTGGGCCGAGTTCAGGGGGAACTGTGTCGACATTCGCCTGGAAAGTCTTGGGAAAACCCAGGGAAAACCTGAGACAGCACAGCCGGTGACAGGATTCGAACCCGTGTCGCGTGCCCCAGTCTCAGCGTGGAAAGCGATCATCCTAACCACTATGCCACGGCAGCTGGTAACGAACAAAATGAAGATCCTGTCTGGCATTCGAGCTAATGCTCAGTGGAACAGCACACACTGCGGTTTGAAACTTCTCCACTAAAATGTCCTCATTTTCTAACTCGCATTGGAGGGATTCCAATTTCAATTACACTAATGGGCCTATTCGGTCGTACGCGCGCACAATAAATCTCGAGGGAAAAAAAAAAAAAGTCTGCCCTCGTAAATTGCGAGTAAACCGAGAAAACCAGAATGTACGGCAAAAAATAAATAATTCTCGCTCAAAGACCTCAAAAACCCACCGTTATGTTTGCACAAACGAATTTCGTCAAAGATCGTTTAAAAAAATAAATAATAAAGAAGGATACGGAAACATTTTGCTCAGTTCTTTTTTTGTCGAGAAACAGTACAGTAAATGCCGCCACCAACTACACTGGCACCCGCGATCGATGCGCCCAAACTGCCCCGCACTTCTTTTTCTTCATCTTCTTGTCTTGTTCCGCGCCCATTTTTCACAGACTCGCAGCACAGAGTGCACCTACAGCCTGTGGAACATCCGCTTCATGGAAGAGCAGAGTCGATATGCTGTCCTCTTTGTTTCGTATAGAGGCGTCCTAAAATTCGATACTTTCTTCATCGTGTTTCTCGTTCTGACATGTATACACCGCGCTTGAGTCGCGTTTTCTCCCATTTCCTCCGATCTACCTCCGACTTCTTCGAAATCGCGCGCCAGTCCCAAAAAGTTTGTTCCAGTCGGTTTCTTCCTCTCCTGCTTCTTCGATCGTCTTCCGTTTCTTTCTTTTTCTTTTTTTTCCTTCCATGTTGTTACTTGTCGTCACGGGCCATCTCTCCCTTGCCATTCCAGTCTCTCAGTTTCTTCTATCTCTCTCTCTTTTAACACGCTTCTACTCTAAGAACGTAGTTGTTCCCCATACACGCAAAAAAAGGGACGAAAACGAAAGGGTACAGTGGCGAGGAAAGCCGCAAGGAACCAACAAAAATGCTTTCAAAAAGCGGCATAAAGCCAGAGCGGTACATGACAATTCGTTTATCCGACTTTCCCAACATTCCGCGACAAATTCGTTCAAAGCAGCACGCACGCACGCACGCGACTTTGAGATCGCGCGGAATTCTCCTATTGTTTTCCACTGCTCGTGGAAGTTTCTTCTCCGTTCCTCTCTGCTTTTTACCTTTATTCTCTGCATCGTTCGTGTTCGACAAAGAGGTTGCTGGGGACAGAAACGAGATCATTGTTCCGAAATTCTGTACGTTTGTCTTTACGTGCTTTTCGCCGTGTTCGCGAAGCGAATGATATCGGATTCGGAACCCGACCCCGCCTTTCTTTATTTCTTTTTTTTTCTTCTTCTTTTTTTTTATGTACCGTGACAGTTGCGGAAGAGATCGGGGTGGGCCGGAACCACAAAAGAGGGAAAAAAAGAGCGTGATATCGAAAATAAAAAAAACAGAAGCGGGAAGGAGGAGATAAGGCATGATCGGAAAAACAACCGTTCCACTGCACAGACCCATATAGAGGAAGGAAAACACCACGCCTGGATTTCGTTGCCGAGCGAAAGGAAGAAATGGGGAAAGGTATGCGGCATAAATCTGAAGCAAAGGAAGAAAGATGCGTCGAGGAATCCCGATCAGTAGTTTATCACGTGAGATGGGTTGGGCAGTGTTGGAACGGAGCTCTGTATATGGTGTTCCTCCGAGATTTCGACCGACTTTTCCGGTTGACTGCGGCGTTGCACGCGTGTTCGGCGAGTATTACTCCCGGGGAGTTCAAACCCGAGTAGTATAATTCTAACATGTTATGACAATCGAGGAATAGACGCTATGCAATATGAAAGCATTTCGTTCATTTTGCGATGCTTCTTGCTTGTCTCCCCTCACTTTTTTTTTTTTTTTTTCTTGCTTGCACACGACGATGCGTCGTCGATTCGGCGTCGACACCTAACTACCATACAGACATACTTTGTCCCTAATGATCCGTCTTGAACATATCCCTTCAGGCATTTCAGGGCGGCATTCACTTGCTGCTGGTCGGTAGCTTTTTTCTGTACATTCGGCGCGATAAACCAGACAAAAACGTATATCAACACCTCGTTAAGGACGAAAGCCTCAACGACAACCTGACTGAGCACAAAAGCCGTCCAGAAAAGCACCCAGTAACGTAACCATAAATAGGTGTACATTTTGCCCAAAGATAGCGATGGCTGTCATCACTGTCCGTATCCAGCATGCTCGAACCCGCAAAAAGCGCCTTCTTCCTTCCGGATCCGTTTTTATCGGAAGCATATACTCTATGTATTTGTGGTATACGATAGTTCGCCAGACATCAGACACGATTCTCCGCAGGAGCTCTAGCGGTTTCTATTTTCGCTGTATACGGGTGAGTCGAACATGTACTTTGTTATCTAGCTGTCACGCGCTTTCCTATGGGGCTCGAGGAATCCGCTGTCCAGTACTATAGCGTATCGCTGTATCTGGACGCGCGCGCGCGAAATAGTGTTTGGACCAGGGCGGACGCGCGGCGAATGTAGCAGTGTAGGGATTTGGCTTGTCTAGGCTTGTCTACTCGGCCAATAATGATGTCTGCGGAGATAGCACGCTTACAAGAAGAAGCGGCGGTGAGAACTCGCTTTCTTTCTTTTTCTTTTTTTTTTTTCTTCTTACCGTCAGCAGACCGATACGATGATGTCCCGGTATGGCAGAGACGTCTCAAAGGAGAATTTATGGTTCGTGTAAGGCTAACAGGGAACGCTCTCGATAAAGCCGAAATTGGGTGGGGGGATTACTGCGCTATATGATGAGACAAGTGATCAACCAATCTCGCAGTGCTTCCTCGAAGGCTTTGGACGCTGCAATGAGATTACAGGGAAACGAACAATGATATTGGACTCGATTAATGTCCGCTCGGTTATATACCGCTGTCCCTCCAGACGAGATATGTACGGAATTTGTTCCGATGAAGTGTCCGACATTGTCTGAAAGCGATCACACTCTTATGACCGGAACTTCACCGGATAACACGCAGAAGGCGAACCATTGCGCGGAATGATAGTGTCACCACTTGTGATTTGTGCACTCTTAAAATATATAGAGAGAGCTTCACACGCTCCTACTTAGCCGTCACCACAAATGACATCGCTCTCTCCCTTGATCTGTTGAAAACAAAAGGCGTACGCCTTTTTGTGACATACGTGCAGCTGTGTTAGTTGTCACGAAAGGGCGTACGCCCAGTGCTCTGCAAGAACATAGCTATAACTGCACAAGTGTCTTAAAATGGTCTTACGCATCCCGCTTTCACCAAATCGGGGGTGGGGGTGGGGGTGGGGGGTGGAGGGAGAACAGAGAATTCGGGACGATGGTTGGCTTGGAGCGTTTTTTCAAGCGCAGTGCGAGCGCTATTCTGATAGACCGTCATTTGTGTTCTTCCCAGGTGGACAACGCCGGGTACCAGGACTCGGAGCTGTCCCTCTCATCGAAGCGACCTTACATGCCCACCTCAGGAGTGGGGACAGTTCATCACCACCACCACCTGCGACCCCTGTCGGATCCAGGCTCGCCAGGGGCCAAACTCAAAAAGCGGCCCCTGTGCAGGTTTTGGAAGCTCCGTTTTCCTCAGGGTCCCGCAGGTTCCCCGTCTCGACGATTCGTCGCCCTCCTACTAGTCCCCCTCGCCTGTCTAGTCATCTTAGCAGCCGCTGCCGTCCTTGTGTACACATGTACGTATACATTAGCTCCACTCCTGACTACCTCAACGTACTAGCATTATTGTAGTTCCCAAACAGAACATATTACAGCGCCATCTACGTGACTTAAACCTCTGAATCTATTACCGAATTAATGCAATTGCAACCCACGTGACCACGTATGAGAAAATTAATTTCTAGTTTTGAAAAGCACGACGCCATAGAGTGCACAATCCTCCACACTCCTGGCAAAGTTGGTTGTCCGAGGTCGATTTCCATGTATTCGATAAAGATGCTGGCAATTTTCCAACGTGAGGCGGGGAGCGGAGACCGGGCTGTTTCTAGGAGACAGGATGGACGCGAGAAGTCCCGTTGGCGTCACCTATACTCTGGGAGAATTCGAAACAAGGCAGTTTTGCGGGCTCTTTCGAAAATTTTTCGTGCAAGCGCGCAGTGTTCGGTGACGCCGTTTATAATTGCGTAAGTAATAATTTTCGCGAAAACTATTTGTGCGCGATATTAAAGTCCCGCGAAGTAGGGGACACCCCTAAGAACTCCGTGGTGCAGGATCAACGTACACCGAAATTAAGGTACCGCGAAATATTCCCCAAACGTGTCTCCGTCCAAACTCGCGACTTACTGAGACCGCGAAATTCACCACACTCTAAAAACAGCCCTTCGCCGCATAGCACGCTGTGGGGCAACCATTGCCAGTGCAGTTATACGGTATTTTGCATAATAAGTATCTGAACGAGGCTGATTTGGAGTACGAAATAAAGTAAATATTTATATCACTTACTTGCCTAAAAAATTCTACAAGACCTGGTAGAACGTTAACACCGGATTTCCATTTTTCTCTCCACAGTTTATAACCGATCCAAGGTGGATTTTCGAAAAGAGGAAATTCGACAAGATCTCGAATGTAAGTACACCTTCCAAGCTTTGCTTTGTCCCGACCAAAGCAATCGTCCCCTTCCTCTGTCGCGGTTCGCTTCTGCGAGCGACAATGACCCCGTATTATCTAATATCATTCTGACCAACAGACCGTAGAGCAAAAAACCTCGCGGAGATACACGCCCCTCCACGACATTTTTCTCGGCGCCAGTGACGCAGATCCAGCACTCGAACCGCCAGGAAAAAAAAAAAAAAAAAAATGAAAAGAATGAGGAAGCTGGACACACAAGAACAAGTTTAAGATATAAAGGCCGCAAGAATGGGTTTGGGCGAACGGCTGGCAACCAGCAGCACCTAATAATCTCGACCGCAGTAGTAGAAGAATAAAAAAAAAATGAAGGCAGCTGTGCGGGACAAAAGAGAAGGATAGCCGGGCGGAAGTGGCGCCGTCTAGCGGACCGGCCACAATCGCAGATGACGACACACCCCGGGGACGTACGCAATCAACTAGGGCCTCCTTTTTTGCACCTCTCTTAGCAACACGAAAAGTCTCGGATTCTATCTTCTCTTCCACATTCATCTCGGGGCGGACAAAAAAAAAGAAAAGGAACGGAAGGTGTGACCAGGTATTCGAAAAATATGTGCTGTATACTCACCCACGCCTTCCGAGAAGTGTGTACTTCGAAAAAAGCCAACTGTAATGTCTGTTATTATGCCTTTCTTTTTTCTTTTTTCTTTTTACTTTAGCACGAGACGTCTTCTTTCCGTTTCTTTCGTTTCACCTTTCGCACTTTACTTTACGTTCTCGAGGAGGAGTAGAGATGTACTGTGTGAACTCGTTTTATATCAATAGAACGTACGCCTCGTGGTTTGGAAACCGAAGCCCAGATACTCTCTTAGAACAGTTTTATAGAAAGAAAACAGGGTGTTAAACACACACACATAATGACACGATGATGAGATGGGGCTGGGCACTGCCCCAGTGCCATTTGTAGATAGTGAGAGATGATGATGATGGAGATGAGGATTCAGATTATAAAAGCAGTGTGGAGAGGCACGTTGATGACAGGAAGTCCCAGAGGTGACGGAGACCTTGGTGCATGTGAATGCTACTGGACCATGGGCCCAGCACCTTGCCCATTGGTAAAGGGGCGGTGGTCGATTGCATGCAGTATGTTAAAAATGGCTCCTGCGCTACTTTAAAACGGAAGTTCACTGCATGACATGCTAGCAGCCCAACCGCAATCGCAAATGACATCGTTCTGCCCCTTTGATTGGTTGAAAACGAGAGGCGTACGCCTTTTTGTGACACTTATGCGGTTACTATATTAATTGTGACAAAAAGGCGTACGCCCCGCGCTGTCCCCAAATCAGGAGCGATAGTGGTATCATTCTGTGCAACGGTTGGCGCCTTCCACGTGTTATGTAGCAAAGCGCTGTTCTAATATGCGAATATACGTATAGCGAAACACAACATTCATTTGCTGTCCACCGCTATGGTCCATCCCGTTGAAGAACACGAAAGCCACGGACAGAGACGCACGCTTTCATCACCTGCTAGATACCATTATAATATCCGAGAAGCCGAGAAAAAAATACAAAAAAAAGCAAGTATACTAGACAGAAAATGACACCGTGGTGACGGCGGCAAAAGTAAACTGAACTTTTCTGCGGCCACAAGGTCATAATGAGAGGCTACTGCTCCGGCTACAATCAGGAGCACGGAGGTTCCCACCACCATCCGCGAAGCCCGTCATTTTGCAGCTGGCAGATGTTACTAGGGTAAAGATGAAAGGACGCCACCGAGATGTTTTGCCTCGCCACACCGAACCTATCGGTTACCAATCTACCCGGGCAGGGCGACATAAACATACACTAACGTAATTGAATTCGACTTCCCTCCGCGCACTTCCTTTCTTCTGCCACTCACGCAATTTCACGTGAAAGGTGTGTTTACATTGTGAGTGTCCAGGTGTTTTACGTTCCGCGTTGTTTAACGGCAGGTGAGGCTGCACGGCAGTATAATGTCGAGGAAGTCTAACGGAGACCCGAAGTAAATTAGCAGTAGAGAGCTCGTAAAACAACGTTATAATGGAGCAAAGTCGCTCACGCGATGCCGCAGCCCATACTCGCGCGCCACCGACACAACGTTGTAAAGTTGTGCACGATCCTGCGCGATTCGCGCCCGAACACTAAATTCGCGACGTGACTATACATCGCCGTTTCCTGGAGTTGGAGTTGGACGGACTAAAAATAATACGTACCGTAATAATACCGTTTCCTAAAGTGGCGGATTTAGTAAATACAGTCAAACTCCTTTACAACGAAACTCAGGGGACAGCAAAAAAAAGTGCAGTAAAGGTATTTTCGTTAAAAAGGATATCCATTATTGGACCTATAGGGCTCCAGCGGGACCGCAAAAAAATTTGCTGTAGTGGTATTTTCGTTAAAAAGGTGTTCGCTATAAAGGAGTTTGACTGTATACTGCAAACACCGCTTCCACGATGCGGCGAACACACGCGCCGTTACCGAGGAACGATATGTATATCCATGTCCCCGGTGATCCAATTGTGCTGAGTGCGGGCATTTTCAACTTAAAGCAGCCAAAGCACTATACCAACAACAAAGGCTACAAAAACAGGTGTTGATGATGAAATAAATAAATAAACAGTTGTAGCTTCCATTCATCAGATATTTTCTAAAGCAAAATGAACGGAATATGAACTGCTACTTTACTTTTCTTTCTTTTATATTTTCTCGGTGGATTTAAGTCGCATTCAGTTTCAAAGTGAGAGAGAGAAAAAAAGGAGGGGGGCGAAGAACTGGCAAGACGTCTGGAGACAGTGAGTCGTGGTGTAACAGGTACGAGGAAAGAGCTCTATATTTCGAAACGATAAGAGTAGTAGTAGTAGACAAAGTCATGAGCCACCTTGCGGAAAGAAACGGGTTTCCAGCAGAGATTCGATCGTATATGACGCAGTGGGGGCGGTTACATTACGCAGTGGGGGGCTTTATAGAAACAGAACCGGCCTGGGTATGGCAGACACAATGCAGGCCATCCAGCCCCCTGTATCTAAAAGGAAGCCCGAAATGTATCTGTAACAACTCCCTCATAGAGATATGATTGCTGCCCGTTCAGCTGCTCCCGGCATTTGGCCCGACGCGGCCTTCCTACTGCGAAATGCAGAGCGGAATAGGAACGAGTAATTAAGACGAATTGCACCGAATGAAGCTCCGTGGTCGCATGCAGCTGTTGCTCATAAAAAGGCCAGCGTATGTGTCACATTTAATGTGGATTCAAATGCTTCAAGCCTGTCGGTGTTAACTGTATTATTTGTAAACTCATAATATCCGTAGAAACACAGAGATGAGAACGAATTAAAAAAAAAAAGAAAGAAAGAAACGCCACCGGTCTCCGACGTAAACACGTCAATCTGCTGCACACGCAATATCGTTCAATATTGCCTTCGACTATATCGCAGGAATAACAGCAAAGACGAATAGGAGAGCGTCAAGTGTGTAGAAGAAACCCTTCCTTCAGACTCCGGCATAGCCGCGAGGTTTATTGCTCTTTATCTGTCCGCCGAAGCCACAGACGTAAAGCAACGGGCCACGCTAATCCCCACGAGTAATCCCCTCTTAAAGCCGGTTTAATCCGCCACAAAAGCCGTCCACCTGCAGCATTTACAATTTCCTGGACCTTCCTTCTTCTAGCAGACGTGCCTCGCATTCGGTTAGAATTGCTGTCATAAAGTTGTATGGGTGTACGAGGTCCATGCCGAACTTTCGTTTGACTTCACCTGAGGGCTTCAAATGGCAAACCTCGGAATTGCTCCAGTTATCATTATTCGTGGATAATATCTTCGTTTGACACCCAACAACACTACGCTTCCGTCCGCCTACCTGCAGTGAACCTTCCCGTTCTCCAAGACAACATAAGAGCTACAGTCACGGAGGTATATCTCCGCCAGAACGGAGAATGTAGTTCGCACATTGAGAATGGGGCATATGAGAAGATGGCAGACTACAAGCAGACTGGGAAGTGGATTCACATGTTTCGTTTGCGTCAATATATATTACCCGCTTCCTTTAAAACACGCAAATGGAGTAAGTGTTTCCGTAACGTGATTAGCTTACGAACAACAGTTCAAAGCATGCGGGCGCACTAAATTGTGACTCGGAAGCGTTATGCGCCCGCGTAATACAATCACACTTAGATTTGTGGGCGGAGTTGACCTATAGGGGGTCAACCTGTCCCGAAGTACACAAACCCGTACGGAGAGTGACACACTTTCATGAGAAGCAGAAACGCTGTTTCTTGTAACGCAAAATCGTCACGAGTAATGAAAAGGAGAGGGAGGGAGGAAGTTGATTCTGCATCCGGCGGCAACCCCTCTAAGTTGACGCCACCGAGCCTCCTCCTTTTGCTCGCGCATGAACTTTGCTGCTATTCTTCAACTTTTGACGCCACCAAGCCCCAATTATTCCCCATTGCATCCGCTGTGTCCACAGAGACCCTCCACCAGTGACCCTGCCGACTGGAATGGGTGGCGCTGCAGTCTGTCAACCTGCACTATGTTCGCTCCGGAGCACCAGCAAAGCAAACACAAGCACATCTGCGTCGCGATACAGACGTCGGAGAATGATGACGATGAGGAAGAAGCAAATGATGAAAAACGAGCGCCCTCCTTGGGTGACGAAGAGCAGGTTTGACAAGCCAATTTCCGCCGATCCTCGCTTTCTCCCCAGTGTCATTTCCGCATGCTGTCTCCGAAAAAAAAAAAAAGTAGTAGTCTCAAATATAGCGGACAATATTTTGCCAAACTGCCGCCTTCACGCGCTTTTCTTTTAATCTTCTCTTTCTTGTAGCGTCTTCCACTGATGACCGCGATTTTTCGCCTAATTCGCTTCCTTTCCCTTAGCCCCATCTATCTTTGATATTTCCTCGCATTTCTTCATTTTTCTCTCTCCCATATATTTCCCCCCCGTATTCAAACTCTAACGCTCGCATAAATATTCGCCCCAAGAACTAAACAAGTTCAACTACGCACGAATAAAGAGAGAGAGAAAAAAAAATACGCCTACACATCGTTCCCCCTTTGATGATGGAAAGGCACGTGACGACGCATTGACTTCATAAATCTACGCCACCAGGCGAAGATGGAGCGCTGGCTTCGCGCCGTTCGTGTTGCCAGACCACTTCTTCTTGCGCCGCCGTGACCGACGATACGTGATGCGTGAGGTTTTTCGCAGGATTGCCAAGCAGCTGCTGCCGATTCCGAACGCGCGTTTGATGGATGTTAGCAAACATAAGGTTGTCACGTGGTGCGAAGCAGCGCGAAAATAAAGCCGTCCTTCATCACCCGGCTATCGGAAACGATGAAGACGGTTCTGACGTATCGCCGCCTTTTCGGAGCCAGCAATCGCCGGATGGTATAATATGTGCTTACGGGCTCATGCAGGATAGACGCGTACATAATTCTCGGATGCCGGTGCTGGGAACGCTGTCAATATCTGTGTTGCCACAGGACGAGGAATGTGGACCGGCGGTTTCTGACCGTAGGAGCAGGAAGTGCGAAGGAAGCACGGGAATGTCGCGGCTCCGTGCCCTGTACATCGTGCTCTACCGCCATGCACTGACGACAACGAGAACACTTTTTGTGTGTGTGTGACTGACGAGCGGGGTGTTTACGCGGTGAGGATCACTTTACACGTTCTTCACAAGATGAAGTCGTCGACAGATACGTCACGCGCGTAACAATGCACAAAGGACGAGTAAAGTACATTCAGTTGTTGGGACAGTACGCCGAGATCTGTACGTGCAACGTTCCCACTTGCGTCCGTACCAGGCAACAGCACAGCAGGGCAACAGCCCAGTAGCTTGTATGCACGGTACCTTGGCTTTAGAACTGACGCTGATGGCCTTCCAAAGAAAATGGTATTATAAGCGCACAGTTCGTCATGTCAAACATGGGCGTAAGGAGAGGGCGGGGGGGGGGGGGGCGTGCCGCCCCCTATGCTCTTTAGTCATAGGTCGCCATGATTGTGCTCATATCTGAACCTCTGAACACCCTCAGAGTCTGCAGCATCCGTCTCTAGGGAAAGAGTTGTGTGTGGCGGGGGGAGGGTTTGCAAACTTTGCCCCCCCCCTCCTTGGAAGAAATCCTTGGATCGCCCACGATATCAAGGCAACCTGTATATGAAGAAGACATGACGCAGTGATATCCCTCCGCTTCAGTGTCGCAAAAGCACGTGACCTGTCATGTGAAGTCACCACCAAAGGAGCCACTCGCTGAACGCTATATGTGATTAGCAGAAACACAAGCACCACTATCTATCATTCGAAACACAATTTTCAAGCAGTACACCCAGTTAAACTAGATTGTCTCGTTATTGCACAGCACAAGCTCTTGTGGCAAACACGCAGTAACAGCAGCTGACCCAAGGTGTCTACCAAACTGCAGCCTTCAAATTCCCTGACTTTTCCAGGTTTTCACTGACTATTTCAAGCGAATTCCCTGACAAAAACAAAAGGGAACTTGGTGTCTGCTTGTACGTTTTGATACCAGATCCAACATAAAACAGACCATTTATTAAGTATTAGTGAGGCTACCCTACTTTTCTGCGTCAGAGCTTGTCATACTGGTGAACTGCTACTCGCAGTCACGTTGCTGCGGCATCGCCTCTCAACCACCAATCGGCACTCGCGATTCGCCGCGCATCATCACGGCACTTGTCTGCGATTTTCCCTGACTTCAGCTGCTTTTTAGCCAAATTCCCTGACAATTCCCTGACTTTTCCAGTCACATCAAAATTCCCTGACTATTCCCTGTTTTCCAGGTTTTCCAGGTTGGTAGACACCCCGTGACCCTTTTTTTCGCCCACTGTAAAGCCCTGAAAAACGTCCCACGCCACGAGAACCAGCTCACACCGCATTCCCCCACTTGCCACACCGCCACCGATGGTGTGCACGGCACCACAATATCCCTCTGGGCAGGCACCAGTTTTCCGGGCGTGAAGCGATTAGTATTCTCCTCTCTCTCTCGAGATCATCGTTTCAAAACCATCTCAAAGCTTCCCGCTGTCGCCCGAATACATGACCGACGAAAATTACACCGTCTCAAATGCTGGCCGATACGTCGTCCATTAACGCGCCGCTTAGTGCCATCTATACATCCCAACGAGCGATATATAGTATACAGGGCCAGTATAACACATTCGACACGGTTGGTAAAGGCTCAAGGTATAGATGGAGGCCACGTTTAAATCACAAGGTGCCGCTCGTGATATACTGCCGCCGGTGGAATCAATTTGAGGATTCCAAAATCCCCTAGGCGGTCGGTAGTTCGCTTGGAGTCGCTGAGGAAGCAGCAAGGCGGAACGGTTCAAAAGCGATCCGAGTTGCTGCTTGTGGAATGGGAAAAAAAAAAAAAAGATGTAGTATAAACAGGGGAGGGCGATCGAACTGGGATATATATGCAAGGGAGATGCTATAGGCCGTCTGAAGTATATGATGCGAGGCGGTCTGGGATTTTTATGTTGGGCTTTTTTTTTGTTTTGTTTCTTTTTTTGAAACGTTCATGATACTTTCGGATTCGGAGAAAGTTACGTGGCTTTGTAAATGCACATAAAAATAGTGGTCGGATGTTTGCGTTTGCGATACGAAATCTCGGTTTCGAGAAGATCCGAGATATGGTGATTGAAGTCTTATATTGACGTGATCGGAGGAAATTCTGGCATCTATATACCCGCGAGTATTGGAAGCTTCGGATAGGATGGTTTTCGCAGTGCAAGGAGCACACGAGACAACGCCTATAAGGTTAGGGGGGGATATGATTATCAAAAAAACAAAAGGAGAAAAAGGAAGGTTCATTTCTGAAACTGCAGCACCGGACAGGACGCAACAGAGTTAGGAACAAAGTGACAGAGGTTAGCCAGGCAAAGAGCCGGCTTGCTATTCCCCGAAAATAAAATAAAAGAAAAAGAAAAGCCAGTAAGGTTAAGTTGCGTAACGACTACTGGATGAGTCATCGCATTCAGAAGTGCAACATTAAATAAATTATAAAGGAGGAGCCCACATTTGATTGCCAGCTTCACTATGGCATTAAGTTACTTGCCTCGTTTTTTTTTCTTTTTTCTTTTTGCGTGTTTATCCCTACAAAGCGCGTAACATCTGACCGTGGCAAAACAGGAGGTACTCTCCAACCAGAAGCTCTTGTTCCCTGCAAGTGCGGCTTGCCTCGATGGTGACCTTCGGGGTGACATACTATTTTAAAATGGTCCGCAACTATGTATTCCTATATAAACGCACAGCACAGACGAAGGAAGAGTAGGGAGAAGTGATAGAGAGGTGGTGTCGTGCTCGGTGGCGCGGAACCAATTTCACGGGGGCATTGCAACGCGAATCGAAGACCACATGCAGCTCTCTCTGGCGGCTGTGGCCCGCACAATTTCGAATGACCTTTCAGAGAGGGGGTCCACCGAGGAATTTAGGCTGTCTAATAGGCTCGGTGGGACAGCGTCATCTTCGACGGTCACTCGGATGAGATGGACTCGCATTAGAAAAAAAAAAAAAAAAAAACTCTGCTGTCAGCTCAAGAGATTCCAAGTGGATTCTCATATGGATAACACGTGTCCTGTGATCCGTACCGAACGCATCTGTTACGACTCTACAAAATGTTTTCGCTGCTTTTCTCTCTCGCCATCCTTTTGCGTTTCACAAACTAACAAAACGTGTAAGTGTAACGCCTAATAAGGACCAACATGTACGGGCCAAACAAATTTGCGTTCAATGCCACGACAAAAATACGTAAGTATATGACAATGGCAGGGATAGCACACGATGTTATGCGCTGTGCATGTTGTACGTTGTCGGACAGGCAACTCTGGAGAGAGCCAACGAAAACGTAACACATCTTTCCCGGAATTCGGGCCCAAAGTTGCTGTCCCACGCCGTTTTCCCCCCACCACAGCTGTCAAATGAATAAAATAAACGTCACACGCCACAACACAACAGTGGAACAGCGACACGCGACCTCATTCACCCTAACGACAACGGAACGCGCAGTCCCTTCCTGCGTCTTAGCTGCTCCACAAAGCACCCTTAGCAGATGACCCGCCCTTCAGTAACGGGAGATGTCCATAGCCTTCGTTGTGGCGTCAAAAACCTCATGCACTCGCGCGCTTACCCTTCATGGTGACACGAAACGAACAAAAGAGAGAGAGAGAGAGAGAGAGAGTTCAGTGAAACCCAAGCAGACCGATGAAGTGTGTCTCTGATTACACAAGGAACAGAGTGGAAAGGGCAAAGAGAAACTATGGGGGGAGAGAGATATGGCTGCACGTGCAGGCAGCTAGTATTCGCACGATGGGATAAAAAAATGGCATCGGCAGAAGAGAAAGATGTTGCTGCCATCATTCTGGATGACTGGCTTTGAGGGAAAGCCGACACCAAAGGCACGCTGTGGAGAAGGGGAAATTCGTTGCGGTATAGTGTTCCCAGATGGGAAATGACAAGGTGCGACCAGGAAGAACGGAAGCAGATGAGAAAGTTGGGCCTTCTTTCGTCTCTCGCGCGTTCGCGGAAATCGCCGGGATTCCCGAGATTCCCGACCCGGGACTGATTTCAGGACGACGTCACGGTTCGGTACCCACTCGTGAAGGCGTTCGCGCGGCAAGGAACACCAAAAGTTACCACCACAACGCATTCCTCATATGTGGAGATGAAATCATTTTCTTAAGCATTCGCACAGTCCAGGGATCTTATTTTTTTTTTCCGGTTCGGTCCGGTTCGGATTCAGACATATTGGTTCGGGTTTGGGCTCAGCTCCGCATCAACGCAAAATATCGGTTCAGGAAAGTGTATTTTGAGCAGACTGCCACGGGTTAAAAGCAAGCACATCCTTATGATTCTCAAACACAAATGTACTTTTGTTGAACAAGAGATAAACTGATGTTCGGAGGCTGGAACAACATAGAAGGGACAGATACAAACAAAGCCTCAAATTGCCTAAGAAATCAACGATGAAAGATGAAAGTCACTGAAAAGGTTAGCCAGCTGCAGGGATCGAACCCACATCTTCTGGATTATCGCCTGGATTACATCCAGAAGATGTGGGTTCGATCCCTACAGCTGGCTAACCTTTTCAGTGACTTTCATCTTTCATCGTACTTTTGTTGTTGTTGTTGCCGACACAGCAGTGGTTCCCAGCAACACTGCGCGTTACAGACCTGCATTTCGGATGTAACGTTACGGTAGCATACTGTACTCTCCATGTTCACTCATTGTATATACACCCTGTTACGTTCTGCTCAGGGGCTGGCCGCATGGTTTCACAACCCAAAATGAAAACTGCTGTTGCTGGACGACAAAAATCGCGTACAAGGAAGCCTACAACTGCCAAAAGGACGACCCCAAAGCTAACACAACTGAATAAACGCAACAGCTGCGAGGACGAAATACCTGTAGTGAGTGTGGCGTTGTAGAGGATGTAGAACACATCCTTCTCAGGTGTCAGAAGTACGTCGCTGCTCGAAGGGCATTAGAGACAAGCCTCTCTCGTTTGGACTCCCGAGCCTTCGACATCACGAAACTATTAGGTCCTCCTTCGTCCGACAAGGCGCTAAGGGCACTTGAAGACTTTTTGCATGCAACCGGGCTTATGGACATCCTATGACACGGTGAATGTGTGATGTGTCCTGTGTGTGCCCCCGGTGATTCCGCCACTTTACTCTAACTTGGGCGCAGCTCTTGAACTTTTGACCTACACGTTGAACTCAATTATCATCTCTGTTCGTCTCTGGACATCATCCTTTTGCGTTTTCATCATCTCATCATCAGATTGAACTTTCTGTATTAAGTGTACTGGGGTAGCCAGTTTGACTTCGTCGAAACTTACATCCCCATTTTTTTCTTTACTCACATCACATCACATCACGAAATACCTCGCGCACTTAAGTTTTTGTGCAGTTTGGCACATTTTTGTTCAGTTTCAGTTTCGAATTCATTTGGCAACGCGGCTCAATCCGCTGCGTAAATCGCTGTTCCGATCTCTCACGACGCACATAACGTCCGAACCGTTTCGCGAACCTGTAACCGCCTCAATTTATTTCGGTTCGGTTCAGTTCAGGTTCAGCGAAAAATACGGCCTTTTAGCGATTTTCGGTTCGGGATCAGTTTCGGTTCGGATCCAATGTCCCCGGTATTCGCAACCATCACAGCTTTTTATATGGGGAAACAGTCCGACACCTGGTGTATGGCGACAGCGGCGGGTATATGCAGCGCATCTTCCAGATGTTATCCGATCCAAATGCACTACTAAGGTATAGTACCGAGGGGATGCGTAGCGAGACAACTCTTTATACCAGACGCCGTCCTTGGTTTTGTGAATACGCGATAAATAATTTACCCGGCATACTTCGCTATAGCAGACACCTTTGTAGAGCCCATTAATATGGTTCGATATCAGACGCAACACATCAGTACCACACATATCAAACTTCCATTCAATCGCGCAGAACTTATCGCACACACAAGAGTCTCCGTCCCTTCGTCACGGCCTCTCAACCAACCTTTAAACCGAAACAAAGGCTCCCCCCCAACTGCCATATCGGTACCTTTCGAGACTTCTCTGCCTGTAAATGCGGAGCCCCATACCTCAAATGCACGCAGCACCAGACAATCACGATACGAAAACTGCCAGACTCCCTCCGCGGAGAACATGTTTTACGACCGTTCGCTATATCGAGACGGCATCCAAGAAATATGCAGCGCCGCGCAGATTGAGCTATCATGGAGAACCTCCTTCACTTCAATCTCACGTCGCAATGTATACACACACACACACACACAGGCACCACACAATGGCCAGGTTGCGTTGCGTGCAGAGAAACACGTGTAGGTTTTCTTTCTCTCTCTCTTTATCTTTCCTTCTGCACAGGCACCACACGCAGAAACGCGTCATATTTCGCCCGTTTCGGACCGACAGACGGACGGCAAAATAGCCATCACAATCACCCGACTGTTCCGCGCGTGTCTGAGGGGGAGAGGATCCGGCATCAAAGATGAAATCCTATCTGCCAAATATCGGGGTCGTATACACGGGTTCCAACTGGGGGGTGGGGAGGTAATTCGGAAGGAATTTACGAGCGTGCCAGCTTTTTCGAATCTCTCCCTCTGTGTGTTGCGGTTGATTGGCCAACGTGGAAGGTATACTAATGGGATATGAGGGGTGGATAGTATCTTACTCTTGAGAGACGACAGAGAACTGTCTCGGTGGTATGCGTGCGTGTGTTATCCAGACAAGATGGTCGTGATCTCCGGGTTCCAGAGGAAGGAATATCGTGCTTTTCGTGCGACATGTGTATGGTATACAGTCGAACCTCGTTAATACGACATCATCGCTTTATGACCATTTTGCTGGGGAGCCGTTCCCTTCCAATGGTCTCCGCATGTAACTCTTGTTCGTTAATATGACATCTCGTTAATATGACGCTCGATAATACGATATCCCCCTCTTTATGACCATTTGTCTCGGGCACCGTTCCCTTCCAATGGTCTCCGTATGTAACTCTTGTTCGTTAATATGACATCTCGTTAATATGACACTCGTTAATACGATAGCCCCCTCTTTATGACCCCATTTGTCTCGGGCACCGTTCCCTTCCAATGGTCTCCGTGTGTAACTCTTGTTCGCTAATAGGACAATTCGGTTTATGGTCAAAATCTGCGGGAACGGCCGTGGTCATATTAACGAGTTTCGACTGTACTACGAGCTTCGAAGCGCCACTTTTGATTGCTGCATTTTTTTTTTAATTTTTGGTCTACGATGTGGCATGTAGGACGGGAATAGACACATTGTGACAAGTGAAGTTCTACCCTATAAGAGTATAGAATTGTTGCACTGTTTTGTTAACCTTGTAAAAGAGCGCCTAGGTGCTAATCTCTCCTGTTTCTGTGCAGCAGCTAGCTGGGCCGTGGACGGCTCCTTTCGAGTGACGAATCGAGGGTACTCTCCCGAACTCATGGATCACTCAAGCCGGGCTTTCAAATCCCTCGCCTCCGAAGTAGCACGAGCGGTGAGTCTCACTTTACCATCGAGGATCTCCCCCCCCCCCCCCCCCCCCTAAGCGGAATGGGTTCCTTCGGCTGCCCAGAGGGCGCCTTCGCTCACTGCCATCAGTGCCACCTGTGGTGGCGCGGATAAGTTATTTCCAGCATTTATTTCAGTTATTTCGCAGTTTCCTGCAGTTATTTCATCAGGGATGGTATAGATTCACTGAAGTAGGTCGAACACGAGACAGAATTCACGCGACGACGTGTGAAATCGTCAACCATCGTCATTTACGTTTGTAGAATATACTGGAAAACTTTTCCTCCGCCCGCCACCAGGGAAGGAAGCCGGCGCCAGTGTCGCCGTGCCAAACTCTAGCCGAACGTCCCTATTATCGATTGTTGCTTCGTGTTACAAAACCGCGCAACTGTTCGCAAACTCCCATTGCGGGGGACCACACACCGTAAAGCGAACAAAGGCACGAGAGAAACCCTACTGCTGTATTTACTTACAGTAAAGTTGAAAACTCAGCAGGAAACCGCAAAGGCCGTTCCAGACCTCGTCAGCAATGAGTGAACGGCGCGGAAGAAACAACCCAGCAGAACGTGACGGCCGGGGAAACTATATATCGACCAAAGCTCCGCTCTCTATATCATCTCTCTCTCCTCCACATCTGTTGATCTTTCATGAGTGTCGAACCTATCAAAGTTAAGTGGCGGCGGCATGCTGAGCATATAAATTACTGCATGCAAATAGGAAATCGTGTTATGCACGTATAACACGATGAAGTGATCGAGCATCGTAAAATATCGAAAGCATACAAAGTTATATTACGAATTACAGGAGCTGTAACGCAACAGCGGATCGGCTTGGTTTGCAGATTAATCAACCGGACGGAAGTGTGGTATATACTCACAAACTGAAGACAAACTTTTAGGTTCCACGTCCACTTTGGGAACCTGCTCTCGAAACGCCAGCCCCTTTCTAACTTCAAATTTATAACAAATAGGTAAAGAGCGCCTCGAACATTAGCGAGTTTAGATTGGTGGGGGTGATGGCGAAAGGGATCGCCGTTGTCGCCTCACAGAGAATGTGCGTCCTGGGCCGACTTCTAAGGGAACTGTGTCGACGTATGTATGAAAATGTCTGAAGAAAACCAACGAAGAACCCCAGACTGCACAGCTGGCACCGGGATTCGAACCCGGGAACCTCCCCAGTCTCGACGCGACGTGGCCAGCACGCTAACCAATGAGCCACGCGAGCTGGTGCGAGTTGGATCGAACGTGAGATCGACAGGTGTCCATGATAGCGGTTCCGAAAAATATGATAAGCCAATTGCGCTGCTTCTTTGCAGGTGGCGACATCACGTTGCTAAGCTTGGATTCGATAGCCTCCTTTATCTATCGTTTTTCGCGGTGTTCTTCCCAACCAATACTAGCTGCTTCGTAATCTTCTACCCGTTAGGTTAGATAATCTGGTTTGGTTCAGATATTACGCGTTCGCACACCTGGCGGAGTTCCAGAACCCCGCCAGTAGGGCTCGCACTACAAAGACTGCTCTCGAAGCGTCTGGCGACATCTAGGGGCTTGTGCCCCAACTGCCCTGCACAACGCCGCTCTTCGCATAGTTTCGACCAGAAGTTTATCCGGAATTGCAAACGTTTGTGGGTGTATAAAAACAAAATTGGGGGATAAATGGATAAATAAATACGGATAAAGTCTGGATAAATCAGTGGTTTCGACCACAGGGTTTCGACCACGTTTTGCAAACTTCGCACTACGGTCATGTACGATGCTCAATCACTTCGAAATGTGTCCGGAGTGTGTAGCCTTCAGAACTGTACATGCGGACAACATAACAGGCTTCAGCTACATTAACTAACAATTGGCACGACAACTTTTATAGGTCGCTATACCCTGTATGCTTTGGTTCTTGCACTTGCATCGATTCATGAACCACTTTCGCCTGTGTGTCTTTTACTATTTTCTAAACGTAACAGGAAGATGGCGCGCTTTTCTCTCCGTCGTCGCGTCTCGCGCGTAAATGTAGCGCATGTTTGTCGTCACCCGCGCGTTACTCCGTGGCGAATATTAAATCTTCTATGGCGAGGGAGCGCGTTAATGGCGCTGTGCATCAACGTGGATCGCTGCATTCACGTCCAATTTACGCCCAGAAGAAATCTTCGCAAGAACCGCTCAAATCATCCATGATTCCAGGATTTTCCACAAATTACCTCATCAGCTTTCCTTTTCACATTGGACGACGTTCTGGGGGAAAAAAGAAGCGCCAGAGAGTCGCACGCAGCACGTAATCAGGCATAGTTGCCTGCACTGCAGTACAGCACATAAAAAAAAAGAAGAGAAAAAAAGGGGGGTGAGGAGGCCCCTCGTTATCCGCGACATCTCCGAACTTAATCGGCCGTGTCACTTCAGTGCTAGGCGATGCGTATGTTCCGAAGACCGAACTGACAAAAGAAAATAAGCTTTTTTTTTTTTTTCGAACCACGGTCCGTCCTTTCGAGATACCCCTTTTATGGTACAAGTGTAGCTCTCCATCCAAGCCTTCTGGGGTCGACAGAAATAAGAACAACATTGTAGAAAAAAAAAAAGAAAACGAAGATTGTGGTCGGAGGAGGAAATAAAATTAATCATAAAAGGCAGTAGCTGATGGCGCGCTGCATGGCTGCTGCCTAACCGTCCATATCGGCGTCGGAAGTTGCGACAGTTTGATCGCGGCCTGGCTAAATTGCGTCGACCCCTTCGAACGAGCTCAATTTGGTCGCTCTCGGAAAATGAGAAAGGCCAGCCAGCAGGCAGTGGTGGGGAAAACCGAGCGAGATGCTGATTGCCACACAGAAATAGCGGAATCTTTTCTATTGGAATAGATGTGTAGTGGTGTGTAGTGACTCTTGGTCGCGCAGCCCGGCAGAATGAAAGATGCCGTTGCCTTGACAACAACAAAAAAAAATCCGCAATTATGGGTCATATCATTTACTTTCACTTACATTTACCCTCTTACCTCTCACTGACACCTCCACACACGTCTCAGTCTCGGTAAGGCGTTAACCATGTCTCTCTCACGCGCGCGCGCGCGCACACACACACACACACACACACACACACACACACACACACACACACACACACACACACACACACACACAATCTTTCTCTCTACGTTTACGCTTTCCCTCACCTTCTCAAAAACGCCAACAACGCGGAGTGGGCTCCCATTGGTCTCTTCATCATACGATATCCAATCATCGCGGGAGATGGCTTTAAGAGACCAATCCGAGGCTTCTGTGCACTGTCGCGCCCCTATAGGAGGAAAGGGAAAGCCACGTAATTCTCAACGTACAGGAAGGGGGGGGGATATGTTTATTAAAGATAAAGAAAGGAGGAAAGAAACGTACAGGAGCTGAACACCGAACTCTTGCCGTGTGCCTCAGGATACCTTCGCACGTGAACATCACCCCCCCCCCCCCCCCCCGCCTCAGGTTGCGAATGCACGAGGAACCCGTTACATTTGCGCCTCATCTTTCTTTCCGACCACAGAGACAAATCACAGCACCGCAGGCGCCCTCTCAAACAGTGAGCCGAAATCGTCCCTTTTGTCATCGCTCGCTGCATCACATATCGGCCGGCCCATTACCAACAGACTACGGTCGCCATCTCTTCTCTCCCCACTACATACAAACCGCAACCATGCGACTTTTAGCGCAATCAACCGATGGACCATATCAAGCGCCGATCTTCCTTCCCTGGCGCCAGACGTACACACAAAACACTTTCCCCCTTCGATGAACCTGCGTCGAATAACCCTGACGAGCCGTCTCCCGACCGCCCATGCACACACACACATACAAACGCGATGTACTAAGCACAAAACAGACAGACAGACGTACATCGCTGCAAAGTTCCATTATGTCGGACCCCCATGAATGCCTCACCAAGACGGCTCTTCACCTGGTCACGCTTCATTTTGGACGAAAGCATTTCCCGTCCCATTTCTTTTTCGGACACGCCACACACAAAGACAGATTCCCCCACCTTTTTTTTTACAAGAGGGACAGTCAGTGAGGCAAAGGAAAGGCACACTGAGCCTGCACAAAAAGTTCTCCGCTGCTTTACCATCACGATTTTCCCCTGCCTTATTTCATCTGTGCCAGCACATTTTCGTCTGCATACGGGAGGGAGACAGAAAGAAAAGAAACGAAAAAAAAAAAAAGAAGTGCTCGGCGAACGGCAAAGGGCTCACTTTCCGATTGCTGACGAGCTCAAAAAGTGCGCTTTGCGTTTCGATCGAAGACACGTTTGAAAAAAAAAAAAAAAAAAGACGCAACAAAGACTCAGTCGTGTCAGAACATCTGCATGTTGCAGAATCAAAAGAAAATATAGTAAAGATGATGTTTGGAACCTACACAATATGTGCACCTGATTGGTCTGTTGTGTCGCTAAAAGAGAGTCAATGATCAATTCGCATTCCAGTGTGGAACCCGCTTTGCATAGATGATGTGACCCGAGAGGACAGATGAGATGTGTATCACTACCGAGGCGCCGTGCGAAAATTTATTGATTGGCCTGTCAAGCCAATTTGTCAAGAAACTGCGTTTATTCTCCGCTAAATCTCGCGATAAGCCCATCTGTTGCGCTGCGTCACCCAGATATTATATAGCTGAGCGAATGCTAAACTCTTCCATCAACTTCAGATTTTGCGATACCGCAAATTTAATGCTCCCGTCTTGTTTCTTTCACAGCTGGGCGAGTTATTTTCCTTGGGACCATTAGCATCGGATTACAACATGACGCAAGTCTCGGGATTCAGGTGCGTAATCAACTGATCATCGATTACGGTCAGTGGAGCTCGTTTATGATGAGCTTCGCATAGCGCATACTTTGTAACTAAATGTCAATTTACGATTATCCTTTCCATATATGCAGCTATAGTGAAGGCAGCATAGGAGTCGAGTGTCGGATCATCCTCAACCAGCCCTTGACAAATGCTGCGCATCAAGTTGGTTTAGCCTTCGTACAACTGCTCGAACAAGGGCATGGAATGCTTCCCGCCGGGAATCTTCACGTTGATATTCGGTCTCTGAAGTTCACAGGTATAAGCTTATATCGCGTAGTGTGCCATTGAGAGCCTAACGGTTTGTTCGTTACGTGTCACAGGGGTCAAGTCCGGAGAAGTGCTCCCTCAAGTTCTAGTTACACATGGGCCGTCGTATTTTGATGGTAAGTTTTCGTATTTTGCGAAACTTGGCCAGAAAAAAGGCGCGAAAGCGGCAAATCTCGGTGAAAGAGCCTGTGGCATTTCTAAGATATCCCATGCTAGCACTCTAATGTATATGTGTGTATATAATGTATATGTATATCGTGTAACTTGCTTTTTGAGCAGCTATACTGAGTACTCACGTGTAGCACGTACAGAAGCCGGTATAAACGCTGCTCAGACGTGGAACATCATTGTGCTGGTAGAGAAGAAATACTGTTTGAATACGCGTGTTTACATTCGTGACTCTCATATTTAGTGATTTTCTCTACTTACACGGATGAACAATAGAAGTGAGGTTGGGATTGAAGCAGAACTACATGCTACATTCAAAAGCACGCCATCTGCAAACTACAGGGAATGCTGGGATTGGGAGAGCGGATCCGGATCATCTACGCATGCGCGAGCGTGGGCGGCTCGCGCGTATGAGATCGCGGAGCGCGGAGGCACGAGCACCGCGGTGAGGTGAATTCGCGCCGGCGTGTTGCGCAATAATGTGCACGGGATCAGATCGGTATCGGTTTAATACCAGAACGCGCTAAGTAGATTTTGTGGAGCGTTACTGACGATGCACGAGTGCCTCGATCGAGGGAGCTAATTAATTTCGCGACTGAGTTCGTTTTTGTTTGTTTTGCGACTTTATTTCCTTGTGACGCAATTGGTCATGTTATATCACACACCCATTTCAGGAGTCTAAGAAACACGTACAACTATTCTTATTTCAGCCGCATGGTCAGCTTGGTCAAGCTGGACAGACTGTATTGGACTAGATGGACGTTGCATCCCAAACAGAATGCGATCGCGTCGACGTGACTGCAGGTCCCATCATGGACGACGCACGGTGCTACCAGACAACCTTGCGTGCCTTGAACAGGGGGGCAAAGAGGTGGAGTTCAACAACTGTCTGTGTTCTTCTCCTACAACCACAACAGTGGCCACCACACCTGAACCTACAAGGCCACCTGACGGGCACAACACAAATTCAGTAGGCTTGGCAGCGAATTCGACCCCGAGTACGACAGCCCAGCCGATAACCAAGCATCTCGAGCAAACTGCTTCGCAGTCATCTGCTGGTGACCGTACGTGTCCCCTTCCCTGGCTTTTCACTATGAGTTTTCAGTTCAGGAAACCTTTCAAGGCGGTAAAACCGAAAATGAGCTTGCAAGTAATGGCAAACGTTTCTAAGTATGATGGAAAGTAGGGACATACAAAGGGACAAATGTCGGACAAACTACAGGTTTTCCCGCTCATTTTAATCCATTGTTCACTTAATTTGATCCAAGCGCTACCCAATTTAATCCAGACACCAACCAATTTAATCCAAGCGCTACCGATCTTAATCCAAGCAACACATGCAAATGCATTCCGTATGTATTCAGTCATGTCATGACTGGATACACAGTAAACAATTGGATTGAATTGGGTAGCTCTTGGATTAAATTGGTTGGTGTCTGGATTAATTTGGTTCACCACTGGATTAAATTGGGTAGTGCTTGGATTAAATTAAGTGACCAATGGATTAAAATGAGCGGGAAGACCTGTAGTCGGTCAGATGCCAGCTTGGTCGAATTGGTCAAGGCGCTCGACCTGTAATTGAGGGATGCATCATTCAAATCTCACCACTGTCTGGTTTTTTAAACGGCGGCCATTTTTTAAATTGCTATATAGCGAAGCTATATACATATATGTGATCAATCAAGACTAGTGTACTATCCTGTGAGGGCATGTAGTCAAACCTCTGTATTAATTTTTTTAATGAAAATATCAGTACGATTTGCCAGTACATAACTGTAAAACGGAAATGGAAATGGCCTTTCACTCATCCTTTTTCCATTCAACAGGGAGGCCGTGTCACTCCTGTCTTGCTGGTGAGATATGTTTCATGGCTAGCAAGGAAGCTACACCACACTGTGTGAAGCCTAAAGACCTGGATGATCCCAGGGGTTGTGGTGGATGGTGCTCAGGCCCCAACGAGCTCTGCAGGAGACTGGATAACGTCACATTTCACTGTGTCGATGATTCTGGTGAGCATCGTCGAACGTTGCAGCTGCGTTCCGCAGGTCTGTACCAAGTTCGGGTGGTGACGTTTCCCAATATTTTACAGAGTGCCTTCATGACGAATGGCAGTGTTCAAATGGGCTCTGTATCCCGGAACAGCGCAGATGTGATGGTCATTTCAACTGCTACGACATGACGGACGAATACAATTGTGGTAAGTGCGGCATCATGATGTTAAAGACTCACTCTCTCTCACTCATCCTCCTTTCACTCTTACATTTTTGCTCACTCATACACACAGTTGTACGACAGGGATCGACGCAAGCGGCAAATGTTGAACATGAGAGAACTGATGTTCTGAGGCTGGAACAGCATAGAAGGGACAATCACATACAAGGCCTCAAGTTGCCTAAGAAATTAACGATGAAAGTGTAAGAGTGAAATGTAAGAGTGAAAGGAGGATGAGTAAGAGAGAGTGGCTGGCTTGTCCCTTCAGATGATGCACCCTTGGAAGTCGCTGAGAAGGCGTGTTAGCTTAGCTCAATTGGTAGAGCCCTGGACCGGCAATCCAGAAGATGTGGGTTCGAGTCCTACAGCTGGCTAACCTTTTCAGTGACTTTCATCTTTCAGTGTTTCAACAGATTCAGTCCAGACAGCTACTTTAGACTGCGAAGCTCTTCCAGCTTCAGTACGTTGTGTCAAACACGAGAGTAGATTTAGAAGACGCACAGTTGCGTATCCGTCCCACCCGAGTCATGGAAATTGTTCCGAGACTGGCATTCTTGTTTACAAAATTTACTTCAATTAGTCCAAATGCCAGAGATCGACATCTTTAATGGGTATATACACTGGTAAACAACAATACAACGAAAAGTTTGACATTTCGAAACTCATTCGAGTTTCATCATCAGAATAATGTACCACAAGCTGCAGGTCCCATATATACCCATTAAAGACAAACTTTACGAAAAATTTTTCTGTGGCAGACGCCAAAATCTGGCCCTGTTCTGCCTCCGACCGGTAATTGAATTGCTGTTTCTTTCTGTCACTAAGAAAGGGTGTCGCTTTTACAGAATGCGGTAGCGATGGTTTCCATTGCGGCAACAACACTTCCTGTCTCCCACTGGACCGCCGCTGTAATGGATTTGTTGACTGCTGGGATGGAAGCGATGAAGCAAACTGCACAGCACGTAAGTTGCACTCCGCATGTACTCTCACAACCATTGGTATGCCTACACACGCATGTTATCTCTGCCTGTCCCATGTTTCACACCAAGCAACTTCCCACTTGACACTCCCTCCACTGGTGCAGATGATAATAATCTTGTCCAGAAGAACATTTCTCTCCCCTGTTTATGACAATGTTCAATAGTAGACCCAGTGATTTATCCAGACCACCTCCCCCTACACCCTCTAAATAACAATGAAAGATGGAAGTCACTGAAAAGATTAGCCAGCTGCAGGAACCAGCTTTGTACGTATTTGTCCCTTGTATGTTGTTCCAGCCTCAGAACATCAAGTTCTCTCACCCTCTAAATGTTCAGTGACACCCCCTAACTTTTTCACCTGTGTACACCCTACAGGGGGTGTCCTTACGATGTCAGCTTTAGACACGTGTCTGTAATGACCCCCCACCCCACCCCCCAAATTTTTTCCAACACCCTTCCGTGTTCGGGATTTTGGATAAACCACCGACTACATCCACTGAACATCCGGGACAATCCTTTGAACCACCGTCCGCTCTCTACGCCTACTGGAAGGACAAATCCCCGCCGACAGCGCCGACGACCGTCGCTTTAAAATCGCTTCGTCGAAAAACCCGTAAATACAGCACGCGACACTTTTATCTCTTGCAGTCTGTCCCACGTCTCAGCACACCTGTAACAGTGGCCAGTGCGTCCCCCTGGATTTCTTCTGCGACAGCTTTCGCGACTGTGACGACGGTTCGGACGAGCCCCCTGGATGCGACTCCCCCTGCCTCCCCCACCAGAAGCAGTGCCTAAACGGCCGTTGTGTGCCAAGTACTGTGTGGTGCGACGGTTTCGATTCGTGCGGCGACGGCAGCGACGAGGCCAACTGCTCCGGCACGCCGGCTCGGAACCCGAACCCCTTGCTGCCGCTCCAGCCGAACTTCAGAAAGAGGCTCATGGGTGCAAAAGGTGTTCCACCCAGCCTAAGAGCCAGGTGATCGGCAGTGACTGCCACAAAGAATGGACCTCAATCAAAGGCGCGATTTCGTTTCGAGCGGTTCTAGCGATCGATAACCGCGCGTGGACAGTGTACAGAAAGAACTTCTCCAATTTTAGTAATTCCTTGGCTCCTAAGGAGCCGCCAGTGACCAAGTGTGGTGCGCAGCATTCAAGAGAACACTGTGTATATGTGCGCGTGTGATTTTTATATTGATCCTGCACAGGAATGTGAACTCTCACGGACGTTCAACTGCATTTTTCCCCCCGAGCGGACGAGTAGTTTATGTACGATATGTTGCGTTTGTTTCTTTGTGCGTGTGCGGAAGAAAGTATATTACATATCGAAATGCCTGCCCGAGCAGACACGTGGCATCCAGAAAGTGAAGCCAGCCCGTGTACTTAATTGTATAGTTGACTTACAGTCTCGAGTTTGGATGGAAATGTGAATCCCAAAAAACAACCATCGGTGCTTCAGCGAACGAAAGAATTCCATGCCTTTTTAACGTACAGTAATAATGCCATACACACCCTTGCGAGTCATGTTTGCCAACTGCATACTTGCTACTTTCACACACGGTAGGAATGAAAGATGCCCGCATTTTACCTGATAGTAGCGTACTAGTCAAAGGAATAAAGAGATGCTTTTGTATAGGCCCCCTAACATTTCCGAACAACCTGGAGACAGAAGCGAGTCTCTGTAATATATGTATGACCAAAATTCCACAGAAGGAGGCATTCCAGTGTATTCCATGGGCAGTGCTGCCAGGAGTTTCACAAAGCAACGCGAGCTTTATTCAATTGTTTGTAAGCGAGCAGACAAATCCCGTAGCGCTACTTGGTTCCACGACAAGATTCCAGAGACACCTCACACATCTCGAAGCACAGAACATGCGCACAGTTGCAGTCTCATATGACGACAGTGTTGTTTGAAATTTTTTGTCCGTCCCAGGAGAAGAAAAGTGTCATGTCGAGACGACTCTTTGGACCACCACCTGCCTCTGGTAGGTCACCGTATTGATGTTCTAGGTACAAGTTGTTGACAAAAAAAAAGTGTTTGAAACATTTCATTGAGTATAGAAAAGTTACGAAACTTCTAGAGCGGTGTTCCTATGCAAAATACCTTTTTCCTTCAGTCTTGCAACAACCCGGAACGGACACGCGTTACCACTGTTACAATGTTGCTTACGATAAAGCGAGAAGAGAATTAATTTATTTTTATTGTATTTCCTCATCACTTAATATGTAATAAATGAAATTACAAAAAAAATCTGCGGTCTCGTCTGGTGAGGTTGCGCTACACCGATACGTTTTCTCCGATGGACTTTGATGTCGAAATAGCAAGGGTGATGAAGGCTACGCCCCACACGACCTGGAAGATTCGCTACAGGAAAACAGGCATTTTAGTTTTTTCTGTACACAGTCCTTTCTCTATAGTTTCTCCAATACAATAAGACACATGAATTGACCATTTTTATGTCTGTGCATGCGTAAGAAGACATCAAAACAGAGCAGTGAGCGGTGCTGCTTTACAATATCAACATTTTTAATGAACTATGCAAATTCCCAATAATTTGTCAAACCATTTTTGCTACATTACCATTTACTTTTAACGTCTTTATCTGTTTTTAAGTTTGTTTTTATCTGTACAATTTACATCACTTACAACATAATTAACTTGCAACGTAATTAACGCACAATTTACGTAACACTAACTGAAAACGGCTGGGTGGTGAAATACTGGACCTTCCCTCCAATATCAGTCGCATGAGTACAGCAAGCCTTTTGCAACCAAGTCATGTACATGGTACTCTGTTGCACTGAATATGGCAGGTAGGTGCTACAGGGTAACAGTAGAGGTACTTCATGCACAGACACAAGCGAAGAAATTATACAAACGCTGCAATTCATGTCCATTCCACGTAAGTGAGTAAGTAGAATGCTCACAAGTCCCAGACGTTTGCGGCGACTGGCAGCAGCCTGAGAGGGCAGCACGTTACCATCCCTGCTATATGAAAAAATGTCAATTGCCTTCCTAAGCTTCTGGATGACCATCCACCAAGGAGTTCCACCTGGGAGTTTATTTCTGTGGAGAATATTCAAAGACAGAGATCATGCTAACAAGGTTCATAGTTTGTCGAGAGAAGACAGGAGTGAGAACTTGCATGAAGTGAAATGTATAGCTTTTACTGTTGCATTTTCCTTACACTTTCATTTTGCTTTAAGTGCACTTTTGGAAATGTGTTGTGGTTGTCCGGTACCAATAACAAATCCTGTCTAGCAGGATGTGCAGTTCATCACTGCTAATACTACAACACTCAATTTCCTCAATAGAGCAAAAAATACAATTCCGTAAAGAATGTGCCTGCAATACCATACACAGCATATGCATGAATAAAGTACAGGGCACGCACATACAAGCAGCACCTTAACACATCTTGAACTCTGGTTATACGTCACAGTATATGGTCCCAGGCGAAAATTTGAGCTGGGAAGCCAACTGGTACCAGTGCGTTCCCAGTTCGCACCAACTGGTGGTCAACTGGAACCAACTGGTACCAAACTGGTGGCAACTGGAAAGTAAACTGGTACCAGTTCAAGCTGGGCTGGTGGCAACTGGGCACTTTGTGGTACCAGTTCAAGCTGGACTGGTTGCAACTGGGAAGTGAACAGGTACCAGTTCAAGCTGGGCTGGCGGTAACTGGAAAGTGGACTGGTACCAGTTCAAGCTGGACTGGCAGCATCTGGAAGTGAGGTCGTGAGGTGGTGCCAGTTCGAACTGGACCCGTTTACATATTTGGGAGGAAGTTTCGGTTTCAGTGCCAGGACAGGTTAATATGAAGATTGCAAGACGAAGTTATAAAAACGATCAGAAAGTAACTTTATTAATAGAAATAATCATATTTCCATTTTTGGTAAAGTTCCTGTTAACGAAAGTTATTTTGGAACTCTTATATTTGTATTTTGTGCGTTCCTGCTCACCCAGTCCCAGTTGAACTGGTCCAGTTGCAACTGGGACTGGGCGAACTGTGTTATCGAACAGGGACCAGTTCGATCAACTGGTACCAGTTGGCCCAACTGGTTTCTGGCCGGTCCCAGCCTCAACTGGTACCAGTTAGCACAACTGGTTTCTAACCGGTCCCAGTCTCAACTGGGACCGGTTGCAACTGGGACTGGGTGAACTGTGTTATCGAACAGGGACCAGTTGTCCCAACTGGTACCAGTTGATCTGGGACCGGCTGAACTGGTCCCTGTTCGATAACACAGTTCAACTGGTACCAGTTCAAAAAATTTTCGCCTGGGGTACATCGATGATACAAGACAAATGTCATATAAGATGTCACATAAACTTAAGGCTTGTGTTGTAGTAATGGATACAGAATCGTAGGATAGCCTTGTGGAAGGTGATAAGAAAAAAAAGTTCTTACTGCTTACATCTGACTGCTCACTGTTCCCTGTGTGCTACTTAAACTGTCGGTGTCTGTCACCCCGACCAGACCAAATAGCTAGCGATTGCAAATTTCTCACAAATGATCTTCCCTAGGAGAAAATGTGTGTGTATACCATTCACTCGAGTTTGCTGTCGAAGTATCATTAGGAGCACTGTCAAGGGATAGCTCCATTATACAGAAACCGACATTTCATTGCTTGGCCATTTCAAGCACAAAGGTATTTTTTCTTTTCATCTCAAACACAGACTCCAACCCATTTTAGACAGTTGGAGCTTAAGAAGCAAGTCTTACCACATATGAAAGATGAAAGTCACTGAAATGGTTAGCCAACTGTAGGACTCGAACCCACATCTTCTGGATTACCGGTCCAGGGCTCTACCAATTGAGCTAAGCTAACACGCCTTCTCAGCGACTTCCAGGGTGTGTCATCTGAAGGGACAAACCAGTCACTCTCTCTCACTCATTCTCCTTTCACTCTTACATTTTTGCACACTCATACATACAAGCGGCAATTGTTGAACATGAGATAACTGATGTTCTGAGGCTGGAACAACATAGAAGGGACAATCACATAGAAGGCCTCAAGTTGCCTAAGAAATTAACGATGAAAGATGAAAGTCACTGAAAAGTTTAGCCAGCTGTAGGACTCGAACCCACACCTTCTGGATTACCGGTTCAATTGGTAGAGCTCAATTGGTAGAGCCCTGGACCGGTAATCCAGAAGATGTGGGTTCGAGTCCTACAGCTGGCTAACCTTTTCAGTGACTTTCATCTTTCATCGTTAATTTCTTAGGCAACTTGAGGCCTTGTTATGTGATTGTCCCTTCTATATTGTTCCCAGCCTCAGAACATCAGTTATCTCTTACCGCATAGTTCCGTACGTTGCTGAAGATCATGTTTAAATAAATTGTGTCAAGCAAAAATGAAGCCATGGTAATGGGGGGATGGGCATGCAGACAATACAGTGTTGGGTTTGTGGTCGTGAACTTCATTTGTGGTGACAGACCTGCATGCAGGAGCATTGTAATGCTGCAGGTTCCAATTGCAAATCTTCATACTTTACGCCATACACTAAACAGTATTCTAAACAACTTTGCTGACAAACAGATGTTAGTTGTCGCTGAAGATTTCTTTCACATATTTGTGATAATGTTGCCACGATCACGATTTCTTGCACATGCGCTACAGAGGTGGACAGCCCGTCATCACGTCTACTTTTGAAATGGAAACACCATTCAATTGCCTTCAACCAACTTATGGACAATCCAGGGAAGCTACTTTCAAAACCTCATCCGTTTTAGTAATGGAACTCCCAAAACAGAAATCTATGTTCACGTTCTGTCAGAGTGTTTAATTCGTTGGGCAATACACATTGCAGTTGGACGTTCACTTAGGCTTCCACCAAGCATACGTGAGGATACACTGGCTTACGGTGTTGCACACGCGCTTGTACATGCTCTCCGCTTGTCCTCTCTTCCAGTTGCCTTTTCTGAGTACAACATCGTGTTAAAAGAAAAAGAGGAAAAAAAAAACACATACAGTAATACCTCAGTAATGCACTATCAGTTGTCATACATCATGCATGGGTCCTGCAGAGCCGGTAAGATTCGGCAAGCTCTATACATATGCTATACATTTGAAGAGTGCTGCACAAAAAAGTGTGACCATATTATAACAGCACAACGCATTCATTGCAAAAGCATTGTATTCTAGGCTGGTGATTGGGGCTAGAGCACTGCACAGGTGGATCCAGCCTCCCTTTTACTTACCTGCTCAGGCTCTACCCAAGCCCAGACTGCACAATTTATACCTTACGTGGCTCAGCCCAGTGTAGCGGGCTGTAAAAGTTGACCATATGGCTCAACAACACTGGGGTAACACGGGCTTGAGCCTGACTTAGGCCCAGCAATGTACGAGGTCCGTAATAGCCAAACCCAAACCCAGTCCCGGGTCCGCAAACAATGCTTTACCCAGGCCATCCCGGCCCCACAGGACGGTCCACGGCGCTGTTGGGAGAAGCAAGCAGGGCAACTGCCTAAAAGCTCATGGGCTCAGGATGAACTGTACACGGTGCCCTGCCCATTCCGGTCCCATATTGGTCCTGCCTGGTCCCCTTCACGTTTGCACAAACTTTGTGCGACAATTCTGACTGAATGGTCCAAAAAGCTGCTTTTCTTGGACTTCATATGGCTCTTCTATCCAATGATGATGCAGCTTTGCTTTCACTGGCACAAAATTCTTTAATACTGCATCTCCCTTTACACACTGGCGGGCTGTACCGACGGTCACATTCGACAGGTGTACGTGGTTACAGCAAAAAGGTTTGAAAAGACAAATTCACTGGCCAGTCTTCCAAATTTTGACTCCCAGGGTCCACCGTGGCACACAGCAAAGAAAAATGACATACCAGGATAGGGCTTCTGGAGAGTGCTTCCTGAGTCTGAGAAAACTATACGAGCATCAAAAGGTTGGGAGTCATACACTGTGCATACACTGTGCAGTTTTTTTTTTGTGGCAGATCACATCGGCGACATCACAGGCGGGGGAGATGTAGAGGCCACTCTGCCCACGTAGGTCTGGTAGTGCATAGCGAGAATCCGCATCAGACTTCGCAGACTGAGGAACCACTGCTCCTTGTGAAGCCTCACCCTACAAAGGAAGGCACATCCAGTATGATTGCAGAGGCCCTATCAGGGACACTATAAGACCCTCGTTGCATGCTAGCCCTTAAGTTTTTGCAAATTTTGTGGGCACGGGAAAGGGTGTCTATAGTCGTGCTCTAGAAGTGCTTTATAATTAGAGCCTGAAGTTTTAGGGTTTTACCCGATTCTTCCCAGAATTTGCACCCCGAATTGAAGGTTCACCCTTTAGCGTGAAACCAGCGGCAAATTAGCGGCAAATTCCCCTCACTGGGATGTCTGTATAGGAATGGATTAACATTTTTTGGCAGCAAATGCAGTTACATCACTGTTTGTACCGAACCACTACAGTTGGTTTGAGTAACTGAGCCAGATTTCTCCTCGAACCGGGAGTTTTTTTCACCCGAATTCGTACGAATTTAGTGCACACGTTTATTTACCCGATTTTTACACCCCGAATTTAGAAAAAAATATTTCCCTAAACTTCAGGCTCTACTTATAACGTGTCCTTTCTACATCGAGCCATCAAAGCACCTACTCAAGCGGCACGACATCTTCCTATATTGGAACAATGTTGGCAATGTCGGCCCAATATCAGACCACGATTGGACCAATATTGGGCCAACATGTTGTGTTGCCTGCGTAATTGTTGAGATACATAAATATAGACCGAAAAAGATATCGAGACAAGATTTCAAACATTGTGTTTTCTTCTGGATGTATGTGTAGGGAGAAAAAGATGCACCAGCCAATGTCATTCCTACATCGAACATGACTATAGCAAGATGTGACACTTCACAAATTATGCTGCAATCACAAACTTCATCATCACAGTTGGTCATAGTACAGCTTACCACTTGATACATTGAACAGCAGAAGCATGTGCAATGTCACTATTATGAAGTGTGCTACGGGGGGCTTATCAAGCCAGCTGCGTCATGAATTTAAGCACCCAGAATATGCAAAGTGCCCTATGCTCAATTCATGAAAAATTCATGTAGCAAATTGAAGGAATTTACAGAATTGTTATTACAGCTCCTTATTGTGAGCTGGCTCATTATTTCATTCCCCATGTCATCACCAGCAATAGGGTAGAGCGCAATGAAACTCCCCATTCATCATATTAAAATAAAGTTGAGTACTTCTTGAGTACGTACCCAAAGAACAGAGAAGGATGGCTATTTAAAAAAAACTGCACGTTCACAATCCAAAATATTGTAATGTACTGTATATTATAATGTAAAATTTTAAACCTTCCTTCTTCTTGTGTTGACATTATAATATACAGTACATTACAATATTTTGGATTGTGAACGTGCAATTTTTTTCAAATAACCATCCTTCTCTGTTCTTTGGGTATGTGAGGAACCCTTTTGGAAGTTCATTTCAACTTCAGCTTCTAGATCCCCCACACAGTTCTGCTCCCTCTACACTGAGTGATAGTTTTTTTTAGAATGAACCGTAATGCTGCAAGACACGTAAGCCCACCACAACTCTACACTGTTAAAAATGAACTTTACCAGATAGCACACTCTTGGCCAGTCATTAACCCGAATGACATCGTTCTCTCCCGATACGTTGAAAAATGGGAGGCTTACGCCTTTTTGTAACACTTATGCAGGAATGTTAACCGTCACAAAAAGTCGTACGCCCCACGCTTTCCACAAATCAAGAGTGATACAGATATCACTCTGTACAATGGTTGGCCTTCAGCATGCTATGTGGTAAAGGCGTGAAGCTTTGTTTTAAGAGCATAGAAGGGATTAACTCTTAATACAGACATCTTTGCGTAAACCAGAACTTTGAGACTTCTTTGCAAGTTGGGGCACTGTGTGGTTGAATTTAGGGAGACCCATGTGGGAATAATGAAAACAATCTGGCATTGCTTAGCGTCAAAAGCAGCAGGGTCTTACAAGTGTAGCTAACATAGGTAAAACCTTTATTAATTCCTATCGATACATATTTCCTAAAATATTTCTTGGATAAGATTTCATAAGATAAATAAATCTAATCTGTACACCACACAAGATAATCAACAAAACTATAGTTCCAGTGATAGTGAGCAATATTTTAGAACGTAATACTAATCACCCGACAGTTGCATGCGGGCAAATGTCATAAAAGGAGTGCACACAGAGTGTTTTTGCAGTCCGCGGGACTTCTGCCCTGTATAACACGCTAATTATATTTCATGACAAAAATCCCATTGTGGTCTTTGCCCTTTACAAACAAAGGTCAAAACAAACTGATGCGACTTCGCTTCTTAAGGAGAACACAAAGTATGCATTCAAAATGTGATACGTATACAACTGTTGTACTCATTTCAATATTTTCAATTTACGTGTTTCCTCGAAAGTATAAGCATAATCCGCTATGTGGCCAAGGTAGCTGGTCCTCAAAGTTGAACAAGTGGGGAATTAGCAGCACTGAACCACAGGCAATAAATTTGTTTGGCACACCAAAAATGGGTAAACAACCTCTCTACTAGTGCTCACATTGCATGCTTCACAGGATACAGCTATACGACATTAAAGGAGTTGACAAACAACCAGCAGACATTTGTGATTGATAGACCTTTTGCAGCCGATGCGGCTCAGGTACTCAGCACATAAAACCTTGCTTGTCTACGAAACGTGCAGTTTTCGTAATAATGTTTGCCAATTTTCTATCTTCACAGAGCTCGGATGAGAGGGCACGAGGATAAATGAGGTAACCTGAGGCGGAGCAGCCATGGGGACAGAGGTAGCATACACCTTTCCATAAAGACACACTTGCATGAACATCTCGATGCCAGATAGCAGAGCCGTCCCGAAGGGGGAGAGAGGCGCAGCCGCCTCGCCAGAGGGCACAGAACGGTAGGCCCTGGCAGGCTTGTTGGACAGTATAAAACAGGAATTAAGAGAATTTGGGTTTACAATATCAGCAGTGCCAATGAGTGTTATCTTTTCTTTGTTTACAGAGCTAACAGCAGTGAGGGAGGGGGCGCAAACTCGCCTTGGGATGGCGGCTCTGCCAGATAGTGTTGATTAAGGACTTAGGAGAAAATGAAAGTGGTGTTGCTGCAGAGGCCAGTATTCTGGTGGGCAATTACTTCGAAGCGCAGGGTTGCATTGCCACGGGACAGGGCATGAAGTCACAAGCCCACATTCTTTGATGAGAGTCATCAAGAAGTGTAGGTATACAGGTTCACAGGCCATTTAGGCTTTCCTCTTGCTGTGCGAGTACGAAAAATGTGTAGCGGCTCGTACGCACGTCGGTAAAGCAGAGATGTACAGGATGTCAGAAATGGACGTTACGACTTTTGTCGAGTGACACACATGAAAGCCCTTTATCGATCGTTACGTGTCTGAAGGCTGTAACATGACAATAACTGGTGATTATCTCATTCTCGCCTTTTTACGGCTACGTGAATGTAGCCGGCTATGTTACAAGCACCCTTCGTACCCTGCTTGACATAGTTGACTCTCCACCCGTACGGTATTCATCAAAGAATATCGTAGGAAGCAGGTGTAAGTTCTACACAATGTACAAGTACCACATATAGGGTTGTGTATTAAGTGCTACCTATCAGAGCACAAAATAAAAGAGGACATTTCTAAGGTACAAGTACATAACTGCGCATGAAATAAAAACGAGTTCCAAATCTATGCTAAAAAATAAAGGCCCTCAAACCTGAGAGGAACTGAGCACACTCTATGACAACAAACATGCCGTGCCAAAAGCAGTAGCAATATATCACTGTAGTAGAGTAAGATCCACCAAAGCCTGTCCTTGTAACCGAGGGCGGATCCAGGATTTTTCTGCGGGTAGTGTGGGGTTTTTGCCGTCTAGGACAGCATGCACCGCCCAAGATCAATTGGAGCACTCGGTGATGAAGGACCCCCTCCATAGACCCACCTCTGCTTGGGACATACTCTTGAATTTCCTCCCGAATGGCAGTGGTGGATAGCAGCCAAACGAAGGCAAACGACATTCTGCTGACAATCGTCCTCGAAAACTGCAATCACATGTCTCGAAAGTGAAAGACAAGAAACACTGACAATGACAACTGCCTAAAGTGCATGAGAAGGACAATATTTAGATATCTTCTTGAACATCTTCAATGTCTTCCGCAATCGACTTTTCGATGACCAGCGAGCGGTGCGTGGCGACCAAGCTCTCGGATGTGGCCAGCATGTTGAGGAGCAGGCGCAGGTCTCCCCACCAACGCCTCTTGGGAAGTCGGCTCCTAGAAATCACCATCACACACTGACGGGTGAGAATTCGTTTGATGCCAATATGAGGGCAAAGAGGCAGGGAGGAGGAAGAGACCGAGGTGGAGGACGAACAGAGAGGAAAATAGGAGAGTGACAGCAGGAAAGAGGAGAAAAAGGTGGAGACAAGCACACGTGACAGAGGAGAAAGAAACACTAAAAACTAAATGGGAGAGTGACAGCAGGAAAGAGGAGAGGAAGGTGGCAAAGAGCACACGTGACAGAGGAGAAAGAAACACAAAAAACTAAATGGGAGAGTGACAGCTGGAAAGAGGAGAAAAAGGTGGCGACAAGCACAAGTGACAGAGGAGAAAGAAGCACTAAAAACTAAATGGGAGAGTGACAGCAGGAAAGAGGAGAGGAAGGTGGCAAAGAGCACACGTGACAGAGGAGAAAGAAACACTAAAAACTAAATGGGAGAGTGACAGCAGGAAAGAGGAGAGGAAGGTGGCAAAGAGCACACATGACAGAGGAGAAAGAAACACTAAAAACTAAATGGGAGAGTGACAGCAGGAAAGTGGAGAGGAAGGTGGCGACAAGCACAAGTGACAGAGGAGAAAGAAGCACTAAAAACTAAATGGGAGAGTGACAGCAGGAAAGAGGAGAGGAAGGTGGCAAAGAGCACACATGACAGAGGAGAAAGAAACACTAAAAACTAAATGGGAGAGTGACAGCAGGAAAGAGGAGAGGAAGGTGGCAAAGAGCACACATGACAGAGGAGAAAGAAACACTAAAAACTAAATGGGAGAGTGACAGCAGGAAAGAGGAGAGGAAGGTGGCAAAGAGCACACGTGACAGAGGAGAAAGAAACACTAAAAACTAAATGGGAGAGTGACAGCAGGAAAGAGGAGAGGAAGGTGGCAAAGAGCACACGTGACAGAGGAGAAAGAAACACTAAAAACTAAATGGGAGAGTAACAGCAGGAAAGAGGAGAGGAAGGTGGCAAAGAGCACACGTGACAGAGGAGAAAGAAACACTAAAAACTAAATGGGAGAGTAACAGCAGGAAAGAGGAGAGGAAGATGGCAAAGAGCACACGTGACAGAGGAGAAAGAAACACTAAAAACTAAATGGGAGAGTGACAGCAGGAAAGAGGAGAGGAAGGTGGCAAAGAGCACACATGACAGAGGAGAAAGAAACACTAAAAACTAAATGGGAGAGTGACAGCAGGAAAGAGGGAGAGGAAGGTGGCAAAGAGCACACGTGACAGAGGAGAAAGAAACACAAAAAACTAAATGGGAGAGTGACAGCAGGAAAGAGGAGAAAAAGGTGGCGACAAGCACAAGTGACAGAGGAGAAAGAAGCACTAAAAACTAAATGGGAGAGTGACAGCAGGAAAGAGGAGAGGTAGGTGGCAAGGAGCACACATGACAGAGGAGAAAGAAACACTAAAAACTAAATGGGAGAGTGACAGCAGGAAAGAGTAGAAAAAGGAGGCGACAAGCACACGTGACAGAGGAGAAAGAAACACTAAAAACTAAATGGGAGAGTGACAGCAGGAAAGAGGAGAGGAAGGTGGCAAAGAGCACACGTGACAGAGGAGAAAGAAACACTAAAAACTTAATGGGAGAGTGACAGCAGGAAAGAGGAGAGGAAGCTGGCAAAGAGCACACGTGACAGAGGAGAAAGAAACACTAAAAACTAAATGGGAGAGTAACAGCAGGAAAGAGGAGAGGAAGGTAGCAAAGAGCACACGTGACAGAGGAGAAAGAAACACTAAAAACTAAATGGGAGAGTGACAGCAGGAAAGAGGAGAGGAAGGTGGCAAAGAGCACACATGACAGAGGAGAAAGAAACACTAAAAACTAAATGGGAGAGTGACAGCAGGAAAGAGGAGAGGAAGGTGGCAAAGAGCACACATGACAGAGGAGAAAGAAACACTAAAAACTAAATGGGAGAGTGACAGCAGGAAAGAGGAGAGGAAGGTGGCAAAGAGCACACATGACAGAGGAGAAAGAAACACTAAAAACTAAATGGGAGAGTGACAGCAGGAAAGAGGAGAGGAAGGTGGCAAAGAGCACACGTGACAGAGGAGAAAGAAACACTAAAAACTAAATGGGAGAGTGACAGCAGGAAAGAGGAGAGGAAGGTGGCAAAGAGCACACATGACAGAGGAGAAAGAAACACTAAAAACTAAATGGGAGAGTGACAGCAGGAAAGAGGAGAGGAAGGTGGCAAAGAGCACACGTGACAGAGGAGAAAGAAACACAAAAAACTGAATGGGAGAGTGACAGCAGGAAAGAGGAGAAAAAGGTGGCGACAAGCACAAGTGACAGAGGAGAAAGAAGCACTAAAAACTAAATGGGAGAGTGACAGCAGGAAAGAGGAGAGGAAGGTGGCAAAGAGCACACATGACAGAGGAGAAAGAAACACTAAAAACTAAATGGGAGAGTGACAGCAGGAAAGAGGAGAGGAAGGTGGCAAAGAGCACGCGTGACAGAGGAGAAAGAAACACTAAAAACTAAATGGGAGAGTGACAGCAGGAAAGAGGAGAGGAAGGTGGCAAAGAGCACACTGACAGAGGAGAAAGAAACACTAAAAACTAAATGGGAGAGTGACAGCAGGAAAGAGGAGAGGAAGGTGGCAAAGAGCACACATGACAGAGGAGAAAGAAACACTAAAAACTAAATGGGAGAGTGACAGCAGGAAAGAGGAGAGGAAGGTGGCGACGAGCACACGTGACAGAGGAGAAAGAAACACTAAAAACTAAATGGGAGAGTGACAGCAGGAAAGAGGAGAGGAAGCTGGCAAAGAGCACACGTGACAGAGGAGAAAGAAACACTAAAAACTAAATGGGAGAGTAACAGCAGGAAAGAGGAGAGGAAGGTGGCAAAGAGCACATGTGACAGAGGAGAAAGAAACACTAAAAACTAAATGGGAGAGTGACAGCAGGAAAGAGGAGAGGAAGGTGGCAAAGAGCACACATGACAGAGGAGAAAGAAACACTAAAAACTAAATGGGAGAGTGACAGCAGGAAAGAGGAGAGGAAGGTGGCAAAGAGCACACGTGACAGAGGAGAAAGAAACACTAAAAACTAAATGGGAGAGTGACAGCAGGAAAGAGGAGAGGAAGGTGGCAAAGAGCACACTGACAGAGGGGAAAGAAACACTAAAAACTAAATGGGAGAGTGACAGCAGGAAAGAGGAAAGGAAGGTGGCGACAAGCACACGTGACAGAGGAGACAAAAACGCTAAATAAAAACTAAAAAGTAATACATAAGACAGTATCATGCCCACAAAGAGTCACTGCATGACACTGGAAAGTGTTATGAAGAAAGCAAAAATGAAACAAATCCAAGAAAAATAGCAATATGACAACACTATTTCTATGAACCAATTTTCATCTCTTTCATAAACCATTCACAATTTATTTGGTGTTCGGTAGCAAAAATGTAGCGATAAACCCTGGGTGTAACCTGTACGTAGGAGCTTGGTGACAAGTGTGGTGACAAGTGTCCCAAGTGTCAAGATGGTGACAAGTGTCCCACGTTTGCTTTCTCCTAACAGAAATAGTCCTATCTCGCTTATCCGGAACTTAGTTAACTGGAACCCTCGTTCTCCAGTCTGCGTAATTACGAACAACTCGCTAGCGCTGTTGTTCTATCTGGTTATCTAAAATTTGTTATCCATATCCAAACATGAAGTTCTACAAAGAACGGTCCAGAACCAGTGTCATTCTGATTTGCTTATGTACAGGGTGTCCCAGAAAACATCTCATTGAATTATAATAAAAAAACTACGCCATCTAGAATCATGCGGTCAACGGCATTTGTTCTTACTAGGTTTTTGCCACCTCCTGATGTGCATGTCATGTAACCTAAGTTTAATTATGTAAATTTATGTAAAGTTCACTTTTTCATCCCACCAATGTGAAGAGCGTGTCTAATTTACCCAAATTAATGATAATTGACAGTGTACTATTACACACTATTACAGGTAGTGTACTATTAGTGCTGAAGGTTATCGCTACTCAAAAAATCAAGCGCTAACTATCGATGCAGTAGTTCTGAAAAGTAAAGTGGGGTTTCTTACTTGAAGTCTGTCTGTGGTTTGAGATCCTGAACAGGAGTAAACTTGTACTGACGACGAAGCAGTCCAAGCAGGCAGGCGCTGTCTTTTGAATTGGCATTAACTGTGCCATCGGGCTGCAGGTTTGCTTTTAGCTGCGTCAGCAGCCAGTCTGTTGCTTTCGCCGCAGTCTTGGTGCCAAAGTTGCGATCGAACGGCGATGGACGACCACCCTGTACATTCGCAGGTGCCAAAGTAAGCACAAACGTGCCACATACGTACTCACACCACCTAGTAGCAACACGTTTTGTACCTGCTGCATGTGTCCTAGGATGTTCATTCTGGTTGTGAAAATGTCCTTTCCTTCTTCGGAGAACAACTTGTAGATGAATTCTGTGGTGTAATTCTCATTTGCTTTTTCATTCCTATGTAGAGGACGTAAAAAAAAAAGTTTTAAGAACGAAAGGTTCAAGAAACAAGAACAAACAAGAAAAAAAAAAAAAGGTCAAAGAAAAGGAACGAAAGGTTTAAGTTTAAGTTTGATAAGCAGTATTCAACCTTATTTGCCCAACAATATTCGCAACATTATTGCGAGGCTAAATTTTAACGCTGCACATTGTGTAAGCTCATAATTGTCAGAATAAAAATCTTATGGTGGTTAACAAAATATAAAAATATTAAATAAAAAAATACACTGGTTAATGACAAACGAAAAGAGATTTTCTGTAGATCTGTGTTAAAATTTTCCCGGCACAGAGTGCAACCCAAGTGTCCAAGAATGATTTACCATGTTTTAGTCTCGGATAAATTCTAAGGGTGTTTCGCAGTGTTCATATTTCTTTGATGTATCAGAAGGGAATCAATTATTGGAGGAGAGCCAATCTATTATGTGAGTGCCATGCCAAAATGTGAGAGCAACTGTGCTTAGCTCATCTAAAGCTGTCAATGTTTCTGCAGACATCAAAACTAAACTCCTTTCGCTTGATTTTGTGCTCATATTCTGTATACTAAATACTGGCATAAGGTAATCTTAGGGTTCATCAATACAACACTGATAGCTATTCATGTTTTGTATTGTTTGATTAAGACATTTCCTCAATAACCGAAAACATTGTATGTATTAGCAACATACTATACAGCAGCTCAGAATTAGAAGAACCAATTTGTTTCTTTCATTTTGTTACGCTACCATGCAGGCAAATGAATCTTGAATTTTCTGAAACAAGCCACTGCCTTATCCACAACAGTTCTGGTCCTGCATTTAGACTTCACAGTGTGAACACACACGGAACTGAGGTCCCACAGGTGAACACACACGAAACTGAGGTCACACACGAAACTGAGACCCTCCCTCTAAAACTAATATTGATTGAAAGTTGCTACCTTTTCTCTCCAAATCAACTCATACAAGTGAGAGTTCTCTTAATCAATGAATGATCAATTTAACCTGCTTCTGATTGCTCACCTGAGAATTATGCCTCTCTGAACTCCTTCGGCCATCTTCGTTTGCATGTGTTGAACATCACCCATGAGGTCCTTGATGCTGAAGGGTTCTTCATAAATGTAAGCTGCATCAGCTCCTGCGGCTAAGCCAGCGAGCGTAGCAAGATAACCGCAGTATCCACCCATTGTCTCTACCACGAATACTCGTCGCTTCGTGCCCTGTGCGGACTGCCTGATGCGGTCACAAATCTGCAAGCCATATACAACGTATGAGTGCTTGTAAAGATGATTCACCTTTCTTCATTTTTTAGTTATCAGTGCTTTCACCCTATGCTAAACAACGTTTTGATCTTGAGTGCCATACAAAGCTTGCGAAAGCCATTTGCTGTATGCATTACGAAGGAATAGCCGCGTGCCAAAGACTGCCCTATCAATTACCACGTTGCATCTTTTCTACGACCGTTTGCAATCCATGAGACGTATGTTCACTTTGGTAAGCGAAACTAAGCAATCTGTCGAGGAATACATCGCAAACAACAAGAACATTATTTGCATCATGTACCACGGTATCTGCTAGATCAATAGAAATTGGAAATTGTGCTGATTTGCCACATTGACCCTTGAGACTCATTTTCAAACCATGAAACGCGCATTCAGAAAGTTTCTCTTTCAAAAGGAACATGCTGAAATTATAAACCTGGAGTGAATAAACTATATATACTTTACAGGAGCGAAACGTGAATTCAGAAAGTTTAGTTTTCAAAAGAAACCTTTTCAAATTTTTAATTTGGAGTGAAGAAACTGTTGATTGTTCGCAGGAGCAACACTCCAATTTAATTTCGGATTGGGTAAAGAATTGACAGTTTGCAGGAGCGAAACGCGAATTCAGATGATATCGTCTTCAAAACAAACATGCTAAAATTAAAATTTTTAGTGAACAAACTGGTAGTTTACAGCAGCGAAACATAAATTTTGCAGAATGCTTAGTTTTCAAAAGAAACAAGCTAAAATGTTAAATCTGGAGTGAATATTTTGGAGTGAATTGGTAAATACATAAAACTCAAACTCAATAACGTATTGATAGTGTGCAGGGGCAAAACGCAAATTCAGAAGGTGTGCTGGATTGGCTTGGCTCAAGCGACGTGAAGCTCTGTGAAGTCCAGTCACGACACTATCGATAGTCCGGAAAACTATCGCGATACTATCAAAATTCCGGTTCACTCGATAGTTGGACAATCGATAGTCCAAAACTATCGATAGTATCGCACATCGCTAACTCAATGGGAGCGTTCGGACTGCGCATGGCCATGATTGCTCACGCAAAAAGTGGAAAAAGTGGTGTTTAACTGCTTCAAATATAGCGGATTTGTGCAATCTGAGGACCAACTGGATGCCCCAGAAGAAACTTTCGAGGCCAGCATACAAGACGATGGCGTTTTCGACCGCGTTCTTCCCAGCACGGTGCTACTCGCGGACTACGTTTCCCTTGATGACGGCGTTGCTGTCGCCGGCCGAGAGCAACGCCAGTTGACAGACGAAGACCGTATCAATCATGCGTTTGGCACAAAACGCAATGAATCCGACAGCGGAATCGACTGTGGTGAGATGGCACGGCCGCCGCGCGCGTCCGCGAAGGACGCCACTCAGGCACTAGCCACCCTCAAGGACTTCTACGGCGGCCCCGATGGCACCTGTGCTGAGGAACTGCTTGCGGGCGTCCGGAAACTCGTTATTCGCGTGCAAACATCTGGTAAACAGGCAACTATTAACAATTTTTTTCGGAAATAAACCTGTGTGAGTGCAGCGCATGTAAAAAAAAATACAGACAATCGTTTTTTGACGTAGATTCGTTATTTCGGACACCTTGATAATTCTTTGCGCTCCCTTGAAATCCGAATTAACGAGGTTTCACTGTATTTGAACATCCCTACAATGGAATTACCTCTGTGATCTCGTTGAGGGCGGTGTCAGCCCCGAGAGAAAAATCTGTGCCGGGAACGTTGTTGCTGATGGTTGCTGGGATTACGATCATTGGGATACGGAGGGCCGGGTACTTAGCACGGGCCTCCGCCATCTGGAGCACCGCGTGATAGCCCTGAAAAAAAAAATTGAGAAATATGTGTACAACTAAACAAAAAAAAAGAAAGGCAACAGACAAAGCGAAAGCAATGTAGCGTCGATACTAGCGGCGAAGAAATTTACCTCGAACCCGCCAATGACCATTAGAGCCTGAATCTTGAATTCTGTGAAACGAGCCACTACCTTGTCCATCACATCACCAGGAAGCGTACTGAACAGAAAGCATCGCGATTCTATGACGTACCACAAGAGGAGCAGCTGTTCAAGGGCAACAAACGAACTTACCGCTTTGTCCCCAAGAAAGCACCTCCTTCACCCACCCACCCAGACACGTCGTGCCAGCCCATAGTGTTGATCTGAAAGCGGGATGGAAAAAAAAGAAATGCCTTAAAAAGAAAGGTAAACGTCCCACCTTACTGTGCGGGTCACAACATTAGACTAAAGCGGTATCATATTGGCACTCCTTGCGTTCCCATCTGCCTTTGTGTGGATACGGAAGATCGTAAATAGATTCATTAATAACAATACTCAAAATTAAACGAGCTCGTAAAGAGCGGCAAGAAAGAAGGCGAGCTGGCGATAATTGATCTTCATAACGAAACCCTGAGACTGGGAAAAAAACGCACTAAACTGGAGTCCCAAACACAGCTGAAAGCTTAATCTAACCCACACAGATACGTACACATCAAGGGGGAAAAGAGGGAGGGAAAGAAACATTTTCAACTGCTCCGTGTAGGAAACAGAAGGAGTGACGTGGAGCAGTTGAAAATATTTCCTTCCCCCCCTCAATTTCCCCCTGGATGTATATATCTGTAACTTTCAGCTGTGTTTCAGATTCCTGTTTAGTGCGTTTGCCGCCCGTCTCAGGGTTCGTTATGAAGATTAATCATGCTCATTTCTTTGGATTGCAAACAACTCTCTTATCTTTAAATGTCACTTATATTTTGTATACGTTCCTCTACTATAGGGTTGAGACTTCATCGAGCTGCGCAGAGATTTTTCTCTCAGCTCCTCATTGAGATATACTTCGGCGAAAATAAAGATTTGATTCGACTAATTTTCGTGCAGCCACTTACATTCCCCTCAACGAGGCCTTCAACACCATCGTGTATGGCATACACCACATCTCCACGGAAGAGGCAGTTCCTGACGACTGAACGAACTGCGGCATTCATGCCACAACATGGGGCTCCAACATGCATGACTGCCAAACGATACCCCTCCTACAAGAAAGTCAAGTTCATGTATGCTGGCTCAAAATATCAGACCACCGTATGTACATTGCTGAAAGGAAATTTTTCCATTCAGAGACCAAAAGATTGGATCATGGGCCAGTTAAGTCTCCATCTTATACAGTTCATAGTTAGCCACACACAAGGGCAAACCCCAGTGGCCTAGCCATTACTGCATATTACTAATTACATTTTGCTGTTTTTGAGGGCCTAATTACCTACTTCCACAGTTTTTTGTGCCTAAATTTTCAGGCTCTAGTCATTACACTCTCTCCATTTCTCTGGTACACTCCAAGAAGTCTACTCTGTATTATTGACCCATGTCCCCAAACCCCCCACCAAAACTTCAAAATGTATTAAAAATGTAATGAAACCTTATTAAATTTTTAATATTAATTATTAAATTTATTTAAATTAATAAATTATTAAATAAATTAATTAAATTATTATTTACTTAAATATTTAATATTAAATTAAATTTAAAATTAATTTAATATAAATATTAAAATAAAATATTTCATTTAATTTTTTAAAAATTATTAAAAATCCCCTGCTATGAAAAATTTATTGTATTGCAAAATTTCCTTTTCTTGAACAAATATGTTATGCAAGTGCAAAAACTAAACTTTTGTAGCACGTGAAAGTTGTATTTATGGTACAGTGAAATCTCGATGTTCTATTAGCACATTAAACTTTTTCAACCTCTCAGTTGTGCTATTCCCTCATTATGAGATTGCCCAGAGAAGTCGTTCTGTAGAAGACACATCATCGGGGTTGCAATCTGCATTGTTACACTCCATGCAAAAAATGAGCAACAATATAAAAAGAACAGCAAGCACGCAAGCAAAACCGAGTTGCAATACTTACCTTATCCTGAGAGCAAAGAGAAAAAAAAAAGAAAAAAAAGAGCACAAAGGTTGAATAAAGCCAAACGGTAGAAACTGTTAATGTGGTACCTGTCCCTGCTTTAAGCAACAATAGCGAGAATTGCATCGCAGGTGCTATTTCCTTGACTAGACAGTTATGTATTCGGGAATTGGAACACACACTCAGTGGCGTATCTAACAGGGACAGCCCCCATTGCATGCAGTGTGACTGTGCCCTTGACAAACCATCTGCATGCAACACCTAAGAGAATGTTACCATATTATTAGAGCCTGAAGTACCCCTGATTTTACCCGATTCTTCCCAGAGTTTTTACCCCGAATTGAAGGTTGACTCTTTAGGGTGAAACCCCATTTTTACCCAGCAAATTCCCCTCACTGGGATGTCTGTAGGAATGCACTAACATACGTGTTTGGCAGCAAATGTAGTTACATCACTGTTTGTATCAAGCCAGTACAGTTAGTTTGAGTAACAGCCCGATTTCTCCTCTAATTTAGAATACTGGACTTTTTTCCACCCAAATTCGCATGAATCTAGAGCGCACGTTTATTTACCCGATTTTTACCCCCCGAATTTAGTAAAAAAATATTACCCGGAAACATCAGGCTCTACATATTATCAAGGGTCTAAGGGTCAAAGGCATTTTGGGAAATATTTTTTGCAAAATTTTGGGGGTCAAAAATTAGTTGGAAAACAAGAGCACCCAATTCAGGCGTCGAATTTCTGGAATGATACGATACAGGTAAAAATTTCAGTGACGCTAAAATGACGACACTACACCAGATTCATATAGTTTAACCATCCTATCTCTTGCTGTAGCAAATTGATCTATCGTGTCATTGTAGTAATTTTTTTTTTAGTTGCTTCTCTTTGCACACACCAGAGTGTCTTCCCTTGCATTCACGCCCCGGACGAATGTCCTCGCTTGCCACACTACAGGTTTTTCCGGCGATTTTAATCCAAGGGCCAGCTAAATTAATCCATGCCCCATCAAGTTTGCGTGGCACGTGGATTAATTTAGCTGGCACTCGGATTAAACTCGTAGGGAAAACCTGTAGATATGCCTCTGCACATGCTGATCTCGCAAACTATGCTAATGCGCATTAATTGCTCACCATGCCCTTCCCAGCAGCATCAACGGCAGATTTTGGTGGCTTCAGCCTTGTTAGCATCTTGTATGTCTGTAGGTTTCGTTCAAAGCTCCTATAAACACAAGGTCTACCATCACCCTGAACCCCACAAGAGAACCTTTCCAGAAGAGCCACTAAGTTTTTAGCACTGGAGTGGATACCTTGACTAAAATGTACCAAAGTCTGAGCGCTCATCACGTCAGCTACTGACCTTCCTCTGAGCTGAACAGCTTTTCCCCAGTCTTTATCGTCCATGCAACGAGCCACGGCTTTTGTCTGCAAAAGAAATGGCACAAACAGTGAATGATGATGCGACTCGAATCGAATATTCGATATTCGGATTTCCGAATATCCGACTACTCGCAGAATATGAGCGACACCTCCCGAAGGTGGGCTTCACCTGATGCTTCCCTGCACGAGGTGGAGCCTACGTTACGAAATTGCCCATGCTGCAGAACCAACACAGACAGACTGTAGTTTAGCTTAAGATGACGTTAGCCCAAGTTTATTGTGCATACTCCGCCTAAGGAAGGGGCGGCGTCCCCCCCCTGTGTGCAGTTTAGCAGTGACGGTGGCAGATTTTGATTTGGCTCTTAAACAATATGCCACAGCCCAGACAAAAACTGTGTCTTAAAGATGTAACTTCCATAGGGCATGTATTGTAAGCTCCTTCCTATAATCTTCCTATAAGGTTCCTATAAACTCTATGGATACTGAAGATCTTTCAGCAAGTATAAAATGATTGCAGTCGACAGATGGCATTCTTTGTCAGAGGAGAACACAAGATATCATGTATGTAATGCTGAGTCACGACAGTACTTTGAATCTGTAATTTTATAAAATACTTTTTGTTCCCACATTATCCAAGAAAATAAAGTGTTTCCCCATTCCCATTTGCTGTGGAAAATCGCAGAATTTACAAGTCGGTGCTGCAGAATTTTGAATTTGCCGCAACAGAAAGCCAGGGGCCATAGATTATATCATTAAATCCAAGCACCTGAAAGCCAAATACGCAAGAAAACACGACAATTTGTAGCTTGCCTTTTCAACGCACTGCATCAGGGGAACCCTCACAGCTTGGTTTCCATCCAGGGACACCACACATGCTTCAGCGTCCGGTTTGGCATCAAACAGTGCAAGCACTGCCTCAGCACCCATTCTACAACCCTGATTAGAAGAAACTGAATATTACACTTTCTTCATGAAGGTATAATATGTGAAGGCATCCCATGCACCCCTCACAAAAGATGATGTACCAGAACACGGTCAAATGCAGACGGGCTTCCTCCTCGTTGAACGTGGCCTAGCACAGTGACCCTAGCGTCGTACTTCAGGCGGTCGACCACGACCTAAAAAAAAGCATGGTCGTCCAAATTTCTTCCGTAGTGAAGACAACACATTCCTCCGAATTCTCGAGCCCAATAAAACTCTCAGCAACCGAACTCTTGCATGCTAGTACCTTTTTGACATCATTAGCTGTGATGGGCTGACCTTGCCTGTCCTGGGCTCCCTCAGCCACTATAACAATGTTCAGGCGTTGACCAGATGAACGTTCCTGAGAGACAAAATGGTAGCATTACGTGAGCAAACCTGTTTTTGACATCGAACTTGCGCGTTTCTGATCGTTTATGTCGCTGGCACTTACACCCATGTCACGTGGGCGGTCTTCGATGATAATTGAAATCAATGGCCATTGAACATGCACGTAGCTCCACCAATCGTGTAACATGTGAACTTCTCAGACTAGCTGATCCAGTGCTCTTTACAAAGTTTACACGCTGCACGCTTAGTGGTGCTACGCACCTGTTCAATAGCCATCGGTTTCAATTATAATTGAAGACTGCCCATGTGACATGGGTACTAATAAATTTTATGTAACCTTTGCTGTAAGGTTTAATTAATTAAATGTAATTACTACACATAATTATGAATTTACAACATAAATAAAATGAATAAACAATTAAACAAAAGCAATTAAATTTAATTAAATGTCTTTAAAAAGTAAATTGTACGCCCACAACCTCGCAGACCTCTCCAACGGCTAGAGATTCCGCTAAAATTTCTTTCCGATTATTTACGTACCTGTTCTAGCTTCTTGCAAAGAATTTCCTGCCAATCACCTTCTGGTGGCCACTCAGGAATAAATACGAAGTCAGCTTCGCTTGCCAATGCAGCCACAATAGCAAGATACCTACCAAAGCATCAAAGGTATGAGACAGGTCCCATATCAAATTACGCGACGTGAAAGAGATACTACACGCTGTTACCTACCCGCAGTGCCTGCCCATGACCTCCAGAATGAAGGTACGACGATGGCTAGAGAAACCACAAGGGAGTTTCAATAAACCTATGACGCAAGCCTAAGTCACAGGATTAAGTCTTTTTTTTTTTTTCAATGCAGAAATGTGCACCTTGATGCAGTAGTAACAATAGCATCAATGGCTTCAATGATGCGATGCAGTGCAGAGTCAGTTCCAATGGTCATATCCGTCCCGCAGAAGTCATTGTCAATGGAGCCCACCATGCCAACGATATTGAGGCGGGAACAAGCAGTTGCTTGGTCACTCGTGATGGTGCCTGCAGTTCAAAATTGGAGGCGCACAAAAAATTGGAAGAGCTCCTCTAGAAAAAATTTTGGGGGATGCAACATATATGTATGGTTTTGACAACTTACCATTCTTTGCCAATTCTTCGAGAAGAGATGACCATTCCTGGCGAAAAAGGTTCGCTCCTGTGAGCGAACCATCGCCACCAATCACAACTAAATTTGTGATGCCGTTCTTCACAAGGTTGGCAGCTGCCTTCAAGCGACCTTGCCGCTCACGGAAGTCTGTGCAGCGTGCACTGCCGATGATAGTGCCACCCTGAAAATTGATTTAATTTTTTTAATATATTTTATTTTATTTATTTATTTATTTTATTTATTTATCTTATTTATTTATTTATTTATTTATTTTATTACTTTTAATTAATTAATTTCATTTTAATGAATTTCAAATTATTTTTATTACTTTTTCAAGTATTAATATGAATTATGAATTCATTAAAATTAATTAATTTCATTTCAATGTCTCGTATGCAGTGCAACATAAGGTGCTCATAAACAGGCGGATGGGATGCCTCACGCGAGTGCACGCAGTTAACATAGCCATGCACATGATGTGCATTTACATACAATAGAATAGGGCTATGCCAGGTATGCAATAAGCATTCAAAGAATAGGTACTGCACAGTGCCAGTTTTCAGTACATCACTACACACAAAATCCAGCGCAAATGCATCACGGATACACAGAGATTACTTTACTTCAACTTCACTGCTGGAATTTGCAACTGCTGCTTGGTGCACAGGTTAGTACAAAGGCATATTTGTGAAAATAATGTGATGTGAAAAGCAGTACGTTCCCTGCTGCTTAACCTGCCGCAAGTACCTTACACAAAAGTGGGCACTCAGTCACTCTGACGCACAAGTGACACTAAGCAACTTGACAGCTTGGAGAAAATGAAGATTTAGCACTCTCGACGGTTCTTTCATCTATTTTTTTCTACGCTCGACCTTGGCCTTAAATTATGTGCTATCTTAAATTATTATTGTGCGTTGGATTAACGCTGTGTAATCCATTTGACTGCATTTTTATGTTCTGCTATTGCTGGTATTATGTACAAACTAAAGTTGTCCGGCACATCTACAGCATGCTAGAAATTTTGCAACCATTTGTGATACAGGTCTTTGAAACAAGGTATCACACAAAAGGTTAGAACTTTAGTTAAATCCTCACATCCCTTCCAAGCTTCAAAATATTTTTCTCAGTAAGGGCGAATAACTGCTGTTGCAGATGCGGCTTTGTAAACAAAAAAGATTATAATAAAGGTTGCATATTGTTGTCTGGGCTTTTGTAAACAACAGACTCTTTTCAACAAGAGCTTTGTTTTGTGCTCGCACAATGTAAATATTATGTTGCCCGGTTATATTAAATTATTATTATTATATTATTAAATTAAATATATTATTAAAGCCCGGTTGTGCCTTGCTGGTTTTGTTATCATTATCACATATATTGGTGCAACTAATAATACCCTTTACTGTAATTAGCTGCACAATACACAGAGGACTTCCAGATCGTCTAATCACGCTGCCACAGCCATTTTATCGCACATTTTATACTGTCATTTAGTGTGGGCTACGACTTCTAAGCGTAACATTACATCTTTCGTTTTGTTACTGAAAAAGGCAGTGCGCTTAATAGGAAATGTGCGGCATGATCATCCCACCAAAGAATTGTTCAACAAATACAGAATATTTAAAGTAGAAGGTAAACACCATATCATCCATCGAAACCTTTCAGACACACAGTTCTTATCACTTTGCGACCTTCAATCATATTCGCCTCATCACCATACTCATGTTACACCAAGATGGGTAGTCCCTCACTGTCGAATTAACTATGGTACTCAAATGCTAAGTTTCACTTTATCTTGTTTACTTAATGAACTTTGTAGTTGCCACATGGACCCAGATGTCACGACAATTGGTGCATTCACGACGTCCATCTTTTCATAAACCTCCTCGTCGGAGATGATTTAATTATGTAACGCTACTTTCAATTAATACCTGTAGTACCCTTTTAATACCAGTATTGCCAATTTATTTGAAATGCAGAAGTGTTTGCAATGAAATGCAGTTTGGTGCAAAAATAAACTGAACTAAACTGAACTGAACTGAACAGCCATCCCAACGCCAACTTCCACCTGGAACTAGATGACCGTGAACCCCCCACCAGAGCCACTGTCTAACGATTACACAACAGACTAAACGTATACATACAGGCATAGAATTTACGGTTGTCCATCTCTAACTAAGGACATATGACTGCGGCAGTTTATTCCGTTATAAATATTCTGCATAAATATTTCGCATAAATATTCTGCAAATGCAAAGCCCTACATAAAAATTCTAACTAAAAAAAGGTGAATGCGAAAACTTTTATACCAAGTTCTCACCTCAGCATTCACTCTCTTGACAAATGTTATACATGCATTCCTTTTACCAACTTACTCACTCTTTGGAAGATACACATTAAAATCTGGCTCATGATCTTGTAATTGCTTATTTTATCTTATTTTTTTTAGATGCTCACCCTGTGTATGATGCCTGAAACGCTGACCCAAGTGGCCTCCTGAATGTACTGATCTCCATCCACCATGCCTTGGTAGCCCTCACGAATGAAGTACACACGACAACCCAAGTAGAGCCCCATACGCACAACAGCACGAACAGCTGAATTCATACCTGCATATCACCGAAACACAAGAATCATGTCATTGTGCTTGCCAGGCTGTGTGGCTGATGCTTCGTTTGACTAGTGAATTATCACTGCACTTGTATGAATCAGTTTCATAAACTACAGGTTTTCCTGGTGATTTTAATCCAAGCGCCATCGAAATTAATCCACGTGCCACGCAAACTTTATGGGGCATGGATTAATTTAGCTGGAACTCGGATTAAAATTGCCGGGAAAACCTGTAGATACTATAAAACTACAGATCTGAAAGTACACGTGAGGCTGCGGTTCAAATATTGGGGCACTATCATGGTTCTTACTGAATTTTGGAACCAAAAACAGCCATCATTTTTCCCGGGATGTAAAACACAGTTTCAATGCAATTTAATTGTTTTTATTTCCCATTCAGCAATGGGTGGGGCCGGGGAAAAAAGTCGCAAGGTGCAGCTTGCGGCCAGGACTTCCATTTTTCACAAAACTTTTATAAATAAATTAATAAGCTACAGATATCACGTGACAGAATGTATGTGTGGCCGCGCAATACTGACAAACGCTAGTTAGTACCCCGAATGTTAAAGATCGCAGCACATGGATCTATCGACCATCTAGCTATACATGTAAGGGATTGTTCTTGTTCTCCCAGTTTGGATGCACCTCTGTTCTACCCAAACATAAGCAACAGGTTGTGAGAGAAATTATAGAAGCTCAAGCTTGCTTCATTGATAAGCATAAGTGTATCTGCATTAGCACCCCTTTAGCTGCCCTGACAGATGGTGAAAACACTTATCTTCAAGGTGATTGCGATATGGTTCGTGCTATTCTGCAGACTACCTTGCGTGACGTTTCCTAAGTGTGGTTATCGCCTGATACAGAAAACTCAGCCTTGTGGCTCGATGATATCAGACTCCGGACTTTTAGTTGGTACAACCCACCCTGTTGAAATGTTGGCTGGATAATAAGACTATATTTCACTACGTTGCAATAAATTTTAGTTTTAAGTTGGCAGTCGTCCACGCTGTCTCTGTGTTCCTAATCCAGTCTGGGTTCCTAACCCAGTCTGCGTTCCCTCTGCTTTGCTGCCTCGATGAGTGTTCTGGATTGGCACCAACTACCCTGCATCATTCCTACCTTGATAGAAAAGAAGGCTGATGAATATAACGACAGGTGCATTCATTCCTTGCACCTTTGGTTTCCGCTACTTTTGGCGAGTTCTAGTTTCTGTGGCTTTGAAACTGTAGTTCTGGCTCTGGATAAGCGGAATTTACGCTGAAGCTCCGTGAGAATAAGAAACAAAGACGAAATCGAGTGTTTTGAACGACTGTTGAAAATTCCAGCGGGTTGCCAACCTTCAAAACAGCATTTTTGAATTCCAGGGTATGAACCAGTGTTGGGGATTTGAAGAAACAAGTCCGATTTACATCAAATCCGCATTTTGCGGAAGATGCTAAACCAAGTCCGGATTTAAATTTATTTGAGGAAATTAAATCACTTCTCTTTTTTCTTCGGAGTACCGAATTCCTCAGTTGTGTAACTAAGAAACAGACGAAACATGGAAGACATCTAATTCGGTGGAACTCCATGAGTATATACTGCCGTAGAAACAAATGGGGACTTGATTGCAGTTGAATATTGCGCTGCATGAAATGCAGTGCTTATTATTTGTCGCTGGCCTTGGTACAGTACACCTGCCACATGATACATTTCCTGCGGTGCGGCATGTACGAACGAATTCAAAGAACTATGCGAAATAAAGAGATGGGAGAGCAGCATAATGACACGACACTGCAGAAATTGGTAGAGAGGTGGAAGGATAAGATGGAGCAAAGTGCTTCTTGGTTCTTTTTCGCACACGAAGTACATAGTCTGTAAATTGAATCCGAACCTCTGAACAAAAGTGTGATTCAATCCGATCCCTGCTTATAATGAAGCCGCCAATCAAATCCAAATCAAATCTACCAGCCCCTTTTGTGGATTTCAATCAAATCTGAGATTTCAAAACCCCAACACTGGTATGAATCATGTAATCATTTTCTCATTTTTTTCAGTTCATTCAACCCATGTAAGCATGAAGGGACAAGAAATAGTGCTGCATTTGAGACAGCAGTGCTAAAGGGCAAACAAACAAGGTGGGCTTGATAGACTTCCCCAATAGCAACCCCCCCTCAAGGTGAAGCACAAATACAAGCATGGCATTCTATTTTAGAATCATCACGTCGTGACCCCACCATGGTGCTTCAAATGTCGTCCTGGCATGGTTCAGAGGCGAAAGGGCACAAGTACCAACTGGAGACCAATTTTTTCTCAGTTATATATCTCTGTTTTTATGTTGGATATCTCATTATGTACGCATAACTGCATCGTTCCCATACAGAAGATGTCAAACACAGCTGCTAACAGCTTTTCCTCTCAGCTCCCAGTCTAAATATTTTGGTGAAATAAAGATTTAGGCTTCAGGTTTATCATGCCCCCATCAGTATAGAGCTCTGCTCTATGCTGTAAATTTTTAAGGTGCTTCTCGGCCCCAAAACCACTGCCGCATTGCATATAGATTACATCAAATATGGATGTGCGCATAAATGATGCAAAAATGGTATCGTTAGCTTTCAATGTATGACATTATGTCGAAGCATCTAGAGGGCAGAATTCCTGCTCTTTGATCTCGATCAACAGAAGAAAAAAAAATTCAAAAATAGTACGGAATGAAAAAAAAAAATCATATACAATATACACTGATGCCTTTCGCTCCAGAGACCCAGAGAGATTTTGTGGAGTTCGTTTGGAATGCATGCGGCTATGCTTGACAGTTTTCTTTTCTTTTTTTCGTGCATTACCTTGTGAATCGCCTCCGCTGGTGAAAACGCCGATTACTTTGCCCTTCTGAGAGTCAGGTGTAACCCGAATCTCTTGAGGAGGGATAATTTCACCTCCAATCGGCTGGTCAGGAGATTGCAAAGCGCCGGTGTCGGTTCTCGTGAAGCCTCCAGACATCTTGCACAAATCTAGTGATGTTGCTTCCTCAAACCAAGAAGACTTGAATCAAGGAGCGTCGAAATCGAGACGACTGAACCCGCACGTCCGCTACCGCTCGTCCCTTCGACCTTCGTTCCAATTTTCCAAAGCTTTCGGAATGAAAACATGGTTAGCAGACCAGAGCATGCAAGCAGCACAAGCTCAGCGAAGCACCACAAATTCACACATTTATTTTTACAATATTACGTCTTTGCTTGGTGTATTTCCTAATTTTATAGTTATGAACTTTAATATATGCTCATAAATCTTGATCATTATAATATTTCGTTTGGAACCGTCAAAATCAGCAGCGCAGGGATACACAGACATGTGCGGGGGGTGGGGGGGATTGCTACCCTGCGGAAGTGACAAAATTGTAGATTGAACAATACAAATAATGATTACATGTTCCATTATGTAGTCTGAAACTCTTATTAGGTTCCATGGGAATAATAGCCATCATTTTGTAGCTTAGAGAGCGGTCGGGTCGGGTGACTAGCGAACTACATCTTGTAGCGTAATCAAGCAAGAAGTTGAGTTTCCTTTTCCTTTCAGGCAAGCTCGTGGCCAAGAAGCAAGCATGAGGTAACGCTTCGTTTGATCCCGTTTGCTAGAAAAAACGAGATGGTTTCACTATGTGCAGTTCTGCAAGCGTAGTGTGACACCGTAAATATTCGGTTTTGACATACCTTTCGTGTGAAATCAACTACTTGTATTGTTGCCTAATGCAAAGACGTGATGTGGCGTTAGGCTTATGTATGCCAGCACATTTTAGTGTCATTCATGCATGGACATGAGCTTTGCGAACGTGTTGGTACGCCTTGTTCTCTTTTCTGTTACTGTCTATAACATTTTAATCCGTTATCTGTTGTTTTTCAGTACGCTGCGCTTACAAAAGCGGCTTGCTGCTGCTGTCTTAAAATGCGGACGTAAGAAGGTCTGGCTCGACCCCAATGAAACAAACGAAATCGCAAACTCCAATTCGCGTAAGTTCATCTTCTATACAGTCTGCATGTTAGACGCTAACGCGTCGTTATTTTGGTAGGTCAAAACATCCGCAAGCTTATCAAGGATGGTTTGATCATTCGCAAGCCGGTCGCCGTGCACTCCCGCGCCCGGGTTAGGAAAAATGCCGAGGCTCGTCGCAAGGGACGACACTGTGGTCCGGGCAAAAGGAAGGGTACAGCCAATGCCCGTATGCCAAGGAAGGTTATCTGGATTCGCAGAATGCGTGTGCTTAGACGCCTGCTAAAGAAGTACAGGGAAGCCAAGAAGATTGACAAGCACCTGTAAGCATCAGCCATGTGTTTCACTCATCCTGCTTAGAACACAGGGAGCGGGACATGTATCTAGTGCATCTAGTATTCCCAAATCTGCAAGGAATTCTGCTATTGCATGTTGTTACTGCACTGCCACACAGCTGTGTTCTAGCTATCACCCAAGCAAATTCACCTGTTCTGAAAGGCAATGTCATAGAGCTGATGTTCATTAACGGGCAGTGTTATGACTAGTCGTTACGCAGTGGTCCCTGGGATAGTTCTGAGGTAAAGTGGAGGCTGTCACTGGCTACTATGTTTGGGCTTTGAAATCTGGCAGGACTGCTTCAGATAATGGTGCTCAAGGACGAAACGGTATATTAAGTCTCAGGTTAGCAGTTCATAAAACTAACATGATCAGAATCACACCAACCATTTTGTCACGTCTGTGAAACGTTCCTAGTGACCCTCTGTACAAAAGTCCTTAGAGGGTCTATCGCATCTGGGAACATGTGTACGCGACACACACAGTAATGTATGGCACCGCTTTACAGTTAATTGGTCAAATTTCTCTTCCACAAACAGCTAACATATGAAATAAATGAGTTTTAAAGATTTGCACATGAATGGGAGCGCAGTGCAGGCGACTGTCCCCGAGTCTCTCTGCTTCTCGTTTGCAGCACAATACACAATATACTAAGTGTAAAGTCCTAAAAAAATATGTTGACTTTTGCGTGTGAGTACTGACGTGATCATACTCTCTCTGCGACCTGCAGGCAGTCGCCGAAGGGTGCTTCCCGATTGGACAGCGTTTTCTCAGATTCCCAGGGAGGGAATTCCAACATACTCTGAAAAAGCGCAGAAAGTTGGGATAGCATACTCCAATATTTTGGGACGCGAAAGACAAGGACTGAAAGTACACACATACACACACAGGCGTCACTCACAACTGAAATGTATTGCTGGAAAAGAAGGCATAAATACGCAACTGGTATCAGTATATTCACACAATCGGTATACTCTGAAAATTTGGCATCTTCTCTTCTAATGCGTTACATCAAACTGCGCAGAAACTATTTAGAGTCAGATTTTCAGCGTAATGGTCGGTGATGAACCACGTGCAAAACTGGCTTCAGAATTGACATTTCTTTGGTGCTGGAACCTGCGTTGCTAAATGCTGTGTTGCATACCCTTCATTATAGGTACCACGACCTGTACCGCAAGGCCAAGGGTAATGTGTTCAAGAACAAGCGTGTCTTGATGGAGTATATCCACAAGAAGAAGGCTGAGAAGGCCCGTGCTAAGCAGTTGAAGTGAGTCTTCTTTACCATTCTTAAACTGTGGTCTTTGCCCAGAGCTTTGTGGTTGCTGAACATGCCTTGTTTGTTGCAGCGACCAGGCTGAGGCTCGGAGACAGAAGGTGCGTGAGGCAAGGAACAGGCGAGCTGAGAGAATACAGCAGAAGAAAGCTGAAATGTTGTCATCCCTGCAGAAAGAGGAGGCAGTGGCAACTGCTAAGAAATAAATGGTTGCACTTTCTTTGGTTATTAAAATATGAACGTACAGAAGCTTTTGGGTTGTGTGCTTTCTGATCAGAGAAATTGAAAGATTCAAATAGGGTGGTTGTTTGAAAAGCCAGACAGTGGCAGCACTCTAAACATGCACCTCTTGGTGGAATGTGTTGTGTTTGGTGCCTCTGGACATTTACTTTTGACAGAAAATCACGTGTCCTGGTCTGTACTTTGTGCACGGTTTGCAGTGGTGTTGAATTTGATGCACATAATTTATGGGCTGCCTTCCTGATAGGATCTAGATTGTGGGCTGTCACAACAAAATCACATAGGCCTTTTTATATCAAGATAGAGCAATAAAAGTGAAAAATAGTTGCGCAATATGTCTCAGGGGGTCCATACGTTTCCCGCTGCTATTTCAGTTCTTTGGGGAAGTTCCAAGTTCAATAAAATATGTACCCTTAGCAGCGCCCTCTGAATTCGGAGCATGCGCATTTGATCGCACGAGACAAGGTCAAGCTAGCGGCTGTTCGATGGCGGATTTGGGACCGTGTCGTCTGCTTACTAAAGAAATCTTCAGAACAAATTTGCTGGAGTCATTAAGCTATGTGCTCACAGATTGCGACGGTAAGTAAGGATGGCTACTTTACCACATTGCTGCATCGCGTATACCGATTTTTACTGAATGAGCAAAACGAAAGCAACGTTCGCTTGTCAGACGTGCCTTTTGGAATGAATGAAATGATCGCTAACGTTCTGAAAACTTTCAGGTGTTTTGTGGGCGGACAATGCCGCGATCCCAGGGTCTCCTGAGGCACTGGCGGGGTTCAGGAAGTTGGTGGGTGCAAGTGGCGTCTAACTTTCATTAGACGGCACATTTTCATCCGGGATCAATCACATCAAGCATATATCTAAGCTCCCTGCAAAATCGGTCTAAAAAAAATCAGTTTTCGAGATAGAACAAAGGCATCTTAGTCAGTATATTAGCTACAATTTTTAACGTAAAGCTTATTAACGCGTGTAATCATAAAGTAAAATCAATAAAACCAGTAAAATAGCTAACAATCTATATAATATAGAAATAATTCGGAGCTAGACCAAACAACCCAATGAAGCCTGAAACTGACACACTGACCATATTGAATGCAACCATTAACGTTTTTTTTTTTCTTTACAGGGTAAAAAAGTAATGTATGTTACAAACAATAGCACAAAGTCTAGGATTGAGTACATGGAAAAATGCAAAAAGTTGCACTTTCAAGCAGATATGGTAAGCTGCTACACACCTCACTGTTCGTGCAGAAAAATTTCATGTGTTGTGCGCAGCGCCTGGAAACAAAAAAATGTGGAACCTTTTCAGGACGAATTCTTTTCTACGTCATACTGTACGGCACTCTATCTGAAAAAACTGAACTTTGAAGGAAACATTTACCTCGTTGGTTCTCACGGTCTCAGACAGGAGCTCACTGATGCTGGGTTTAATTGCTCTCCTATCGGGGTAAGCTTTCTCACTGGCCATCCCTCTCTATATCACGTTGTTCTCATTCTTTCATTCCCCGTACATCGGAAGAGTGGAACCGCCTTCCAGGTAACATCACTGACACATATGACCATTCAAAGTTCAATGCTGCACTAATTAGTTTACTGGAGTTTTCTAATTGATTGTGATATATATATATATATATGGTGTACTGCATAACAATGTTACATTCTGTTATGTGGCTCATTGTGACTTATGTGACTTATTTTAGCGTTATTTATCTAATTGCTCGGTATTTTGTGTACTGTTGCGTTTATACTGACCTGTATTTATTACCTTTGTATATTGTGTTTGTGTGTAATAACCCACTCCCCTCTGTAATGCCTTCGGGCCTTGAGGAGTAAATAAATAAATAAATAAATTATATTGGTTACTAATGTACAGCAGTGTTTGAGGCTAAAGAAATGAACGGATAAATGCTTAACTAATCAACTGAAATTGCTGCTGCTAGCCAAACTCTGGATACCAATCCCACAAAAAGGAAGGAATAGGTTATCAAAAGCTTTCTTATCTCGGAGCTCGGTGAAGTCCCAAGCTGAAGCAACGTCGCGCCAGCTGCCTTGTGTGCTTGAAATCTCGTATCATATTCAAAAGTGGGAACACCATGTAGCTATCTCTTTCAATCTCGTAGCCGGATCCTGTCCCGGATGACTGGATGAACTGGGCTGTTAACAACATGAAGCTCGATCCTCAAGTGAAAGCCGTTGTGGTAGGATTTGATGCGCACTTCAACCTCACAAAGATGCTGCGTGCAGCAAGTTACCTCGCAAACAAGGACTGCCTATTTGTTGGTACTAATACGGATGAACAGTTTCCGTGTGGCAACAAGTCAATTATTATACCTGGTGAGTCAGCCTGCAGTGCAGCAGGTATTACATTCATAGCTATATAGTCCACCTCAATTATGAATCTCAAGTTCATCATAAACCAGAAAGTCATATAGTGATGACGGTGGAGCACATGTAGTACACCACACACATGTACAGCACTGTGCACTCTTAACCGTAACACGACCTCCGTAGAATCAGTGGCCCCAGCAGAAATTGCGCAAGGGCGTGCCACAATGCGAGTAGTAAACATGTAAGTGAAAAGCTGACCTTCATGTTTGCAACTCGCATTGTCGGGAACCCTTGCGCACTTTCTACTGGGGCCACCGATTATACGAAGGTTGTGTTACTGTTAAGAATGCACAGTGCTGTAGTACAGAGCCACTATCTCCCAGAGGGGGATTCGGGGGGGTGGGGGGCAAAATAGTCTGGTTATACATTGAATTTCTCTCTCTCCCCTCATCCGCTATGCACTTTGAGGGGGGCATCATTACCACATTTAGTTTGTAACAGGTTTATGTACGATTGCCGACACGTGTATAAAGCAACAAAGACAGCCTGTAGGGGGAGCACGGGAAAGAAAGGGGCATTGGTGCTGCCAAAGGGGTGCAGTGGTGGTCTGGAGATATCACTGTCACTGATTATGAAGCAAGTGTTTTGAATCGTCAAAAGCGCAATTTCTTCACAAAAGGTGGTAGCAGTTCCTTACCTGCAATGAAGGAAATAACTTATAGGTCGACCTTTCCTAAATGCATATCAACACTTACGTTCAGGCACAGGCTGCATCGTGCAAGCAGTAGCCACTGCTGCAAGCAGGAAGCCTATCATTGTTGGAAAACCCGAGCCCTTTATGCCAGACTGCATAAAGTACCGGTGGCCAGACTTGGACCCTGCAAAGACCATCATGATAGGGGACAGGTAGGAAAGAGCATTTCTGCCTATTTTCTAAATAGTGCCTAAACAGCTTCCGTTGTCCCAACAGGTCAAACACAGATATCCTGATGGGAAAGCGTGCGGGCATGAAGACGCTGCTGGTAGGTTCCGGTTGCGACAGCCTGGATGCCGTGCGGAGAAACGTTGCGGAGAACCGCCTCGACATGGTCCCCGACTTCTTTGTTCCGAAGTTGGGTGACGTTGTAGAGATGATGCCATTTACATAGTCAAGAACACGTTAGAAGCATGTAGGAATCATAGCAGTATACAGCATTAAAAGTATTTATAAGATTATAGTTCCTTCTGGCAGTAGCCAACAGTTCATGTTAGTGAAATGGCTACAGAGTTATGCAAACGGGGGACGTGTTGTCTTATTCTTAGTAAAGTGCTGTCTCCTAATACTGCAAACGTATTTTTATTGGCGACGTATTAATTTTCACGAATTTCGCGACCGCTAAAAAATCGCAAAAAAATTGTGCTCGCGAACACAGATTGACGTTGATCCTGCGGGAGGAAACAGACCTGGAATCGCGGAATTAAATACTCGCGAATAAATATACGTTTGCAGTAGATATCCTATTCTAGTCAGTCTAGGGTAGGTCATGCTGGCAGGAGGACAAGGAATCCCCTAATAGATAGAATACACAGGGATAGAATACATCCTACAATGTACTGCCTTAACTTTGCATATCTATATGACCGATAGTACGCGGTACCCCTTCTGGGACAGCAAATAAGCTCGAGATTGTGGCAATCATGTCCCGTACTATTTTCATCAATTTACTCGAATTAAAGCTGCTGTTATCAGTACATGTAATAGGGAGCCATTGATTATTCAACGCAATTGCTTTGATGGCCCTATAAACTGTACCAGGGAGAGAAAAGCTTAGGGTATTACAATACAAAATTCATGTTACGCACGAATAAGGGACAACTTTTAGGTTCTGTCGAGCTTTGCGAGTGTCACATCAGCATGGAAGGACAACGAGGAGCTACCTTCATCACATGATTGGTCTCTCGTTTTACTTCACTTTCCCGCTCCCCTTATCCCTTCCTCCAGGGACAAAAGACCTCCTCTCTCATGAGATCCAGCACTATCTACACCATGTGCACTCATTACTTTGCTTCTACTCACAACTTGTGAAACCTGACACTGAAACTTTTGCTTAGAACTATCAGAGTAGATTTTTAATCCCAGAAAGTTAAAACTATGAACCTGCTGCACAATATATAAATTGTTATAAATAAGCTACATGCGACACAAAATTTTTTATAATTTGTCTGAATAGACGAGTTCAGAAAATCCCAGGGTGCTTAGCGCCACTTTGAACTGTGGGAGTTTACTAATACGAAAGTAACGGGTGGCCTCCAAACTGTTCCCGATTTCTCCCCCCAATCGATCCATTGTGCACGACGTGTCAAGGTTAGCGAAAGCGAAACGTGAAGGATTGTTCTTCGTTCCCCCGCTCAGCAAGCACCCAGGATGCAATGCGTGGGATTTTCTGAACTCGTCTATTGGTCGTACAGCCTGGAGCAGTAAAGATATAGTCTTTTTTTTTTCTTCATCCTTTATCCATGGCAGCATGTTGATTAAGGGTGGCGGTTTGTACTGATTGAGAGTTTGAAGCTGAAGAGAGAGTCTTCAGTTGTGTACCAAAAAGTAAGTTGAGTACATAACACGCCAGACACAATTCTTCCATTTCTTTGTAATAATTCTGCAAATATTTCTTTTGCTGATGTGGAAGGAAAGGGGTAGAGAAAGGGGTGGAACAAGTTCTCTTGCAATGTTTTTTATCATTGGTTGGTAAGTCTACAAGGTGAAACAAACTATTTTGGAGCAGTGACGGCAAAGTAAGCAGTCCGTTGAACTTGTGATGGTGAGGTTAGATTCGTGACATCATTTTCTGCTACCATATGTAGAGGTATTACATGCATTACGTTCTTACCAGAAAGATTTCTTACACAGAGCTTGTTTGCCTTTCTTGGCTCGTATTTAATGTACTTCATAAATTTTCTACATCCACTATTTTAGTGACGCGTTAGGTGTTTAATTAGAGAGTCTTGAAAGTATTCGTAGGGTAACAGTAAAATGTTCTACACTGCACCAGAGCAAATAAACGATTCAAATAACGAAATCTTTCTGTAGCAGTGAGGAAAGACATCCTTGTCTACATATAGAGTTGAAGGATTGTATGAACAAATGCCACGGCCTCCTTACAGGCCTATTACAAAAGCGTGGGAAAATTTTTGGGTACCGAACATTTTGACATACATTTTCCACAAAGATGTCGAATCTACAACACAATATGCAATTTTAGATCCAAATAAAGCCCCATAACCTAACAGCATGAAAATGTAGAACATAAGCCGGGCATACTATCAACAACAAAAATAAAGTTAAAAAAAAAAGGTGAGCATCAGTTAGTGTTTTCACAGCAAATGCCTCTGGTCCTTTACTTGTGCTAATCTATACAAGCAGTGATTTTATCAGTGAGACCTTAAAAAGAAATCAGAATAACCTAATGATACACTATCATACACACACGTGTGAAATGTGCAAGGCGAGCTACACAAAAGGTTTGCAGTGTCGCTGTACAGATATACAGAACAGCACTTGAGAATCACTGAAAGATGTGGTTATAAGGGAGATACAGATCACAGGTGTTTGGCACATACCTACACAACCTACAGTACAAGTATTGATGAGAGAATAGTAATGGATGAATAATTGTGAAGCGTGTTGTTGCATGAATTCATGCCATACACCTCAGATGCCCATTAAGCTTTTAACAGGGGCAACTTCCTGTCCAGCATGGAGGAAAAAAATAAAAAATACTGTCATATTACACATATGGCAAATTCCATTGGCAGGGTAGAGTCAAAATTTTGCTCTGGCAAGGTGCAAAAATTGTTCCACTGGTGGAACCAGGCCAGGCACAGAGTGCACCATAGCGGGGGAGGAGAGCCAGAAGATTTGCTTGAACGGGTAATTCTTTTTGACCTGCAAAGTTGCACGGGGCAGAACAAGCAGAACGGGTATGCACCTGACAAGTGAGGGAGGTGATCTCTGAGAGTTTTTACGGGTATGTACCGTCGCTAGCAGCAAGATTAGCGCCGCACTGCATGCAAGTACCACAACGTATAGTTCAGCTTGGGACAAAAGTTTACGGAACTCTGCACCGTCATATTTTTTATCAGGTCGGCCACTTGTTGGATACCAGAAAGATACTGAATAAGAAACGGATGACCGCCTGTTCGAGACATCTCTCAGTATCTATGTCAGTTAAATGGCTGGTGTTCCGAAAACATTTGTCCCAAGCTGTACAGTCAAACGCCGATATAACGGAACTCATAGGGAAAACGATCTCAGTCGTTGTATCGAGCCCGACGAAATATCGCAGCCAGTTGCGGCACGGAATACAAATTATTTCGCTGCACCGCTACTTGTGTTGTATAGCGTTTCGTTATGGTGAGGTTTGGCTGAATATGTCACTAAGTATACAGTGATGGTCAAACCAATCCAAGAAAAAAAAGACTGTCTGCAGTGTCAGCGTGTCAGGGACTTGCAGATAGCATTCCATTGGGGACGCAAACCTATACAACAATTGACCCATACCCATTGTGGGGTAAAGTTTGTTCTTGCGATAGAATTCACTAATAATATTATAAAGGTAAAAATAGGAGCATCACAGAGCAGCCTTGCTTGTGTATATATATTATAATTTATGTGCATAGTGTACTGTGTGCTGAGTTGCAGAATGCCAGCACTGCATTTACATCCTGTTGCCAAATTTCCCAACAATAATGCAAGTCAGTCCAGTATAATGGGCAAAACACTCCCTACACACAAGCAGAGTATGCCAGGACTTGCATTGTGCCCTTAGTGTACAATATCTTATAATGCACCTTCTCCAAATTTTGCCACGTATCACAAAACCATATTAAAACAGCATCCAAACTAACCCATTAAGTTCAAGTAGCACCCAGTATATCTCGAAAAGAGCTCTTAGCTATCTGTAAATGATGTGCAGGAGATAGTCGCGAGAGTGCGAAAGAAATTCAGGAAAAAACAACGTTTGGAGGGAAATTTATTGGATGACAAACTGTACAACTCTAGCTAACGGCATTCACCACAAATGGGATATCGTACGTGGAAACAATACAGAGCTGGAAGAAGAAACGCACATCATTTTTGTACATCAAAGTCCCAACATAACTTAAAACCAGATGAGGATAGTCATTCTTTTTTTTGTGTGTGGCGCAGAAGAGTGCATTTACAATGAGGGGCACAACTTCTCATGCCGTAGCCTCTACCTCTTTGGCTGAGGGTTCTTCCTCTTTCTTCTCCTCAACCTTGGCCTTTTTCTCGGGAGTGGCCTCGCTGGAGTCCTCCTCCAACTTGTGCTTCTCTGTGGTGCTGTTATCCGTGGCAGCCTCTTCCTTCTCGCCGTCTGTGGCTATGATGGGTGAAAACAAAACTCAAATAAATGGCAGGCATGTTGGCATCGATGAAGGAACATGGAATCAATTATAAAATTGTAGCAGAGAGCTCACAAGGATGCAAAGAGCCCTCAGAAAAATGAAGCATGTGCACATGTGCTTCTCAGGTGTACGGAACATTCAGGCATTAAGTAGGCCACCATAAAATGCAAGACTTCACACATTTTCACACACCACCCCACCAACAGTTCGAACACAGTCAGACGTTTGTTAAGCGGTCCAACAATGCGCACGAAATGTGAGAGGCCACTGCACATGTGTAAAAAGATGTTCCACCCTGAATATATTAAGAGCTGGGTGCAGATTCAATCAAAAAGACACCTCCCGAAACGTGGTGGAAACGCCAGATCAGTTGTCCGGAGTTCCAACAGAGCCGATCAGACAAAGCCACACATTCACCACCATCATTTTTTAACTTCTCTATCATGGCTCCAGGCAGCAGTGTCAGACCATCGGTTCGTACCCATACACACCTCCATTTGCCTTTGGAGCAGCATCTTCCGTCTTTTCTGCTTCTTCCTTCGCAGGTGCAGACTCTTCCGTCTTTTCAACTGCTTCCTCCTTGGTGTCCTTGTCTGCCTTCACTTCCTGCAACATCAGACGTGGCGATGTAAGCACTTCACTCCACCAGCAATAAATCTGCGTCAGAGATCCCGAAGACCTGTACCTCTTTGGCATCTTTCTCCTCGACAGGAGTGTCAGCAACCTTCACCTCCTCGGCAACAACTTCTGCTTGTTCAGCGCTGAAAAACAACGAATGGAAGTCAGTGCGTGTAAGCAGGCAGACTGCACACATAAAAAAATTTATAAAAAAATACTGAACAGCACGCTCACACTAAACACGCTGGCAAAAAAGCCGGGCACACCGGTGAGCGCAAACGCAGACCTTTGGCGCCAAAACCGCTAAGCCTAACCACTGTGAAATAGCCTAGCGCGGTAGGTACGCATTGAGAAAGAAAAGCGAACACGGGAAGGGGGAAACCTGTTCGACACAATACGGCAAGACCGACCATGCAACCGGTGCCACAGTGGGGAGCCTTGAAGGGACCGGTGCGGCTTAAAACAAAGGATCGGCAAATTGGCGCCGGTATACGTGCTCGCTGGACGGGCAAAAATAAAATCGGCGAGCCCTCCTGTACCGGAAAAGTACGCTCCAAGCACGTCTAGCCGGAGTTTGTCTGTTCCGAAAACCCTCCCCCGCGAAGAGACGAGTCGACGCAGCCGGCGAGAGTTGCGCCGGTAGACGCGTGCAAGAGCCCAGATACACCGCTCCGCGGATTGAACCTCCATGAACATCATATTATGCGTAATTAGGTATTAAGGATAATCTACACTAGCTACATGACCTTCCGGAAGCAGAAGCCACAGAGTTCAACTTTAGATCACGAACTAAGACTTTTTTACAAGCTTAAAATCAACAAAGCACTTTGTGTGTGTGTTAGGCTTAGCAGGCACAAGCGTTGAATGGACCTCGCCGGTTAAATTTTGTAACATTTCACTATTGAGATGGCACCAAAGAGCACTCACCTGGGCCTAGAGCGTGTGGCAGGCATTATGTAGTTTTTGTGTGGTAAAATAAATAACTTAAGCGGCACCTAAAAATAAGGAAGCGAAGCAGCGAACTGTTTCCACAGAGCAAGCACACTTGAATACCGCGAAAAATGGCGGGACAAAGAATATATACCGAAATGTCATGTGGTTTTGCCGGTCCAATAGACGCCGAGTCAGCGTCCAGGCATAGCCAATCGCATACGGCGAGCGCGTTCGCGCCAAAGTCCTTTCCTATGAATTACTACACTGAGGCTGAGGATTGTGCGGCCAGTGCGGCGTCTCGACAAAAAGAAAGAACATTAAAAAAACTAGCGCCGCGCTGCGCAACATCTGCCGATTTTGCGCCTCTTCTTGCGAAACATTGGTCTGCTTTCTGGGACTTTCCGTTGGTCTAAATGTCCACAATCTCCAGCCAGCTTTCACGTCAGCGGGTGGTAAGAGAAGGAAAGTCCCGAACGAAGCTAGCCATTGCACGATCGTAGTTTTGTGGTGCCTATCCGAAAAAACATTTAGTGGGCAAACACAAAATGAGACTTAGAAAAGTGACCACGTGACGTGAGTGTCACCATTTTTTTTTTTTTATCTTCTTGTTAGCCTGCGATAACTTTTACATGTCGGAGAGCGACAACGTATATTTTTATTATATTTCTTATTGTATTATAAATTTAAAAAAATATATATAACAATAATAATTAATACCATTCTTTTTTTTTTTTTAATGAATGGAAGAATTTCCACGGGACGTTGTGCGATATTATTACAACCAACTTCCTTGTCGAGACAGCGGCCGTAGTAGTAGAGGGAGAGAGGCCGACCTCACTTGCCCCCTGCGAAGAAGAAGGAGAAGAGGGACACTGAGGCTTGAGCTTGAGCCATAAAACATGGGAATCGACAAGAATAATTTGTGTTCGTCTCCCTATTACTTTTTTCGTCAACATCAACATCAATTTGTGTTCATGCTCGGTAATTTTCCATTGGAGAATTATAACGGACAGCAAAATATGCACCAGAAATTTGCTCATCCACAGACGATGATCCACAGGGTACATATATGCGAGAAAAGTGATAGTATTGGGGTTACTGTAAACTTGTGTTTGATCTCAGCCGTTATCCTTGTAATAAATGCAGCACGAAGAGTATACATTTTACCAACAAAGCTCAAAAGTAAGCCAGCCAAGAGCTCCGACCGCGGAATTTTACCGGTTCGTCATGCGCGCTCCGACGGTGCTGCCTCAAACAGGAAGCGGTGACGGCGGTGAGCGCAGCGCAGCACAAGCGCAAGCGCAACCAACTTTATTCGTGGACGGCAGTGGCGTGGACATCCTTGAGCAAGAAGAGTTGGTGGAGTTGGTAAGGACAGAGACGGAAAACACGACTGTCACCCTGCCACTTCCTCATGCCCAAGGAAATGATACCGTCCACATCATGGTTCACCCCGCTCGCTTGCCTTCTCCAACTTTCTTCTGTTGGCTTCGTAAGTGGCATTGAGTGGCTTGTGGCTTCTCGTGCCAGAAGAAAAAGAAAGTGATGGCGGTGACCGAGGTGGGTTCTTGTCGTCTGATGACAACGGAACTCGCTAGAAAATTATTCTTGGGAACTATAAAATATGTATTAACAGACTGTGACGGTAAGCATATATACGTACGGTGTTTTTACGTCATCGTGTTAAAACATTCGATGGGCGAATGGTACGACATGTCCATATCAGAAACTAGAAAAGCAACGGAGGGGACGTTGTTTATGCATCACTTTATAAAGTGTATGCATTCATCGTTTGTCTTCAGGTGTGTTGTGGACAGATCATGTTGCGATACCTGGATCAATTGAAGCCATAGCACTGTTGAGAAAATTAGTAAGATATTTCACCTTCTGTAATTCATAATCGTAGAGCGCAGAGCATGCAAATGAGTATACCGTTTTCTGTGTACCAGCAACAAGCATATGTATTATGTTGTGTAGGCTTATATTTACCTGGGCTCGAGACATGCATCAGTATTTCGAGGATGCACAACTGTAATCTTTATTGTTCCAGGGTAAAAAAATCAGGTTTGTCACCAATAATAGTACCAGCTCAAGAAGCCAGTATATAGAAAAATGCAAGAGACTACACATGGAAGCAAAACCGGTTAGTCATCCCTGAACAAATTAACTTGAAAAGTTTGAATCAGAGATGCTGCAGTTTTTCTTTTCGCCTCTTTTCCAGGAAGAATTCTTCAACACTTCATACTGCACAATGTTGTATCTGAAGAAGATACACTTTAAAGGGAACATCTACTTAATAGGGAACACCGGTCTCTATGCTGAGCTCACAGCAGCAGGGTTTAAATGCACAGAACCTGGAGTATGTTCTGTATTTAGCTTTTTTTGCGCTTGTTATGTACGCAACATCTTCCTCAATGTTTCAGCCTGACCCCATCCCGCCACACTGGAGAGAGTGGACAGTACAGGAGATGAAGCTGGACCCCGAGGTAAAGGCCGTAGTGGTGGGCTTTGATGAACACTTCAGCATGACCAAGATTATTCGAGGAGCGAGCTACCTCCGCAGGAAAGACTGTCTCTTCGTGTGCACGAATTCGGACGAGCAACATCCCTGTGGCAGCGCCAGTGTTGTGGTTCCTGGTAATGTTGCATAAGGAGTTACTAGCAGGGTTGGCTACCGGAAACAGAAACGAGAAACGGTAATTTCCGAAATTCAACAGGAAACGAAAATGGAAACGGAAACGAAATTGATTTAGTTTCCACTGCCGGAAACTGAAACGAAATTCAAACGTGGTAACGTTAACGGAAACAGAATTTGCAGGACGTTTCCCTCAGTGTTCTTGCGTTAATATGAAAATTACATATATCCGCACTATTCTTCCAGTCATCATTTATTCATTCGTTTATTTTCGGGACTTTCTTTCGTGTTGAGCCCACCACGTAGCAAGATGGGACAAGCAAGTTTTGGATGACGTGTTATATTTCAGCGAAGACTTTTGAAACTTAAAGTACGTATTTCTGCAACCTAGAGGGGCATCTACGTCTTGCAATGTACATATAAGATTCGTGACAAACTTTGCATTAAAGTTTTTAGTGTTTGGTGTGGCAGTCCTTTTGCATCCATTATGTAACTAGAATATCTGACATGAAGAAGCGAAAGCAAGACAGTACGAGTACCGGATGAGAAACAGAAACCGGTACCGAAATAACCTCGGAAACGGAAATAAAATTCTTAAAAGGAAATGGAAAGAGAAACTGCTACCGAAAATCGTCCAGAAACGGAAACGAAAAGCCGAGTTTTTCAGTTACCGGAAAAGGAACCGGAAACAATAATATTTTCGGTAACCAACCCTGGTTACTAGGCTCATGTCACAGCTTCACAAAAACATTCCCCACTGTTGTGTAAACATGCTACTTTTTCAGAGACTGGTTGTATAGTACAGGCTATGGCTACGGTATCTGGAAGGACTCCGACTGTCCTTGGCAAGCCTGAACCTTTCATTGCTGAGTGTATCAGATATCAATGTCCAGATCTGGACCCTTCAAGGACAGTCATGATAGGGGACAGGTAAATATGCAATTAACGTATTAAGACAAGCTGCTTCCAACTGTGTGGCTCTGTTTTTTTACAATAAACAAACATGCCAGTGCTTTTACGCGAGATAACTCGTGTAGTTTCGATTGATTAAAAAAAAAGTAAGAAAAAACGTACACATAAACAGTTCCAAATGTATTTCCTAACCAATGTCCATCAATGTAAAAGACATACTGCACACAAAGTCGAGATAGTGTTTGCTTTGGCTGCTACATGGTCTTTTCATTTCTGATGCAGGATGAACACGGATATTCTCATGGGGAAGAGGGCTGGCCTGACAACCATCCTGGTAGGAACTGGTATAGAAAATTTGGAGAGCATACGACACAATGTACAAGATGGAAAGAAGGATCTCATTCCAGACTACTACCTACCAAAGCTTGGTGACCTTTTGGACATGCTCAAGTGATAAGGCAGCTGGCCTGTATTATTCACTTAAATAAAAAGGAAGCTAGTCAGTACACTGTTAGGGAATGAAATGTGATGTACTAAGGTATTCCGCTTGCTTGCTATTTATTACTTACTGTTGTATGTGTAGCAAATAAATATCTGTTATATGGAACACATCTATGTACAGGAGTGATTACTTTAGAGCAGATTAGAGCAGTATATATCATGTATCAAATTGTTCAGGTCACCATGAGCTTAGTGAGTACAAAATATTAATATTGATGGGAGTTTTTTTTCCCTTCTACCCAGTCCAAAAGTCATTGATAAAAATCTGTCCCATTCTCTTGATCTGCCAGAATTTTGTCGATTTCTCTCCTAGATTTGTCTTTCTTTCCTACACTCTTGTTTTGGTTTGACTGCTTTATTTCCGGAGAGTCGTTTCTCTCCATTCGTGCATATTACAAAGGCCAAATCACTATTCCCTGCCGAATGGGGGAGAGCAGAATAGCCTTCCGGTGCGTCGTATATGTGGGCCATGCTGCGGGGAACGATTTTCGGGAAACCGATAGAAAGCAGCTGAACGCGGCTGCGTCAGCTTTGCGTCCGTCCCTTCACCCTCACCTCCTCCTGTACCTCCGCCCTCCGCCTCCACCTTCTACTCGTCCGTCCGCCGTCGGGGCATTGAACTTTCGAGCCGTAGGAGCGCGGTCAAACAACCAACGGCGACCAAATCCACGGGCATACTATGATTGCGCTCGAATCATGTCGACTGCACGCTCAAGTTGTCTTATAGTGCTCAGTGGTGATAAGGATGGTAAGTACAATACTTTATCAACGCCTTTTTAACGTGCAAGTAACATGGATAGACTTTATTTTGAGCTAAGCCTAAATTCGCAGACGATTTCTGCCCGGTTTGTCAATGACGGTAAGTTCTACTGTGAGTTCAAGCCGATTTAATATGCATAACCGTGTGCAGAAGTTACTCTGTAATATCATTGTCTTCGTAAATGACGGGTCTCGTTCACCCTTGAACGAAACATCTGTCCCGGTTGTTTTCGATCGGCTCATGCGTGTTTAGGACTCCAACGCGGAAATGATTTCGCAGAAGTTTTGCGAGACGAAAATAATCGTTCTTTATGTCGTTTCTGACACGGGAAATGATGCTACTTGGAGGTCCTAAAACCGCTAAAACCTCAAACTGCGCATAGCAATGAGGGGCGTTGTTTGCGACTTGCGTGTTTTGAAGGGATTGTCGTATTTACAAACAAGCTTCATGTGAAAGACAGATTGGAGGGTAAATGTCAGCGCTACTCCACTAACATCACCACCCACCTTGCGTTTCAGGAAACTCTGCACCATCCTTCATACAGACGTTTACACTTCTCCATAGTACCTTCACAGTGCAGATTGCAACGCCCGGGGTAAGCGTTTCAAGCAATTTCAAGTGCCTCGCAACCAGTACTTTGTGATAATAAGACAAGAGCGTGCACTTGGGAATCGGGGAGGCACTCTCAGAATGTTTCAACACGCACACAACAAAATAAGATACAAAACAAGAACCAGACTGATCTCTAGTACGACATTGTGCCTCAAAATTTTCCTGACCAATGCTTTGGAAGGAATGGAAATTTCCATTGGAAGCTTCCATTCCTATCTCTCTAAGATAGGAAAGCCAAGATAGGAGATAAGGCGCCTACATACCTCCTGTCATTAACTGCTTTGCCTGGAGCAGAACCAGGAATAAGAATTTCAAGCAAAAGATGTCAACTTTGCATTGCTCTCCTGTAGCTGACTGAAATCTTCGTAACAACCAGCTGGAAAGGAAGCCCTGCTTGTCTCGGGACAATCCAATTTAACGATAGGTGACAAAAATATTACATGTATTGAGGTAAAAAATACTACGTTGCACACTGCAGCAGTATAATTGGCAGCACGTGATATTCCATGTTCTTAAGCGTATTCTGTCGGAATTCGTTTCAGATAGTTCCAGCCCCATTAGTAGCTTCTATCGGATTTTTGTCACGTTCCTGCTTTGTTTTCGTTACAGGGAAAGCCTTTAGAATTTGTAAACCAGGATGACCAGAGTCGAAGGTGGTTGAATGATTTCCGAATGAAAGTGTTCGCCATCCCAATAAGCTTGCAAACAGTTGACCGTGAGTATCAGTCGTCGCTGGTAATGATGGTCTTACCTATGTGGCAGTTCGTTGACCACTGTCACTTCTTTCCCTTACCTTCTTAGCGAACCGATATACATGCCTGATAATACCCCACTCCCCTGGTGCAGTCCAAGACTTGTGTGAAAACAACGACCTTGCTCATATACTCAAGCACTTCATTCAGGAAAAAAGTAGGTCCTGCTCTCCTTGTATGTTTGTTGGCCTTCATAATTCAGTACGTTGCATAAACGTTTAAAGTTTAACTTTGCAGCTGCATTTGGCCTCTTGGCTCATCAACTGTGAAATCACAGGTAGCATAGCATAGAGCTTTGTCGTGTGATATGTCCGTTGAAAACACAAGGTATATGGCACCTCTCAACAGACATGTCACCTGAATAAATAATTTAATAAATAAATTTGAACGTTTCATTCAATCTTATTCACTCGCGAGTGCTAGACTTTTCCCATTTCTACCTGTTAGTTTCCTTCCAATATTATTACACTAAAAAGCGTGCCTTGTAGGGTGACAGTGGAATGACACACAAGTATTTGCCTTTCCAGAACCTATCTGTGCCATTGGAATGGGTGTATCGGGGCTATTTTCAGCGATAGAAGATGGAGAGGTCTGGAGTTTTCGGCGATACACACTCACGGCTGTAAGTCCACGAAAACCATGCTCCAGATTATTCTCGTTCACACTTTCATTCATTTCCAGTTGTCCGTATTTGAACTTGCACGGAGCCCAGACTTTGCGAGTTTACCAGTCATCCCTGAAGACGTTATTAAGGACAGAGGAGCCCTATACAGCTGTGAGTGTGTTCTATACCTCTGGGTTGCAAAAGAAAAAAAGAGACAGCTATCTTGGTTATTGGTGTTTCACTACTGGGAAGAACTAAAGCTGTTGCAAGGAGTGACTCACGATAAAAGCAATTAGTTAGTTGTATGAGAGTGATGTAGTGTTTCTTGTTACTTTGCAGCGAGCGACCCAGATGAAGTTCACGTGGTTGTGGACAGGCATCTTATCACCGGACAGAACGAGCAGTCTACGCTCACAGCCGTACAAAACCTGGTCCTGCTGTGCAACCAGAAGCAACAAGGGAACCCCCTCCGCAAAGACAGGCACCTGTGAACGTGCCTTCGACAAATTTTGTACATCAAATTGCACCTTAATATATTCAGGAGCATAACGCTCCTTAAAGCAAATGAGACAGCTATGTGTACAGTATAACCTTATGGCACAAATTCAATGCATGGCAGTATCAGGGAATGGCAGCCTCGTGTAATTCTTTCTAAGGGCATCCACAGGGTGTATGCTATAAAAGGTCAGTCACATTTTCGTGCAAAAAGTGATACCTCCTTGATGCTATACCTCTATCACGAAAAGACTTTCTCTGCCTCAAAGTGAATCATTTATGCTAGAGGAACCTACGAAACGATTGTGGTTACCTAGCATTGTGTAACAAAATAAATATGACCATGCAAACTTTCACCTCCATCCATCGGTATTGCGCATAGGAAACACATGAAGACGAAAGTTTCCGTGGCCGTGTTTACTTTATTACGCAGTGAATGGTAACCACAATTTTTTCGTAGGTTTCTCTGGCATAAGTGATTCACTGTATGGCAGCACAAGTCCGTCTCTCAAATAGATATAGTGTCACGCGCGAAAATGTCACTGACCTTTTATAGCATACACCCTGTATATATGGGATGAAGTTGCAACAGATGAAGCGTTTATATTTTAATACAGTGAGCAAGAATAAATTATAGACATCAGATAAACGAGTACTGATAGCTACAGCTGACAAAGTTTTAACTGAAGATGTTCTCAGTCTCTTGACGTAGTCACCAGCCGCTTTTTTCCGTGCTTCGGTGTGCGGCATGTACCGTGGTGCCACCACTTTCCAACATCCTCGTAGTAGTTAGAGCTCTGTGATGGTGGCAGTGGGGCGTGGAGTAATGCGCACAGACGACACCAAAAGAAGGTGTTGATGAACTCTCCAGTACCTTTCCAGGCAAAGTATTCGCTGTAGAGGGTGCTGTTGCTGTCCAGTACTTTGAGATATCGCGCTAGGTCTTTAGGAGACTCAAAGTCATCCACGTGGATGTAAGAATGGAAGGGTGCTGCCTTTCGATATTCATCGGGGCTGGCACCCATCACTATGGGCACAACATCATGCCTGGAAAGTTGACAGTACTGGTCAAGAGGGGACAATGACATGACTGTTGTAATAAGGACAGTGAATAGCTGTGACAAGGTTAGGTTAGTGACAAGGAAAACTATGCACAAGGTTACGTTATTCTGAATTTTGGGGATGAAACGCATAAAAAGATGGCACTTAGTGTCCGTAGTGGGATAGTAAATTTGCATAGTACATGCTGCTGGTACTATAACGACCTTATATGAAGGAGGATCATTTCCCCTTGTTTCCCTCTCCCAAATACACTACACAAAAGGTACGATTTCAGAGGGGGGGGGTGAACCCCCAAATAACTACATGCACTGTCCAACTGAAGCACATATTGCCGACAGCAATTGAAAGGGCGTCACGACATCAGCCCATCCCTCCCCTGAATCGCCCCTGAATGCGCACAATGGGTTTCCTCTTTCGAAGCACAGAGAACCATCGTGCAGACGTCAGAGCCTGATCGAACTTGCAACGTACCATAGTGCATTATAAAACTTCTCCGTGATGTAATCCTTACAGTTTGCGTTCTCGAAGGATAGATAGAACTTATAGTCCTTGTCGAGCATATCAAGGCATCGTTTTTGATCGTGTCTGTCGCATTTCAGGGTCCCACACTGTCCATAGATATCGACCTGGAAAACAACTCACAGCTGAGGTATATACTTTTCTATGCCACTCACACACAAGCTCTTCACACATTTCCCGATCTTTTAGTGGCACTAGTATCTAAGTGACATGCGGTTGATGTGCAGTACGCGAGAATTCTCGTTATCATCAGGGCCACTCATGGCAAATGCATTAAGTCAGAGTAAAAATTAAGCATTAAGAGCAGAAATAAGGGGGGGGGGGGCGAAAATTTTTCACTTACCTCTCGGATGCGAAAAGTAGACTCCGGTATTGCACTTAGCGCTCCAATGTGCAACCCGATCCTATCTGTAATTATTTGTTTGGCCACCAGCCTGTTTCTAAACTAACTTGCCTGTACGTGTTTTCCTAATTCGTTGGCATATTCGAGTCTCCACTTCGACACGAAACAGTTGGAGACGAACCAGGCCACCATCTTTTTCTTGCCTTTTGCGAAGTTCTTCCCATTCAGGGGTAACTGCTTCACCAGAGGATCGAAAAGGACGAACTTCGCGTACGGTGTCACAATGACGGAGTCACTCCTGTAAAAGTGAAACTCGCATGGGAATGGTAAAACAGAACTAAGTAATACTGTTTCAAAAAGCGCATTCGAAAAAAAAAAAAAAAACGCACTAGGACACATTCAATTTTGTCATGTGCATACCGATTTGGCGGCCATTAGGAATAAAGCTGCTTATGCAGTGAGGAGCTAACTAACTGACGCATTTCAATTAACTTTCTGATTAGATGCCTTCAGGGAAATAGTGAGAAGCAGAATTTGAGGCTGTCATTATATAAAGCGACCCTGTTTCTTTAAAATCTTGAAGTGCGCACGGACATTGAGATATCCGTTTCCAAATTTTTTTATGCAAATGAGCCGAAACCGAGCTCACGCGCATCAGGAACGGCTGGCATCTACATCTTGAAGGCTGGTTCCACTTGCGGGAGAAGAAAAAGAGAAGAAGCACGCGCAACATCACCTACACACGGCCAATAGACCTCTCAAACGTCATCATGACGCTAGCAGACAAAGTGAAACCAAGGAGGGATGGGCTGGGTTTCACGAATGGGCACTTCTTCGCTGCCTCCTACTGAAAGAGTATGACCGAAGGTCGTGTCCCCGAAGTCCCCGATGTCCCCGAAGATCCCCTCAAGACCCCTTCGGGTGCGACCTTGTTCGTCCCCTAGCTTCGGGCGTAGTTCAACTCTACCAAATTGGTGGCGCTGTTCAACACTATGACGTCATTTGTTTACAAACAGAGCTAGGTCTATTGAGCAAAAATAGGGTTTCCTAGTAGCAGCCCCGTCGAGTAACCCAGTCACAAAAGTAAAAGTGTCCTAAGGCAACTCCACCTTTTAAGAAAATCTGTTGCAGCTAAAAAGAAACACCCTGTATTTCACGACCACACAGCGCCGCGGCAACGCTAGGCCTGTGTCCTCATTGGCTACCCGCTGTCCGCAGCCGAGATCAGTCGTGGAGAGCGCGAAGGGCTCAGCGGGAGAGCGATCTACCCTTGCAGTGAGGGCGGAGACGCCCTTCACAGCGTCGCTGATACCCGTCTATCGGGAGCTGCATTGGAAACAACCCCCGAAACAGCGTCGCTTTAAATAATGAAAGCATCTAATTAGAATATGTACGTTAACTAGCCACCTTACTGCGCAAGCAACCTTATTCCAAATGCCACCAAGTCGGATGGGTAAGCTAATGACAAAATTGAAAGTGTCCTAATGCTTCTTTTGTGCAGTTAAAAAAAAAAAAACTGTATCCTGATTCAAAATACCAGTGATGGCCACTAGTAACTACTAGTTAAACTATCTGATTGTAGTTAAAAAGTAGTTATGAACTACTTGCAGAAATGTAGCGTGCAACTACTATTTCGAATAGTTAACTACAGTAGTTAGGTTACTATAGGCTCCAACAACTTCCGATTTTGCCGCAAGCTTTACGGCACGATTGTTCTTCCGAATTTTACCTTGAGCTACTTGTTTGGTGAGAACGAAGGTGCAGAGCTGTGACGACCCAGGCCTCCGAGGAGGTGGTCGCACGAATCTGGGTTCGCTTTTGAGTGAGACACAGAGGCGAAACGTTCGTGAAAACGAACGATTTATTTACAAAACACATTTACGGGACTGACTAACCTTATGCTAAGGGTGCGCGTGCGTTCAGACTTATCTCGTAGTGGGCGATTCCGTTGCCGACGCCTCGCTGCTCGGTCGTGCGTCTCGGATCCTGTTCACTTCTGTCTTGTAGGTTGGTGCAGGTGCAGATCCAGTCTCGTCTGAAGCTCCGTGGGCCCTAGACGCTTGGCCACAGGTCCTGGGTGAGGCTTGGTCGCACCTGGTGGCTCTCCGCTTATCGAAGCCCTGACGACGACTCTCGCTACGACGATCTCCGGGTTTTCAAGTCATGGATCCCACTCTCTTTTGTCGTCTCCTTCTGCCGTTTGGCCGGCCTTGTCTCAGGCCCATAATACTAGGTCCAGACGTCTCAATCCTATATAGCTGTGCTCTCTGGCAACCACTTGGGTCCTGTCTTTTCGGTCGTTGTTATGTCTTCCCAGACTTTCCATAATGTGACGGCGACCTTCGCTGCCCCGTCTAGCATTTCCAACTTTGTTTTGTTCCGGGACAGCTCATCCCACCACACACACGCAACATCCCTCAACAAACTGCATGCCCTGATTGGGCATGACAGAGCAATTGTGCCGTGCGTGTGTACTAAATTTTCACTTTTATCGCTGCTTGTGATTCATATTTACGTGTCCAAGAACACTATAGAACGAAATTGCATGGTGTTGATGGACAACGTTAAGTAGTTAAAATACATTGCAGTAGTTAAAGAAGTAGTTTTAACTAGCTCCCCTGAAAAGTAGTTGAACTAGTACTTAACTCAATCGCGAAGTAGTTATAGTTAAACTACTGTAGAAGTAGTTAGTGGCCACCACTGCAAACTACATTCATAATCAGGATTCCATTGTCTTGGGGGTGCTGGGGAAATTCCAGCGTCGCATAGTATGTGGTTGAGTCAACATGCACGACGGGTGCTTGGCATTTGGGCTCACCTGTATGTTGCGGCCCAGTTGATGACACCTGGTGGGGCAGCGATAGAGATATGCATAGGGCTTTCCAGCAGGTGGAGAATCCAAATCTGCTGCGGATCTGTTCTGGGGATGTCCGGCATGTAGTCCTTGAAAACCATGGCGTCCACGTCCTTGCCTGGCATATTTTTCAAAGTCTCATTTCTGAATACCTGGCATCTGTCCACTGGACATTTGTTCCTGGTGAACAGCTGCCGTCCTTGCTTGAAATCGTCCCAATCTCCGTGCAGCACAATGGTCTTCAGCTTGGATTCTGCAGTGAAATCACTGCTGTCAAGTTCTTGACGCGCCTACTTATCTGTGTTGACTTGCACAGCACGGGCGCGGTACCTTAACCACTCCTCAAACTTCATAAAATGCAGGTCATGGACACAAGTTCTCTGGTGTACATGTGGCGAACGCAATATCTGATTGTGTCTAAGGATTAGCAGCATGAAGTCTTGCGCTAACTGTGCCTAAAAGTGAACCCTCCTACCATCATGCGCCATCTCTCCGAAACCCCGTCTCTTCTGTAAAAACCAGATGCTCCTGGAACCATCTAAGATCACTGTGCCCCAGATCACACAAAACAACGTACATGGACCTAACCACCTCACCATAGGTATTCGAATGAGAATAAAGTGGCGGAAGGTACATCAGCTGATCCACGATGCGGTCGTTACTGGAGTCCGTAGGCCAGATGCTACGATTCCGAGATCTCGCATTCGACGGCCTCACTTCGCCTCCCATCATAAACCAAGGCATCATCAAGCCTTTCGAAAACCACAGGCTACCGTGTTTGTGGCCCACCAACGGATGCCTAGAAAGCGTTTGTCTCTGAAGGTTGTCGAAAAATGTTTACTATATGCGGATCGTTATACCTGAACGCCTGCTGTGCCATGACCCGCTTGACACGTTCCTGGTAGTTGAGCACCTCGTCACGCGTCACCTCGCTATCATTGGGCGGTGTTACATAGAGGAAGTCCAAATCAAGGTGGACATTGGGCGGTGGCCGGTTCCCGTGAAGATAGACGAGCATGACGAAGGAAAACGTTAACGCGGTTAGGAGTAAGTTACGGAGTGGCATGCCTCTGCTGCAGCAAAGGGGGCTTAGCTTCACTACGAAGTCAAGGCACATTATTTCACGGAATATCACTTTGTGCTAGCCAGAAGGACGAATGTCTAGCGAATGCCTCGAAGGGAGAATTGTCTTCTTCTTCTTCTGGCGTTAAATGGGTCACGTCACCCAAGGAACACACGCGGTCCTCAGGACGTCCCCACAGTGTCATCGTGTTGTCGTCCTTCGAGGTTATCCTCAGGACCGTCATGAGGATAACACTCTCGGACTGTCCATGAAGAGTCATTCAGGTACGTCCTGTGCCCGTATCTGTGGGTAGCTAGCGGGACGAGAAATATTACTTTGTTTAGTTTACCTGTTCAGACTTTCTAAACACATTTGTTTTCTTTATTTATGTATGTAGTATGTATGGAAAAAGAGAAGTTATCAGGACTGCGTCTGGTTTCGTATAAATTATACGCAGAAAAATGAGGTACAGGTGGGTGCAGGTAAAGGCGTCCTCACAAGGTCCTGCGAGTGTTCCAGGTTGACACCCTGAGGATGTGCAGGTGATATGACCGGGAGTCCCACTTTAACACGGAGGTAACACTGGGAGGACCAGTTGATAACTTCCTGAGGATGTCATCGTCGTCTGGGGTTGACATCCTGGGGACGATCGCTGGACGTTTCTGTGTTGTTGGGGCACTTGCGACGTGGAACATATATATATTGTGACAACGATAACGACGACTCATCTCACGCGACTCATTTCACGCGCATTCTCATTCCTGTCCATTACATCATTGCTATCGCCACGCTGTGCTGCCCGTATCAATATGTTCTTGCTCGCTTTCACTGCGGCCTCCACAGGTGGCGCCGTCATTGTGGTGGAATATTCATGTCTCGCCGTCACACGCTGTTGGCGCCGACCCAAGATCGTGTCACCTCCCTGCGCCGAACTCATGAGCTCCAAGTAGAGAAAAACAGCTGTCCTCGGCTGGGAGTGCACGATCAAATTATAAACATGTGCTCAAAGTGCAGCCACAGAGCTTCGGCTATTCTTCCTCTGTATGTGTTCTTGCTGACTTGCAGTGCGGCCTCCACAGGTGGCGCCGTCACCGATTGATGTCTCGCCGAGACACACTGTTGGCGCCGACCCAAGATTGCGTCACCTCCCTGCGCCGAACTCATGAACTCCAAGTAGAGCGAAACAGCTGTCCTCGGCTGGGAGTGCACGAACGAATTATTAACATATGCTGAACGTACAGCCACAGAGCTTCGGCTATTCTTCCTCTTGTAATAGAACCAAACGAAATCGAAACCGAAACTGGTTCTACGAACGCACAAGCGATGCGAACAAGCGGAAAACAACACTGGGAGACACCTCAGGGTGTGGTAGACGTGCCCTGCACCGTCTCTGTATGATGTTCTTTTTTCAATTAAAGTTAGTAATCCCTAACGCACCGCACGCTGAGAGTAATGCCATAGCAATGGCACTTAAGGTATATAAATAAATAAATAAATAATCGACTAGTCTCTGCCATTCTGTCTCGGAGGGAAGCTTACACTCTGTATATGTTTTTGATGGCTTGCAGTGTGGCCTCCACAGGTGGCGCCGTCACCGATTGATGTCTCGCCGAGACACACTGTTGGCGCCGACCCAAGATCGTGTCACCTCCCTGCGCCGAACTCATGAACTCCAAGTAGAGCGAAACAGCTGTCCTCGACTGGGAGTGCACGAACGAATTATTAACATGTGCTGGACGTACAGCCACAGAGCTTCGGCTGTTCTTCCTCTGTATATGTTCTTGCTGGCTTGCAGTGCGGCCTCCACAGGTGGCGCCGTCACCGATTGATGTCTCGCCGAGACACACTGTTGGCGCCGACCCAAGATCGTGTCACCTCCCTGCGCCGAACTCATGAACTCCAAGTAGAGCGAAACAGCTGTCCTCGACTGGGAGTGCACGAACGAATTATTAACATGTGCTGGACGTACAGCCACAGAGCTTCGGCTGTTCTTCCTCTGTATATGTTCTTGCTGGCTTGCAGTGCGGCCTCCACAGGTGGCGCCGTCACCGATTGATGTCTCGCCGAGACACACTGTTGGCGCCGACCCAAGATCGTGTCACCTCCCTGCGCCGAACTCATGAACTCCAAGTAGAGCGAAACAGCTGTCCTCGACTGGGAGTGCACGAACGAATTATTAACATGTGCTGGACGTACAGCCACAGAGCTTCGGCTGTTCTTCCTCTGTATATGTTCTTGCTGGCTTGCAGTGCGGCCTCCACAGGTGGCGCCGTCACCGATTGATGTCTCGCCGAGACACACTGTTGGCGCCGACCCAAGATCGTGTCACCTCCCTGCGCCGAACTCATGAACTCCAAGTAGAGCGAAACAGCTGTCCTCGACTGGGAGTGCACGAACGAATTATTAACATGTGCTGGACGTACAGTCACAGAGCTTCGGCTGTTCTTCCTCTGTATATGTTCTTGCTGGCTTGCAGTGCGGCCTCCACAGGTGGCGCCGTCACCGATTGATGTCTCGCCGAGACACACTGTTGGCGCCGACCCAAGATCGTGTCACCTCCCTGCGCCGAACTCATGAACTCCAAGTAGAGCGAAACAGCTGTCCTCGACTGGGAGTGCACGAACGAATTATTAACATGTGCTGGACGTACAGCCACAGAGCTTCGGCTGTTCTTCCTCTGTATATGTTCTTGCTGGCTTGCAGTGCGGCCTCCACAGGTGGCGCCGTCACCGATTGATGTCTCGCCGAGACACACTGTTGGCGCCGACCCAAGATCGTGTCACCTCCCTGCGCCGAACTCATGAACTCCAAGTAGAGCGAAACAGCTGTCCTCGACTGGGAGTGCACGAACGAATTATTAACATGTGCTGGACGTACAGCCACAGAGCTTCGGCTGTTCTTCCTCTGTATATGTTCTTGCTGGCTTGCAGTGCGGCCTCCACAGGTGGCGCCGTCACCGATTGATGTCTCGCCGAGACACACTGTTGGCGCCGACCCAAGATCGTGTCACCTCCCTGCGCCGAACTCATGAACTCCAAGTAGAGCGAAACAGCTGTCCTCGACTGGGAGTGCACGAATTATTAACATGTGCTGGACGTACATCCACAGAGCTTCGGCTGTTCTTCCTCTGTATATGTTCTTGCTGGCTTGCAGTGCGGCCTCCACAGGTGGCGCCGTCACCGATTGATGTCTCGCCGAGACACACTGTTGGCGCCGACCCAAGATCGTGTCACCTCCCTGCGCCGAACTCATGAACTCCAAGTAGAGCGAAACAGCTGTCCTCGACTGGGAGTGCACGAACGAATTATTAACATGTGCTGGACGTACAGCCACAGAGCTTCGGCTGTTCTTCCTCTGTATATGTTCTTGCTGGCTTGCAGTGCGGCCTCCACAGGTGGCGCCGTCACCGATTGATGTCTCGCCGAGACACACTGTTGGCGCCGACCCAAGATCGTGTCACCTCCCTGCGCCGAACTCATGAACTCCAAGTAGAGCGAAACAGCTGTCCTCGACTGGGAGTGCACGAACGAATTATTAACATGTGCTGGACGTACAGTCACAGAGCTTCGGCTGTTCTTCCTCTGTATATGTTCTTGCTGGCTTGCAGTGCGGCCTCCACAGGTGGCGCCGTCACCGATTGATGTCTCGCCGAGACACACTGTTGGCGCCGACCCAAGATCGTGTCACCTCCCTGCGCCGAACTCATGAACTCCAAGTAGAGCGAAACAGCTGTCCTCGACTGGGAGTGCACGAACGAATTATTAACATGTGCTGGACGTACAGCCACAGAGCTTCGGCTGTTCTTCCTCTGTATATGTTCTTGCTGGCTTGCAGTGCGGCCTCCACAGGTGGCGCCGTCACCGATTGATGTCTCGCCGAGACACACTGTTGGCGCCGACCCAAGATCGTGTCACCTCCCTGCGCCGAACTCATGAACTCCAAGTAGAGCGAAACAGCTGTCCTCGACTGGGAGTGCACGAACGAATTATTAACATGTGCTGGACGTACAGCCACAGAGCTTCGGCTGTTCTTCCTCTGTATATGTTCTTGCTGGCTTGCAGTGCGGCCTCCACAGGTGGCGCCGTCACCGATTGATGTCTCGCCGAGACACACTGTTGGCGCCGACCCAAGATCGTGTCACCTCCCTGCGCCGAACTCATGAACTCCAAGTAGAGCGAAACAGCTGTCCTCGACTGGGAGTGCACGAATTATTAACATGTGCTGGACGTACATCCACAGAGCTTCGGCTGTTCTTCCTCTGTATATGTTCTTGCTGGCTTGCAGTGCGGCCTCCACAGGTGGCGCCGTCACCGATTGATGTCTCGCCGAGACACACTGTTGGCGCCGACCCAAGGTCGTGTCACCTCCCTGCGCCGAACTCATGAACTCCAAGTAGAGCGAAACAGCTGTCCTCGACTGGGAGTGCACGAACGAATTATTAACACGTGCTGGACGTACAGCCACAGAGCTTCGGCTGTTCTTCCTCTGTATATGTTCTTGCTGGCTTGCAGTGCGGCCTCCACAGGTGGCGCCGTCACCGATTGATGTCTCGCCGAGACACACTGTTGGCGCCGACCCAAGATCGTGTCACCTCCCTGCGCCGAACTCATGAACTCCAAGTAGAGCGAAACAGCTGTCCTCGACTGGGAGTGCACGAACGAATTATTAACATGTGCTGGACGTACAGCCACAGAGCTTCGGCTGTTCTTCCTCTGTATATGTTCTTGCTGGCTTGCAGTGCGGCCTCCACAGGTGGCGCCGTCACCGATTGATGTCTCGCCGAGACACACTGTTGGCGCCGACCCAAGATCGTGTCACCTCCCTGCGCCGAACTCATGAACTCCAAGTAGAGCGAAACAGCTGTCCTCGTCTGGGAGTGCACGATCAAATTATAAACATGTGCTCAAAGTGCAGCCACAGAGCTTCGGCTATTCTTCCTCTGTATATGTTCTTGCTGGCTTGCACTGCAGCCTCCACAGGTGGCGCCGTCACCGTAGAATATTGATGTCTCGCCGTGACACACTGTTGGCGCCGGCCCAAGTACGTGTCACTTCTCTGCGCCGGACTGACCAGCTCCACGTAGAGTGAAACAGCTTCCCTGGGCTGGGAGTGCACGATCAAATGCGCTCAACGTGCAGCCACAGAGCTTCGGCTATTCTTCCTCTGTATATGTTCTTGCTGGCTTGCACTGCAGCCTCCAC